>NW_027526460.1:150224034-150824034 GCF_048455015.1 Haemaphysalis longicornis | reverse complement strand
TACCGTTGGAGATATACCAGCGCATTTCACACCGGGAAACGATCAAGGGTGACGCACGCCCAAGACTGCCTGCACAAGCAAGCGAAGGGAGGGACAGCGCGAAGGGAGGGACAGCCGCCAGGTGCAATTGCTACAAAGACTGCAGCATCGCTGATCGGCCCTCACTTGGCAGCGACTGAGGCAGCGGTGCACAGCCCCAACGTGAACCTTCCTCTTTACCGTTGGAGATATACCAGCGCATTTCACACCGGGAAACGATCAAGGGCGACGCACGCGCAAGACTGCCTGCTCAAGCAAGCGAAGGGAGGGACAGCGCGAAGGGAGGGACAGCCGCCAGGTGCAATTGCTACAAAGACTGCAGCATCGCTGATCGGCACTCACTTGGCAGCGACTGAGGAAGCGGTGCACAGCCCCAACGTGAACCTTCCTCTTTACCGTTGGAGATATACCAGCGCATTTCACACCGGGAAACGATCAAGGGTGACGCACGCGCAAGACTGCCTGCACAAAAGAGCGAAGGGAGGGACAGCGCGAAGGGAGGGACAGCCGCCAGGTGCAATTGCTACAAACACTGAAGCATTGCTGATCGGCACTCACTTTGCAGCGACTGAGGCAGCGGTGCACAGCCCCAACGTGAACCTTCCTCTTTACCGTTGGAGATATACCAGCGCATTTCACACCGGGAAACGATCACGGGTGACGCACGCGCAAGACTGCCTGCACAAGCAAGCAAAGGGAGGGACAGCGCGAAGGGAGGGACAGCTGCCAGGTGCAATTGCTACAAAGACTGCAGCATCGCTGATCGGCACTCACTTGGCAGCGACTGAGGCAGCGGTGCACAGCCCCAACGTGAACCTTCCTCTCTACCGTTGGAGATATACCAGCGCATTTCACACCGGGAAACGATCAAGGGTGACGCACGCGCAAGACTGCCTGCACAAGCAAGCGAAGGGAGGGACAGCGGGAAGGGAGGGACAGCCGCCAGGTGCAATTGCTACAAAGACTGCAGCATCGCTGATGGGCACTCACTTGGCAGCGACTGAGGCAGCGGTGCACAGCCCCAACGTGAACCTTCCTCTTTACCGTTGGAGATATACCAGCGCATTTCACACCGGGAAACGATCAAGGGTGACGCACGCCCAAGACTGCCTGCACAAGCAAGCGAAGGGAGGGACAGCGCGAAGGGAGGGACAGCCGCCAGGTGCAATTGCTACAAACACTGCAGCATCGCTTATCGGCACTCACTTGGCAGCGACTGAGGCAGCGGTGCACAGCCCCAACGTGAACCTTCCTCTTTACCGTTGGAGATATACCTGCGCATTTCACACCGGGAAACGATCAAGGGTGACGCACGCGCAAGACTGCCTGCACAAGCAAGCGAAGGGAGGGACATCGCGAAGGGAGGGACAGCCGCCAGGTGCAATTGCTACAAACACTGCAGCATCGCTGATCGGCATTTACTTGGCAGGGACTGAGGCAGCGGTGCACAGCCCCAACGTGAACCTTCTCTTTACCGTTGGAGATATACCTGCGCATTTCACACCGGGAAACGATCAAGGGTGACGCACGCACAAGACTGCCTGCACAAGCAAGCGAAGGGACGGGCAGCGCGAAGGGAGGGACAGCCGCCAGGTGCAATTGCTACGAACACTGCAGCATCGCTGATCGGCACTCACTTGGCAGCGACTGAGGCAGCGGTGCACAGCCCCAACTTGAACCTTCCTCTTTACCGTTGGAGATATACCAGCGCATTTCACACCGGGAAACGATCAAGGGTGACGCACGCGAAAGACTGCCTGCACAAGCAAGCGTAGGGAGGGACAGCGCAAAGGGAGGGACAGCCGCCAGGTGCAATTGCTACAAAGACTGCAGCATCGCTGATCGGCACTCACTTGGCAGCGACTGAGGCAGCGGTGCACAGCCCCAACGTGAACCTTCCTTTTTACCATTGGAGATATACCAGCGCATTTCACACCGGGAAACGATCAAGGGTGACGCACGCCCAAGACTGCCTGCACAAGCAAGCGAAGGGAGGGACAGCCGCCAGGTGCAATTGCTACAAACACTGCAGCATCGCTGATCGGCACTCACTTGGCAGCGACTGAGGCAGCGGTGCACAGCCCCAACGTGAACCTTCCTCTTTACCGTTGGAGATATACCAGCGCATTTCACACCGGGAAACGATCAAGGGTGACGCACGCGAAAGACTGCCTGCACAAGCAAGCGTAGGGAGGGACAGCCGCCAGGTGCAATTGCTACAAAGACTGCAGCATCGCTGATCGGCACTCACTTGGCAGCGACTGAGGCAGCGGTGCACAGCCCCAACGTGAACCTTCCTTTTTACCATTGGAGATATACCAGCGCATTTCACACCGGGAAACGATCAAGGGTGACGCACGCCCAAGACTGCCTGCACAAGCAAGCGAAGGGAGGGACAGCCGCCAGGTGCAATTGCTACAAACACTGCAGCATCGCTGATCGGCACTCACTTGGCAGCGACTGAGGCAGCGGTGCACAGCCCCAACGTGAACCTTCCTCTTTACCGTTGGAGATATACCAGCGCATTTCACACCGGGAAACGATCAAGGGTGACGCACGCGAAAGACTGCCTGCACAAGCAAGCGTAGGGAGGGACAGCGCGAAGGGAGGGACAGCCGCCAGGTGCAATTGCTACAAAGACTGCAGCATCGCTGATCGGCACTCACTTGGCAGCGACTGAGGCAGCGGTGCACAGCCCCAACGTGAACCTTCCTTTTTACCATTGGAGATATACCAGCGCATTTCACACCGGGAAACGATCAAGGGTGACGCACGCCCAAGACTGCCTGCACAAGCAAGCGAAGGGAGGGACAGCCGCCAGGTGCAATTGCTACAAAGACTGCAGCATCGCTGATCGGAACTCACTTGGCAGCGACTGAGGCAGCGATGCACAGCCCCAACGTGAACCTTCCTCCTTACCGTTGGAGATATACCAGCGCATTTCACACCGGGAAACGATCAAGGGTGACACACGCCCAAGACTGCCTGCACAAGCAAGCGAAAGGAGGGACAGCCGCCAGGGGCAACTGCTACAAAGACTGCAGCATCGCTGATCGGCACTCACTTGGCAGCGACTGGAGCAGTGGTGCACAGCCCCAGTGTGAACCTTCCTCCTAACCGTTGGAGATATACCAGCGCATTTCACTACGGGAAACGATCAAGGGTGACACACGCCCAAGACTGCCTGCACAAGCAAGCGAAGGGAGGGACAGCGCGAAGGGAGGGACAGCCGCCAGGTGCAATTGCTACAAAGACTGCAGCATCGCTGATCGGCACTCACTTGGCAGCGACTGAGGCAGCGGTGCACAGCCCCAACGTGAACCTTCCTCCTCACCGTTGGAGATATACCAGCGCATTTCACACCGGGAAACGATCAAGGGTGACGCACGCCCAAGACTGCCTGCACAAGCAAGCGTAGGGAGGGACAGCGCGAAGGGAGGGACAGCCGCCAGGTGCAATTGCTACAAAGACTGCAGCATCGCTGATCGGCACTCACTTGGCAGCGACTGAGGCAGCGGTGCACAGCCCCAACGTGAACCTTCCTTTTTACCGTTGGAGATATACCAGCGCATTTCACACCGGGAAACGATCAAGGGTGACGCACGCCCAAGACTGCCTGCACAAGCAAGCGAAGGGAGGGACAGCGCGAAGGGAGGGACAGCCGCCAGGTGCAATTGCTACAAACACTGCAGCATCGCTGATCGGCACTCACTTAGCAGCGACTGAGGCAGCGGTGCACAGCCCCAACGTGAACCTTCCTCTTTACCGTTGGAGATATACCAGCGCATTTCACACCGGGAAACGATCAAGGGTGACGCACGCCCAAGACTGCCTGCACAAGCAAGCGAAGGGAGGGACAGCGCGAAGGGAGGGACAGCTGCCAGGTGCAATTGCTACAAACACTGCAGCATCGCTGATCGGCACTCACTTGGCAGCGACTGAGGCAGCGGTGCACAGCCCCAACGTGAACCTTCCTTTTTACCGTTGGAGATATACCAGCGCATTTCACACCGGGAAACGATCAAGGGTGACACACGCCCAAGACTGCCTGCACAAGCAAGCGAAGGGAGGGACAGCGCGAAGGGAGGGACAGCCGCCAGGTGCAATTGCTACAAAGACTGCAGCATCGCTGATCGGCACTCACTTGGCAGCGACTGAGGCAGCGGTGCACAGCCCCAACGTGAACCTTCCTCTTTACCGTTAGAGATATACCAGCGCATTTCACACCGGGAAACGATCAAGGGTGACGCACGCGCAAGACTGCCTGCACAAGCAAGCGAAGGGAGGGACAGCGCGAAGGGAGGGACAGCCGCCAGGTGCAATTGCTACAAAGACTGCAGCATCGCTGATCGGCACTCACTTGGCAGCGACTGAGGAAGCGGTGCACAGCCCCAACGTGAACCTTCCTCTTTACCGTTGGAGATATACCAGCACATTTCACACCGGGAAACGATCAAGGGTGACGCACGCGCAAGACTGCCTGCACAAGCGAGCGAAGGGAGGGACAGCGCGAAGGGAGGGACAGCCGCCAGGTGCAATTGCTACAAACACTGCAGCTTTGCTGATCGGCACTCACTTGGCAGCGACTGAGGCAGCGGTGCACAGCCCCAACGTGAACCTTCCTCTTTACCGTTGGAGATATACCAGCGCATTTCACACCGGGAAACGATCACGGGTGACGCACGCGCAAGACTGCCTGCACAAGCAAGCAAAGGGAGGGACAGCGCGAAGGGAGGGACAGCTGCCAGGTGCAATTGCTACAAAGACTGCAGCATCGCTGATCGGCACTCACTTGGCAGCGACTGAGGCAGCGGTGCACAGCCCCAACGTGAACCTTCCTCTTTACCGTTGGAGATATACCAGCGCATTTCACACCGGGAAACGATCAAGGGTGACGCACGCGCAAGACTGCCTGCACAAGCAAGCGAAGGGAGGGACAGCGGGAAGGGAAGGACAGCCGCCAGGTGCAATTGCTACAAAGACTGCAGCATCGCTGATGGGCACTCACTTGGCAGCGACTGAGGCAGCGGTGCACAGCGCCAACGTGAACCTTCCTCTTTACCGTTGGAGATATACCAGCGCATTTTACACCGGGAAACGATCAAGGGTGACGCACGCCCAAGACTGCCTGCACAAGCAAGCGAAGGGAGGGACAGCGCGAAGGGAGGGACAGCCGCCAGGTGCAATTGCTACGAACACTGCAGCATCGCTGATCGGCACTCACTTGGCAGCGACTAAGGCAGCGGTGCACAGCCCCAACGTGAACCTTCCTCTTTACCGTTGGAGATATACCTGCGCATTTCACACCGGGAAACGATCAAGGGTGACGCACGCGCAAGACTGCCTGCACAAGCAAGCGAAGGGAGGGACAGCGCGAAGGGAGGGACAGCCGCCAGGTGCAATTGCTACAAACACTGCAGCATCGCTGATCGGCACTCACTTGGCAGCGACTGAGGCAGCGGTGCACAGCCCCAACGTGAACCTTCCTCTTTACCGTTGGAGATATACCAGCGCATTTCACACTGGGAAACGATCAAGGGTGACGCACGCGCAAGACTGCCTGCACAAGCAAGCGAAGGGAGGGACAGCGGGAAGGGAGGGACAGCCGCCAGGTGCAATTGCTACAAAGACTGCAGCATCGCTGATGGGCACTCACTTGGCAGCGACTGAGGCAGCGGTGCACAGCCCCAACGTGAACCTTCCTCTTTACCGTTGGAGATATACCAGCGCATTTCACACCGGGAAACGATCAAGGGTGACGCACGCCCAAGACTGCCTGCACAAGCAAGCGAAGGGAGGGACAGCGCGAAGGGAGGGACAGCCGCCAGGTGCAATTGCTACAAACAGTGCAGCATCGCTGATCGGCACTCACTTGGCAGGGACTGAGGCAGCGGTGCACAGCCCCAACGTGAACCTTCCTCTTTACCGTTGGAGATATACCTGCGCATTTCACACCGGGAAACGATCAAGGGTGACGCACGCGCAAGACTGCCTGCACAAGCAAGCGAAGGGAGGGACAGCGCGAAGAGAGGGACAGCCGCCAGGTGCAATTGCTACAAACACTGCAGCATCGCTGATCGGCACTCACTTGGCAGCGACTGAGGCAGCGGTGCACAGCCCCAACGTGAACCTTCCTCTTTACCGTTGGAGATATACCAGCGCATTTCACACCGGGAAACGATCAAGGGTGACGCACGCGCAAGACTGCCTGCACAAGCAAGCGAAGGGAGGGACAGCGCGAAGGGAGGGACAGCCGCCAGGTGCAATTGCTACAAAGACTGCAGCATTGCTGATGGGCACTCACTTGGCAGCGACTGAGGCAGCGGTGCACAGCCCCAACGTGAACCTTCCTCTTTACCGTTGGAGATATACCAGCGCATTTCACACCGGGAAACGATCAAGGGTGACGCACGCCCAAGACTGCCTGCACAAGCAAGCGAAGGGAGGGACAGCGCGAAGGGAGGGACAGCCGCCAGGTGCAATTGCTACAAACACTGCAGCATCGCTGATCGGCACTCACTTGGCAGCGACTGAGGCAGCGGTGCACAGCCCCAACGTGAACCTTCCTCTTTACCGTTGGAGATATACCTGCGCATTTCACACCGGGAAACGATCAAGGGTGACGCACGCGCAAGACTGCCTGCACAAGCAAGCGAAGGGAGGGACATCGCGAAGGGAGGGACAGCCGCCAGGTGCAATTGCTACAAACACTGCAGCATCGCTGATCGGCATTTACTTGGCAGGGACTGAGGCAGCGGTGCACAGCCCCAACGATAACCTTCTCTTTACCGTTGGAGATATACCTGCGCATTTCACACCGGGAAACGATCAAGGGTGACGCACGCGCAAGACTGCCTGCACAAGCAAGCGAAGAGAGGGGCAGCGCGAAGGGAGGGACAGCCGCCAGGTGCAATTGCTACAAACACTGCAGCATCGCTGATCGGCACTCACTTGGCAGCGACTGAGGCAGCGGTGCACAGCCCCAACGTGAACCTTCCTCTTTACCGTTGGAGATATACCAGCGCATTTCACACCGGGAAACGATCAAGGGTGACGCACGCGAAAGACTGCCTGCACAAGCAAGCGTAGGGAGGGACAGCGCGAAGGGAGGGACAGCCGCCAGGTGCAATTGCTACAAAGACTGCAGCATCGCTGATCGGCACTCACTTGGCAGCGACTGAGCCAGCGGTGCACAGCCCCAACGTGAACCTTCCTTTTTACCATTGGAGATATACCAGCGCATTTCACACCGGGAAACGATCAAGGGTGACGCACGCCCAAGACTGCCTGCACAAGCAAGCGAAGGAAGGGACAGCCGCCAGGTGCAATTGCTACAAACACTGCAGCATCGCTGATCGGCACTCACTTGGCAGCGATTGAGGCAGCGGTGCACAGCCCCAACGTGAACCTTCCTCTTTACCGTTGGAGATATACCAGCGCATTTCACAGCGGGAAACGATCAAGGGTGACGCACGCGCAAGACTGCCTGCACAAGCAAGCGAAGGGAGGGACAGCGCGAAGGGAGGGACAGCCTCCATTTGCAACTGCTACAAAGACTGCAGCATCGCTGATCGGCACTCACTTGGATGCGACTGAGGCAGCGGTGCACAGCCCCAACGTGAACCTTCCTCTTTACCGTTGGAGATATACCAGCGCATTTCACACCGGGAAACGATCAAGGGTGACGCACGCGCAAGACTGCCTGCACAAGCAAGCGAAGGGAGGGACAGCGGGAAGGGAGGGACAGCCGCCAGGTGCAATTGCTACAAAGACTGCAGCATCGCTGATCGGCACTCACTTGGCAGCGACTGAGGCAGCGGTGCACAGCCCCAACGTGAACCTTCCTCTTTACCGTTGGAGATATACCAGCGCATTTCACACCGGGAAACGATCAAGGGTGACGCACGCCCAAGACTGCCTGCACAAGCAAGCGAAGGGAGGGACAGCGCGAAGGGAGGGACAGCCGCCAGGTGCAATTGCTACAAACACTGCAGCATCGCTGATCGGCACTCAACTGCAACGACTGAGGCAGCGGTGCACAGCCCCAACGTGAACCTTCCTCTTTACCGTTGGATATATACCTGCGCATTTCACACAGGGAAACGATCAAGGGTGACGCACGCCCAAGACTGCCTGCACAAGCAAGCGAAGGGAGGGACAGCGCGAAGGGAGGGACAGCCGCCAGGTGCAATTGCTACAAATACTGCAGCATAGCTTATCGGCACTCACTTGGCAGCGACTGAGGCAGCGGTGCACAGCCCCAACGTGAACCTTCCTCTTTACCGTTGGAGATATACCAGCGCATTTCACACCGGGAAACGATCAAGGGTGACGCACGCGCAAGACTGCCTGCACAAGCAAGCGTAGGGAGGGACAGCGCGAAGGGAGGGACAGCCGCCAGGTGCAATTGCTACAAAGACTGCAGCATCGCTGATCGGCACTCACTTGGCAGCGACTGAGGCAGCGGTGCACAGCCCCAACGTGAACCTTCCTCTTTACCGTTGGAGATATACCAGCGCATTTCACACCGGGAAACGATCAAGGGTGACGCACGCGCAAGACTGCCTGCACAAGCAAGCGAAGGGAGGGACAGCGCGAAGGGAGGGACAGCCGCCAGGTGCAATTGCTACAAAGACTGCAGCATCGCTGATCGGCACTCACTTGGCAGCGACTGAGGAAGCGGTGCACAGCCCCAACGTGAACCTTCCTCTTTACCGTTGGAGATATACCAGCGCATTTCACACCGGGAAACGATCAAGGGTGACGCACGCGCAAGACTGCCTGAACAAACAAGCTAAGGGAGGGACAGCGCGAAGGGAGGGACAGCCGCCAGGTGCAATTGCTACAAACACTGCAGCATCGCTGATCGGCACTCACTTGGCAGCGACTGAGGCAGCGGTGCACAGCCCCAACGTGAACCTTCCTTTTTACCATTGGAGATATACCAGCGCATTTCACACCGGGAAACGATCAAGGGTGACGCACGCCCAAGACTGCCTGCACAAGCAAGCGAAGGGAGGGACAGCCGCCAGGTGCAATTGCTACAAACACTGCAGCATCGCTGATCGGCACTCACTTGGCAGCGATTGAGGCAGCGGTGCACAGCCCCAACGTGAACCTTCCTCTTTACCGTTGGAGATATACCAGCGCATTTCACAGCGGGAAACGATCAAGGGTGACGCACGCGCAAGACTGCCTGCACAAGCAAGCGAAGGGAGGGACAGCGCGAAGGGAGGGACAGCCTCCATTTGCAACTGCTACAAAGACTGCAGCATCGCTGATCGGCACTCACTTGGATGCGACTGAGGCAGCGGTGCACAGCCCCAACGTGAACCTTCCTCTTTACCGTTGGAGATATACCAGCGCATTTCACACCGGGAAACGATCAAGGGTGACGCACGCGCAAGACTGCCTGCACAAGCAAGCGAAGGGAGGGACAGCGGGAAGGGAGGGACAGCCGCCAGGTGCAATTGCTACAAAGACTGCAGCATCGCTGATCGGCACTCACTTGGCAGCGACTGAGGCAGCGGTGCACAGCCCCAACGTGAACCTTCCTCTTTACCGTTGGAGATATACCAGCGCATTTCACACCGGGAAACGATCAAGGGTGACGCACGCCCAAGACTGCCTGCACAAGCAAGCGAAGGGAGGGACAGGGCGAAGGGAGGGACAGCCGCCAGGTGCAATTGCTACAAACACTGCAGCATCGCTGATCGGCACTCAACTGCAACGACTGAGGCAGCGGTGCACAGCCCCAACGTGAACCTTCCTCTTTACCGTTGGATATATACCTGCGCATTTCACACTGGGAAACGATCAAGGGTGACGCACGCCCAAGACTGCCTGCACAAGCAAGCGAAGGGAGGGACAGCGCGAAGGGAGGGACAGCCGCCAGGTGCAATTGCTACAAATACTGCAGCATAGCTGATCGGCACTCACTTGGCAGCGACTGAGGCAGCGGTGCACAGCCCCAACGTGAACCTTCCTCTTTACCGTTGGAGATATACCAGCGCATTTCACACCGGGAAACGATCAAGGGTGACGCACGCGCAAGACTGCCTGCACAAGCAAGCGTAGGGAGGGACAGCGCGAAGGGAGGGACAGCCGCCAGGTGCAATTGCTACAAATACTGCAGCATCGCTGATCGGCACTCACTTGGCAGCGACTGAGGCAGCGGTGCACAGCCCCAACGTGAACCTTCCTCTTTACCGTTGGAGATATACCAGCGCATTTCACACCGGGAAACGATCAAGGGTGACGCACGCGCAAGACTGCCTGCACAAGCAAGCGAAGGGAGGGACAGCGCGAAGGGAGGGACAGCCGCCAGGTGCAATTGCTACAAAGACTGCAGCATCGCTGATCGGCACTCACTTGGCAGCGACTGAGGAAGCGGTGCACAGCCCCAACGTGAACCTTCCTCTTTACCGTTGGAGATATACCAGCGCATTTCACACCGGGAAACGATCAAGGGTGACGCACGCGCAAGACTGCCTGAACAAACAAGCTACGGGAGGGACAGCGCGAAGGGAGGGACAGCCGCCAGGTGCAATTGCTACAAACACTGCAGCATCGCTGATCGGCACTCACTTGGCAGCGACTGAGGCAGCGGTGCACAGCCCCAACGTGAACCTTCCTCTTTACCGTTGGAGATATACCAGCGCATTTCACAACGAGAAACGATCAAGGTTGACGCACGCCCAAGACTGCCTGCACAAGCAAGTGAAGGGAGGGACAGCCGCCAGGTGCAATTGCTACAAACACTGCAGCATCGCTGATCGGCACTCACTTGGCAGCGACTGAGGCTGCGGTGCACAGCCCCAACGTGAACCTTCCTCTTTACCGTTGGAGATATACCAGCGCATTTCACACCGGGAAACGATCAAGGGTGACGCACGCGCAAGACTGCCTGCACAAGTAAGCGAAGGGAGGGACAGCGCGAAGAGAGGGACAGCCTCCATTTGCAACTGCTACAAAGACTGCAGCATCGCTGATCGGCACTCACTTGGCAGCGACTGAGGCAGCGGTGCACAGCCCCAACGTGAACCTTCCTCTTTACCGTTGGAGATATACCAGCGCATTTCACACCGGGAAACGATCAAGGGTGACGCACGCCCAAGACTGCCTGCACAAGCAAGCGAAGGGAGGGACAGCGCGAAGGGAGGGACAGCCGCCAGGTGCAATTGCTACAAACACTGCAGCATCGCTGATCGGCACTCACTTGGCAGCGACTGAGCCAGCGGTGCACAGCCCCAACGTGAACCTTCCTCTTTACCGTTGGAGATATACCTGCGCATTTCACACCGGGAAACGATCAAGGGTGACGCACGCCCAAGACTGCCTGCACAAGCAAGCGAAGGGAGGGACAGCGCGAAGGGAGGGACAGCCGCCAGGTGCAATTGCTACAAATACTGCAGCATAGCTGATCGGCACTCACTTGGCAGCGACTGAGGCAGCGGTGCACAGCCCCAACGTGAACCTTCCTCTTTACCGTTGGAGATATACCAGCGCATTTCACACCGGGAAACGATCAAGGGTGACGCACGCGCAAGACTGCCTGCACAAGCAAGCGTAGGGAGGGACAGCGCGAAGGGAGGGACAGCCGCCAGATGCGATTGCTACAAAGACTGCAGCATCGCTGATCGGCACTCACTTGGCAGCGACTGAGGAAGCGGTGCACAGCCCCAATGTGAACCTTCCTCTTTACCGTTGGAGATATACCAGCGCATTTCACACCGGGAAACGATCAAGGGTGACGCACGCGCAAGACTGCCTGAACAAGCAAGCGAAGGGAGGGACAGCGCGAAGGGAGGGACAGCCGCCAGGTGCAATTGCTACAAACACTGCAGCATCGCTGATCGGCACTCACTTGGCAGCGACTGAGGCAGCGGTGCACAGCCCCAACGTGAACCTTCCTCTTTACCGTTGGAGATATACCAGCGCATTTCACACCGGGAAACGATCAAGGGTGACGCACGCGCAAGACTGCTTGCACAAGCAAGCGAAGGGAGGGACAGCGCGAAGGGAGGGACTGCCTCCATTTGCAACTGCTACAAAGACTGCAGCATCGCTGATCGGCACTCACTTGGCAGCGACTGAGGCAGCGGTGCACAGCCCCAACGTGAACCTTCCTCTTTACCGTTGGAGATATACCAGCGCATTTCACACCGGGAAACGATCAAGGGTGACGCACGCGCAAGACTGCCTGCACAAGCAAGCGAAGGGAGGGAGAGCGGGAAGGGAGGGACAGCTGCCAGGTGCAATTGCTACAAAGACTGCAGCATCGCTGATGGGCACTCACTTGGCAGCGACTGAGGCAGCGGTGCACAGCCCCAACGTGAACCTTCCTCTTTACCGTTGGAGATATACCAGCGCATTTCACACCGGGAAACGATCAAGGGTGACGCACGCCCAAGACTGCCTGCACAAGCAAGCGAAGGGAGGGACAGCGCGAAGGGAGGGACAGCCGCCAGGTGCAATTGCTACATACACTGCAGCATCGCTGATCGGCACTCACTTGGCAGCGACTGAGGCAGCGGTGCACAGCCCCAACGTGAACCTTCCTCTTTACCGTTGGAGATATACCTGCGCATTTCACACCGGGAAACGATCAAGGGTGACGCACGCGCACGACTGCCTGCACAAGCAAGCGAAGGGAGGGACAGCGCGAAGGGAGGGACAGCCGCCAGGTGCAATTGCTACAAAGACTGCAGCATCGCTGATGGGCACTCACTTGGCAGCGACTGAGGCAGCGGTGCACAGCCCCAACGTGAACCTTCCTCTTTACCGTTGGAGATATACCAGCGCATTTCACACCGGGAAACGATCAAGGGTGACGCACGCCCAAGACTGCCTGCACAAGCAAGCGAAGGGAGGGACAGCGCGAAGGGAGGGACAGCCGCCAGGTGCAATTGCTACAAACACTGCAGCATCGCTGATCGGCACTCACTTGGCAGGGACTGAGGCAGCGGTGCACAGCCCCAACGTGAACCTTCCTCTTTACCGTTGGAGATATACCTGCGCATTTCACACCGGGAAACGATCAAGGGTGACGCACGCGCAAGACTGCCTGCACAAGCAAGCGAAGGGAGGGACAGCGCGAAGGGAGGGACAGCCGCCAGGTGCAATTGCTACAAACACTGCAGCATCGCTGATCGGCACTCACTTGGCAGCGACTGAGGCAGCGGTGCACAGCCTCAACGTGAACCTTCCTCTTTACCGTTGGAGATATACCAGCGCATTTCACACCGGGAAACGATCAAGGGTGACGCACGCGCAAGACTGCCTGCACAAGCAAGCGAAGGGAGGGACAGCGGGAAGGGAGGGACAGCCGCCAGGTGCAATTGCTACAAAGACTGCAGCATCGCTGATCGGCACTCACTTAGCAGCGACTGAGGCAACGGTGCACAGCCCCAACGTGAACCTTCCTCTTTACCGTTGGAGATATACCAGCGCATTTCACACCGGGAAACGATCAAGGGTGACGCACGCGCAAGACTGCCTGCACAAGCAAGCGTAGGGAGGGACAGCGCGAAGGGAGGGACAGCCGCCAGGTGCAATTGCTACAAAGACTGCAGCATCGCTGATAAGCACTCACTTGGCAGCGACTGAGGCAGCGGTGCACAGCCCCAACGTGAACCTTCCTTTTTACCGTTGGAGATATACCAGCGCATTTCACACCGGGAAACGATCAAGGGTGACGCACGCCCAAGACTGCCTGCACAAGTAAGCGAAGGGAGGGACAGCCGCCAGGAGCAATTGCTACAAACACTGCAGCATCGCTGATCGGCACTCACTTGGCAGCGACTGAGGCAGCGGTGCACAGCCCCAACGTGAACCTTCCTCTTTACCGTTGGAGATATACCAGCGCATTTCACACCGGGAAACGATCAAGGGTGACGCACGCGCAAGACTGCCTGCACAAGCAAGCGAAGGGAGGGACAGCGCGAAGGGAGGGACAGCCTCCATTTGCAACTGCTACAAAGACTGCAGCATCGCTGATCGGCACTCACTTGGCAGCGACTGAGGCAGCGGTGAACAGCCCCAACGTGAACCTTCCTCTTTACCGTTGGAGATATACCAGCGCATTTCACATCGGGAAACGATCAAGGGTGACGCACGCGCAAGACTGCCTTCACAAGCAAGCGAAGGGAGGGACAGCGGGAAGGGAGGGACAGCCGCCAGGTGCAATTGCTACAAAGACTGCAGCATCGCTGATCGGCACTCACTTGGCAGCGACTGAGGAAGCGGTGCACAGCCCCAACGTGAACCTTCCTCTTTACCGTTGGAGATATACCAGCGCATTTCACACCGGGAAACGATCAAGGGTGACGCACGCGCAAGACTGCCTGAACAAGCAAGCTAAGGGAGGGACAGCGCGAAGGGAGGGACAGCCGCCAGGTGCAATTGCTACAAACACTGCAGCATCGCTGATCGGCACTCACTTGGCAGCGACTGAGGCAGCGGTGCACAGCCCCAACGTGAACCTTCCTCTTTACCGTTGGAGATATACCAGCGCATTTCACACCGGGAAACGATCAAGGGTGACGCACGCGCAAGACTGCCTGCACAAGCAAGAGAAGGAGGGACAGCGCGAAGGGAGGGACAGCCGCCAGGTGCAATTGCTACAAAGACTGCAGCATCGCTGATCGGCACTCACTTGGCAGCGACTGAGGCAGCGGTGCACAGCCCCAACGTGAACCTTTCTCTTTACCGTTGGAGATATACCAGCGCATTTCACACCGGGAAACGATCAAGGGTGACGCACGCGCAAGACTGCCTGCACAAGCAAGCGTAGGGAGGGACAGCGCGAAGGGAGGGACAGCCGCCAGGTGCAATTGCTACAAACACTGCAGCATCGCTGATCGGCACTCACTTGGCAGCGACTGAGGCAGCGGTGCACAGCCCCAACGTGAACCTTCCTCTTTACCGTTGGAGATATACCTGCGCATTTCACACCGGGAAACGATCAAGGGTGACGCACGCGCAAGACTGCCTGCACAAGCAAGCGTAGGGAGGGACAGCGCGAAGGGAGGGACAGCCGCCAGGTGCAATTGCTACAAAGACTGCAGCATCGCTGATCGGCACTCACTTGGCAGCGACTGAGGCAGCGGTGCACACCCCCAACGTGAACCTTCCTCTTTACCGTTGGTGATATACCAGCGCATTTCACACCGGGAAACGATCAAGGGTGACGCACGCGCAAGACTGCCTGCACAAGCAAGCGAAGGGAGGGACAGCGCGAAGGGAGGGACAGCCGCCAGGTGCAATTGCTACAAAGACTGCAGCATCGCTGATCGGCACTCACTTGGCAGCGACTGAGGAAGCGGTGCACAGCCCCAACGTGAACCTTCCTCTTTACCGTTGGAGATATACCAGCGCATTTCACACCGGGAAACGATCAAGGGTGACGCACGCGCAAGACTGCCTGAACAAGCAAGCTAAGGGAGGGACAGCGCGAAGGGAGGGACAGCCGCCAGGTGCAATTGCTACAAACACTGCAGCATCGCTGATCGGCACTCACTTGGCAGCGACTGAGGCAGCGGTGCACAGCCCCAACGTGAACCTTCCTCTTTACCGTTGGAGATATACCAGCGCATTTCACACCGGGAAACGATCAAGGGTGACGCACGCGCAAGACTGCCTGCACAAGCAAGAGAAGGAGGGACAGCGCGAAGGGAGGGACAGCCGCCAGGTGCAATTGCTACAAAGACTGCAGCATCGCTGATCGGCACTCACTTGGCAGCGACTGAGGCAGCGGTGCACAGCCCCAACGTGAACCTTTCTCTTTACCGTTGGAGATATACCAGCGCATTTCACACCGGGAAACGATCAAGGGTGACGCACGCGCAAGACTGCCTGCACAAGCAAGCGTAGGGAGGGACAGCGCGAAGGGAGGGACAGCCGCCAGGTGCAATTGCTACAAAGACTGCAGCATCGCTGATCGGCACTCACTTGGCAGCGACTGAGGCAGCGGTGCACAGCCCCAACGTGAACCTTTCTCTTTACCGTGGAGATATACTAGCGCATTTCACACCGGGAAACGATCAAGGGTGACGCACGCGCAAGACTGCCTGCACAAGCAAGCGAAGGGAGGGACAGCGCGAAGGGAGGGACAGCCGCCAGGTGCAATTGCTACAAAGACTGCAGCATCGCTGATGGGCACTCACTTGGCAGCGACTGAGGCAGCGGTGCACAGCCCCAACGTGAACCTTTCTCTTTACCGTTGGAGATATACCAGCGCATTTCACACCGGGAAACGATCAAGGGTGACGCACGCGCAAGACTGCCTGCACAAGCAAGCGTAGGGAGGGACAGCGCGAAGGGAGGGACAGCCGCCAGGTGCAATTGCTACAAAGACTGCAGCATCGCTGATGGGCACTCACTTGGCAGCGACTGAGGCAGCGGTGCACAGCCCCAACGTGAACCTTCCTCTTTACCGTTGGAGATATACCAGCGCATTTCACACCGGGAAACGATCAAGGGCGACGCACGCCCAAGACTGCCTGC
This sequence comes from Haemaphysalis longicornis, assembly GCF_048455015.1. Taxonomy (NCBI): domain Eukaryota; kingdom Metazoa; phylum Arthropoda; class Arachnida; order Ixodida; family Ixodidae; genus Haemaphysalis; species Haemaphysalis longicornis. Next base: position 150,807,489 of record NW_027526460.1, on the reverse strand, counting down.
ACAAGCAAGCGAAGGGAGGGACAGCGCGAAGGGAGGGACAGCCGCCAGGTGCAATTGCTACAAACACTGCAGCATCGCTGATCGGCACTCACTTGGCAGGGACTGAGGCAGCGGTGCACAGCCCCAACGTGAACCTTCCTCTTTACCGTTGGAGATATACCTGCGCATTTCACACCGGGAAACGATCAAGGGTGACGCACGCGCAAGACTGCCTGCACAAGCAAGCGAAGGGAGGGACAGCGCGAAGGGAGGGACAGCCGCCAGGTGCAATTGCTACAAACACTGCAGCATCGCTGATCGGCACTCACTTGGCAGCGACTGAGGCAGCGGTGCACAGCCTCAACGTGAACCTTCCTCTTTACCGTTGGAGATATACCAGCGCATTTCACACCGGGAAACGATCAAGGGTGACGCACGCGCAAGACTGCCTGCACAAGCAAGCGAAGGGAGGGACAGCGGGAAGGGAGGGACAGCCGCCAGGTGCAATTGCTACAAAGACTGCAGCATCGCTGATCGGCACTCACTTGGCAGCGACTGAGGCAACGGTGCACAGCCCCAACGTGAACCTTCCTCTTTACCGTTGGAGATATACCAGCGCATTTCGCACCGGAAAATGATCAAGGGTGACGCACGCGCAAGACTGCCTGCACAAGCAAGCGTAGGGAGGGACAGCGCGAAGGGAGGGACAGCCGCCAGGTGCAATTGCTACAAAGACTGCAGCATCGCTGATAAGCACTCACTTGGCAGCGACTGAGGCAGCGGTGCACAGCCCCAACGTGAACCTTCCTTTTTACCGTTGGAGATATACCAGCGCATTTCACACCGGGAAACGATCAAGGGTGACGCACGCCCAAGACTGCCTGCACAAGCAAGCGAAGGGAGGGACAGCCGCCAGGTGCAATTGCTACAAAGACTGCAGCATCGCTGATCGGCACTCACTTGGCAGCGACTGAGGCAGCGGTGCACAGCCCCAACGTGAACCTTTCTCTTTACCGTTGGAGATATACTAGCGCATTTCACACCGGGAAACGATCAAGGGTGACGCACGCGCAAGACTGCCTGCACAAGCAAGAGAAGGGAGGGACAGCGCGAAGGGAGGGACAGCCGCCAGGTGCAATTGCTACAAAGACTGCAGCATCGCTGATCGGCACTCACTTGGCAGCGACTGAGGCAGCGGTGCACAGCCCCAACGTGAACCTTTCTCTTTACCGTTGGAGATATACCAGCGCATTTCACACCGGGAAACGATCAAGGGTGACGCACGCGCAAGACTGCCTGCACAAGCAAGCGTAGGGAGGGACAGCGCGAAGGGAGGGACAGCCGCCAGGTGCAATTGCTACAAAGACTGCACCATCGCTGATCGGCACTCACTTGGCAGCGACTGAGGCAGCGGTGCACAGCCCCAACGTGAACCTTCCTTTTTACCGTTGGAGATATACCAGCGCATTTCACACCGGGAAACGATCAAGGGTGACGCACGCGCAAGACTGCCTGCACAAGCAAGCGAAGGGAGGGACAGCCGCCAGGTGCAATTGCTACAAAGACTGCAGCATCGCTGATCGGCACTCACTTGGCAGCGACTGAGGAAGCGGTGCACAGCCCCAACGTGAACCTTCCTCTTTTCCGTTGGAGATATACCAGCGCATTTCACACCGGGAAACGATCAAGGGTGACGCACGCGCAAGACTGCCTGAACAAGCAAGCTAAGGGAGGGACAGCGCGAAGGGAGGGACATCCGCCAGGTGCAATTGCTACAAACACTGCAGCATCGCTGATCGGCACTCACTTGGCAGCGACTGAGGCAGCGGTGCACAGCCCCAACGTGAACCTTCCTCTTTACCGTTGGAGATATACCAGCGCATTTCACACCGGGAAACGATCAAGGGTGACGCACGCGCAAGACTGCCTGCACAAGCAAGCGAAGGGAGGGACAGCGGGAAGGGAGGGACAGCCGCCAGGTGCAACTGCTACAAAGACTGCAGCATCGCTGATCGGCACTCACTTGGCAGCGACTGAGGCAGCGGTGCACAGCCCCAACGTGAACCTTCCTCTTTACCGTTGGAGATATACCAGCGCATTTCACACCGGGAAACGATCAAGGGTGACGCACGCCCAAGACTGCCTGCACAAGCAAGCGAAGGGAGGGACAGCGCGAAGGGAGGGACAGCCGCCAGGTGCAATTGCTACAAACACTGCATCATCGCTGATCGGCACTCACTTGGCAGCGACTGAGGCAGCGGTGCACAGCCCCAACGTGAACCTTCCTCTTTACCGTTGGAGATATACCTGCGCATTTCACACCGGGAAACGATCAAGGGTGACGCACGCCCAAGACTGCCTGCACAAGCAAGCGAAGGGAGGGACAGCGCGAAGGGAGGGACAGCCGCCAGGTGCAATTGCTACAAATACTGCAGCATAGCTGATCGGCACTCACTTGGCAGCGACTGAGGCAGCGGTGCACAGCCCCAACGAACCTTCCTCTTTACCGTTGGAGATATACCAGCGCATTTCACACCGGGAAACGATCAAGGGTGACGCACGCGCAAGACTGCCTGCACAAGCAAGCGTAGGGAGGGACAGCGCGAAGGGAGGGACAGCCGCCAGGTGCAATTGCTACAAAGACTGCAGCATCGCTGATCGGCACTCACTTGGCAGCGACTGAGGCAGCGGTGCACAGCCCCAACGTGAACCTTCCTTGTTACCGTTGGAGATATACCAGCGCATTTCACACCTGGAAACGATCAAGGGTGACGCACGCGCAAGACTGCCTGCACAAGCAAGCGAAGGGAGGGACAGCGCGAAGGGAGGGACAGCCGCCAGGTGCAATTGCTACAAAGACTGCAGCATCGCTGATCGGCACTCACTTGGCAGCGACTGAGGCAGCGGTGCACAGCCCCAACGTGAACCTTTCTCTTTACCGTTGGAGATATACTAGCGCATTTCACACCGGGAAACGATCAAGGGTGACGCACGCGCAAGACTGCCTGCACAAGCAAGAGAAGGGAGGGACAGCGCGAAGGGAGGGACAGCCGCCAGGTGCAATTGCTACAAAGACTGCAGCATCGCTGATCGGCACTCACTTGGCAGCGACTGAGGCAGCGGTGCACAGCCCCAACGTGAACCTTTCTCTTTACCGTTGGAGATATACCAGCGCATTTCACACCGGGAAACGATCAAGGGTGACGCACGCGCAAGACTGCCTGCACAAGCAAGAGAAGGGAGGGACAGCGCGAAGGGAGGGACAGCCGCCAGGTGCAATTGCTACAAAGACTGCAGCATCGCTGATCGGCACTCACTTGGCAGCGACTGAGGCAGCGGTGCACAGCCCCAAAGTGAACCTTTCTCTTTACCGTTGGAGATATACCAGCGCATTTCACACCGGGAAACGATCAAGGGTGACGCACGCGCAAGACTGCCTGCACAAGCAAGCGTAGGGAGGGACAGCCGCCAGGTGCAATTGCTACAAAGACTGCAGCATCGCTGATCGGCACTCACTTGGCAGCGACTGAGGCAGCGGTGCACAGCCCCAACGTGAACCTTCCTTTTTACCGTTGGAGATATACCAGCGCATTTCACACCGGGAAACGATCAAGGGTGACGCACGCCCAAGACTGCCTGCACAAGCAAGCGAAGGGAGGGACAGCCGCCAGGTGCAATTGCTACAAACACTGCAGCATCGCTGATCGGCACTCACTTGGCAGCGACTGAGGCAGCGGTGCACAGCCCCAACGTGAACCTTCCTCTTTACCGTTGGAGATATACCAGCGCATTTCACACCGGGAAACGATCAAGGGTGACGCACGCGCAAGACTGCCTGCACAAGCAAGCGAAGGGAGGGACAGCGCGAAGGGAGGGACAGCCTCCATTTGCAACTGCTACAAAGACTGCAGCATCGCTGATCGGCACTCACTTGGCAGCGACTGAGGCAGCGGTGCACAGCCCCAACGTGAACCTTCCTCTTTACCGTTGGAGATATACCAGCGCATTTCACACCGGGAAACGATCAAGGGTGACGCACGCGCAAGACTGCCTGCACAAGCAAGTGAAGGGAGGGACAGCAGGAAGGGAGGGACAGCCGCCAGGTGCAATTGCTACAAAGACTGCAGCATCGCTGATCGGCACTCACTTGGCAGCGACTGAGGCAGCGGTGCACAGCCCCAACGTGAACCTTCCTCTTTACCGTTGGAGATATACCAGCGCATTTCACACTGGGAAACGATCAAGGGTGACGCACACCCAAGACTGCCTGCACAAGCAAGCGAAGGGAGGGACAGCGCGAAGGGAGGGACAGCCGCCAGGTGCAATTGCTACAAACACTGCAGCATCGCTGATCGGCACTCACTTGGCAGCGACTGAGGCAGCGGTGCACAGCCCCAACGTGAACCTTCCCCTTTACCGTTGGAGATATACCTGCGCATTTCACACCGGGAAACGATCAAGGGTGACGCACGCCCAAGACTGCCTGCACAAGCAAGCGAAGGGAGGGACAGCGCGAAGGGAGGGACAGCCGCCAGGTGCAATTGCTACAAATACTGCAGCATAGCTGATCGGCACTCACTTGGGAGCGACTGAGGCAGCGGTGCACAGCCCCAACGTGAACCTTCCTCTTTACCGTTGGAGATATACCAGCGCATTTCACACTGGGAAACGATCAAGGGTGACGCACGCGCAAGACTGCCTGCACAAGCAAGCGTAGGGAGGGACAGCGCGAAGGGAGGGACAGCCTCCAGGTGCAATTGCTACAAAGACTGCAGCATCGCTGATCGGCACTCACTTGGCAGCGACTGAGGCAGCGGTGCACAGCCCCAACGTGAACCTTCCTCTTTACCGTTGGAGATATACCAGCGCATTTCACACCGGGAAACGATCAAGGGTGACGCACGCGCAAGACTGCCTGCACAAGCAAGCGAAGGGAGGGACAGCGCGAAGGGAGGGACAGCCGCCAGGTGCAATTGCTACAAAGACTGCAGCATCGCTGATCGGCACTCACTTGGCAGCGACTGAGGAAGCGGTGCACAGCCCCAACGTGAACCTTCCTCTTTACCGTTGGAGATATGCCAGCGCATTTCACACCGGGAAACAATCAAGGGTGACGCACGCGCAAGACTGCCTGCACAAGCAAGCGAAGGGAGGGACAGTGCGAAGGGAGGGACAGCCGCCAGGTGCAACTGCTACAAAGACTGCAGCATCGCTGATCGGCACTCACTTGGCAGCGACTGAGGCAGCGGTGCACAGCCCCAACGTGAACCTTCCTCTTTACCGTTGGAGATATACCAGCGCATTTCACACCGGGAAACGATCAAGGGTGACGCACGCGCAAGAATGCCTGCACAAGCAAGCGAAGGGAGGGACAGCGGGAAGGGAGGGACAGCCGCCAGGTGCAATTGCTACAAAGACTGCAGCATCGCTGATCGGCACTCACTTGGCAGCGACTGAGGCAGCGGTGCACAGCCCCAACGTGAACCTTCCTCTTTACCGTTGGAGATATACCAGCGCATTTCACGCCGGGAAACGATCAAGGGTGACGCACGCCCAAGACTGCCTGCACAAGCAAGCGAAGGGAGGGACAGCGCGAAGGAAGGGACAGCCGCCAGGTACAATTGCTACAAAGACTGCAGCATCGCTGATCGGCACTCACTTGGCAGCAACTGAGGCAGCGGTGCACAGCCCCAACGTGAACCTTCCTCTTTACCGTTGGAGATATACCAGCGCATTTCACACCGGGAAACGATCAAGGGTGACGCACGCGCAAGACTGCCTGCACAAGCAAGCGAAGGGAGGGACAGCGCGAAGGGAGGGACAGCCGCCAGGTGCAATTGCTACAAAGACTGCAGCATCGCTGATCGGCACTCACTTGGCAGCGACTGAGGAAGCGGTGCACAGCCCCAACGTGAACCTTCCTCTTTACCGTTGGAGATATACCAGCGCATTTCACACCGGGAAACGATCAAGGGTGACGCACGCGCAAGACTGCCTGAACAAGCAAGCTAAGGGAGGGACAGCGCGAAGGGAGGGACAGCCGCCAGGTGCAATTGCTACAAACACTGCAGCATCGCTGATCGGCACTCACTTGGCAGCGACTGAGGCAGCGGTGCACAGCCCCAACGTGAACCTTCCTCTTTACCGTTGGAGATATACCAGCGCATTTCACACCGGGAAACGATCAAGGGTGACGCACGCGCAAGACTGCCTGCACAAGCAAGAGAAGGAGGGACAGCGCGAAGGGAGGGACAGCCGCCAGGTGCAATTGCTACAAAGACTGCAGCATCGCTGATCGGCACTCACTTGGCAGCGACTGAGGCAGCGGTGCACAGCCCCAACATGAACCTTTCTCTTTAGCGTTGGAGATATACCAGCGCATTTCACACCGGGAAACGATCAAGGGTGACGCACGCGCAAGACTGCCTGCACAAGCAAGCGTAGGGAGGGACAGCGCGAAGGGAGGGACAGCCGCCAGGTGCAATTGCTACAAAGACTGCAGCATCGCTGATCGGCACTCACTTGGCAGCGACTGAGGCAGCGGTGCACAGCCCCAACGTGAACCTTCCTTTTTACCGTTGGAGATATACCAGCGCATTTCACACCTGGAAACGATCAAGGGTGACGCACGCGCAAGACTGCCTGCACAAGCAAGCGAAGGGAGGGACAGCGCGAAGGGAGGGACAGCCGCCAGGTGCAATTGCTACAAAGACTGCAGCATCGCTGATCGGCACTCACTTGGCAGCGACTGAGGCAGCGGTGCACAGCCCCAACGTGAACCTTTCTCTTTACCGTTGGAGATATACTAGCGCATTTCACACCGGGAAACGATCAAGGGTGACGCACGCGCAAGACTGCCTGCACAAGCAAGAGAAGGGAGGGACAGCGCGAAGGGAGGGACAGCCGCCAGGTGCAATTGCTACAAAGACTGCAGCATCGCTGATCGGCACTCACTTGGCAGCGACTGAGGCAGCGGTGCACAGCCCCAACGTGAACCTTTCTCTTTACCGTTGGAGATATACCAGCGCATTTCACACCGGGAAACGATCAAGGGTGACGCACGCGCAAGACTGCCTGCACAAGCAAGAGAAGGGAGGGACAGCGCGAAGGGAGGGACAGCCGCCAGGTGCAATTGCTACAAAGACTGCAGCATCGCTGATCGGCACTCACTTGGCAGCGACTGAGGCAGCGGTGCACAGCCCCAAAGTGAACCTTTCTCTTTACCGTTGGAGATATACCAGCGCATTTCACACCGGGAAACGATCAAGGGTGACGCACGCGCAAGACTGCCTGCACAAGCAAGCGTAGGGAGGGACAGCCGCCAGGTGCAATTGCTACAAAGACTGCAGCATCGCTGATCGGCACTCACTTGGCAGCGACTGAGGCAGCGGTGCACAGCCCCAACGTGAACCTTCCTTTTTACCGTTGGAGATATACCAGCGCATTTCACACCGGGAAACGATCAAGGGTGACGCACGCCCAAGACTGCCTGCACAAGCAAGCGAAGGGAGGGACAGCCGCCAGGTGCAATTGCTACAAACACTGCAGCATCGCTGATCGGCACTCACTTGGCAGCGACTGAGGCAGCGGTGCACAGCCCCAACGTGAACCTTCCTCTTTACCGTTGGAGATATACCAGCGCATTTCACACCGGGAAACGATCAAGGGTGACGCACGCGCAAGACTGCCTGCACAAGCAAGCGAAGGGAGGGACAGCGCGAAGGGAGGGACAGCCTCCATTTGCAACTGCTACAAAGACTGCAGCATCGCTGATCGGCACTCACTTGGCAGCGACTGAGGCAGCGGTGCACAGCCCCAACGTGAACCTTCCTCTTTACCGTTGGAGATATACCAGCGCATTTCACACCGGGAAACGATCAAGGGTGACGCACGCGCAAGACTGCCTGCACAAGCAAGTGAAGGGAGGGACAGCAGGAAGGGAGGGACAGCCGCCAGGTGCAATTGCTACAAAGACTGCAGCATCGCTGATCGGCACTCACTTGGCAGCGACTGAGGCAGCGGTGCACAGCCCCAACGTGAACCTTCCTCTTTACCGTTGGAGATATACCAGCGCATTTCACACTGGGAAACGATCAAGGGTGACGCACACCCAAGACTGCCTGCACAAGCAAGCGAAGGGAGGGACAGCGCGAAGGGAGGGACAGCCGCCAGGTGCAATTGCTACAAACACTGCAGCATCGCTGATCGGCACTCACTTGGCAGCGACTGAGGCAGCGGTGCACAGCCCCAACGTGAACCTTCCCCTTTACCGTTGGAGATATACCTGCGCATTTCACACCGGGAAACGATCAAGGGTGACGCACGCCCAAGACTGCCTGCACAAGCAAGCGAAGGGAGGGACAGCGCGAAGGGAGGGACAGCCGCCAGGTGCAATTGCTACAAATACTGCAGCATAGCTGATCGGCACTCACTTGGGAGCGACTGAGGCAGCGGTGCACAGCCCCAACGTGAACCTTCCTCTTTACCGTTGGAGATATACCAGCGCATTTCACACTGGGAAACGATCAAGGGTGACGCACGCGCAAGACTGCCTGCACAAGCAAGCGTAGGGAGGGACAGCGCGAAGGGAGGGACAGCCTCCAGGTGCAATTGCTACAAAGACTGCAGCATCGCTGATCGGCACTCACTTGGCAGCGACTGAGGCAGCGGTGCACAGCCCCAACGTGAACCTTCCTCTTTACCGTTGGAGATATACCAGCGCATTTCACACCGGGAAACGATCAAGGGTGACGCACGCGCAAGACTGCCTGCACAAGCAAGCGAAGGGAGGGACAGCGCGAAGGGAGGGACAGCCGCCAGGTGCAATTGCTACAAAGACTGCAGCATCGCTGATCGGCACTCACTTGGCAGCGACTGAGGAAGCGGTGCACAGCCCCAACGTGAACCTTCCTCTTTACCGTTGGAGATATGCCAGCGCATTTCACACCGGGAAACAATCAAGGGTGACGCACGCGCAAGACTGCCTGCACAAGCAAGCGAAGGGAGGGACAGTGCGAAGGGAGGGACAGCCGCCAGGTGCAACTGCTACAAAGACTGCAGCATCGCTGATCGGCACTCACTTGGCAGCGACTGAGGCAGCGGTGCACAGCCCCAACGTGAACCTTCCTCTTTACCGTTGGAGATATACCAGCGCATTTCACACCGGGAAACGATCAAGGGTGACGCACGCGCAAGAATGCCTGCACAAGCAAGCGAAGGGAGGGACAGCGGGAAGGGAGGGACAGCCGCCAGGTGCAATTGCTACAAAGACTGCAGCATCGCTGATCGGCACTCACTTGGCAGCGACTGAGGCAGCGGTGCACAGCCCCAACGTGAACCTTCCTCTTTACCGTTGGAGATATACCAGCGCATTTCACGCCGGGAAACGATCAAGGGTGACGCACGCCCAAGACTGCCTGCACAAGCAAGCGAAGGGAGGGACAGCGCGAAGGAAGGGACAGCCGCCAGGTACAATTGCTACAAACACTGCAGCATCGCTGATCGGCACTCACTTGGCAGCGACTGAGGCAGCGGTGCACTGCCCCAACGTGAACCTTCCTCTTTACCGTTGGAGATATACCAGCGCATTTCACACCGGGAAACGATCAAGGGTGACGCACGCCCAAGACTGCCTGCACAAGCAAGCGAAGGGAGGGACAGCGCGATGGGAGGGACAGCCGCCAGGTGCAATTGCTACAAAGACTGCAGCATAGCTGATCGGCACTCACTTGGCAGCGACTGAGGCAGCGGTGCACAGCCCCAACGTGAACCTTCCTCTTTACCGTTGGAGATATACCAGCGCATTTCACACCGGGAAACGATCAAGGGTGACGCACGCGCAAGACTGCCTGCACAAGCAAGCGTAGGGAGGGACAGCGCGAAGGGAGGGACAGAAGCCAGGTGCAATTGCTACAAAGACTGCAGCATCGCTGATCGGCACTCACTTGGCAGCGACTGAGGCAGCGGTGCACAGCCCCAACGTGAACCTTGCTCTTTACCGTTGGAGATATACCAGCGCATTTCACACCGGGAAACGATCAAGGGTGACGCACGCGCAAGACTGCCTGCACAAGCAAGCGTAGGGAGGGACAGCGCGAAGGGAGGGACAGCCGCCAGGTGCAATTGCTACAAAGACTGCAGCATCGCTGATCGGCACTCACTTGGCAGCGACTGAGGCAGCGGTGCACAGCCCCAACGTGAACCTTCCTTTTTAGCGTTGGAGATATACCAGCGCATTTCACACCGGGAAACGATCAAGGGTGACGCACGCCCAAGACTGCCTGCACAAGCAAGCGAAGGGAGGGACAGCCGCCAGGTGCAATTGCTACAAACACTGCAGCATCGCTGATCGGCACTCACTTGGCAGCGACTGAGGCAGCGGTGCACAGCCCCAACGTGAACCTTCCTCTTTACCGTTGGAGATATACCAGCGCATTTCACACCGGGAAACGATCAAGGGTGACGCACGCGCAAGACTGCCTGCACAAGCAAGCGTAGGGAGGGACAGCCGCCAGGTGCAATTGCTACAAAGACTGCAGCATCGCTGATCGGCACTCACTTGGCAGCGACTGAGGCAGCGGTGCACAGCCCCAACGTGAACCTTTCTCTTTACCGTTGGAGATATACCAGCGCATTTCACACCGGGAAACGATCAAGGGTGACGCACGCGCAAGACTGCCTGCACAAGCAAGAGAAGGGAGGGACAGCGCGAAGGGAGGGACAGCCGCCAGGTGCAATTGCTACAAAGACTGCAGCATCGCTGATCGGCACTCACTTGGCAGCGACTGAGGCAGCGGTGCACAGCCCCAAAGTGAACCTTTCTCTTTACCGTTGGAGATATACCAGCGCATTTCACACCGGGAAACGATCAAGGGTGACGCACGCGCAAGACTGCCTGCACAAGCAAGCGTAGGGAGGGACAGCCGCCAGGTGCAATTGCTACAAAGACTGCAGCATCGCTGATCGGCACTCACTTGGCAGCGACTGAGGCAGCGGTGCACAGCCCCAACGTGAACCTTCCTTTTTACCGTTGGAGATATACCAGCGCATTTCACACCGGGAAACGATCAAGGGTGACGCACGCCCAAGACTGCCTGCACAAGCAAGCGAAGGGAGGGACAGCCGCCAGGTGCAATTGCTACAAACACTGCAGCATCGCTGATCGGCAGTCACTTGGCAGCGACTGAGGCAGCGGTGCACAGCCCCAACGTGAACCTTCCTCTTTACCGTTGGAGATATACCAGCGCATTTCACACCGGGAAACGATCAAGGGTGACGCACGCGCAAGACTGCCTGCACAAGCAAGCGAAGGGAGGGACAGCGCGAAGGGAGGGACAGCCTCCATTTGCAACTGCTACAAAGACTGCAGCATCGCTGATCGGCACTCACTTGGCAGCGACTGAGGCAGCGGTGCACAGCCCCAACGTGAACCTTCCTCTTTACCGTTGGAGATATACCAGCGCATTTCACACCGGGAAACGATCAAGGGTGACGCACGCGCAAGACTGCCTGCACAAGCAAGTGAAGGGAGGGACAGCAGGAAGGGAGGGACAGCCGCCAGGTGCAATTGCTACAAAGACTGCAGCATCGCTGATCGGCACTCACTTGGCAGCGACTGAGGCAGCGGTGCACAGCCCCAACGTGAACCTTCCTCTTTACCGTTGGAGATATACCAGCGCATTTCACACTGGGAAACGATCAAGGGTGACGCACACCCAAGACTGCCTGCACAAGCAAGCGAAGGGAGGGACAGCGCGAAGGGAGGGACAGCCGCCAGGTGCAATTGCTACAAACACTGCAGCATCGCTGATCGGCACTCACTTGGCAGCGACTGAGGCAGCGGTGCACAGCCCCAACGTGAACCTTCCCCTTTACCGTTGGAGATATACCTGCGCATTTCACACCGGGAAACGATCAAGGGTGACGCACGCCCAAGACTGCCTGCACAAGCAAGCGAAGGGAGGGACAGCGCGAAGGGAGGGACAGCCGCCAGGTGCAATTGCTACAAATACTGCAGCATAGCTGATCGGCACTCACTTGGGAGCGACTGAGGCAGCGGTGCACAGCCCCAACGTGAACCTTCCTCTTTACCGTTGGAGATATACCAGCGCATTTCACACTGGGAAACGATCAAGGGTGACGCACGCGCAAGACTGCCTGCACAAGCAAGCGTAGGGAGGGACAGCGCGAAGGGAGGGACAGCCTCCAGGTGCAATTGCTACAAAGACTGCAGCATCGCTGATCGGCACTCACTTGGCAGCGACTGAGGCAGCGGTGCACAGCCCCAACGTGAACCTTCCTCTTTACCGTTGGAGATATACCAGCGCATTTCACACCGGGAAACGATCAAGGGTGACGCACGCGCAAGACTGCCTGCACAAGCAAGCGAAGGGAGGGACAGCGCGAAGGGAGGGACAGCCGCCAGGTGCAATTGCTACAAAGACTGCAGCATCGCTGATCGGCACTCACTTGGCAGCGACTGAGGAAGCGGTGCACAGCCCCAACGTGAACCTTCCTCTTTACCGTTGGAGATATGCCAGCGCATTTCACACCGGGAAACAATCAAGGGTGACGCACGCGCAAGACTGCCTGCACAAGCAAGCGAAGGGAGGGACAGTGCGAAGGGAGGGACAGCCGCCAGGTGCAACTGCTACAAAGACTGCAGCATCGCTGATCGGCACTCACTTGGCAGCGACTGAGGCAGCGGTGCACAGCCCCAACGTGAACCTTCCTCTTTACCGTTGGAGATATACCAGCGCATTTCACACCGGGAAACGATCAAGGGTGACGCACGCGCAAGAATGCCTGCACAAGCAAGCGAAGGGAGGGACAGCGGGAAGGGAGGGACAGCCGCCAGGTGCAATTGCTACAAAGACTGCAGCATCGCTGATCGGCACTCACTTGGCAGCGACTGAGGCAGCGGTGCACAGCCCCAACGTGAACCTTCCTCTTTACCGTTGGAGATATACCAGCGCATTTCACGCCGGGAAACGATCAAGGGTGACGCACGCCCAAGACTGCCTGCACAAGCAAGCGAAGGGAGGGACAGCGCGAAGGAAGGGACAGCCGCCAGGTACAATTGCTACAAACACTGCAGCATCGCTGATCGGCACTCACTTGGCAGCGACTGAGGCAGCGGTGCACTGCCCCAACGTGAACCTTCCTCTTTACCGTTGGAGATATACCAGCGCATTTCACACCGGGAAACGATCAAGGGTGACGCACGCCCAAGACTGCCTGCACAAGCAAGCGAAGGGAGGGACAGCGCGATGGGAGGGACAGCCGCCAGGTGCAATTGCTACAAAGACTGCAGCATAGCTGATCGGCACTCACTTGGCAGCGACTGAGGCAGCGGTGCACAGCCCCAACGTGAACCTTCCTCTTTACCGTTGGAGATATACCAGCGCATTTCACACCGGGAAACGATCAAGGGTGACGCACGCGCAAGACTGCCTGCACAAGCAAGCGTAGGGAGGGACAGCGCGAAGGGAGGGACAGAAGCCAGGTGCAATTGCTACAAAGACTGCAGCATCGCTGATCGGCACTCACTTGGCAGCGACTGAGGCAGCGGTGCACAGCCCCAACGTGAACCTTGCTCTTTACCGTTGGAGATATACCAGCGCATTTCACACCGGGAAACGATCAAGGGTGACGCACGCGCAAGACTGCCTGCACAAGCAAGCGTAGGGAGGGACAGCGCGAAGGGAGGGACAGCCGCCAGGTGCAATTGCTACAAAGACTGCAGCATCGCTGATCGGCACTCACTTGGCAGCGACTGAGGCAGCGGTGCACAGCCCCAACGTGAACCTTCCTCTTTACCGTTGGAGATATACCAGCGCATTTCACACCGGGAAACGATCAAGGGTGACGCACGCGCAAGACTGCCTGCACAAGCAAGCGTAGGGAGGGACAGCCGCCAGGTGCAATTGCTACAAAGACTGCAGCATCGCTGATCGGCACTCACTTGGCAGCGACTGAGGCAGCGGTGCACAGCCCCAACGTGAACCTTCCTTTTTACCGTTGGAGATATACCAGCGCATTTCACACCGGGAAACGATCAAGGGTGACGCACGCCCAAGACTGCCTGCACAAGCAAGCGAAGGGAGGGACAGCCGCCAGGTGCAATTGCTACAAACACTGCAGCATCGCTGATCGGCACTCACTTGGCAGCGACTGAGGCAGCGGTGCACAGCCCCAACGTGAACCTTCCTCTTTACCGTTGGAGATATACCAGCGCATTTCACACCGGGAAACGATCAAGGGTGACGCACGCGCAAGACTGCCTGCACAAGCAAGCGAAGGGAGGGACAGCGCGAAGGGAGGGACAGCCTCCATTTGCAACTGCTACAAAGACTGCAGCATCGCTGATCGGCACTCACTTGGCAGCGACTGAGGCAGCGGTGCACAGCCCCAACGTGAACCTTCCTCTTTACCGTTGGAGATATACCAGCGCATTTCACACCGGGAAACGATCAAGGGTGACGCACGCGCAAGACTGCCTGCACAAGCAAGTGAAGGGAGGGACAGCAGGAAGGGAGGGACAGCCGCCAGGTGCAATTGCTACAAAGACTGCAGCATCGCTGATCGGCACTCACTTGGCAGCGACTGAGGCAGCGGTGCACAGCCCCAACGTGAACCTTCCTCTTTACCGTTGGAGATATACCAGCGCATTTCACACTGGGAAACGATCAAGGGTGACGCACACCCAAGACTGCCTGCACAAGCAAGCGAAGGGAGGGACAGCGCGAAGGGAGGGACAGCCGCCAGGTGCAATTGCTACAAACACTGCAGCATCGCTGATCGGCACTCACTTGGCAGCGACTGAGGCAGCGGTGCACAGCCCCAACGTGAACCTTCCCCTTTACCGTTGGAGATATACCTGCGCATTTCACACCGGGAAACGATCAAGGGTGACGCACGCCCAAGACTGCCTGCACAAGCAAGCGAAGGGAGGGACAGCGCGAAGGGAGGGACAGCCGCCAGGTGCAATTGCTACAAATACTGCAGCATAGCTGATCGGCACTCACTTGGGAGCGACTGAGGCAGCGGTGCACAGCCCCAACGTGAAC
Source organism: Haemaphysalis longicornis (assembly GCF_048455015.1). Lineage (NCBI taxonomy): Eukaryota > Metazoa > Arthropoda > Arachnida > Ixodida > Ixodidae > Haemaphysalis > Haemaphysalis longicornis. Next base: position 150,792,442 of record NW_027526460.1, on the reverse strand, counting down.
CTTCCTCTTTACCGTTGGAGATATACCAGCGCATTTCACACTGGGAAACGATCAAGGGTGACGCACGCGCAAGACTGCCTGCACAAGCAAGCGTAGGGAGGGACAGCGCGAAGGGAGGGACAGCCTCCAGGTGCAATTGCTACAAAGACTGCAGCATCGCTGATCGGCACTCACTTGGCAGCGACTGAGGCAGCGGTGCACAGCCCCAACGTGAACCTTCCTCTTTACCGTTGGAGATATACCAGCGCATTTCACACCGGGAAACGATCAAGGGTGACGCACGCGCAAGACTGCCTGCACAAGCAAGCGAAGGGAGGGACAGCGCGAAGGGAGGGACAGCCGCCAGGTGCAATTGCTACAAAGACTGCAGCATCGCTGATCGGCACTCACTTGGCAGCGACTGAGGAAGCGGTGCACAGCCCCAACGTGAACCTTCCTCTTTACCGTTGGAGATATGCCAGCGCATTTCACACCGGGAAACAATCAAGGGTGACGCACGCGCAAGACTGCCTGCACAAGCAAGCGAAGGGAGGGACAGTGCGAAGGGAGGGACAGCCGCCAGGTGCAACTGCTACAAAGACTGCAGCATCGCTGATCGGCACTCACTTGGCAGCGACTGAGGCAGCGGTGCACAGCCCCAACGTGAACCTTCCTCTTTACCGTTGGAGATATACCAGCGCATTTCACACCGGGAAACGATCAAGGGTGACGCACGCGCAAGAATGCCTGCACAAGCAAGCGAAGGGAGGGACAGCGGGAAGGGAGGGACAGCCGCCAGGTGCAATTGCTACAAAGACTGCAGCATCGCTGATCGGCACTCACTTGGCAGCGACTGAGGCAGCGGTGCACAGCCCCAACGTGAACCTTCCTCTTTACCGTTGGAGATATACCAGCGCATTTCACGCCGGGAAACGATCAAGGGTGACGCACGCCCAAGACTGCCTGCACAAGCAAGCGAAGGGAGGGACAGCGCGAAGGAAGGGACAGCCGCCAGGTACAATTGCTACAAACACTGCAGCATCGCTGATCGGCACTCACTTGGCAGCGACTGAGGCAGCGGTGCACTGCCCCAACGTGAACCTTCCTCTTTACCGTTGGAGATATACCAGCGCATTTCACACCGGGAAACGATCAAGGGTGACGCACGCCCAAGACTGCCTGCACAAGCAAGCGAAGGGAGGGACAGCGCGATGGGAGGGACAGCCGCCAGGTGCAATTGCTACAAAGACTGCAGCATAGCTGATCGGCACTCACTTGGCAGCGACTGAGGCAGCGGTGCACAGCCCCAACGTGAACCTTCCTCTTTACTGTTGGAGATATACCAGCGCATTTCACACCGGGAAACGATCAAGGGTGACGCACGCGCAAGACTGCCTGCACAAGCAAGCGTAGGGAGGGACAGCGCGAAGGGAGGGACAGAAGCCAGGTGCAATTGCTACAAAGACTGCAGCATCGCTGATCGGCACTCACTTGGCAGCGACTGAGGCAGCGGTGCACAGCCCCAACGTGAACCTTGCTCTTTACCGTTGGAGATATACCAGCGCATTTCACACCGGGAAACGATCAAGGGTGACGCACGCGCAAGACTGCCTGCACAAGCAAGCGTAGGGAGGGACAGCGCGAAGGGAGGGACAGCCGCCAGGTGCAATTGCTACAAAGACTGCAGCATCGCTGATCGGCACTCACTTGGCAGCGACTGAGGCAGCGGTGCACAGCCCCAACGTGAACCTTCCTTTTTAGCGTTGGAGATATACCAGCGCATTTCACACCGGGAAACGATCAAGGGTGACGCACGCCCAAGACTGCCTGCACAAGCAAGCGAAGGGAGGGACAGCCGCCAGGTGCAATTGCTACAAACACTGCAGCATCGCTGATCGGCACTCACTTGGCAGCGACTGAGGCAGCGGTGCACAGCCCCAACGTGAACCTTCCTCTTTACCGTTGGAGATATACCAGCGCATTTCACACCGGGAAACGATCAAGGGTGACGCACGCGCAAGACTGCCTGCACAAGCAAGCGTAGGGAGGGACAGCCGCCAGGTGCAATTGCTACAAAGACTGCAGCATCGCTGATCGGCACTCACTTGGCAGCGACTGAGGCAGCGGTGCACAGCCCCAACGTGAACCTTCCTTTTTACCGTTGGAGATATACCAGCGCATTTCACACCGGGAAACGATCAAGGGTGACGCACGCCCAAGACTGCCTGCACAAGCAAGCGAAGGGAGGGACAGCCGCCAGGTGCAATTGCTACAAACACTGCAGCATCGCTGATCGGCACTCACTTGGCAGCGACTGAGGCAGCGGTGCACAGCCCCAACGTGAACCTTCCTCTTTACCGTTGGAGATATACCAGCGCATTTCACACCGGGAAACGATCAAGGGTGACGCACGCGCAAGACTGCCTGCACAAGCAAGCGAAGGGAGGGACAGCGCGAAGGGAGGGACAGCCTCCATTTGCAACTGCTACAAAGACTGCAGCATCGCTGATGGGCACTCACTTGGCAGCGACTGAGGCAGCGGTGCACAGCCCCAACGTGAACCTTCCTCTTTACCGTTGGAGATATACCAGCGCATTTCACACCGGGAAACGATCAAGGGTGACGCACGCGCAAGACTGCCTGCACAAGCAAGTGAAGGGAGGGACAGCAGGAAGGGAGGGACAGCCGCCAGGTGCAATTGCTACAAAGACTGCAGCATCGCTGATCGGCACTCACTTGGCAGCGACTGAGGCAGCGGTGCACAGCCCCAACGTGAACCTTCCTCTTTACCGTTGGAGATATACCAGCGCATTTCACACTGGGAAACGATCAAGGGTGACGCACACCCAAGACTGCCTGCACAAGCAAGCGAAGGGAGGGACAGCGCGAAGGGAGGGACAGCCGCCAGGTGCAATTGCTACAAACACTGCAGCATCGCTGATCGGCACTCACTTGGCAGCGACTGAGGCAGCGGTGCACAGCCCCAACGTGAACCTTCCTCTTTACCGTTGGAGATATACCTGCGCATTTCACACCGGGAAACGATCAAGGGTGACGCACGCCCAAGACTGCCTGCACAAGCAAGCGAAGGGAGGGACAGCGCGAAGGGAGGGACAGCCGCCAGGTGCAATTGCTACAAATACTGCAGCATAGCTGATCGGCACTCACTTGGGAGCGACTGAGGCAGCGGTGCACAGCCCCAACGTGAACCTTCCTCTTTACCGTTGGAGATATACCAGCGCATTTCACACTGGGAAACGATCAAGGGTGACGCACGCGCAAGACTGCCTGCACAAGCAAGCGTAGGGAGGGACAGCGCGAAGGGAGGGACAGCCTCCAGGTGCAATTGCTACAAAGACTGCAGCATCGCTGATCGGCACTCACTTGGCAGCGACTGAGGCAGCGGTGCACAGCCCCAACGTGAACCTTCCTCTTTACCGTTGGAGATATACCAGCGCATTTCACACCGGGAAACGATCAAGGGTGACGCACGCGCAAGACTGCCTGCACAAGCAAGCGAAGGGAGGGACAGCGCGAAGGGAGGGACAGCCGCCAGGTGCAATTGCTGCAAAGACTGCAGCATCGCTGATCGGCACTCACTTGGCAGCGACTGAGGAAGCGGTGCACAGCCCCAACGTGAACCTTCCTCTTTACCGTTGGAGATATGCCAGCGCATTTCACACCGGGAAACGATCAAGGGTGACGCACGCGCAAGACTGCCTGCACAAGCAAGCGAAGGGAGGGACAGTGCGAAGGGAGGGACAGCCGCCAGGTGCAACTGCTACAAAGACTGCAGCATCGCTGATCGGCACTCACTTGGCAGCGACTGAGGCAGCGGTGCACAGCCCCAACGTGAACCTTCCTCTTTACCGTTGGAGATATACCAGCGCATTTCACACTGGGAAACGATCAAGGGTGACGCACACCCAAGACTGCCTGCACAAGCAAGCGAAGGGAGGGACAGCGCGAAGGGAGGGACAGCCGCCAGGTGCAATTGCTACAAACACTGCAGCATCGCTGATCGGCACTCACTTGGCAGCGACTGAGGCAGCGGTGCACAGCCCCAACGTGAACCTTCCTCTTTACCGTTGGAGATATACCTGCGCATTTCACACCGGGAAACGATCAAGGGTGACGCACGCCCAAGACTGCCTGCACAAGCAAGCGAAGGGAGGGACAGCGCGAAGGGAGGGACAGCCGCCAGGTGCAATTGCTACAAATACTGCAGCATAGCTGATCGGCACTCACTTGGCAGCGACTGAGGCAGCGGTGCACAGCCCCAACGTGAACCTTCCTCTTTACCGTTGGAGATATACCAGCGCATTTCACACCGGGAAACGATCAAGGGTGACGCACGCGCAAGACTGCCTGCACAAGCAAGCGAAGGGAGGGACAGCGCGAAGGGAGGGACAGCCGCCAGGTGCAATTGCTACAAAGACTGCAGCATCGCTGATCGGCACTCACTTGGCAGCGACTGAGGAAGCGGTGCACAGCCCCAACGTGAACCTTCCTCTTTACCGTTGGAGATATGCCAGCGCATTTCACACCGGGAAACGATCAAGGGTGACGCACGCGCAAGACTGCCTGCACAAGCAAGCGAAGGGAGGGACAGCGCGAAGGGAGGGACAGCCGCCAGGTGCAATTGCTACAAAGACTGCAGCATCGCTGATCGGCACTCACTTGGCAGCGACTGAGGAAGCGGTGCACAGCCCCAACGTGAACCTTCCTCTTTACCGTTGGAGATATGCCAGCGCATTTCACACCGGGAAACAATCAAGGGTGACGCACGCGCAAGACTGCCTGCACAAGCAAGCGAAGGGAGGGACAGTGCGAAGGGAGGGACAGCCGCCAGGTGCAACTGCTACAAAGACTGCAGCATCGCTGATCGGCACTCACTTGGCAGCGACTGAGGCAGCGGTGCACAGCCCCAACGTGAACCTTCCTCTTTACCGTTGGAGATATACCAGCGCATTTCACACCGGGAAACGATCAAGGGTGACGCACGCGCAAGAATGCCTGCACAAGCAAGCGAAGGGAGGGACAGCGGGAAGGGAGGGACAGCCGCCAGGTGCAATTGCTACAAAGACTGCAGCATCGCTGATCGGCACTCACTTGGCAGCGACTGAGGCAGCGGTGCACAGCCCCAACGTGAACCTTCCTCTTTACCGTTGGAGATATACCAGCGCATTTCACGCCGGGAAACGATCAAGGGTGACGCACGCCCAAGACTGCCTGCACAAGCAAGCGAAGGGAGGGACAGCGCGAAGGAAGGGACAGCCGCCAGGTACAATTGCTACAAACACTGCAGCATCGCTGATCGGCACTCACTTGGCAGCGACTGAGGCAGCGGTGCACTGCCCCAACGTGAACCTTCCTCTTTACCGTTGGAGATATACCAGCGCATTTCACACCGGGAAACGATCAAGGGTGACGCACGCCCAAGACTGCCTGCACAAGCAAGCGAAGGGAGGGACAGCGCGATGGGAGGGACAGCCGCCAGGTGCAATTGCTACAAAAACTGCAGCATAGCTGATCGGCACTCACTTGGCAGCGACTGAGGCAGCGGTGCACAGCCCCAACGTGAACCTTCCTCTTTACCGTTGGAGATATACCAGCGCATTTCACACCGGGAAACGATCAAGGGTGACGCACGCGCAAGACTGCCTGCACAAGCAAGCGTAGGGAGGGACAGCGCGAAGGGAGGGACAGAAGCCAGGTGCAATTGCTACAAAGACTGCAGCATCGCTGATCGGCACTCACTTGGCAGCGACTGAGGCAGCGGTGCACAGCCCCAACGTGAACCTTGCTCTTTACCGTTGGAGATATACCAGCGCATTTCACACCGGGAAACGATCAAGGGTGACGCACGCGCAAGACTGCCTGCACAAGCAAGCGTAGGGAGGGACAGCGCGAAGGGAGGGACAGCCGCCAGGTGCAATTGCTACAAAGACTGCAGCATCGCTGATCGGCACTCACTTGGCAGCGACTGAGGCAGCGGTGCACAGCCCCAACGTGAACCTTCCTTTTTAGCGTTGGAGATATACCAGCGCATTTCACACCGGGAAACGATCAAGGGTGACGCACGCCCAAGACTGCCTGCACAAGCAAGCGAAGGGAGGGACAGCCGCCAGGTGCAATTGCTACAAACACTGCAGCATCGCTGATCGGCACTCACTTGGCAGCGACTGAGGCAGCGGTGCACAGCCCCAACGTGAACCTTCCTCTTTACCGTTGGAGATATACCAGCGCATTTCACACCGGGAAACGATCAAGGGTGACGCACGCGCAAGACTGCCTGCACAAGCAAGCGAAGGGAGGGACAGCGCGAAGGGAGGGACAGCCTGCATTTGCAACTGCTACAAAGACTGCAGCATCGCTGATCGGCATTCACTTGGCAGCGACTGAGGCAGCGGTGCACAGCCCCAACGTGAACCTTCCTCTTTACCGTTGGAGATATACCAGTGCATTTCACACCGGGAAACGATCAAGGGTGACGCACGCGCAAGACTGCCTGCACAAGCAAGCGAAGGGAGGGACAGCAGGAAGGGAGGGACAGCCGCCAGGTGCAATTGCTACAAAGACTGCAGCATCGCTGATCGGCACTCACTTGGCAGCGACTGAGGCAGCGGTGCACAGCCCCAACGTGAACCTTCCTCTTTACCGTTGGAGATATACCAGCGCATTTCACACCGGGAAACGATCAAGGGTGACGCACGCCCAAGACTGCCTGCACAAGCAAGCGAAGGGAGGGACAGCGCGAAGGGAGGGACAGCCGCCAGGTGCAATTGCTACAAACACTGCAGCATCGCTGATCGGCACTCACTTGGCAGCGACTGAGGCAGCGGTGCACAGCCCCAACGTGAACCTTCCTCTTTACCGTTGGGGATATACCTGCGCATTTCACACCGGGAAACGATCAAGGGTGACGCACGCCCAAGACTGCCTGCACAAGCAAGCGAAGGGAGGGACAGCGCGAAGGGAGGGACAGCCGCCAGGTGCAATTGCTACAAATACTGCAGCATAGCTGATCGGCACTCACTTGGCAGCGACTGAGGCAGCGGTGCACAGCCCCAACGTGAACCTTTCTCTTTACCGTTGGAGATATACCAGCGCATTTCACACCGGGAAACGATCAAGGGTGACGCACGCGAAAGACTGCCTGCACAAGCAAGCGTAGGGAGGGACAGCGCGAAGGGAGGGACAGCCGCCAGGTGCAATTGCTACAAAGACTGCAGCATCGCTGATCGGCACTCACTTGGCAGCGACTGAGGCAGCGGTGCACAGCCCCAACGTGAACCTTCCTCTTTACCGTTGGAGATATACCAGCGCATTTCACACCGGGAAACGATCAAGGGTGACGCACGCGCAAGACTGCCTGCACAAGCAAGCGAAGGGAGGGACAGCGCGAAGGGAGGGACAGCCGCCAGGTGCAACTGCTACAAAGACTGCAGCATCGCTGATCGGCACTCACTTGGCAGCGACTGAGGCAGCGGTGCACAGCCCCAACGTGAACCTTCCTCTTTACCGTTGGAGATATACCAGCGCATTTCACACCGGGAAATGATCAAGGGTGACGCACGCCCAAGACTGCCTGCACAAGCAAGCGAAGGGAGGGACAGCGCGAAGGGAGGGACAGCCGCCAGGTGCAATTGCTACAAAGACTGCAGCATAGCTGATCGGCACTCACTTGGCAGCGACTGAGGCAGCGGTGCACAGCCCCAACGTGAACCTTCCTCTTTACCGTTGGAGATATACCAGCGCATTTCACGCCGGGAAACGATCAAGGGTGACGCACGCCCAAGACTGCCTGCACAAGCAAGGGAAGGGAGGGACAGCGCGAAGGAAGGGACAGCCGCCAGGTACAATTTCTACAAACACTGCAGCATCGCTGATCGGCACTCACTTGGCAGCGACTGAGGCAGCGGTGCACAGCCCCAACGTGAACCTTCCTCTTTACCGTTGGAGATATACCAGCGCATTTCACACCGGGAAACGATCAAGGGTGACGCACGCCCAAGACTGCCTGCACAAGCAAGCGAAGGGAGGGACAGCGCGAAGGGAGGGACAGCCGCCAGGTGCAATTGCTACAAAGACTGCAGCATAGCTGATCGGCACTCACTTGGCAGCGAATGAGGCAGCGGTGCACAGCCCCAACGTGAACCTTCCTCTTTACCGTTGGAGATATACCAGCGCATTTCACACCGGGAAACGATCAAGGGTGACGCACGCGCAAGACTGCCTGCACAAGCAAGCGTAGGGAGGGACAGCGCGAAGGGAGGGACAGCCGCCAGGTGCAATTGCTACAAAGACTGCAGCATCGCTGATCGGCACTCACTTGGCAGCGACTGAGGCAGCGGTGCACAGCCCCAACGTGAACCTTCCTCTTTACCGTTGGAGATATACCAGCGCATTTCACACCGGGAAACGATCAAGGGTGACGCACGCGCAAGACTGCCTGCACAAGCAAGCGAAGGGAGGGACAGCGCGAAGGGAGGGACAGCCGCCAGGTGCAATTGCTACAAAGACTGCAGCATCGCTGATCGGCACTCACTTGGCAGCGACTGAGGAAGCGGTGCACAGCCCCAACGTGAACCTTCCTCTTTACCGTTGGAGATATACCAGCGCATTTCACACCGGGAAACGATCAAGGGTGACGCACGCGCAAGACTGCCTGAACAAGCAAGCTAAGGGAGGGACAGCGCGAAGGGAGGGACAGCCGCCAGGTGCAATTGCTACAAACACTGCAGCATCGCTGATCGGCACTCACTTGGCAGCGACTGAGGCAGCGGTGCAAAGCCCCAACGTGAACCTTCCTCTTTACCGTTGGAGATATACCAGCGCATTTCACACCGGGAAACGATCAAGGGTGACGCACGCGCAAGACTGCCTGCACAAGCAAGCAAAGGGAGGGACAGCGCGAAGGGAGGGACAGCCGCCAGGTGCAATTGCTACAAATACTGCAGCATAGCTGATCGGCACTCACTTGGCAGCGACTGAGGCAGCGGTGCACAGCCCCAACGTGAACCTTCCTCTTTACCGTTGGAGATATACCAGCGCATTTCACACCGGGAAACGATCAAGGGTGACGCACGCGCAAGACTGCCTGCACAAGCAAGCGAAGGGAGGGACAGCAGGAAGGGAGGGACAGCCGCCAGGTGCAATTGCTACAAAGACTGCAGCATCGCTGATCGGCACTCACTTGGCAGCGACTGAGGCAGCGGTGCACAGCCCCAACGTGAACCTTCCTCTTTACCGTTGGAGATATACCAGCGCATTTCACACCGGGAAACGATCAAGGGTGACGCACGCCCAAGACTGCCTGCACAAGCAAGCGAAGGGAGGGACAGCGCGAAGGGAGGGACAGCCGCCAGGTGCAATTGCTACAAACACTGCAGCATCGCTGATCGGCACTCACTTGGCAGCGACTGAGGCAGCGGTGCACAGCCCCAACGTGAACCTTCCTCTTTACCGTTGGGGATATACCTGCGCATTTCACACCGGGAAACGATCAAGGGTGACGCACGCCCAAGACTGCCTGCACAAGCAAGCGAAGGGAGGGACAGCGCGAAGGGAGGGACAGCCGCCAGGTGCAATTGCTACAAATACTGCAGCATAGCTGATCGGCACTCACTTGGCAGCGACTGAGGCAGCGGTGCACAGCCCCAACGTGAACCTTTCTCTTTACCGTTGGAGATATACCAGCGCATTTCACACCGGGAAACGATCAAGGGTGACGCACGCGAAAGACTGCCTGCACAAGCAAGCGTAGGGAGGGACAGCGCGAAGGGAGGGACAGCCGCCAGGTGCAATTGCTACAAAGACTGCAGCATCGCTGATCGGCACTCACTTGGCAGCGACTGAGGCAGCGGTGCACAGCCCCAACGTGAACCTTCCTCTTTACCGTTGGAGATATACCAGCGCATTTCACACCGGGAAACGATCAAGGGTGACGCACGCGCAAGACTGCCTGCACAAGCAAGCGAAGGGAGGGACAGCGCGAAGGGAGGGACAGCCGCCAGGTGCAATTGCTACAAAGACTGCAGCATCGCTGATCGGCACTCACTTGGCAGCGACTGAGGAAGCGGTGCACAGCCCCAACGTGAACCTTCCTCTTTACCGTTGGAGATATACCAGCGCATTTCACACCAGGAAACGATCAAGGGTGACGCACGCGCAAGACTGCCTGAACAAGCAAGCTAAGGGAGGGACAGCGCGAAGGGAGGGACAGCCGCCAGGTGCAATTGCTACAAACACTGCAGCATCGCTGATCGGCACTCACTTGGCAGCGACTGAGGCAGCGGTGCACAGCCCCAACGTGAACCTTCCTCTTTACCGTTGGAGATATACCAGCGCATTTCACACCGGGAAACGATCAAGGGTGACGCACGCGCAAGACTGCCTGCACAAGCAAGCGAAGGGAGGGACAGCGCGAAGGGAGGGACAGCCGCCAGGTGCAATTGCTACAAATACTGCAGCATAGCTGATCGGCACTCACTTGGCAGCGACTGAGGCAGCGGTGCAGAGCCCCAACGTGAACCTTCCTCTTTACCGTTGGAGATATACCAGCGCATTTCACACCGGGAAACGATCAAGGGTGACGCACGCGCAAGACTGCCTGCACAAGCAAGCGTAGGGAGGGACAGCGCGAAGGGAGGGACAGCCGCCAGGTGCAATTGCTACAAAGACTGCAGCATCGCTGATCGGCACTCACTTGGCAGCGACTGAGGCAGCGGTGCACAGCCCCAACGTGAACCTTCCTCTTTACCGTTGGAGATATACCTGCGCATTTCACACCGGGAAACGATCAAGGGTGACGCACGCCCAAGACTGCCTGCACAAGCAAGCGTAGGGAGGGACAGCGCGAAGGGAGGGACAGCCGCCAGGTGCAATTGCTACAAAGACTGCAGCATCGCTGATCGGCACTCACTTGGCAGCGACTGAGGCAGCGGTGCACAGCCCCAACGTGAACCTTCCTCTTTACCGTTGGAGATATACCAGCGCATTTCACACCGGGAAACGATCAAGGGTGACGCACGCGCAAGACTGCCTGCACAAGCAAGCGAAGGGAGCGACAGCCGCCAGGTGCAATTGCTACAAAGATTGCAGCATCGCTGATCGGCACTCACTTGGCAGCGACTGAGGAAGCGGTGCACAGCCCCAACGTGAACCTTCCTCTTTACCGTTGGAGATATACCAGCGCATTTCACACCGGGAAACGATCAAGGGTGACGCACGCGCAAGACTGCCTGCACAAGCAAGCGAAGGGAGGGACAGCGCGAAGGGAGGGACAGCCGCCAGGTGCAACTGCTACAAAGACTGCAGCATCGCTGATCGGCACTCACTTGGCAGCGACTGAGGCAGCGGTGCACAGCCCCAACGTGAACCTTCCTCTTTACCGTTGGAGATATACCAGCGCATTTCACACCGGGAAATGATCAAGGGTGACGCACGCCCAAGACTGCCTGCACAAGCAAGCGAAGGGAGGGACAGCGCGAAGGGAGGGACAGCCGCCAGGTGCAATTGCTACAAAGACTGCAGCATAGCTGATCGGCACTCACTTGGCAGCGACTGAGGCAGCGGTGCACAGCCCCAACGTGAACCTTCCTCTTTACCGTTGGAGATATACCAGCGCATTTCACGCCGGGAAACGATCAAGGGTGACGCACGCCCAAGACTGCCTGCACAAGCAAGGGAAGGGAGGGACAGCGCGAAGGAAGGGACAGCCGCCAGGTACAATTTCTACAAACACTGCAGCATCGCTGATCGGCACTCACTTGGCAGCGACTGAGGCAGCGGTGCACAGCCCCAACGTGAACCTTCCTCTTTACCGTTGGAGATATACCAGCGCATTTCACACCGGGAAACGATCAAGGGTGACGCACGCCCAAGACTGCCTGCACAAGCAAGCGAAGGGAGGGACAGCGCGAAGGGAGGGACAGCCGCCAGGTGCAATTGCTACAAAGACTGCAGCATAGCTGATCGGCACTCACTTGGCAGCGAATGAGGCAGCGGTGCACAGCCCCAACGTGAACCTTCCTCTTTACCGTTGGAGATATACCAGCGCATTTCACACCGGGAAACGATCAAGGGTGACGCACGCGCAAGACTGCCTGCACAAGCAAGCGTAGGGAGGGACAGCGCGAAGGGAGGGACAGCCGCCAGGTGCAATTGCTACAAAGACTGCAGCATCGCTGATCGGCACTCACTTGGCAGCGACTGAGGCAGCGGTGCACAGCCCCAACGTGAACCTTCCTCTTTACCGTTGGAGATATACCAGCGCATTTCACACCGGGAAACGATCAAGGGTGACGCACGCGCAAGACTGCCTGCACAAGCAAGCGAAGGGAGGGACAGCGCGAAGGGAGGGACAGCCGCCAGGTGCAATTGCTACAAAGACTGCAGCATCGCTGATCGGCACTCACTTGGCAGCGACTGAGGAAGCGGTGCACAGCCCCAACGTGAACCTTCCTCTTTACCGTTGGAGATATACCAGCGCATTTCACACCGGGAAACGATCAAGGGTGACGCACGCGCAAGACTGCCTGAACAAGCAAGCTAAGGGAGGGACAGCGCGAAGGGAGGGACAGCCGCCAGGTGCAATTGCTACAAACACTGCAGCATCGCTGATCGGCACTCACTTGGCAGCGACTGAGGCAGCGGTGCAAAGCCCCAACGTGAACCTTCCTCTTTACCGTTGGAGATATACCAGCGCATTTCACACCGGGAAACGATCAAGGGTGACGCACGCGCAAGACTGCCTGCACAAGCAAGCAAAGGGAGGGACAGCGCGAAGGGAGGGACAGCCGCCAGGTGCAATTGCTACAAATACTGCAGCATAGCTGATCGGCACTCACTTGGCAGCGACTGAGGCAGCGGTGCACAGCCCCAACGTGAACCTTCCTCTTTACCGTTGGAGATATACCAGCGCATTTCACACCGGGAAACGATCAAGGGTGACGCACGCGCAAGACTGCCTGCACAAGCAAGCGTAGGGAGGGACAGCGCGAAGGGAGGGACAGCCGCCAGGTGCAATTGCTACACAGACTGCAGCATCGCTGATCGGCACTCACTTGGCAGCGACTGAGGCAGCGGTGCACAGCCCCAACGTGAACCTTTCTCTTTACCGTTGGAGATATACCAGCGCATTTCACACCGGGAAACGATCAAGGGTGTCGCACGCGCAAGACTGCCTGCACAAGCAAGCGAAGGGAGGGACAGCGCGAAGGGAGGGACAGCCGCCAGGTGCAATTGCTACAAAGACTGCAGCATCGCTGATCGGCACTCACTTGGCAGCGACTGAGGAAGCGGTGCACAGCCCCAACGTGAACCTTCCTCTTTACCGTTGGAGATATACCAGCGCATTTCACACCGGGAAACGATCAAGGGTGACGCACGCGCAAGACTGTCTGCACAAGCAAGCGAAGGGAGGGACAGCGCGAAGGGAGGGACAGCCGCCAGGTGCAACTGCTACAAAGACTGCAGCATCGCTGATCGGCACTCACTTGGCAGCGACTGAGGCAGCGGTGCACAGCCCCAACGTGAACCTTCCTCTTTACCGTTGGAGATATACCAGCGCATTTCACACCGGGAAACGATCAAGGGTGACGCACGCGCAAGACTGCCTGCACAAGCAAGCGAAGGGAGCGACAGCGGGAATGGAGGGACAGCCGCCAGGTGCAATTGCTACAAAGACTGCAGCATCGCTGATCGGCACTCACTTGGCAGCGACTGAGGCAGCGGTGCACAGCCCCAACGTGAACCTTCCTCTTTACCGTTGGAGATATACCAGCGCATATCACGCCGGGAAACGATCAAGGGTGACGCACGCCCAAGACTGCCTGCACAAGCAAGCGAAGGGAGGGACAGCGCGAAGGAAGGGACAGCCGCCAGGTACAAATGCTACAAACACTGCAGCATCGCTGATCGGCACTCACTTGGCAGCGACTGAGGCAGCGGTGCACAGCCCCAACGTGAACCTTCCTCTTTACCGTTGGAGATATACCAGCGCATTTCACACTGGGAAACGATCAAGGGTGACGCACGCCCAAGACTGCCTGCACAAGCAAGCGAAGGGAGGGACAGCGCGAAGGGAGGGACAGCCGCCAGGTGCAATTGCTACAAAGACTGCAGCATAGCTGATCGGCACTCACTTGGCAGCGACTGAGGCAGCGGTGCACAGCCCCAACGTGAACCTTCCTCTTTACCGTTGGAGATATACCAGCGCATTTCACACCGGGAAACGATCAAGGGTGACGCACGCGCAAGACTGCCTGCACAAGCAAGCGTAGGGAGGGACAGCGCGAAGGGAGGGACAGCCGCCAGGTGCAATTGCTACAAAGACTGCAGCATCGCTGATCGGCACTCACTTGGCAGCGACTGAGGCAGCGGTGCACAGCCCCAACGTGAACCTTGCTCTTTACCGTTGGAGATATACCAGCGCATTTCACACCGGGAAACGATCAAGGGTGACGCACGCGCAAGACTGCCTGCACAAGCAAGCGTAGGGAGGGACAGCGCGAAGGGAGGCACAGCCGCCAGGTGCAATTGCTACAAAGACTGCAGCATCGCTGATCGGCACTCACTTGGCAGCGACTGAGGCAGCGGTGCACAGCCCCAACGTGAACCTTCCTTTTTACCGTTGGAGATATACCAGCGCATTTCACACCGGGAAACGATCAAGGGTGACGCACGCCCAAGACTGCCTGCACAAGCAAGCGAAGGGAGGGACAGCCGCCAGGTGCAATTGCTACAAACACTGCAGCATCGCTGATCGGCACTCACTTGGCTGCGACAGAGGCAGCGGTGCACAGCCCCAACGTGAACCTTCCTCTTTACCGTTGGAGATATACCAGCGCATTTCACACCGGGAAACGATCAAGGGTGACGCACGCGCAAGACTGCCTGCACAAGCAAGCGAAGGGAGGGACAGCGCGAAGGGAGGGACAGCCTCCATTTGCAATTGCTACAAAGACTGCAGCATCGCTGATCGGCACTCACTTGGCAGCGACTGAGGCAGCGGTGCACAGCCCCAACGTGAACCTTCCTCTTTACCGTTGGAGATATAACAGCGCATTTCACACCGGGAAACGATCGAGGGTGACGCACGCCCAAGACTGCCTGCACAAGCAAGCGAAGGGAGGGACAGCCGCCAGGTGCAATTGCTACAAACACTGCAGCATCGCTGATCGGCACTCACTTGGCAGCGACTGAGGCAGCGGTGCACAGCCCCAACGTGAACCTTCCTCTTTACCGTTGGAGATATACCAGCGCATTTCACACCGGGAAACGATCAAGGGTGACGCACGCGCAAGACTGCCTGCACAAGCAAGCGAAGGGAGGGACAGCGGGAAGGGAGGGACAGCCGCCAGGTGCAATTGCTACAAAGACTGCAGCATCGCTGATCGGCACTCACTTGGCAGCGACTGAGGCAGCGGTGCACAGCCCCAACGTGAACCTTCCTCTTTACCGTTGGAGATATAACAGCGCATTTCACACCGGGAAACGATCGAGGGTGACGCACGCCCAAGACTGCCTGCACAAGCAAGCGAAGGGAGGGACAGCGCGAAGGGAGGGACAGCCGCCAGGTGCAATTGCTACAAACACTGCAGCATCGCTGATCGGCACTCACTTGGCAGCGACTGAGGCAGCGGTGCACAGCCCCAACGTGAACCTTCCTCTTTACCGTTGGAGATATACCTGCGCATTTCACACCGGGAAACGATCAAGGGTGACGCACGCCCAAGACTGCCTGCACAAGCAAGCGAAGGGAGGGACAGCGCGAAGGGAGGGACAGCCGCCAGGTGCAATTGCGACAAATACTGCAGCATAGCTGATCGGCACTCACTTGGCAGCGACTGAGGCAGCGGTGCACAGCCCCAACGTGAACCTTTCTCTTTACCGTTGGAGATATACCAGCGCATTTCACACCGGGAAACGATCAAGGGTGACGCACGCGCAAGACTGCCTGCACAAGCAAGCGTAGGGAGGGACAGCGCGAAGGGAGGGACAGCCGCCAGGTGCAATTGCTACAAAGACTGAAGCATCGCTGATCGGCATTCACTTGGCAGCGACTGAGGCAGCGGTGCACAGCCCCAACGTGAACCTTTATCTTTACCGTTGGAGATATACCAGCGCATTTCACACCGGGAAACGATCAAGGGTGACGCACGCCCAAGACTGCCTGCACAAGCAAGCGTAGGGAGGGACAGCGCGAAGGGAGGGACAGCCGCCAGGTGCAATTGCTACAAAGACTGCAGCATCGCTGATCGGCACTCACTTGGCAGCGACTGAGGCAGCGGTGCACAGCCCCAACGTGAACCTTCCTTTTTACCGTTGGAGATATACCAGCGCATTTCACACCGGGAAACGATCAAGGGTGACGCACGCGCAAGACTGCCTGCACAAGCAAGCGAAGGGAGGGACAGCGCGAAGGGAGGGACAGCCGCCAGGTACAATTGCTACAAAGACTGCAGCATCGCTGATCGGCACTCACTTGGCAGCGACTGAGGCAGCGGTGCACAGCCCCAACGTGAACATTTCTCTTTACCGTTGGAGATATACCAGCGCATTTCACACCGGGAAACGATCAAGGGTGACGCACGCGCAAGACTGCCTGCACAAGCAAGCGTAGGGAGGGACAGCGCGAAGGGAGGGACAGCCGCCAGGTGCAATTGCTACAAAGACTGCAACATCGCTGATCGGCACTCACTTGGCAGCGACTGAGGCAGCGGTGCACAGCCCCAACGTGAACCTTCCTTTTTACCGTTGGAGATATACCAGCGCATTTCACACCGGGAAACGATCAAGGGTGACGCACGCGCAAGACTGCCGGCACAAGCAAGCGAAGGGAGGGACAGCGCGAAGGGAGGGACAGCCGCCAGGTGCAATTGCTACAAAGACTGCAGCATCGCTGATCGGCACTCACTTGGCAGCGACTGAGGAAGCGGTGCACAGCCCCAACGTGAACCTTCCTCTTTACCGTTGGAGATATACCAGCGCATATCACGCCGGGAAACGATCAAGGGTGACGCACGCCCAAGACTGCCTGCACAAGCAAGCGAAGGGAGGGACAGCGCGAAGGAAGGGACAGCCGCCAGGTACAAATGCTACAAACACTGCAGCATCGCTGATCGGCACTCACTTGGCAGCGACTGAGGCAGCGGTGCACAGCCCCAACGTGAACCTTCCTCTTTACCGTTGGAGATATACCAGCGCATTTCACACTGGGAAACGATCAAGGGTGACGCACGCCCAAGACTGCCTGCACAAGCAAGCGAAGGGAGGGACAGCGCGAAGGGAGGGACAGCCGCCAGGTGCAATTGCTACAAAGACTGCAGCATAGCTGATCGGCACTCACTTGGCAGCGACTGAGGCAGCGGTGCACAGCCCCAACGTGAACCTTCCTCTTTACCGTTGGAGATATACCAGCGCATTTCACACCGGGAAACGATCAAGGGTGACGCACGCGCAAGACTGCCTGCACAAGCAAGCGTAGGGAGGGACAGCGCGAAGGGAGGGACAGCCGCCAGGTGCAATTGCTACAAAGACTGCAGCATCGCTGATCGGCACTCACTTGGCAGCGACTGAGGCAGCGGTGCACAGCCCCAACGTGAACCTTGCTCTTTACCGTTGGAGATATACCAGCGCATTTCACACCGGGAAACGATCAAGGGTGACGCACGCGCAAGACTGCCTGCACAAGCAAGCGTAGGGAGGGACAGCGCGAAGGGAGGGACAGCCGCCAGGTGCAATTGCTACAAAGACTGCAGCATCGCTGATCGGCACTCACTTGGCAGCGACTGAGGCAGCGGTGCACAGCCCCAACGTGAACCTTCCTTTTTACCGTTGGAGATATACCAGCGCATTTCACACCGGGAAACGATCAAGGGTGACGCACGCCCAAGACTGCCTGCACAAGCAAGCGAAGGGAGGGACAGCCGCCAGGTGCAATTGCTACAAACACTGCAGCATCGCTGATCGGCACTCACTTGGCTGCGACTGAGGCAGCGGTGCACAGCCCCAACGTGAACCTTCCTCTTTACCGTTGGAGATATACCAGCGCATTTCACACCGGGAAACGATCAAGGGTGACGCACGCGCAAGACTGCCTGCACAAGCAAGCGAAGGGAGGGACAGCGCGAAGGGAGGGACAGCCTCCATTTGCAACTGCTACAAAGACTGCAGCATCGCTGATCGGCACTCACTTGGCAGCGACTGAGGCAGCGGTGCACAGCCCCAACGTGAACCTTCCTCTTTACCGTTGGAGATATACCAGCGCATTTCACACCGGGAAACGATCAAGGGTGACGCACGCGCAAGACTGCCTGCACAAGCAAGCGAAGGGAGGGACAGCGGGAAGGGAGGGACAGCCGCCAGGTGCAATTGCTACAAATACTGCAGCATCGCTGATCGGCACTCACTTGGCAGCGACTGAGGCAGCGGTGCACAGCCCCAACGTGAACCTTCCTCTTTACCGTTGGAGATATAACAGCGCATTTCACACCGGGAAACGATCGAGGGTGACGCACGCCCAAGACTGCCTGCACAAGCAAGCGAAGGGAGGGACAGCGCGAAGGGAGGGACAGCCGCCAGGTGCAATTGCTACAAACACTGCAGCATCGCTGATCGGCACTCACTTGGCAGCGACTGAGGCAGCGGTGCACAGCCCCAACGTGAACCTTCCTCTTTACCGTTGGAGATATACCTGCGCATTTCACACCGGGAAACGATCAAGGGTGACGCACGCCCAAGACTGCCTGCACAAGCAAGCGAAGGGAGGGACAGCCGCCAGGTGCAATTGCGACAAATACTGCAGCATAGCTGATCGGCACTCACTTGGCAGCGACTGAGGCTGCGGTGCACAGCCCCAACGTGAACCTTTCTCTTTACCGTTGGAGATATACCAGCGCATTTCACACCGGGAAACGATCAAGGGTGACGCACGCGCAAGACTGCCTGCACAAGCAAGCGTAGGGAGGGACAGCGCGAAGGGAGGGACAGCCGCCAGGTGCAATTGCTACAAAGACTGAAGCATCGCTGATCGGCATTCACTTGGCAGCGACTGAGGCAGCGGTGCACAGCCCCAACGTGAACCTTTATCTTTACCGTTGGAGATATACCAGCGCATTTCACACCGGGAAACGATCAAGGGTGACGCACGCCCAAGACTGCCTGCACAAGCAAGCGTAGGGAGGGACAGCGCGAAGGGAGGGACAGCCGCCAGGTGCAATTGCTACAAAGACTGAGCATCGCTGATCGGCACTCACTTGGCAGCGACTGAGGCAGCGGTGCACAGCCCCAACGTGAACCTTCCTTTTTACCGTTGGAGATATACCAGCGCATTTCACACCGGGAAACGATCAAGGGTGACGCACGCGCAAGACTGCCTGCACAAGCAAGCGAAGGGAGGGACAGCGCGAAGGGAGGGACAGCCGCCAGGTGCAATTGCTACAAAGACTGCAGCATCGCTGATCGGCACTCACTTGGCAGCGACTGAGGCAGCGGTGCACAGCCCCAACGTGAACCTTCCTCTTTACCGTTGGAGATATACCAGCGCATTTCACACCGGGAAACGATCAAGGGTGACGCACGCGCAAGACTGCCTGCACAAGCAAGCGTAGGGAGGGACAGCGCGAAGGGAGGGACAGCCGCCAGGTGCAATTGCTACAAAGACTGCAACATCGCTGATCGGCACTCACTTGGCAGCGACTGAGGCAGCGGTGCACAGCCCCAACGTGAACCTTCCTTTTTACCGTTGGAGATATACCAGCGCATTTCACACCGGGAAACGATCAAGGGTGACGCACGCGCAAGCCTGCCGGCACAAGCAAGCGAAGGGAGGGACAGCGCGAAGGGAGGGACAGCCGCCAGGTGCAATTGCTACAAAGACTGCAGCATCGCTGATCGGCACTCACTTGGCAGCGACTGAGGAAGCGGTGCACAGCCCCAACGTGAACCTTCCTGTTTACCGTTCGAGGTATACCAGCGCATTTCACACCGGGAAACGATCAAGGGTGACGCACGCGCAAGACTGCCTGAACAAGCAAGCTAAGGGAGGGACAGCGCGAAGGGAGGGACAGCCGCCAGGTGCAATTGCTACAAACACTGCAGCATCGCTGATCGGCACTCACTTGGCAGCGACTGAGGCAGCGGTGCACAGCCCCAACATGAACCTTCCTCTTTACCGTTGGAGATATACCAGCGCATTTCACACCGGGAAACGATCAAGGGTGACGCACGCGCAAGACTGCCTTCACAAGCAAGCGAAGGGAGGGACAGCGCGAAGGGAGGGACAGCCGCCAGGTGCAATTGCTACAAACACTGCAGCATCGCTGATGGGCACTCACTTGGCAGCGACTGAGGCAGCGGTGCACAGCCCCAACGTGAACCTTTCTCTTTACCGTTGGAGATATACCAGCGCATTTCACACCGGGAAACGATCAAGGGTGACGCACGCGCAAGACTGCCTGCACAAGCAAGCGTAGGGAGGGACAGCCGCCAGGTGCAATTGCTACAAAGACTGCAGCATCGCTGATCGGCACTCACTTGGCAGCGACTGAGGCAGCGGTGCACAGCCCCAACGTGAACCTTCCTTTTTACCGTTGGAGATATACCAGCGCATTTCACACCGGGAAACGATCAAGGGTGACGCACGCCCAAGACTGCCTGCACAAGCAAGCGAAGGGAGGGACAGCCGCCAGGTGCAATTGCTACAAACACTGCAGCATCGCTGATCGGCACTCACTTGGCAGCGACTGAGGCAGCGGTGCACAGCCCCAACGTGAACCTTCCTCTTTACCGTTGGAGATATACCAGTGCATTTCACACCAGGAAACGATCAAGGGTGACGCACGCGCAAGACTGCCTGCACAAGCAAGCGAAGGGAGGGACAGCGCGAAGGGAGGGACAGCCTCCATTTGCAGCTGCTACAAAGACTGCAGCATCGCTGATCGGCACTCACTTGGCAGCGACTGAGGCAGCGGTGCACAGCCCCAACGTGAACCTTCCTCTTTACCGTTGGAGATATACCAGCGCATTTCACACCGGGAAACGATCAAGGGTGACGCACGCGCAAGACTGCCTGCACAAGCAAGTGAAGGGAGGGACAGCGGGAAGGGAGGGACAGCCGCCAGGTGCAATTGCTACAAAGACTGCAGCATCGCTGATCGGCACTCACTTGGCAGCGACTGAGGCAGCGGTGCACAGCCCCAACGTGAACCTTCCTCTTTACCGTTGGAGATATACCAGCGCATTTCACACCGGGAAACGATCAAGGGTGACGCACGCCCAAGACTGCCTGCACAAGCAAGCGAAGGGAGGGACAGCGCGAAGGGAGGGACAGCCGCCAGGTGCAATTGCTACAAACACTGCAGCATCGCTGATCGGCACTCACTTGGCAGCGACTGAGGCAGCGGTGCACAGCCCCAACGTGAACCTTCCTCTTTACCGTTGGAGATATACCTGCGCATTTCACACCGGGAAACGATCAAGGGTGACGCACGCCCAAGACTGCCTGCACAAGCAAGCGAAGGGAGGGACAGCGCGAAGGGAGGGACAGCCGCCAGGTGCAATTGCTACAAATACTGGAGCATAGCTGATCGGCACTCACTTGGCAGCGACTGAGGCAGCGGTGCACAGCCCCAACGTGAACCTTCCTATTTACCGTTGGAGATGTACCAGCGCATTTCACACCGGGAAACGATCAAGGGTGACGCACGCGCAAGACTGCCTGCACAAGCAAGCGTAGGGCGGGACAGCGCGAAGGGAGGGACAGCCGCCAGGTGCAATTGCTACAAAGACTGCAGCATCGCTGATCGGCACTCACTTGGCAGCGACTGAGGCAGCGGTGCACAGCCCCAACGTGAACCTTCCTCTTTACCGTTGGAGATATACCAGCGCATTTCACACCGGGAAACGATCAAGGGTGACGCACGCGCAAGACTGCCTGCACAAGCAAGCGAAGGGAGGGACAGCGCGAAGGGAGGGACAGCCGCCAGGTGCAATTGCTACAAAGACTGCAGCATCGCTGATCGGCACTCACTTGGCAGCGACTGAGAAAGCGGTGCACAGCCCCAACGTGAACCTTCCTCTTTACCGTTAGAGATATACCAGCGCATTTCACACCGGGAAACGATCAAGGGTGACGCACGCGCAAGACTGCCTGCACAAGCAAGCGAAGGGAGGGACAGCGCGAAGGGAGGGACAGCCGCCAGGTACAATTGCTACAAACACTGCAGCATCGCTGATCGGCACTCACTTGGCAGCGACTGAGGCAGCGGTGCACAGCCCCAACGTGAACCTTCCTCTTTACCGTTGGAGATATACCAGCGCATTTCACACCGGGAAACGATCAAGGGTGACGCACGCCCAAGACTGCCTGCACAAGCAAGCGAAGGGAGGGACAGCGCGAAGGGAGGGACAGCCGCCAGGTGCAATTGCTACAAAGACTGCAGCATAGCTGATCGGCACTCACTTGGCAGCGACTGTGGCAGCGGTGCACAGCCCCAACGTGAACCTTCCTCTTTACCATTGGAGATATACCAGCGCATTTCACACCGGGAAACGATCAAGGGTGACGCACGCGCAAGACTGCCTGCACAAGCAAGCGTAGGGAGGGACAGCGCGAAGGGAGGGACAGCCGCCAGGTGCAATTGCTACAAAGACTGCAGCATCGCTGATCGGCACTCACTTGGCAGCGACTGAGGCAGCGGTGCACAGCCCCAACGTGAACCTTCCTTTTTACCGTTGGAGATATACCAGCGCATTTCACACCGGGAAACGATCAAGGGTGACGCACGCCCAAGACTGCCTGCACAAGCAAGCAAAGGGAGGGACAGCGCGAAGGGAGGGACAGCCGCCAGGTGCAATTGCTACAAATACTGCAGCATCGCTGATCGGCACTCACTTGGCAGCGACTGAGGCAGCGGTGCACAGCCCCAACGTGAACCTTCCTCTTTACCGTTGGAGATATACCAGCGCATTTCACACCGGGAAACGATCAAGGGTGACGCACGCGCAAGACTGCCTGAACAAGCAAGCTAAGGGAGGGACAGCGCGAAGGGAGGGACAGCCGCCAGGTGCAATTGCTACAAAGACTGCAGCATCGCTGATCGGCACTCACTTGGCAGCGACTGAGGCAGCGGTGCACAGCCCCAACGTGAACCTTCCTCTTTACCGTTGGAGATATACCAGCGCATTTCACACCGGGAAACGATCAAGGGTGACGCACGCGCAAGACTGCCTGCACAAGCAAGAGAAGGGAGGGACAGCGCGAAGGGAGGGACAGCCGCCAGGTGCAATTGCTACAAAGACTGCAGCATCGCTGATCGGCACTCACTTGGCAGCGACTGAGGCAGCGGTGTACAGCCCCAACGTGAACCTTTCTCTTTACCGTTGGAGATATACCAGCGCATTTCACACCGGGAAACGATCAAGGGTGACGCACGCGCAAGACTGCCTGCACAAGCAAGCGTAGGGAGGGACAGCCGCCAGGTGGAATTGCTACAAAGACTGCAGCATCGCTGATCGGCACTCACTTGGCAGCGACTGAGGCAGCGGTGCACAGCCCCAACTTGAACCTTCCTCTTTACCGTTGGAGATATACCAGCGCATTTCACGCCGGGAAACGATCAAGGGTGACGCACGCCCAAGACTGCCTGCACAAGCAAGCGAAGGGAGGGACAGCGCGAAGGAAGGGACAGCCGCCAGGTACAATTGCTACAAACACTGCAGCATCGCTGATCGGCACTCACTTGGCAGCGACTGAGGCAGCGGTGCACAGCCCCAACGTGAACCTTCCTCTTTACCGTTGGAGATATACCAGCGCATTTCACACCGGGAAACGATCAAGGGTGACGCACGCCCAAGACTGCCTGCACAAGCAAGCGAAGGGAGGGACAGCGCGAAGGGAGGGACAGCCGCCAGGTGCAATTGCTACAAAGACTGCAGCATAGCTGATCGGCACTCACTTGGCAGCGACTGTGGCAGCGGTGCACAGCCCCAACGTGAACCTTCCTCTTTACCATTGGAGATATACCAGCGCATTTCACACCGGGAAACGATCAAGGGTGACGCACGCGCAAGACTGCCTGCACAAGCAAGCGTAGGGAGGGACAGCGCGAAGGGAGGGACAGCCGCCAGGTGCAATTGCTACAAAGACTGCAGCATCGCTGATCGGCACTCACTTGGCAGCGACTGAGGCAGCGGTGCACAGCCCCAACGTGAACCTTGCTCTTTACCGTTGGAGATATACCAGCGCATTTCACACCGGGAAACGATCAAGGGTGACGCACGCGCAAGACTGCCTGCACAAGCAAGCGTAGGGAGGGACAGCGCGAAGGGAGGGACAGCCGCCAGGTGCAATTGCTACAAAGACTGCAGCATCGCTGATCGGCACTCACTTGGCAGCGACTGAGGCAGCGGTGCACAGCCCCAACGTGAACCTTCCTTTTTACCGTTGGAGATATACCAGCGCATTTCACACCGGGAAACGATCAAGGGTGACGCACGCCCAAGACTGCCTGCACAAGCAAGCGAAGGGAGGGACAGCGCGAAGGGAGGGACAGCCGCCAGGTGCAATTGCTACAAACACTGCAGCATCGCTAATGGGCACTCACTTGGCAGCGACTGAGGCAGCGGTGCACAGCCCCAACGTGAACCTTCCTCTTTACCATTGGAGATATACCAGCGCATTTCACATCGGGAAACGATCAAGGGTGACGCACGCCCAAGACTGCCTGAACAAGCAAGCAAAGGGAGGGACAGCGCGAAGGGAGGGACAGCCGCCAGGTGCAATTGCTACAAATACTGCAGCATCGCTGATCGGCCCTCACTTGGCAGCGACTGAGGCAGCGGTGCACTGCCCCAACGTGAACCTACCTTTTTACCGTTGGAGATATACCAGCGCATTTCACACCGGGAAACGATCAAGGGTGACTCACGCCCAAGACTGCCTGCACAAGCAAGCGAAGGGAGGGACAGCGCGAAGGGAGGGACAGCCGCCAGGTGCAATTGCTACAAAGACTGCAGCATCGCTGATCGGCACTCACTTGGCAGCGACTGAGGCAGCGGTGCACATCCCCAACGTGAACCTTCCTCTT
The DNA here is from genome assembly GCF_048455015.1 of Haemaphysalis longicornis. Classification (NCBI taxonomy): domain Eukaryota; kingdom Metazoa; phylum Arthropoda; class Arachnida; order Ixodida; family Ixodidae; genus Haemaphysalis; species Haemaphysalis longicornis. The sequence goes on along the minus strand of NW_027526460.1, from coordinate 150,767,366 downwards.
TACCGTTGGAGATATACCAGCGCATTTCACACCGGGAAACGATCAAGGGTGACGCACGCGCAAGACTGCCTGCACAAGCAAGCGTAGGGAGGGACAGCGCGAAGGGAGGGACAGCCGCCAGGTGCAATTGCTACAAAGACTGCAGCATCGCTGATCGGCACTCACTTGGCAGCGACTGAGGCAGCGGTGCACAGCCCCAACGTGAACCTTCCTTTTTACCGTTGGAGATATACCAGCGCATTTCACACCGGGAAACGATCAAGGGTGACGCACGCCCAAGACTGCCTGCACAAGCAAGCAAAGGGAGGGACAGCGCGAAGGGAGGGACAGCCGCCAGGTGCAATTGCTACAAATACTGCAGCATCGCTGATCGGCACTCACTTGGCAGCGACTGAGGCAGCGGTGCACAGCCCCAACGTGAACCTTCCTCTTTACCGTTGGAGATATACCAGCGCATTTCACACCGGGAAACGATCAAGGGTGACGCACGCGCAAGACTGCCTGAACAAGCAAGCTAAGGGAGGGACAGCGCGAAGGGAGGGACAGCCGCCAGGTGCAATTGCTACAAAGACTGCAGCATCGCTGATCGGCACTCACTTGGCAGCGACTGAGGCAGCGGTGCACAGCCCCAACGTGAACCTTCCTCTTTACCGTTGGAGATATACCAGCGCATTTCACACCGGGAAACGATCAAGGGTGACGCACGCGCAAGACTGCCTGCACAAGCAAGAGAAGGGAGGGACAGCGCGAAGGGAGGGACAGCCGCCAGGTGCAATTGCTACAAAGACTGCAGCATCGCTGATCGGCACTCACTTGGCAGCGACTGAGGCAGCGGTGTACAGCCCCAACGTGAACCTTTCTCTTTACCGTTGGAGATATACCAGCGCATTTCACACCGGGAAACGATCAAGGGTGACGCACGCGCAAGACTGCCTGCACAAGCAAGCGTAGGGAGGGACAGCCGCCAGGTGCAATTGCTACAAAGACTGCAGCATCGCTGATCGGCACTCACTTGGCAGCGACTGAGGCAGCGGTGCACAGCCCCAACTTGAACCTTCCTCTTTACCGTTGGAGATATACCAGCGCATTTCACGCCGGGAAACGATCAAGGGTGACGCACGCCCAAGACTGCCTGCACAAGCAAGCGAAGGGAGGGACAGCGCGAAGGAAGGGACAGCCGCCAGGTACAATTGCTACAAACACTGCAGCATCGCTGATCGGCACTCACTTGGCAGCGACTGAGGCAGCGGTGCACAGCCCCAACGTGAACCTTCCTCTTTACCGTTGGAGATATACCAGCGCATTTCACACCGGGAAACGATCAAGGGTGACGCACGCCCAAGACTGCCTGCACAAGCAAGCGTAGGGAGGGACAGCGCGAAGGGAGGGACAGCCGCCAGGTGCAATTGCTACAAAGACTGCAGCATCGCTGATCGGCACTCACTTGGCAGCGACTGTGGCAGCGGTGCACAGCCCCAACGTGAACCTTCCTCTTTACCGTTGGAGATATACCAGCGCATTTCACACCGGGAAACGATCAAGGGTGACGCACGCGCAAGACTGCCTGCACAAGCAAGCGTAGGGAGGGACAGCGCGAAGGGAGGGACAGCCGCCAGGTGCAATTGCTACAAAGACTGCAGCATCGCTGATCGGCACTCACTTGGCAGCGACTGAGGCAGCGGTGCACAGCCCCAACGTGAACCTTGCTCTTTACCGTTGGAGATATACCAGCGCATTTCACACCGGGAAACGATCAAGGGTGACGCACGCGCAAGACTGCCTGCACAAGCAAGCGTAGGGAGGGACAGCGCGAAGGGAGGATGATGATGATGATGATTGAATTTTAATGGCGCAAGGCCAGCTAGGGCAAAGAGCGCCAAAAACAGATGGTTAGCTACAACAGATTAAATGTGTATACTAAAATTGAATAGAAACAGAGGTAAAAACAAAGACAATGGAGATGGCTGGTGTAGAGGGCCAGGTTGTGATTATGCATGATATGTTACGAGTTTCAGAAATTGAACTTCTGATAGATACTTAAAAACACGTTTGACTGTAAACATTGGTTCATCGCCTAAGAAGTACGATGGGTGGAGTGGGATTTGTTGTCTGTAGATTTCCGGAAAGTGTTTGCGTCGTGTGGTGTGGAGTGCCTTGCATGTGATTAGTATGTGAACTACGGATAGGCCTTCTCCACACCTGCTGCACACGGGTCTCTGAGACCCAGTGAGCAAGTGTGAATGTGTTACATAAGTGTGGCCTATCCGTAGCCTGGCTAAGGCTACTTCCGTGTGTCTGTCTTGTTTGTCTGTTATGTATCTACCTAGGTGTGGCTTTATAGTGTAGAGTTTGTTGTCTGTTTGTGTGTCCCATGTTTCCTGCCAAGATTTGCGCAAGGCTGTCCGTACCAGTGGCTTCAGGTCGAGGTAGGGAACACACGGTACATCTATGCTACTGCGGAGAGCAGCCACAGCGGCACCCTGGTCAGCAATTTCGTTCCCCCGAATGCCACTGTGACCTGGAACCCAGCAAACAACTATTTTTAGTTTTGCGTGATCAGCAAATGTTAGAGCTTTAATTAGATGCTGCAGCACAATGTTTTTCGTAGGTCTGAAGCAATGCAAGGCTGTTACCACACTTAGAGAGTCTGTAAAGATAATGGAGTGTTCTGTTCTGGTTTGTGTAATGTGTTGTACTGCTAATAGGATACCATGCGCTTCTGCCGTAAAAATGCTGCTATTTCTGTGTAATGTCTTCGTACTGGTAAAGTTGGGGCCATATGCAGCACATGCGACGGCCGAAGAAGACTTTGAAGCATCGGTGTAGAAGGCGGTGTGCGGGTATTTGTGTTGTAACTGTAGGAAGTGCTGTAGTATAAGTTCTCTGGGCGCATTTCGTTTGTCGATGTGTTTGAAAGAAATATCACACGAAATTGCTGACCTCTCCCAAGGCGAAACGAGGTCAGCAATGGAAGACTTTATGCTCTCCTCAAATGAAATCCCTAGTTCCTCAGCGAGGGCTCTCACTCGTATAGAGAAAGGAACGGGTATCGACGGCCGTGCTGCAAACAACGGATCGGATGAAATGTTGTTTATGATAAAGCTACATGGGTGATTTTTTACAGAAGTCGCCTTAATAGCATACAGCAAGGAAGTGTAAGAACGCTGGTGTTCAAGGCTCCACCTATCACACTCTGCATACAGGCTTTCAATGGGACTCGTCCGGAACGCTCCAGATGCAAGACGGAGACCCAAGTGCAGGACTGGGTCCAACATTTTCAGAGCAGTTTTACAGGCGGACCCATAGACGACACTCCCGTAGTCCAACCGTGAGCCAATAAGGCTGGTAAAAACGCGGAGGAGTATTTGTTTGTCCGCTCCGTAGGAGCAATGCGAGAGGACCTTCAGGATATTCATGGTTTTCAGGCATTTCTGCTTCAGCTGTTTTATATGCGGAATGAATGTCAGTTTTTCATCAAGTACCACGCCTAAAAATTTGTGTTTCTTTTTGAGAGGGATTGAGACACCTTTAAGCTTAATATCAGGATCAGCATGAATCCCTCGCCTCCTTGAAAATAGAAGAGAAGTACACTTTTCTGGATTCAGCTTAAATCCATTCCTGTCTGCCCAGTCAGCGACTTTGTTGACCCCAAGCTGGACTTGCCTCTCGCAAACCGACAGATTACAGGATTTGAAGGAGATTTGAACATCATCTACATAGAGAGAGTAAGAAATGGTTGGTGGCAAGCCTTTCCCAAGAGAGTTCATTTTTATAATAAACAGCGTGCAGCTCAAAACACCCCCTTGAGGCACGCCGTTTTCCTGAACGTGAGCTCGAGAATATGTATTGCCCACTCTCACACGAAAAGTTCTTTCTGACATGTAACTTGCAAGCGTATTTAACATGTTGCCTGACACACCAAAAGACTTAAGGTCGCTAAGAATTCCATAGCGCCATGCAGTATCATACGCTTTTTCAATATCGAAAAATACTGTCATACAATACTGTTTATGAATAAATGCATCTTTGATGTAGGATTCTAAGGCAACGAGTTGATCATTTGTAGATCGACCTGCCCTGAAGCCTGCCTGGCAGCTCTCGAGAAGTCCGTTGTACTCCAAAAAGTACACAAGCCTTCTGTTAATCATCTTCTCGAGAAGCTTACACAGGCAGCTTGTCAGGGCGATAGGGCGATAACTGGCGGGGGAGGCTGGGTCCTTCCCCTCCTTCAGAAAAGCAATAACTATAGCCTCCCGCCAAGACCTCGGGATGTGCCCCGAGAGCCATATTTTGTTGTATAGGTGAAGGAGTGTAACAAGAGTGTCTGTGTGCAGGTGTTGTATCATTGTATATGTTATGTTGTCTGGGCCCGGAGCTGAAGGCTTACAGCCGCTCAGAGCAGCCCTTAGTTCATGAAGCGAGAACTCGGAGTTATATGAAGTGGCTGATCTGTTGTTGTCACATAATGGCTTCTTTTCAGCGGCCGTTTTATGTTTCAGGAAAGTGTTTGTGTAATGTGCGGAACTGGACACGTGTTGGAAATGTTGTGCGAGTGTGTTAGCCTGGTCTTCGAGCGTGTCTCCTGTTGGGCTAACCAGGGGCAGGCTGTGTGTCTGTTGCGCTTTAAGTTTCCGTATTCTCGTCCAGACTTTGTGGGTGTCAGTGTACGAGTTTATGGATGTGAGGAAGGCACGCCAACTCTCCCTCTTAGCCTCACGGCGCACGCGCTTCCCCCGGGCCTTCGCTCGTTTGAAAGATATCAGGTTATCTGAAGTAGGGTATCGACGAAGGATACCCCACGCCTTGTTCTGGGCCTCTCGTGCCTGCCTACAGTCCTGGTTCCACCAGGGCCTCCTTTGGTTGCGTGGGGCACTGGAGACCTGGGGAATGGACTTTTCAGCGGCGTCAAGAATGTGCGCCGTGACCAGTTGGGTTGCTTCCTCTATGTGTAGGTGTGTTATGGATGTGTGGTGTAGTTTAGATGTTTCCGTGAATGTGTTCCAATTAGCTCGCACTTCATTGAACTTCTTGTGGGAAGCGGAACTGTTTCGGCCTATATATGACAGGGAGGTAGGGAAGTGGTCACTACCATACGGGTTGGTGTCCACCTCCCATTCTAGGGAAGGGAAGAGAACTGCTGAGCCGATAGCTAAGTCTAGGTGTGAATAAGTGTTGTGTGCTATGTTATGGTATGTAGGCTGTTTCTTGTTAAATAGGCATGCTCCTGATGATGTTAAGAACCTTTCAATGAGGCGCCCCCGCGCATCTGTTCGAGAAGAGCCCCAGAGTGAGTTGTGTGCATTCAGGTCACCTAATAGTAGATAAGGTTCAGGTAACTGATCTATCAGAGTTTCGAAATCAGAACTTGTTAGCCGATGATCAGGAGGGATGTATATGGAGCATATTGTTACTAGCCTGTGAAAGATTATCGTTCGGATGGCAACAGCCTCGAGGTTAGTGCTCAGAATGACCGGATGACATGCTAAGGACTTTTGTGCGATTATAGCCACACCACCAGAAGAGGTTGGGCACCCAACTCTGTCCTTTCTGAAAACCAGATAATTGTTGAGGAAGTTGGCATGTTTTCTGTTTAAATGTGTTTCTTGTATGCACATGACACTTGTTTGGTTAGCATGCAGTAACTCGTATACATCATCAAGATTTTTAAGAAGGCCTCTACAGTTCCATTGGATGATATTTTGTCTTCCCATTATAGCCATTTAAGAGCAACTGGAGTTGTGTATGAGTGTGTATTCATGTGTTATCTCTCGGGGCTTGTACTCTTGGGAGGGGCTTTTTGGGCCTGTCTGTTGGCTTGGACGTCGAAGGCCGTTCTTTGCGCTGCGATGCAGGCAGATACGGCCCGACGTCCATCTCATCTCCAGATGTCCTGGGTGTGCCCGACAGACTGGGCTCCCTGGACCTGGATGTAGCACCCTTTAGGGCGGTTTTCTCTTCAACCACCACTGCCGAGGGCGTGAAAGGCGCCACGCGCGGGACAGGTGGTGGGGCAAGATTTGGAGAGGGTGTGGTTTCCTCCGTGTCCATTTCCACAGGGCTCTCGGGTGTGCTCGAGACCTGTGAGGCAGGAACAGGAGCGACTACGCTCCCATCATGAGTGGTCACCTCAACCACTGCCGGTCCAGCAAGTGGCGTGGTGACCGGGGCGGCTGCCACAGGCAGCCTCGTGGGGGGCAGAGGCGGGAGCAAGTCAGCTGAGCTGTATTGCGTCGCCGCCGAAACCAGGCGCCGCTCCGCCCCCCGGCGAGCAGCGTCGGCGTACCTTCCGGAGCTGAAGAGTGCAAACCTCTTCCGGGCCTCCGGAAAGCTGATGTTTTCATTGACCTTCAATGTGATGATTTGTTTTTCTTGTTTGAATGTTTCACACGATCGTGAATATGCTGCGTGAGGTCCATGGCAGTTAGGGCAGGTGAAGTTGCTAGCGTCGCAGGTGTCTGTGAGATGGTCAGGTTGACCACACTTTGCACATTTTGGTCTCCCCCGGCAAGAGTTTGTACCGTGCCCATACCGCTGGCATTTGTAGCAGCGGCGTGGGTTTGGCACATACGGGCGCGTGGGACATCGCAAGTAACCTGCCGTCACGAATTCTGGTAGTGGGGTTCTGTCAAAGGTCAAAATTACGTGCTTTGTTTTAATCTCTTTGCTATCTCGTCGTATTGTCATGCGCCGGACTGCTGTGACCCCTTGGTCACGCAGTCCTTCAAGGATGTCGGTTTCGGTTTCGTTGATTAGATCGAGTTCGGAGATGACGCCTTGAGAAGAGTTTAAGGTTCTGTGAGGTGTGATCGTAATTTCTAGACCATCGATGTTAGTTTGTTGAAGGAGCTTATTGGCCTGCTCTTTGTGGCTGACTTCAATGAGCACATCACCAGAAGTAAGTTTTTTCGCCTTGTAGTTTTTTCCAGCAACACTTTCAAGAAACTTTGCAACAAGGAAGACTGATTTTCCACTTGCAGGGGTTTCTTTGTCACGAGATTGCATAATGAGGAAGCGAGGAAAGATGTCATTGCTTCGGAGGTCAATGTTCAGAAAAGGTTTGTAAGTTACTTCGGTGCGGGCCCTTTTCAGGACCCGATCATTTGGTTTGGGGGGTTTAGATAATACCATAAGCTATAGTATAAAAGCAGGGGACGGGGGTACTTTCTTCGCTCGGGTTACCCTGATACCGAGAGAGGTCCCGGAGCTCCCTGCCTGGTAAACAGACAGGGAGCCCATCCGCCGGAGCTTGACCTGGGCTCCGACGGCCACCGTTTGAGGCTTCTACCCTTCACCTTTAAACACATCACCACGGTAGGTTACAGTTTATGTTGGGGGCTCGGGGTCCGCGGTGTCGCCAACACCGTCACCATGAATACTCAAGGTGCCCCGTGCGGGGAGCGCGAAGGGAGGGACAGCCGCCAGGTGCAATTGCTACAAAGACTGCAGCATCGCTGATCGGCACTCACTTGGCAGCGACTGAGGCAGCGGTGCACAGCCCCAACGTGAACCTTCCTTTTTACCGTTGGAGATATACCAGCGCATTTCACACCGGGAAACGATCAAGGGTGACGCACGCCCAAGACTGCCTGCACAAGCAAGCGAAGGGAGGGACAGCGCGAAGGGAGGGACAGCCGCCAGGTGCAATTGCTACAAACACTGCAGCATCGCTAATGGGCACTCACTTGGCAGCGACTGAGGCAGCGGTGCACAGCCCCAACGTGAACCTTCCTCTTTACCATTGGAGATATACCAGCGCATTTCACATCGGGAAACGATCAAGGGTGACGCACGCCCAAGACTGCCTGAACAAGCAAGCAAAGGGAGGGACAGCGCGAAGGGAGGGACAGCCGCCAGGTGCAATTGCTACAAATACTGCAGCATCGCTGATCGGCCCTCACTTGGCAGCGACTGAGGCAGCGGTGCACAGCCCCAACGTGAACCTACCTTTTTACCGTTGGAGATATACCAGCGCATTTCACACCGGGAAACGATCAAGGGTGACTCACGCCCAAGACTGCCTGCACAAGCAAGCGAAGGGAGGGACAGCGCGAAGGGAGGGACAGCCGCCAGGTGCAATTGCTACAAAGACTGCAGCATCGCTGATCGGCACTCACTTGGCAGCGACTGAGGCAGCGGTGCACAGCCCCAACGTGAACCTTCCTCTTTACCGTTGGAGATATACCAGCGCATTTCACACCGGGAAACGATCAAGGGTGACGCACGCGCAAGACTGCCTGCACAAGCAAGCGTAGGGAGGGACAGCCGCCAGGTGCAATTGCTACAAAGACTGCAGCATCGCTGATCGGCACTCACTTGGCAGCGACTGAGGCAGCGGTGCACAGCCCCAACGTGAACCTTCCTTTTTACCGTTGGAGATATACCAGCGCATTTCACACCGGGAAACGATCAAGGGTGACGCACGCCCAAGACTGCCTGCACAAGCAAGCGAAGGGAGGGACAGCCGCCAGGTGCAATTGCTACAAAGACTGCAGCATCGCTGATCGGCACTCACTTGGCAGCGACTGAGGCAGCGGTGCACAGCCCCAACGTGAACCTTCCTCTTTACCGTTGGAGATATACCAGCGCATTTCACACCGAGAAACGATCAAGGGTGACGCACGCGCAAGACTGCCTGCACAAGCAAGCGAAGGGAGGGACAGCGCGAAGGGAGGGACAGCCTCCATTTGCAACTGCTACAAAGACTGCAGCATCGCTGATCGGAACTCACTTGGCAGCGACTGAGGCAGCGGTGCACAGCCCCAACGTGAACCTTCCTCTTTACCGTTGGAGATATACCAGCGCATTTCACACCGGGAAACGATCAAGGGTGACGCACGCGCAAGACTGCCTGCACAAGCAAGCGAAGGGAGGGACAGCGGGAAGGGAGGGACAGCCGCCAGGTGCAATTGCTACAAAGACTGCAGCATCGCTGATCGGCACTCACTTGGCAGCGACTGAGGCAGCGGTGCACAGCCCCAACGTGAACCTATCTCTTTACCGTTGGAGATATACCAGCGCATTTCACACCGGGAAACGATCAAGGGTGACGCACGCGCAAGACTGCCTCCACAAGCAAGAGAAGGGAGGTACAGCGCGAAGGGAGGGACAGCCGCCAGGTGCAATTGCTACAAAGACTGCAGCATCGCTGATCGGCACTCACTTGGCAGCGACTGAGGCAGCGGTGTACAGCCCCAACGTGAACCTTTCTCTTTACCGTTGGAGATATACCAGCGCATTTCACACCGGGAAACGATCAAGGGTGACGCACGCGCAAGACTGCCTGCACAAGCAAGCGTAGGGAGGGACAGCCGCCAGGTGCAATTGCTACAAAGACTGCAGCATCGCTGATCGGCACTCACTTGGCAGCGACTGAGGCAGCGGTGCACAGCCCCAACTTGAACCTTCCTCTTTACCGTTGGAGATATACCAGCGCATTTCACGCCGGGAAACGATCAAGGGTGACGCACGCCCAAGACTGCCTGCACAAGCAAGCGAAGGGAGGGACAGCGCGAAGGAAGGGACAGCCGCCAGGTACAATTGCTACAAACACTGCAGCATCGCTGATCGGCACTCACTTGGCAGCGACTGAGGCAGCGGTGCACAGCCCCAACGTGAACCTTCCTCTTTACCGTTGGAGATATACCAGCGCATTTCACACCGGGAAACGATCAAGGGTGACGCACGCCCAAGACTGCCTGCACAAGCAAGCGAAGGGAGGGACAGCGCGAAGGGAGGGACAGCCGCCAGGTGCAATTGCTACAAAGACTGCAGCATAGCTGATCGGCACTCACTTGGCAGCGACTGTGGCAGCGGTGCACAGCCCCAACGTGAACCTTCCTCTTTGCCGTTGGAGATATACCAGCGCATTTCACACCGGGAAACGATCAAGGGTGACGCACGCGCAAGACTGCCTACACAAGCAAGCGTAGGGAGGGACAGCGCGAAGGGAGGGACAGCCGCCAGGTGCAATTGCTACAAAGACTGCAGCATCGCTGATCGGCACTCACTTGGCAGCGACTGAGGCAGCGGTGCACAGCCCCAACGTGAACCTTGCTCTTTACCGTTGGAGATATACCAGCGCATTTCACACCGGGAAACGATCAAGGGTGACGCACGCGCAAGACTGCCTGCACAAGCAAGCGTAGGGAGGGACAGCGCGAAGGGAGGGACAGCCGCCAGGTGCAATTGCTACAAAGACTGCAGCATCGCTGATCGGCACTCACTTGGCAGCGACTGAGGCAGCGGTGCACAGCCCCAACGTGAACCTTCCTTTTTACCGTTGGAGATATACCAGCGCATTTCACACCGGGAAACGATCAAGGGTGACGCACGCCCAAGACTGCCTGCACAAGCAAGCGAAGGGAGGGACAGCGCGAAGGGAGGGACAGCCGCCAGGTGCAATTGCTACAAACACTGCAGCATCGCTAATGGGCACTCACTTGGCAGCGACTGAGGCAGCGGTGCACAGCCCCAACGTGAACCTTCCTCTTTACCATTGGAGATATACCAGCGCATTTCACATCGGGAAACGATCAAGGGTGACGCACGCCCAAGACTGCCTGAACAAGCAAGCAAAGGGAGGGACAGCGCGAAGGGAGGGACAGCCGCCAGGTGCAATTGCTACAAATACTGCAGCATCGCTGATCGGCCCTCACTTGGCAGCGACTGAGGCAGCGGTGCACAGCCCCAACGTGAACCTACCTTTTTACCGTTGGAGATATACCAGCGCATTTCACACCGGGAAACGATCAAGGGTGACTCACGCCCAAGACTGCCTGCACAAGCAAGCGAAGGGAGGGACAGCGCGAAGGGAGGGACAGCCGCCAGGTGCAATTGCTACAAAGACTGCAGCATCGCTGATCGGCACTCACTTGGCAGCGACTGAGGCAGCGGTGCACAGCCCCAACGTGAACCTTCCTCTTTACCGTTGGAGATATACCAGCGCATTTCACACCGGGAAACGATCAAGGGTGACGCACGCGCAAGACTGCCTGCACAAGCAAGCGTAGGGAGGGACAGCGCGAAGGGAGGGACAGCCGCCAGGTGCAATTGCTACAAAGACTGCAGCATCGCTGATCGGCACTCACTTGGCAGCGACTGAGGCAGCGGTGCACAGCCCCAACGTGAACCTTTCTCTTTACCGTTGGAGATATACCAGCGCATTTCACACCGGGAAACGATCAAGGGTGACGCACGCGCAAGACTGCCTGCACAAGCAAGCGTAGGGAGGGACAGCCGCCAGGTGCAATTGCTACAAAGACTGCAGCATCGCTGATCGGCACTCACTGGGCAGCGACTGAGGCAGCGGTGCACAGCCCCAACGTGAACCTTCCTTTTTACCGTTGGAGATATACCAGCGCATTTCACACCGGGAAACGATCAAGGGTGACGCACGCCCAAGACTGCCTGCACAAGCAAGCGAAGGGAGGGACAGCCGCCAGGTGCAATTGCTACAAACACTGCAGCATCGCTGATCGGCACTCACTTGGCAGCGACTCAGGCAGCGGTGCACAGCCCCAACGTGAACCTTCCTCTTTACCGTTGGAGATATACCAGCGCATTTCACACCGAGAAACGATCAAGGGTGACGCACGCGCAAGACTGCCTGCACAAGCAAGCGAAGGGAGGGACAGCGCGAAGGGAGGGACAGCCTCCATTTGCAACTGCTACAAAGACTGCAGCATCGCTGATCGGCACTCACTTGGCAGCGACTGAGGCAGCGGTGCACAGCCCCAACGTGAACCTTCCTCTTTACCGTTGGAGATATACCAGCGCATTTCACACCGGGAAACGATCAAGGGTGACGCACGCGCAAGACTGCCTCCACAAGCAAGCGAAGGGAGGGACAGCGGGAAGGGAGGGACAGCCGCCAGGTGCAATTGCTACAAAGACTGCAGCATCGCTGATCGGCACTCACTTGGCAGCGACTGAGGCAGCGGTGCACAGCCCCAACGTGAACCTATCTCTTTACCGTTGGAGATATACCAGCGCATTTCACACCGGGAAACGATCAAGGGTGACGCACGCGCAAGACTGCCTCCACAAGCAAGAGAAGGGAGGTACAGCGCGAAGGGAGGGACAGCCGCCAGGTGCAATTGCTACAAAGACTGCAGCATCGCTGATCGGCACTCACTTGGCAGCGACTGAGGCAGCGGTGTACAGCCCCAACGTGAACCTTTCTCTTTACCGTTGGAGATATACCAGCGCATTTCACACCGGGAAACGATCAAGGGTGACGCACGCGCAAGACTGCCTGCACAAGCAAGCGTAGGGAGGGACAGCCGCCAGGTGCAATTGCTACAAAGACTGCAGCATCGCTGATCGGCACTCACTTGGCAGCGACTGAGGCAGCGGTGCACAGCCCCAACTTGAACCTTCCTCTTTACCGTTGGAGATATACCAGCGCATTTCACGCCGGGAAACGATCAAGGGTGACGCACGCCCAAGACTGCCTGCACAAGCAAGCGAAGGGAGGGACAGCGCGAAGGAAGGGACAGCCGCCAGGTACAATTGCTACAAACACTGCAGCATCGCTGATCGGCACTCACTTGGCAGCGACTGAGGCAGCGGTGCACAGCCCCAACGTGAACCTTCCTCTTTACCGTTGGAGATATACCAGCGCATTTCACACCGGGAAACGATCAAGGGTGACGCACGCCCAAGACTGCCTGCACAAGCAAGCGAAGGGAGGGACAGCGCGAAGGGAGGGACAGCCGCCAGGTGCAATTGCTACAAAGACTGCAGCATAGCTGATCGGCACTCACTTGGCAGCGACTGTGGCAGCGGTGCACAGCCCCAACGTGAACCTTCCTCTTTACCGTTGGAGATATACCAGCGCATTTCACACCGGGAAACGATCAAGGGTGACGCACGCGCAAGACTGCCTGCACAAGCAAGCGTAGGGAGGGACAGCGCGAAGGGAGGGACAGCCGCCAGGTGCAATTGCTACAAAGACTGCAGCATCGCTGATCGGCACTCACTTGGCAGCGACTGAGGCAGCGGTGCACAGCCCCAACGTGAACCTTGCTCTTTACCGTTGGAGATATACCAGCGCATTTCACACCGGGAAACGATCAAGGGTGACGCACGCGCAAGACTGCCTGCACAAGCAAGCGTAGGGAGGGACAGCGCGAAGGGAGGGTCAGCCGCCAGGTGCAATTGCTACAAAGACTGCAGCATCGCTGATCGGCACTCACTTGGCAGCGACTGAGGCAGCGGTGCACAGCCCCAACGTGAACCTTCCTTTTTACCGTTGGAGATATACCAGCGCATTTCACACCGGGAAACGATCAAGGGTGACGCACGCCCAAGACTGCCTGCACAAGCAAGCGAAGGGAGGGACAGCGCGAAGGGAGGGACAGCCGCCAGGTGCAATTGCTACAAACACTGCAGCATCGCTAATGGGCACTCACTTGGCAGCGACTGAGGCAGCGGTGCACAGCCCCAACGTGAACCTTCCTTTTTACCGTTGGAGATATACCAGCGCATTTCACATCGGGAAACGATCAAGGGTGACGCACGCCCAAGACTGCCTGAACAAGCAAGCAAAGGGAGGGACAGCGCAAAGGGAGGGACAGCCGCCAGGTGCAATTGCTACAAATACTGCAGCATCGCTGATCGGCCCTCACTTGGCAGCGACTGAGGCAGCGGTGCACAGCCCCAACGTGAACCTACCTTTTTACCGTTGGAGATATACCAGCGCATTTCACACCGGGAAACGATCAAGGGTGACTCACGCCCAAGACTGCCTGCACAAGCAAGCGAAGGGAGGGACAGCGCGAAGGGAGGGACAGCCGCCAGGTGCAATTGCTACAAAGACTGCAGCATCGCTGATCGGCACTCACTTGGCAGCGACTGAGGCAGCGGTGCACAGCCCCAACGTGAACCTTCCTCTTTACCGTTGGAGATATACCAGCGCATTTCACACCGGGAAACGATCAAGGGTGACGCACGCGCAAGACTGCCTGCACAAGCAAGCGTAGGGAGGGACAGCCGCCAGGTGCAATTGCTACAAAGACTGCAGCATCGCTGATCGGCACTCACTTGGCAGCGACTGAGGCAGCGGTGCACAGCCCCAACGTGAACCTTCCTTTTTACCGTTGGAGATATACCAGCGCATTTCACACCGGGAAACGATCAAGGGTGACGCACGCCCAAGACTGCCTGCACAAGCAAGCGAAGGGAGGGACAGCCGCCAGGTGCAATTGCTACAAACACTGCAGCATCGCTGATCGGCACTCACTTGGCAGCGACTGAGGCAGCGGTGCACAGCCCCAACGTGAACCTTCCTCTTTACCGTTGGAGATATACCAGCGCATTTCACACCGAGAAACGATCAAGGGTGACGCACGCGCAAGACTGCCTGCACAAGCAAGCGAAGGGAGGGACAGCGCGAAGGGAGGGACAGCCTCCATTTGCAACTGCTACAAAGACTGCAGCATCGCTGATCGGCACTCACTTGGCAGCGACTGAGGCAGCCGTGCACAGCCCCAACGTGAACCTTCCTCTTTACCGTTGGAGATATACCAGCGCATTTCACAACGGGAAACGATCAAGGGTGACGCACGCGCAAGACTGCCTGCACAAGCAAGCGTAGGGAGGGACAGCGCGAAGGGAGGGACAGCCGCCAGGTGCAATTGCTACAAAGACTGCAGCATCGCTGATCGGCACTCACTTGGCAGCGACTGAGGCAGCGGTGCACAGCCCCAACGTGAACCTTCCTCTTTACCGTTGGAGATATACCAGCGCATTTCACACCGGGAAACGATCAAGGGTGACGCACGCGCAAGACTGCCTGCACAAGCAAGCGAAGGGAGGGACAGCGCGAAGGGAGGGAAAGCCGCCAGGTGCAATTGCTACAAAGACAGCAGCATCGCTGATCGGCACTCACTTGGCAGCGACTGAGGAAGCGGTGCACAGCCCCAACGTGAACCTTCCTCTTTACCGTTGGAGATATACCAGCGCATTTCACACCGGGAAACGATCAAGGGTGACGCACGCGCAAGACTGCCTGCACAAGCAAGCGAAGGGAGGGACAGCGCGAAGGGAGGGACAGCCGCCAGGTGCAACTGCTACAAAGACTGCAGCATCGCTGATCGGCACTCACTTGGCAGCGACTGAGGCAGCGGTGCACAGCCCCAACGTGAACCTTCCTCTTTACCGTTGGAGATATACCAGCGCATTTCACACCGGGAAACGATCAAGGGTGACGCACGCGCAAGACTGCCTGCACAAGCAAGCGAAGGGAGGGACAGCGCGAAGGGAGGGACAGCCGCCAGGTGCAACTGCTACAAAGACTGCAGCATCGCTGATCGGCACTCACTTGGCAGCGACTGAGGCAGCGGTGCACAGCCCCAACGTGAACCTTCCTCTTTACCGTTGGAGATATACCAGCGCATTTCACACCGGGAAACGATCAAGGGTGACGCACGCGCAAGACTGCCTCCACAAGCAAGAGAAGGGAGGTACAGCGCGAAGGGAGGGACAGCCGCCAGGTGCAATTGCTACAAAGACTGCAGCATCGCTGATCGGCACTCACTTGGCAGCGACTGAGGCAGCGGTGTACAGCCCCAACGTGAACCTTTCTCTTTACCGTTGGAGATATACCAGCGCATTTCACACCGGGAAACGATCAAGGGTGACGCACGCGCAAGACTGCCTGCACAAGCAAGCGTAGGGAGGGACAGCCGCCAGGTGCAATTGCTACAAAGACTGCAGCATCGCTGATCGGCACTCACTTGGCAGCGACTGAGGCAGCGGTGCACAGCCCCAACTTGAACCTTCCTCTTTACCGTTGGAGATATACCAGCGCATTTCACGCCGGGAAACGATCAAGGGTGACGCACGCCCAAGACTGCCTGCACAAGCAAGCGAAGGGAGGGACAGCGCGAAGGAAGGGACAGCCGCCAGGTACAATTGCTACAAACACTGCAGCATCGCTGATCGGCACTCACTTGGCAGCGACTGAGGCAGCGGTGCACAGCCCCAACGTGAACCTTCCTCTTTACCGTTGGAGATATACCAGCGCATTTCACACCGGGAAACGATCAAGGGTGACGCACGCCCAAGACTGCCTGCACAAGCAAGCGAAGGGAGGGACAGCGCGAAGGGAGGGACAGCCGCCAGGTGCAATTGCTACAAAGACTGCAGCATAGCTGATCGGCACTCACTTGGCAGCGACTGTGGCAGCGGTGCACAGCCCCAACGTGAACCTTCCTCTTTACCGTTGGAGATATACCAGCGCATTTCACACCGGGAAACGATCAAGGGTGACGCACGCGCAAGACTGCCTGCACAAGCAAGCGTAGGGAGGGACAGCGCGAAGGGAGGGACAGCCGCCAGGTGCAATTGCTACAAAGACTGCAGCATCGCTGATCGGCACTCACTTGGCAGCGACTGAGGCAGCGGTGCACAGCCCCAACGTGAACCTTGCTCTTTACCGTTGGAGATATACCAGCGCATTTCACACCGGGAAACGATCAAGGGTGACGCACGCGCAAGACTGCCTGCACAAGCAAGCGTAGGGAGGGACAGCGCGAAGGGAGGGACAGCCGCCAGGTGCAATTGCTACAAAGACTGCAGCATCGCTGATCGGCACTCACTTGGCAGCGACTGAGGCAGCGGTGCACAGCCCCAACGTGAACCTTCCTTTTTACCGTTGGAGATATACCAGCGCATTTCACACCGGGAAACGATCAAGGGTGACGCACGCCCAAGACTGCCTGCACAAGCAAGCGAAGGGAGGGACAGCGCGAAGGGAGGGACAGCCGCCAGGTGCAATTGCTACAAACACTGCAGCATCGCTAATGGGCACTCACTTGGCAGCGACTGAGGCAGCGGTGCACAGCCCCAACGTGAACCTTCCTCTTTACCGTTGGAGATATACCAGCGCATTTCACATCGGGAAACGATCAAGGGTGACGCACGCCCAAGACTGCCTGAACAAGCAAGCAAAGGGAGGGACAGCGCGAAGGGAGGGACAGCCGCCAGGTGCAATTGCTACAAATACTGCAGCATCGCTGATCGGCCCTCACTTGGCAGCGACTGAGGCAGCGGTGCACAGCCCCAACGTGAACCTACCTTTTTACCGTTGGAGATATACCAGCGCATTTCACACCGGGAAACGATCAAGGGTGACTCACGCCCAAGACTGCCTGCACAAGCAAGCGAAGGGAGGGACAGCGCGAAGGGAGGGACAGCCGCCAGGTGCAATTGCTACAAAGACTGCAGCATCGCTGATCGGCACTCACTTGGCAGCGACTGAGGCAGCGGTGCACAGCCCCAACGTGAACCTTCCTCTTTACCGTTGGAGATATACCAGCGCATTTCACACCGGGAAACGATCAAGGGTGACGCACGCGCAAGACTGCCTGCACAAGCAAGCGTAGGGAGGGACAGCCGCCAGGTGCAATTGCTACAAAGACTGCAGCATCGCTGATCGGCACTCACTTGGCAGCGACTGAGGCAGCGGTGCACAGCCCCAACGTGAACCTTCCTTTTTACCGTTGGAGATATACCAGCGCATTTCACACCGGGAAACGATCAAGGGTGACGCACGCCCAAGACTGCCTGCACAAGCAAGCGAAGGGAGGGACAGCCGCCAGGTGCAATTGCTACAAACACTGCAGCATCGCTGATCGGCACTCACTTGGCAGCGACTGAGGCAGCGGTGCACAGCCCCAACGTGAACCTTCCTCTTTACCGTTGGAGATATACCAGCGCATTTCACACCGAGAAACGATCAAGGGTGACGCACGCGCAAGACTGCCTGCACAAGCAAGCGAAGGGAGGGACAGCGCGAAGGGAGGGACAGCCTCCATTTGCAACTGCTACAAAGACTGCAGCATCGCTGATCGGCACTCACTTGGCAGCGACTGAGGCAGCGGTGCACAGCCCCAACGTGAACCTTCCTCTTTACCGTTGGAGATATACCAGCGCATTTCACACCGGGAAACGATCAAGGGTGACGCACGCGCAAGACTGCCTGCACAAGCAAGCGTAGGGAGGGACAGCGCGAAGGGAGGGACAGCCGCCAGGTGCAATTGCTACAAAGACTGCAGCATCGCTGATCGGCACTCACTTGGCAGCGACTGAGGCAGCGGTGCACAGCCCCAACGTGAACCTTCCTCTTTACCGTTGGAGATATACCAGCGCATTTCACACCGGGAAACGATCAAGGGTGACGCACGCGCAAGACTGCCTGCACAAGCAAGCGAAGGGAGGGACAGCGCGAAGGGAGGGAAAGCCGCCAGGTGCAATTGCTACAAAGACAGCAGCATCGCTGATCGGCACTCACTTGGCAGCGACTGAGGAAGCGGTGCACAGCCCCAACGTGAACCTTCCTCTTTACCGTTGGAGATATACCAGCGCATTTCACACCGGGAAACGATCAAGGGTGACGCACGCGCAAGACTGCCTGCACAAGCAAGCGAAGGGAGGGACAGCGCGAAGGGAGGGACAGCCGCCAGGTGCAACTGCTACAAAGACTGCAGCATCGCTGATCGGCACTCACTTGGCAGCGACTGAGGCAGCGGTGCACAGCCCCAACGTGAACCTTCCTCTTTACCGTTGGAGATATACCAGCGCATTTCACACCGGGAAACGATCAAGGGTGACGCACGCGCAAGACTGCCTGCACAAGCAAGCGAAGGGAGGGACAGCGGGAAGGGAGGGACAGCCGCCAGGTGCAATTGCTACAAAGACTGCAGCATCGCTGATCGGCACTCACTTGGCAGCGACTGAGGCAGCGGTGCACAGCCCCAACGTGAACCTTCCTCTTTACCGTTGGAGATATATCAGCGCATTTCACGCCGGGAAACGATCAAGGGTGACGCACGCCCAAGACTGCCTGCACAAGCAAGCGAAGGGAGGGACAGCGCGAAGGAAGGGACAGCCGCCAGGTACAATTGCTACAAACACTGCAGCATCGCTGATCGGCACTCACTTGGCAGCGACTGAGGTAGTGGTGCACAGCCCCAACGTGAACCTTCCTCTTTACCGTTGGAGATATACCAGCGCATTTCACACCGGGAAACGATCAAGGGTGACGCACGCCCAAGACTGCCTGCACAAGCAAGCGAAGGGAGGGACAGTGCGAAGGGAGGGACAGCCGCCAGGTGCAATTGCTACAAAGACTGCAGCATAGCTGATCGGCACTCACTTGGCAGCGACTGAGGCAGCGGTGCACAGCCCCAACGTGAACCTTCCTCTTTACCGTTGGAGATATACCAGCGCATTTCACACCGGGAAACGATCAAGGGTGACGCACGCGCAAGACTGCCTGCACAAGCAAGCGAAGGGATGGACAGCGCGAAGGGAGGGACAGCCGCCAGGTGCAATTGCTACAAACACTGCAGCATCGCTAATCGGCACTCACTTGGCAGCGACTGAGGCAGCGGTGCACAGCCCCAACGTGAACCTTCCTCTTTACCGTTGGAGATATACCAGCGCATTTCACACCGGGAAACGATCAAGGGTGACGCACGCCCAAGACTGCCTGCACAAGCAAGCGAAGGGAGGGACAGCGCGAAGGGAGGGACAGCCGCCAGGTGCAATTGCTACAAACACTGCACCATCGCTGATCGGCACTCACTTGGCCGCGACTGAGGCAGCGGTGCACAGCCCCAACGTGAACCTTCCTCTTTACCGTTGGAGATATACCAGCGCATTTCACACCGGGAAACGATCAAGGGTGACGCACGCGCAAGACTGCCTGCACAAGCAAGCGAAGGGAGGGACAGCCGCCAGGGGCAACTGCTACAAAGACTGCAGCATCGCTGATCGGCACTCACTTTGCAGCGACTGAGGCAGCGGTGCACTGCCCCAACGTGAACCTTCCTCCTTACCGTTGGAGATATACCAGCGCATTTCACAACTGGAAACGATCAAGGGTGACGCACGCGCAATACTGCCTGCACAAGCAAGCGAAGGGAGGGACAGCCGCCAGGGGCAACTGCTACAAAGACTGCAGCATCGCTGATCGGCACTCACTTGGCAGCGACTGGGGCAGCGGTGCACAGCCCCAACATGAACCTTCCTCCTAACCGTTGGAGATATACCAGCGCATTTCACACCGGGAAACGATCAAGGGTGACGCACGCGCAAGACTGCCTGCAAAAGCAAGCGAAGGGAGGGACAGCCGCCAGGGGCAACTGCTACAAAGACTGCAGCATCGCTGATCGGCACTCACTTTGCAGCGACTGAGGCAGCGGTGCACAGCCCCAACGAGAACCTTCCTCCTTACCGTTGGAGATATACCAGCGCATTTCACACCTGGAAACGATCAAGGGTGACGCACGCGCAATACTGCCTGCACAAGCAAGCGAAGGGAGGGACAGCCGCCAGGGGCAACTGCTACAAAGACTGCAGCATCGCTGATCGGCACTCACTTGGCAGCGACTGAGGCAGCGGTGCACAGCCCCAACGTGAACCTTCCTCCTTACCGTTGGAGATATCCCAGCGCATTTCACACCGGGAAACGATCAAGGGTGACGCACGCGCAAGACTGCCTGCACAAGCAAGCGAAGGGAGGGACAGCCGCCAGGGGCAACTGCTACAAAGACTGCAGCATCGCTGATCGGCACTCACTTGGCAGCGACTGAGGCAGCGGTGCACAGCCCCAACGTGAACCTTCCTCCTTACCGTTGGAGATATACCAGCGCATTTCACACCGGGAAACGATCAAGGGTGACGCACGCGCAAGACTGCCTGCACAAGCAAGCGAAGGGAGGGACAAACGCCAGGGGCAACTGCTACAAAGACTGCAGCATCGCTGATCGGCACTCACTTGGCAGCGACTGAGGCAGCGGTGCACAGCCCCAACGTGAACCTTCCTCCTTACCGTTGGGGATATACCAGCGCATTTCACACCGGGAAACGATCAAGGGTGACGCACACGCAAGACGGCCTGCACAAGCAAGCGAAGGGAGGGACAGCCTCCAGGGGCAACTGCTACAAAGACTGCAGCATCGCTGATCGGCACTCACTTGGCAGCGACTGAGGCAGCGGTGCACAGCCCCAACGTGAACCTTCCTCCTTACCGTTGGAGATATCCCAGCGCATTTCACACCGGGAAACGATCAAGGGTGACGTACGCACAAGACTGCCTGCACAAGCAAGCGAAGGGAGGGACAGACGCCAGGGGCAACTGCTACAAAGACTGCAGCATCGCTGATCGGCACTCACTTGGCAGCGACTGAGGCAGCGGTGCGCAGCCCCAACGTGAACCTTCCTCCTTGCCGTTGGAGATATACCAGCGCATTTCACACCGGGAAACGATCAAGGGTGACGCACGCGCAAGACTGCCTGCACAAGCAAGCGAAGGGAGGGACAGCCGCCAGGGGCAACTGCTACAAAGACTGCAGCATCGCTGATCGGCACTCACTTGGCAGCGACTGAGGCAGCGGTGCACAGCCCCAACGTGAACCTTCCTCCTTACCGTTGGAGATACACCAGCGCATTTAACACCGGGAAACGATCAAGGGTGACGCACGCGCAAGACTGCCTGCACAAGCAAGCGAAGGGAGGGACAGCCGCCAGGGGCAACTGCTACAAAGACTGCAGCATCGCTGATCGGCACTCACTTGGCAGCGACTGAGGCAGCGGTGCACAGCCCCAACGTGAACCTTCCTCCTTACCGTTGCAGCTTTGCGCCATTTCTGTATTACAACAATTACTCTAAAGTGAACCTTGCATTGCTGCCGCGGTTGCTGCCAATAGTGTTTGTGTCTTTGTATGATCTTGCGAGACGTAAATTATGGATAAGTTTGCGGATTTTCGCGAAACATTAAAAAAACAGGTGCGAGAGTTCAAAGGGCAGATGGAACGCGACTTCCGATATAAACTGCGGGAACTAAAAAAGAGCGCCTAGTTTCTGGGTGACAGTTTTGAAGATCAAAAAAAGGACTTGATTGCGCTCAAGATTGAGAACAAAGAACTGAAGTAAGCAACCCAAAAGCTACCTAACGACTGTGAAGTTTTGAAAAAGCAGACATCTCAACTCGAGCAAAGATTAATGGCCTCAGAACAGTAGTCCCACAATGCAAATGTTGAAATCAAGGAAATCCCGGTTTCCGAGGAGGAAAGCATCCCCGACACACTTCATGGAATTTGCGAACTGCTCCAAGAGCCGATTAACGAAAGTGAGATTGAAGCTTGCCACCGTGTGCCTACGCGAAACTTCGATGCCCCCCCCCCCGAACATTGTGGTCCAGTTCAAGAGCCGAGCTAAGCGTAACGCAGTGCTTGAGGAAGCAAGAAAGGCACGCATCTCGGCACGAGATTTGGGACACACTTCGGGCACGCCGGTGTTTATCAATCAGCACTTGTGTCCGGCCATGAAGCAGCTTCTTGGAATGACGGTGGCGGAAAAGAAAGCATATGGCTGGCGTTTTGTTTGGTTAGATACGGAAAAATCCTTGCAAAGAAAGGTGAGACGGGACCCTCACTGCACATTCGGAATGCGGAGGACGTTGAAAAAATTGTCTAGGCAATAGCCAGGCTTACTGCGCAGTTGCTGTAAGAAATAATGCCGAATCACCACGCGATGTGAGCACTAGGGTGGGTTATCACAAACATCTGAACTTAAAGTGTTTTCATCTAAACATCCGCTCCGCATGAAATAAAGAGAATGACCTTACGTTTTTTTTAAATGAATTCACATTTGACTTTGACGTCATAATGCTTACTGAGACGTGGTACGACTGCAGTAGTGAAGTTTACAAACGCGACGGCTACCAGACTTTCTTCCTTAATAGATCAAACAGGCGAGGTGGCGGCATCGCAATAATCGTAAATAATAAAATACAGAGTGATATCGTGCTGCAGTTTTCGTTTCTTTGTGCCGATATTTATAGCCTCACTTTAATGTCAAAGGAATACGTATTCTATGTAATTTATCGACCACCTGAATGTCTTTTGGACAACTTCCTCACCCAGCTTGACAATCTGTTAAACTATGTAAATTTAAACGACTTCAAATCAGCCTTGGGAGGGGATTTTAATATCGATATAATAAAACCCTCCCCTGCGCAAAGCTAACTTTTATCTACTATTCACTCTACTGCACATGATATTTTGACAAAAGCAGCAACGCGCGTCACAGCTCACACAGAAACACTGCTTGACATTTTTGTCACGAACACACCAGCATATAGCGTATTATCGGGGGTTATTAGCAATGACCTGAGTGACCATTTTCCAATTTACGTACTTCTAAAAACTCCATTTGCACGAGGGACTGATACGCCATCAACCATTAGCTTTCAGAACATAACACGGGCTACTGTAGAAGCTTTTTGGAATAGCATAAATAACACGTCATGGGACTCAGTCTTTCAGGCTGGAAATGCAGATGCAGCTTATGAAGCATTTATATTGATCTTTAAGCGTCTGTACCATAAAAATTTTCCAGAAAAAAAATTTAAACGCTGCAATAGGAATCGACAACCATGGATAAATAATTAATGCTTAAAAATGATTAAAAAGAAAAGGAAACTCTTTAAAAAGTTCCTTAAAACAAAAGCAATAGATGACCTGAAAACATTCAAGCAGTACCGAAAGAAGCTGAACGCTTTTATAAGAAGTGAAAAACGCAAAAATTGGTTCGACCAGTTTCTAAATGATCCCAAAATAGGTAGTGAACAAATATAGAAAAAGTTAAACGATATACTTAATGGTACACAAACCCAGTCGAGCACTCGGGAGCTTACTATTGATGGCCGGTGCCTGCAAGGAGAGGAACTAGCGGCGGCATTCAATAATTTATTTAGGAGCGTAGTAAGAAATACACCGTGTAAACAGAATGATTCGGTGCGTCTTAATAAACGAAATATCCGTAGCATATTTCTTGAGCCAACGTGTGAAAATGAAATATCCACTGTTTTTTCTTCCCTTAATAATAGTCGGGCACGTGATATAGATGATATTCAGATGGCGCCGGTAAAATTTGTGATCAGAGTCATTGCTCCAATACTTGCCTATATATACAACCTATGCCTATCCACTGGTAATTTCCCTAAACTAATGCAGATATCCAAAGTTATCTTAGTGTTTAAAGCTGGAGACAGAAATAACATGTCAAATTATAGGCCAATTTCTACCCTACCTATTTTTTCGAAAGTGCTAGAAAAAAATAATTTTGAAGCGAATAACCAGCTTTAATCGACCAGATTTAGGGGAAATCGCCAAGGTGGAGTAAGTTTCTGTGAAGGAAAGTTTGAAAGTTTGACAAGGTGGAGTAAGTTTCTGTGAAGGAAAGTTTGACAGAAACTTACTCCACCTTGGGGATTTCTCCTAAATCTGGTCGATTAACACATGTCCTTCACTTCGAGTTGTTGATCAATTCGCTTTTGCGCTACTGACGACTAGCCTCCTGGTTAGCCCAGTTGGTAGAGCGACTGCTCCGGTTAAGCAGTGGTCCCGGGTTCAAATCCTGGACCAGGACGAATTTTGCTTCAACTGCGAAGTTTTCGAGAAAGCTGTATAGCTTTCCTATGTAGCCGTATGGCTGCGTTTAGGTGGATGTCAAACTTTCCTTCACAGAATAACCAGCTTTGCGGATAAACACAGACTACTCTCACCATCACAGTACGGATTTCTTCGGGGAAAATCTACGGAAACCGCATTACTTCCGCAAAAATAATTAATCCCTGAAGCATTTGAGAACACACAAATATGTGTGGGAGTGTTTGTTGACTTCTCCAAGGCCTTCGATCGCCTCAATCACCAGACTTTACTCGATAAACTAGAACGGTATGGCATCAGAGGAACGCCCCTATCGCTACTGCAATCATATTTAAAATATCGTTCACAATGCGTAAGTGTAGGAAAGCATGTCTCATTTCTCGAAAAAATATCAGCAGGCGTTCCACAGGGAGGCATCTTGGGTCCGTTGTTGTCCTTGTTTTATATTAATGAGATTTCTAGAATTAACGACAAAGTAAACTTTATCATATATGCAGACGACACAAGTATATTCTTCACAGGTACCAATATACAATTGTTACAGCCGGTCATAAATGACACACTAGCGGCTTTGCAGTCGTGGATTAAAGCCAACTCTTTGGTTCTTAATGCAACAAAAACAAAAGCTGTCATTTTTCATCCGAAGCGCCACGGTTTTGTACACAACATTAGTTTACCCCTAGGGGGCTGAAATATTGACATCGTGGACCACATAAAGACATTGGGAGTTTATTTTAATAAAGATATGACTTGGGACACCCATGTTGATTCGGTGACAACTTCCCTGGCTAAATGTGTCGGGATACTCACAAAATTTTGTTGTTTTAAATGCGAATGCATTTCTTAGTCGGGGGTTGTCGTGCGTTGGCCGGCGTGCGCCTACCAACAGCTGTGGCGCGTGGCGTGCCTAGCAACCGGAGCAGGTGGTAGCTCAGGCGGGAGTAGCGGAGGGCAAGGGGAGAGAGGAGCGCGCTCGCATCGCGGAGCTCTGGCGGAGTAGCGGAGAGTGAGTGGAGAGGAGGAGTGCGCTCGGGCTTGTGAGGGCGCTCGCATCGCGGAGCTCGGAGGAGAGAGCTCGCGCGCTTAAATGCGAATGCATTTCTTAGTCGGGGGTTCTCGTGCGTTGGCCGGCGTGTGCCTAGCAACAGCTGTGGCGCGCCTAGCAACCGGAGCAGGTGGTAGCTCGGGCGGAAGTAGCGAAGGGCAAGGGGAGAGGCGGAGCGAGCTCGGCGTGTGAGGGCGCTCGCATGGCGGAGCTCGGCGGAGAGAGCTCGCGCGCGGGGCGGGCGTGTTGCGCGGGTCTCTCTCTCCTCTCTGCGTACCCTCTCTCCACTCGCTGCGCTCGGAAAATCTATATATAAATGCAGTGGAGCGCGCGCCTCTCTCCGTGACTGCTTTCCGCAGCGCACTCATCGGTGCACCCAATGCATTCGCATTTCCGCACGATGCCCTTCGGGGAGGTGGGGGGAGTTTTTTTCCCAATACCTGTAAAGCGCATTCTTCATAACACCCTTTTCATGTCCCACGTCAACTATTGCTTCTTAGTATGGGGTAGCACTACGCAAACAAACATTCAGAAAATTAATGTATTGCACAAGAAAGCCGTTCGCCATATAGCTAATGCCGACTACCTAGCACACACGGAGCCTTTGTACAAACGCTTCAACATTATCCCGATTCCAAAACTGTTTGAGTATTATTTAGCAATCCGATACCTTAAATCTATTAAATCTAGACAGCATAGCTTTTTGCGACTTGTTAATCTGAGAGTAAATATTTCTGCCTACAGCACCCGCAATCAAGAATTTTGGCACATTCCATTCGGCCGTACGGATTACGGTCGTCAAATGCTGCGTCTTACAGTCCCACACATTCTAAATAAGTTGAGATCTCAAAATATAGATTTAGATAGCAGCAATTTTGATGTTATTAGGCAGTTATTCTTATTGTGAATGCTGTTCACGCCTATGCTTACATCTAGTTTTCTGTTTTTATTATTTCTCAGTACATAATATTACATATTACCGCTGCTAGTGCCATGCTGTGAAAAAAAGCCTGCGAACTGATGTATATTCTTGTGTATGTTAACGTAACCATGTATAAAGTTTGGAGACCACACTCTGTTTACATTTGACGTTTTGCCTGTATAGTTATTATTGATATACGTTTTCTCTGTTGTTTCTCTGTATTTGTTTCTTGTACCTATATTGATTTTTCCCTGCTGTGTTCGGGTGACTCCTGTGATTTAAACACATGATTGTATACTAAAATTTACCCTGATTTGACGTATGAGCAGAAACTACGTCAGAAACTATGTATTGAAAAGGTTTAGTTTTGCTTTTTTATACCTGACTGTTTTGTATTGAAAAAGCACTGTTTGCTGACGTTGCATGCCAGTACGGGGGGTCCGGGCTTTCTTCAAGTGAAACAGTTCACCTTTCTCCCGGGCCTACCGCATCGAAAGGATGCAAACAAATAAACTGAAACTGAAACTGAAACTATAGGTGCGCAGTGCACGCTCCCCCCCTTTCCACTACCCACCTATGCACGCATTAACCGGCAGCCGGTGAGGTGCGCCTGCGTAAAGTGAAAGACACTGGGGAAAGTGTCGAGACGAAAGCCCTGGAAACTCAACAAGAAATATTGAGTCATGTCGGTGGTGGAAGCGCGCTATTTGCAGCTGCTCGACCAGGAACTTGTGGCGGCAACGATGGCTACAGCGGCTTCTTGTTGTTCTCGTGCCTATCAGCGCTTCTGTGCTATCCGACGCCACCAAAAATTTCCGCTCTCCCTCCTCCTAGCAAATGACATGCATGCTTCCCTTAGCAAGTTATATCCTGGAAAGACTTTAGATTCATTATATCTGTCAACCATGTCAGTTTCCTTCTCGCGTTACGCCGTCCTATTTCGAAAACGCATGGTCATGGAGGACAGCTGATAGGTTGCATCGAGTCGTGAGACTTCCACGTTGAAATCTCCCACCAGCAGGAATTCCATGCCATCGGTACGGGCATAAGCCTAGCTGCGTGTGCACTCCCCCTCCTTCCAAACCCAACTGTGCACGCTTTAACCGGTAACGGGTGATTAGCATGTATTTAGGCGCGAAACACCGGTGAAAATATCGCTCAGAAAACCTTTCAATCTAAAGAACATATAGTCTCTCACGTCGGCGTTCCAAGTGGGCAAGTGTCTCTACATCCGGGTGGTATTCGTACGTGCTACCCGAGGTAGACTTTTAGGCAGCAACGGTGGCAGCTAAAGGTTCGGCAGCCGTGGCTACGTTATTTATACAGCCATTGGCGCTTGTGGTGACCGTCCGCAATCATCTAGTAACGACGCTACCGCCGTTATCAGCTGTATGCGCAACGTATGGAAGACGCATGGGTGGTGGCGAGGTGTATAAAACTTTGGAAAACGGGTCAGCGGTGGTTAGGAGGATCATGAAGTGGCGCCGAGCACATCGGCATCACCGGAATGAAAGCTGGAGTGGTGATCATATACGTACGACTGAAAGTATTTCAGTTAATTAATTTCAGTTGAAGGTGGTTTCCATCACTCTAGGAGTATTTTACTAGTGGGATCTCATGCAAAAGAAATCTTCGGGCCTCGTGTAGCTCGGAGACACCAGTTGGGGAATGCGAAGGCGGACGATAACTTTGGCCACTTCAAATTTTGCGCTGCCCAATGTCGGTGCAGTACGTTCGAGACTCTACCCCAGTATAAATGTGAATCGAGTGAGATCAGTGCGACATTCTGACAACAAGTAATATCCCACTGCCTTGACGCAAGGCGTGATCACAGCAAAATTTATTAAAAAGGGTAACTCAAAACTTTCCCTCTCATAAAACTGGGTGTGCCACCAAGGTTCAGTTAGTCCAATGGTATGAAGTCGAAGGGTGTCAAAACAGAGTTAAGAGATTCAAGTTTGTTGGTTACATTCCGAATGATGGCCAGAATTGCTGATACACGTGGCATCGGTTGTCCAGCTTTCTCGCGTTTTCATGGCGGCTCCGGCTGCCCCTCTCACTTTCTTTGTGCTACCATATGGTGTACCCTACATGAGCAGCGATCGTCTATTAGTTTATTGTGTCCTGAATGTCTGGCCTTCTCGGAACACATCACTTGTCTGTTAACCTGCCTAGGTTTGGGTGAATAGTTTTCGGATACCGCAATATCTTCGGCTTTTAAATTTGAACTAGCGAAGAGTACCCTTACTTAAACTTTGAAGCTTCGCATTTTCATGGTGATCGGAGGAGATTTGGAGCTTCATAAAGTTCCTATGTGGCGAACGAAATCAAAACAATTTCCATTTATTTTTTGTCAATTTTTTTTTCATTTAGTTTTTTCTAAATACTGAAAATCCCATTTGTCATTTTCCTCTAGAGTCTTTTCCTTTGCATTTCGACACGACTACTGCGAGTCCACGATGCCATGCGCGAGCATGCTCTTCCTCAGAGCCCAGTCCTCCAAGTCGCCCAGGCCAGCTAACAAGACATCCCACTGTGACACCAAGTTGTCTCCAGTGGTGCTGACCATCGGTCGGTGTACTCACTCGCGAATACAGTCGTTTTTATTCCCTCACGAGTGAGCATGAGGGAGAACACAGCCAGAAAAAATGTAAGTACGATGACGAGTGAATACAGGTGTAAGAACATGTACTCGCAAGTACTGTGCTCACGAGTGCATGCACTCGCGAGAACCACTTATGAGTTCAGTATTCGCCAGTAGATGAACTCCTGAGTACATGCACTCGCGAGAAGTTCTCATCAGTACTGTAATCGAGAGTAAAAACTTGAGAGTTTATTCACGCACTCAAATCGCACTTGTGTGCAAGAGTCACGCAGATCGCGGCATTCCTTAAAGAAAGGTAAAATGAGGTAATCCGCTCTCTCCGTTGCCTCTTCCATTTTTGTTGCCGTTCTCGACAGCTGCTCATAAGGGGGTTCCCATAAGGAAAGCCCGGGTAGCATGAGCGGCTTCGCTGCAATTTCTTCGTTCAAACTGTTCGAGTCGAGAATTCCGGGAGTCTGCTTGCATGTACAACGCATGCGGAAGATTTTGCCAGTTTAAGCTAGACAAAATGGTGGAAAGGAAACCAGAAGAACCGTGCTGGTACGTGCTGGAAACGTTCTCTGGCTCTGGCTTAGTCGAGTTCTTAGACCTAGTGCAGCGTATTAACACAAGTGATTGATTTCAAAAACAAATTTGTAGTAACACTTTTGAAAGCGAGTAAATGGGACCACCGATTGAGTACACCTAAAGGAGAAAGGAAGGTGTAAAGAAGGATCAGGATTGGGTGAGTGCATACGGCTAACATTCTCAGATAATGAATGGCCGCCTACCATTGTCCCTGAAGAAGAAAGTGTGTGAGAGCTGCATCCTAGCGGTACTCACCTACAGGGCAGACACTTGGAGGCTCACTCAGAAGGTTCAACTTAACGTGAGAATGACTCAGCGGGCAATGAAGCGGAAGATGATAGGTGTACGATTAAGGGACAAATAGGGAGCGGAGTGGGTCAGGGAACAAGCGCGTGTTAAAGACGTATTAGTAGAAATTAAGAAGAAGAAATGGACGTGGGCACGGCATGTAATGCGAAGGCAAGATAACCATTGGTCATTAAGGGTAACAGAGTGGATCCCTAGAGAAGGCAAGCGTTCCAAGGGGCGGAAGAAAGATGGGCAGATGATGAGATCAAGAAGTTTGCGGAGATATATTCGTCGCAGTTAGCACAGAGTAAAGGTTTGGTTCGTTGTTCCTTGCTTCGATGCGCCGATGTTGTGGCGTGTAGAAGTCTTTTGATGGTCTGCGTTGGTGCCTGATGAATGCGGCAGTCATGACACGAACACGATGATTGAAGGGATTTTAAAAACTGTATATTTACACGGAAGGCATATACAGGATATTTGCAGACTCAAGTAGACAGAGTAAGAAATAAAGTGGGTTTCTAGGTCAGCTAAAACTTTGTGTCCGCGGCACCCCCGTCAGCAACAGACCCTGACCTAAGACTACCCAAGTGGTGAGATCCTCCCTAGCCTGACCCGGCTAGCCCGGCAATACGCCGGCCGTGCATAGCACAATAAAATTCTGATGAGGCTCTACCCCCGATACACAGGCCAATCAGTATCTTCTGGCGACCTGATTGGAAGTGTCACCAAATCTGGGCCTAAACCGCGGTGGGCAACGCCCCCCGTAACCCTGAAAGGTTGGTCACTCTCTCTCTCAAGACAAAAAGGAGGAGAAGATCAAAGTCAACCAAAATGAGTATAACCCACACTGAGAACCCCGCGAAAACACGTGCAAGAACCCGGGGCAAGCTTTTACGCACGCGGCCTGCGTTGCCCGTTCCCACGCCCGCACTTCACGCATATAACGCTTGTCCAAAGTTGGACCGCCACCACAAACTCGGGGTGACCCGTATCAGTTCCTCTTAACGAACGCAGCGCGCCCTCGAGGCTTCCCGCCATTGACAGGCGATCCTCGGCAGAAACCATATGGGATGTGTGGACCCCGCGGCGTCGCATCCCCCACGGAAAATCTTCGCACTTCCGTACTGTACACTTGAGCCAACAAAGGCAGAACCACCGCTTCAAATCGGCCGCCGTCCAAGCGCCGCTGTCAGCCCCTTGCATACCCCGTTATCAGAGGCGCGTCGGGCCAACTGGTTATAAAACCGTCCCTCTGGCTAAACTCGCGCGCAGGCGGCCCCCAAAGCAACCGCAGCCACGTCCACGGAAAGCGCATCGAACATCCGACCCACGCTTTCCCACGCTCGTACTGTGCTTTGCAACACGCCGTTCAAAACAACGCCACAGCCCAGCTGAGGCTCAAGACAATTCGTCTCCACGCAGGCGGCATGATCCAAAGACCGTTCGTTTTTTGCAAACTGGCTGCTATAAAGCCCTTCAGGCGCCCTTCAGGAAACCGCCGCTTCCCACGCGTTCGACTTTGCAGCGTCGCTGGCGCCTGGAACCCTTACACACAGGACCGGGGTAATTGGAACTTAATGGGAGAGGCCTTTGCCCTGCTGTGGGCGTAGATAGGCTGGTGGTGATGATGATGATGATGATGAAATACATATGAGTAAGAGTGAGCATACAATGAGTACGATTGCCAGAGTGAACAGATTTAGTACAAGTAACGCAAACGGAGTACGAGTATAAGTGAGTACACATGAGTTGAGTATTACTGAATACAGTTTTTGAGTACGAGTACTCGTGACAAGGATGAAGCTCCAATACCCATTGAGTACGAGTACTTGTGAGGACTAGTGAGTTCAGTAAAGGTGAGTACAAACGCAGTGAGTACTCGATGAGTGAACACGAGTGATTGTGAGCACAGACCAGCTTTTTGAGTCTGAGTATGAATGAGTACAGCGTGAAAGAAAAATTTGTGATTGAGCCTGAATGAGGTATTTTAGTTTCGCCTACCTATTATACTGGTAGCTGTAAGGTCATCACCGAGCTGCTCTGTTGATTCAGATTTATATTGTCGAGATTGAAGACGGCGGAAATGTATCAGCCAATTGTTTTTACATTAAAGCGTTTTATTCCGGGATACACAAACATTTCACTGACGTGAGATCCGTGACGGAAGTGACGCCAGTACAACGAAGCAAGCGGCCTATAGGGTGCACCCCTGCACACAATGGCTTCTTGTGGGGAAGTAACCTTTAGAAGTAAAGGGTACGTTACGCTTAGGGTTGTTTGTTTTCCGGTTGTATATTTTAACAAGTGTTTTATGACGGGATACAGCAAGCTTTCCCTGAAGTCATATCCGTCACGGAAATGACACCAGTACTCCTTTGCCGAACTGACCCGCCAGCAGAACGTCGCTCGCCAAGCATACCCACAAGACAGCCACCGACCCTCAAATCATGCTCAGCTGCAGATTCTTATGACAGAGGAATGACAGACAGATTCCTATGACAGAGGAATCAACCACATTTTTTTCTATTGTTAGCTGCCGTATTTCATTTCCCTAACATGTCTCGGAAGATACGGCTGCCTCTTAACCTATTCGTTTGCCGGTTCGTTGATGTATTCGAGCATTTGGAGCATATTGCTTGTTGTTTCTGAGTTAGCGTCCGAAGGCTCGTGCTGAATTTTGTCTTGAGGTCGGGGTTTAGGTGAGCAGGGCTCGTCTCTACATCACCAAAAAGAAACAATATTGCTCCACATCAATATTGTCACGAAGACAAGGACGATGCAGTTGTCTTGAATGAGAAATAGGTTTATTGGAGCGAACTTGTGCTCCCCTAACAACTCAAAAGAATACAGAGGCGGCGAAGCAGCGGTCAACAAAGTGACTGGCACAGGCGAGTGTCGTCGAATCGAATGCCCCGGCGTCCGCACTGCAGGCTTTTTATCTTTTGGCGCGCGTGGTTCTCGAAACGTCGATTCGCATCGAGAACATAGTAGATCCAAGAAGATTATTCTGGGCTGTTCACGTTAGATCAGAATGCTCTCCCTATCACAACAGATAACACATGCGGCACAGAAAGAAAGAATGGAACACGCGCTTCCCTTGGCGCAGAGATAACACAGACCGGCGCAGCCGGGCGGTAAAAGCAAAACACAAATAAACAAACCCAATGTATGGTTCGCGGCATTACCCCCCCCTCTAAGAGTGCATCGACCCGATGCTAACATAAGCGACAGTCCGAACAAATGAAAATAAAAGTTCGTCATCGTCCGTAGAAAGGTTTTAAGCGAACCACGTGGACGACTTCAGGCCGCGTGCGTCGTCGTGATGTGCCGGAGTCACCATCGGGGATCACTTCGTAGGTAAGTTGGCCAACACGTCGTAGAATCTGGTAGGGTCCGAAATACCGTCGCAGGAGCTTCTCACTGAGTCCGCGTCGTCGGATGGGAGTCCAAACCCACACACGATCCCCTGGTTGGTACTCGGCGTCTCGGCGTCGGAGGTTGTAGCGGCCCGCATCCACCAGCTGCTGGTCCGTTATACGAACTCGAGCGAGCTGGCGGGCCTCCTCCGCACGTTGAAGACATCCGTGGACGTCGGCGTTGAGGTCGTCGTCTTCTACGTGCGGAAGCATGGCGTCGAGCATCGTAGTCGGCCTTCTACCATAGACAAGCTCGAATGGCGTCAGCTGTGTCGTCTCCTGGATAGCCGTGTTGTACGCAAACGTGACATACGGGAGCACTTCGTCCGAAGTCTTATGTTCAACGTCAACGTACATTGACAGCATATCTGCGATTGTCTTGTTCAGACGTTCTGTTAGTCCGTTCGTTTGGGGGTGGTACGCCGTCGTTCTTCGGTGATCCGTGTTGCTGTAGCGTAATACTCCTTGCATCAGCTCCGCAGTAAATGCCGTTCCGCGGTCTGTGATTAGGACTTCCGGGGCTCCATGTCGCAGCACGGCTTGGCTTATAAAGAACTTCGCCACTTCTTGTGCAGTCCCCCTCGGAAGAGCGGCGGTCTCTGCGTAGCGCGTCATGTAGTCTGTCGCTACGACAATCCACTTGTTCTGTGATCGTGACGTAGGGAACGGGCCTAAAAGGTCCATTCCAATCTGTTGAAATGGTCTCGATGGGACGGCGACCGGTTGCAGAAGTCCGGCGGGTCTTGTCGGCGGCGTTTTTCGTCGCTGGCAGTCACGGCAGCTCCGGACATAGTGGGTGACGTCAGAGGTAAGGCCGGGCCAGTAGTACCTCGCCTTGATTTTTCCAATAGTGCGGGCTGTGCCCAGATGTCCGGAAGACGGGTCGTCGTGGCACGCTTCCAAAATTTCGTCACGAAGGTCCGCGGGGATGACGAGAAGGTAATTCGCTCTTGTTCCGGGGCTGAAATTCTTCTTCACAAGGACGGAGTTTCTCAGGCTGAATGCTGGTAAGCTGCGTTTGAAGGTCCTAGGAACGGCAACGTTGCATCCCTCGAGGTACTCGATTATGACGCGTAAGTCGGGTGTCGGCACGCTGCTGGGCGGCTAGGTCGCTCTCCGTCACAATCCCGAAGAACGCGCTGTCTTCATCAGAGTCTTGTGGTGGTGGGTCGACGGGGGCGCGGGACAGGCAGTCGGCGTCGGAGTGTTTCCTGCCGGATTTATAAATGACTGTAACGTCGAACTCCTGCAGGCGCAAGCTCCACCGCCCAAGACGGCCAGAGGGGTCCTTCAAATTGGCGAGCCAACACAGCGCATGGTGGTCTGTTACAACCTTGAATGGCCTTCCATACACGTATGGGCGAAATTTTGAAATCGCCCATATAATAGCCAGGCACTCTTTCTCAGAGGCAGAATAGTTTTTCTCCTCCTTCGACAGACCACGGCTAGCATAGGCGATTACCCTTTCGCAGCCGCTTTGCTTTTGGACAAGGACGGCACCCAAGCCTATATCACTGGCGTCCGTGTGCATTTCCGTTTCGGCATTTTCGTCGAAATGAGCGAGCACGGGCGGGCTTTGCAGGCGTTTTTGCAGCTCGCCGAATGCTTTTTCTTGGTCGTTTTCCCAGCTGAAAGGGGTGCTATCTTTCGTCAAGCGCGTGAGTGGCTCTGCAATGCGTGCGAAGTTTGCGACGAAGCGCCGGTAGTATGCGCACAACCCGAGAAATCTTCGCACGCCCTTCTTGTCTTTCGGCCTTGGGAAGTTCGCAATGACTGAAGTTTTTGCCGGGTCAGGTAGGACTCCCGCGGCGTTGACGACGTGGCCCAAGAACTTGAGTTCCCCGTATGCGAAACAGCACTTTTCAGGCTTCAGCGTCAACCCCGACGTACGAATGGCCTCGAGTACAGACTCCAACCTTGCAAGGTGTTCGTTGAAAGTCCGGGCGAATACCACTACGTCGTCGAGGTATACGAGGCAGGTGTGCCACTTAAGGCCAGCTAGCACAGTGTCCATGACTCTATGAAACGTCGCTGGTGCTGTGCACAGCCCAAACGGCATCACCTTGAACTCGTATAGGCCGTCCGGGGTTATGAATGCAGTCTTCTCTCGATCTCTCTCGTCCACTTCAATTTGCCAGTAGCCGGTCTTCAGGTCGATCGACGAGAAGTACCTCGCATGGCAGAGGTGGTCAAGGGCGTCGTCGATTCGTGGCAGGGGGTACACGTCCTTTTTGGTGATCTTGTTCAATCGCCGGTAGTCAACGCAGAACCTAAGTGTGCCGTCTTTTTTCTTCACGAGTACGACCGGCGCAGCCCACGGACTTTTCGATGGCTGTATAATGTCGTCGTTGAGCATGTCGTCGACTTGAGTGCGGATGTCTTCGCGCTCGTGGGAAGAGACGCGGTACGGTGACTGTCGGGTAGGTCGGGCTCCATCCTCGGTTATTATCCGGTGCTTCGCCAGAGGTGTTTGACGTAACTTTGAGTTCGACGAAAAACACTCGCTGTAGCGACGCAGCAAAGTCAATAACTTGTTCCATTCTTCTTGCGGTAGCGCCGGATTCACGTCGAAGGGGTGCGGAAGCTTGAAGGTATCGTCGGGTGCGCGTTCAAAGTCGGCGACTGCTATCACGTCACTTGCTTGTTGCGTTTCTTCGACGAACGCGATTGCAGCGCCCTTGTTTAAATGCCGGTACTCCTCGGTGAAATTGGGGACCAAAACGTGGGATTTGCGCTGCTTAAACCACGCAGTGCCTCTTGCGACAGACACACCGCGGTCAAGAAGCAACCTTTGGTCACTCTCCACGATAGCGTCGACGCCGGGAGCAGCACCTTCACAGTAGACGGCGATCATCAAGCTTGCGCGGGGTGGCAGGGTGACGTGATCATCGGCGATCCTTATAGCTGCACGGTGTTCGGGGTTCGATTCCGGCATCATGGAGTGGTCGGAGAAAAAAGTTATAGACTTCGTCTGCAGATCGAATATTGCGCCGTTGTCCGTCAAAAAGTCCATTCCGAGAATTACGTCGCGGGAGCAGTTGGGCAAAACGACGAACACCGCAGGGTACGTCGTGCCGTCTATGGTGACGCGCGATGTGCACGTTCCACTTGGCGTCACGAGGTGGCCTCCTGGTGTGCGTATGTGCGGACCGTCCCATCTGGTCATAACCTTCTTCAGCTTAGACGCAAATGGTCCGCTCAACACGGAGTAGTCGGCTCCCGTGTCTACGAGGGCGACTACATCAAAGCCGTCGATGGACACCTTGACGTCGGATGCCGCCTTCCTCGAGTTCCGGGTGCGTCGGGGCGTCGCATCTCGGCTTGTGCGTGTTGACGGTCGGGCACTGTGCGTCGTCGTTGTCATCGTCTTCTGAGCGGACGTCTCGGTCCGGTCGGGTGCGCGTCGCGGCGTATAGCTGTCGTCGTGTACGGGAGTCTCGTCAGAAGTTGCTGCTTTTAGTTCACCCCGCGTGGGCTGGGGGACCTTCCACCTGAGAACTCAGCATTGCTAGGGCGGTTGGGCGACTGGTATGGGTAGGGTGACGGCGAACGGTTGAAACGGGCTGGTCGACGGCTGGTGTTGGACAGGTACTCTTCGATATCCGATGGGCGCTGGCCAGTTCGGGGGCGGGGTGCGTCGACGGAGAACCCTCGCAAACCGAGCCTCCTGTAGGGGCAGCGATGGTAGACGTGGTCGGCCTCTCCGCAGTGGTAGCACAGCGGACGATTGTCGGACGTTCGCCACACGTCGGTCTTCCTTGGGGCAGGGGGTTGCGCCGCAGGTGGTCGGGCCGGCGAGAGGGGACGACGGTACGGAGCCTCGTGACGATAGGGTGCTGGTGGGCGAGGGCGATGTACAGCAGCCGCGTAGGTCATGGCTTGCGGCTCGCGAGGTGCTACTGGCGTCGTTGAAGTTCCCAGCGCTTGCTGCACTTCTTCTCTAATGACGTCGGTAAGAGAAGCGACTTGTGGTTGCGGCGGCGTCGGGAGCAGTTTCCGCAGATCCTCCCTCACTATTTCGCGGATAGTGTCGCGTAGTGAGTCGGAGTTGATAGCGCTGGCACCAAGCGTCTCCGAAACCAGCGCATTGATTGGGCGGTCGTACTGCCTCGTTCGGATTTCGAGCGTCTTCTCCATCGCGGCGGCCTCAGACGCGAATTCGGACACGGTCTTGGGGGGGTTGCGAACAAGGCACGCGAAGAGCTCTTGCTTCACACCTCGCATCAGAAACCGTAGTTTCTTTTCTTCCGTCATTCCTGGGTCCGCACGGCGGAAAAGTCGCTTCATTTCCTCGACGAAGATTACGACTCCTTCATTTGGGTGTTGCGTTCGAGTTTCCAGTAAAATCGCAGCTCGTTCTTTTCTCACCACGGTCGTGAAGGTCTTAAGGAACTCGCTTTTGAATTGCGTCCAGTCGGTCAAGGCGCTCTCGTGGTTTTCAAACGAAGTTCGGGCTGCATCCTCCAAGTAAAAGAAAACATGCCGGAAGGTTTCTTCATCGTCCCACCTGTAGAAGATCCGCACGCGCTCCAGCTTCTCCAACCATTCCTCTGAATCTTCAGCGGGGGCTCCCCGGAACGATGGTGGTTCCCGGGGCTGGGCTGCTGCAGCATGATTGGCGACGTTGTTTTTTGTACCATGGTGTTGGTTGCAGCGTTCCTTCTCTTGGGCCCTTCTGGCATCAAACCGAACTCGGGTGGTAAATCTTGCAGGCGGAGGCTGGCTCTTGTTGGACTGGCTTGGCGGCTTCCTGAGGTTGCAGTGGGCATGAAGGGTGCGTACCCCGCACCTCCACCAGATGTCACGAAGCCAAGGACGACGCAGTTGTCTTGCAGGAGAAACAAGTTTATTGGAGCGAACTTGTGCTCCCCTAACAACTCAAAAGAATACCGAGGCGGCGAAGCAGCGGTCAACAAAGTGACTTGCGTCAGCAAGCGTCGCAGAATCGAATGCCCCGGCGTCTGCTCTGCAGGCTTTTTATCTTTCGGCGCGCGACGGTTCTGGAACCGTCGATTCGCATCGAGAACATTGTAGATGCAAGATTATTCCGGGATGTTCACGTTAGATCGGAATGCTCTCCCTATCAGAACAAATAACACATGCGGCACAGAAAGAAAGAACGGAACACGCGCTTCCCTTGGCACGGAGATAACACAGACCGGCGCAGCCGGGCGGTAAAAGCAAAACACAAATAAACAAACCCAATGCATGGCTCGCGGCAATATATATATATATAGTAAATAAGGATTGGCAGTTAAGAAGACCTCGGAAAGCAAAGGGGAGGATGTAGTAGATCAAGATAAAGAATTTGGAAAATAAGAAAGTGGAGAAAAAATGCCCGCCAGGTGGGATCCGAACCCACGACCTCCAGAATACCGGTCTGGAGGTCGTGGGTTCGGATCCCATCTGGCGGGCATTTTTTCTCCACTTTCTTATTTTCCAAATTCTTTATCTTGATCTACTACATCCTCCCCTTTGCTTTCCGAGGTCTTCTTCACTGCCAATCCTTATTTTCTGTCTTATTCTCAACGAGCCCCTCATTTCCTATTCTGATTCGCTATATATATATATATATATATATATATATATATATATATATATATATATTCGTTAGTGCAAGTTCTCTGAGAAAATATTCTGAGGAAAGCAAGTTCTCTTTTCTGAAACGTAGGCCACAATCGTGCTTTTACCTTGTTCGAAGTTTTTCTTCTCTTGTGTATATATATATATATATATATATATATATATATATATATATATATTGAATTGAAGATTAGCAGCTATGCTCCGCAAAAGCATTGGAGGCGTCATTACCCACAATAGGTCATGTTGACCAGTACGAGCAGCGTCATCATCAGCAAACAGACTGTCGGAAATCCTCATCGCCATCGCCTAGAACGACGGGGTTCACTCGGACTGCTTCGCTCGGCTCGTGTCTGCTTCCCTGGTCCGCGATTCCTGACCTCTCGCCTTCAGAAAGATCTTCGGCAATAAATCACCTTTCAAGTGGTGGAGGTGCGGGGTCACGCCTTAATCCTGGAACTCCGGAGCCGGAAGTTACCCTCGGCCATGAACAACCAACCGAACCAGAGTGCTACGCCCTCATCGCCGACGGTGATGTGCTACGGTGCTATGCAGCGAGAACCTCCATTCTTCAACGGAACCGATAATAACGACGCCGAGGATTGGCTGTCCGTGTATGAACGCGTAAGCACTCATAACCGATGGGACGACGCCATGAAACTGAATGACGTCGGCTTCTCTCTGAAGGGCGCCGCCGAGTTATGGTATGGGAACAACAAGCGCGACTGCCGGACCTGGTCTGAGTTCAAGGTAAAGTTCCTTGCGGCCTTTGGCCGTTCAGCGGTGCGCAAGCTTGAAGCGGAGCAGCGTCTGCGTGTTCGAGCACAGCAGGCTGGCGAGAACTTTATTAGTTATATTGAAGACGTCGTGGACCTATGTAAGCGCGTCGAACCATCTATGGCGGAAGCTGATAAAATCAAGCATATTTTAAAAGGCATAGATGACGACGCCTTCCAAATGCTTTTGTCCAAGGACTTGAGCACGGTTGCCGATGTCGTCAAGCTGTGCTTAAGCTTTGATGAGCTGAGGAAGCAACGGGCCCTCACTCGAAAATCTCTTGCAGGGGATGGCTCTGGGTTGAGTTTGGCAGCGATTTCCGCCGATTCCGCGCTCCTTACGCAACTTAAAGACTTCGTGCGTGAGGAAGTGGCGCGACAGCTGTCCCTTCTACCCTCCACGACGACGTCGGTGTCCGCGCTAGAGCCTGCCCTCAGAGATGTCATCCGGGGTCAAATTGCTGAAGCACTTCCGCCGCCGCCTCCGCAGTACGTGCCAGTAGCTGCGCCAGTCACTTATGCCGAAGTCGTCACCAGACCATTGCAGCAGCCTGCCGTGACGTTCCAGCCGACATTCCCAGTTCGACCTCGGGTTCCGCCCTCGGTGCTTCCTCAACCTCAGTTCGTGCCGCAACCCCGGAGTGTATGGCGTACACCGGACAATCGCCCTACCTGCTTTGCGTGCAGGATGCCTGGGCACGTTGCACGCTATTGTCGTCGTTGTCCGCCGTCAACCTGGAACTCTGCGCCTGCAGACTTCACTCAGTCGCCTCAAGTCCATGTGACGCCACGCTCGTCGTTCCCGACCTCCTCTTCGAACCGCGCCACCTTTACCGACCACCGTTCGCCGTCACCACGCCGTCGCTCGCTCTCCCCGATGCGGCGCCGTCCTGGTCCCGGAGATACGGAAAACTAGTCGCCGCAGTTCCTGAGGCACGAACTGCGTCGACGTCGAAAAGTCCAAGGCCTCATCCCCTTCCGTTCCCTACCAATGTCAACGATGTTGTTGTTGAAGGCATTCGCACATTAGCTCTGGTCGACACAGGAGCCGCCACTTCCGTTATTCACGCTGATCTCTGCCGTTCCCTTCGCAAAGTAATGACGCCTCCGATGCTTTTGCGGAGCATAGCTGCTAATCTTCACTACAATATATATATATATATATATATATATATATATATATATATATATATATATATATATATCAATATATATCGTCCAACATGGCGCTGGCGACCACCCCCAAGCACAGAAAACTAAAATACCTTAACAGTAATACCCCAGAAAGTGGAGGGGAAAATCGCCCGGCCGGAGGCGTGGGGGTTATCGCACCAGACCTGTATTCTGGAGGTCGTGGGTTCAGATCCCACCTGGCGGGCATTTTTGTCCACTTTCTTTCTTTCTTTCCAAATTCTTTATCTGTTTCAATGACCTACCACATCCTCCCATTTGCTTTCCGAGGTTTTCTTGACTGCCAACTCTTTTTGCTATATATATATTGCCGCGAACCATACATTGGGTGTGTTTATTTGTGTTTTGCTTTTACCGCCCGGCCGCGCCGGTCTGTGTTATCTCTGCGCCAAGGGAAGCGCGTGTTCCATTCTTTCTTTCTGTGCCGCATGTGTTATCTGTTGTGATAGGGAGAGCATTTCGATCTAACGTGAACAGCCCAGAGTAATCTTCTTGGATCTACTATGTTCTCGATGCGAATCGACGTTTCGAGAACCACGCGCGCCAAAAGATAAAAAGCCTGCAGTGCGGACGCCAGGGCATTCGATTCGACGACACTCGCCTGTGCAAGTCACTTTGTTGACCGCTGCTTCGCCGCCTCTGTATTCTTTTGAGTTGTTAGCGGAGCACAAGTTCGCTCCAATAAACGTGTTTCTCATTCAACACCACTGCATCGTCCTTGTCTTCGTGACATCTGGTGGAGGTGCAGGGTACGCACCCTTCATGCCCACTACAACCTCGAAAAGCCGCCAGGCCAGTCCAACAAGAGCCAGCCCCCGCCTGCAAGATTTACCGCCCGAGTTCGGTCTTCTGCCAGAAGGGCCCAAGAGAAGGAACGCTGCAACCAACACCATGGTGCAAGAAACAACGTCGCCAATCATCCTGCAGCAGCCCCGAGAACCGCCATCGTTCCGGGGAGCCCCCGCTGAAGACCCCGAAGAATGGTTGAAGAAGTTGGAGCGCGTCCGCATCTTCAACAGGTGGGACGATGAAGAAACGTTCCGGCATGTCTTCTTTTACTTAGAAGATGCTGCTCGAACTTGGTTCGAGAACCATGAGAGCTCTTTGACCGACTGGACTCAATTCAAGAGGGAGTTCCTTAAGACCTTCACTACCGTGGTGAGAAAAGAGCGAGCTGCGCTTTTGCTTGAAACTCGAACGCAGCACCCCAACGAAGGAGTCGTGATTTTTGTTGAGGAGATGAAGCGACTTTTTCGTCGTGCGGACCCTGAAATGACCGAGGAAAAGAAGCTCAGGTTTCTAATGCGAGGAGTGAAGCAAGAGCTTTTTGCTTGTCTAGTCCGTAACCCTCCGAAGACAGTGGCCGAATTCGCGTCTGAGGCGGCCGCGATGGAGAAGACGCTAGAAATTCGAACCAGGCAGTACGACCGCCCTGTCAACGCGCTGTTCTCGGAGACCATCGGTGCTGCAAATGGAAGCTCCGATACATTGCGAGAGACCATCCGAGCAGTGGTCAGGGAGGAGCTTCGGAAGCTTTTTCCAACGACGCCGCAACCTCAAGTGGCTTCCCTGACCGACGTAATCCGAGAAGAAGTCCAAAACGCACTGGGAAATTCTACGCCGTCGGAAGCACCCCGCGAACCACAAGCCATGACCTACTCCTCGGCTGTTCGTCAACCCCGCCCTGCTCCAACCCGTCGTCAAGAGGCTGAGCCATACCGCCGTCCAACGCCGCCCGCTCGACGCCCTGTAGACCAATACCAGACGCCAAGGAAGACCGACGTGTGGCGAACGCCCGATAATCGCCCGCTGTGCTACCACTGCGGAGAGGCCGACCACATCTACCGTCGCTGTCCCTACAAGAGGCTCGGTTTGCGAGGGTTCTCCGTCGACGCCCCACGCCCCCGATACGGCCAGCGCCCTGCTGAGATCGAAGAATACCTCTCCAACACCAACCGAGGACCAGCCCGCTTCAACCGTTCACCGTCGCCCTACCCGTCTCAGTCACCAAACCGCCGCAGCACTGCTGACTTCTCACGTGGAAGGTCCCCCAGCCCACGCGGGGGAAACTAAAAGCAGCAACTTCGGGAGGTAAAGTTGCACAACGGCGGAAAAATGAAAACCCTCCAACGACGCAGCGACTCGCTGAAGACCATCATTCACGACATGCCCTCATCCCGACGACCCGACCTAGCCCTAACGAGACTCCTGAACACGACGACAGCTACACGGCGCGACGCGTACCCGACCTGACCAAGACGTCCGTTGAGAAGACGACGACAACGACGAT
Organism: Haemaphysalis longicornis; assembly: GCF_048455015.1. Taxonomy (NCBI): domain Eukaryota; kingdom Metazoa; phylum Arthropoda; class Arachnida; order Ixodida; family Ixodidae; genus Haemaphysalis; species Haemaphysalis longicornis. The sequence goes on along the minus strand of NW_027526460.1, from coordinate 150,724,221 downwards.
GCACAGTGCCCGACCATCAACACGTACAATCAGAGATACGACGCCCCGACGAACCCGCAACTCGAGGACGACTGCATCTGACGTCAAGGTGTCCATCGACGGCTTTGACGTAGTCGCCCTCGTAGACACGGGAGCTGACTATTCGGTAATGAGCGGACCATTTGCGTCTAAACTGAAGAAAGTTATGACCAGATGGGACGGTCCGCACATACGCACAGCAGGAGGCCACCTCGTGACGCCAAGTGGAACGTGCACATCGCGCGTCACCATAGACGGCACAACGTACCCTGCGGCGTTCGTCGTTCTGCCTAACTGCTCCCGCGACGTGATTCTCGGAATGGACTTTTTGACGGACAACGGCGCAATAATTGATCTGCAGACCAAGTCGATAACATTTTCCTCCAATCACTCCACGACGCCGCAGCCGAACCCCGATCACCGTGCTGCTGTCAGGATCGCCGACGATCACATCACCCTGCCACCCCGCGCAAGCTTGATGATCGCCGTCTACTGTGAGGATGCTGCTTCTGACATCGACGCTATCGTAGAGAGTGATCGAAGGTTGCTTCTCGACCGCGGTGTCTCCGTCGCAAGAGGCATTGCGCACTTTAAGCAACGCCAATCTCACGTTTTGGTCACTAATTTCACCGAAGAGTACCAGCATTTAAACAAGGGAGCTGCAATTGCGTTCCTCGAAGAAACGCAAGAAGCAAGTGATGTGATCGCAGTCGCCGACTTTGAACGTACACCCGTAGAAACATTCAAGCTCCCGCAGCCATTCGACGTGAATCCGGCGCTACCGCAAGAACAACGGAAAAAATTATTGGCTTTGCTGCGTCGCTATAGCGAATGTTTTTCGTCGAGCGCAAAACTACGTCAGACCCCTCTAGCGAAGCACCGAATAATAACAGAAGATGGAGCCCGACCTACCCGACAGTCACCGTACCGCGTCTCTTCACACGAACGGGAAGCCATCCGGACTCAAGTCGACGACATGCTGAGCGATGACATTATACAGCCATCGAAAAGCCCCTGGGCTGCGCCCGTCGTACTCGTAAAGAAAAAAGACGGCACATTAAGGTTTTGCGTTGACTACCGGCGACTGAACAAAATCACGAAAAAGGACGTGTACCCCCTCCCCCGAATCGACGACGCCCTCGACCACCTCTGCCACGCGAAGTACTTCTCATCGATGGACCTGAAGACCGGCTACTGGGAAATTGAAGTGGACGAGAGAGACCGAGAGAAGACTGCATTTATAACCCCAGACGGCCTATACGAGTTCAAGGTGATGCCGTTTGGGCTGTGCACAGCACCAGCGACGTTTCAAAGAGTCATGGACACTGTGCTAGCTGGCCTTAAGTGGCACACCTGCCTCGTATACCTCGACGACGTAGTGGTATTCGCCCGGACTTTCGACGAACACCTTGCAAGGTTGGAGTCTGTACTCGAGGCCATTCGTACGTCGGGGTTGACGCTGAAGCCTGAAAAGTGCCGTTTCGCATACGGGGAACTCAAGTTCTTGGGCCACGTCGTCAACGCCGCGGGAGTCCTACCTGACCCGGCAAAAACTTCAGCCATTGCGAACTTCCCAAGGCCAAAAGACAAGAAGGGCGTGCGGAGATTTCTCGGGCTGTGCGCATACTACCGGCGCTTCGTCGCAAACTTCGCACGCATTGCAGAGCCACTCACGCGCTTGACGAAAGATAGCACCCCTTTCAGCTGGGAAAACGACCAAGAAAAAGCATTCGGCGAGCTGCAAAAACGCCTGCAAAGCCCGCCCGTGCTCGCTCATTTCGACGGAAATGCCGAAACGGAAATGCATACGGACGCCTGTGATATAGGCTTGGGTGCCGTCCTTGTCCAAAAGCAAAGCGGCTGCGAAAGGGTAATCGCCTATGCTAGCCGTGGTCTGTCGAAGGAGGATAAAAACTATTCTGCCTCTGAGAAAGAGTGCCTGGCTATTATATGGGCGATTTCAAAATTTCGCCCATACGTGTATGGAAGGCCATTCAAGGTTGTAACAGACCACCATGCGCTGTGTTGGCTCGCCAATTTCAAGGACCCCTCTGGCCGTCTTGGGCGGTGGAGCTTGCGCCTGCAGGAGTTCGACGTTACAGTCGTTTATAAATCCGGCAGGAAACACTCCGACGCCGACTGCCTGTCCCGCGCCCCCGTCGACCCACCACCACAAGACTCTGATGAAGACAGCGCGTTCTTCGGGATCGTGACGGAGAGCGACCTAGCCGCCCAGCAGCGTGCCGACCCCGACTTACGCGTCATAATCGAGTACCTCGAGGGATGCAACGTTGCCGTTCCTAGGACCTTCAAACGCAGTTTACCAGCATTCAGCCTGAGAAACTCCGTCCTTGTGAAGAAGAATTTCAGCCCCGGAACAAGAGCGAATTACCTTCTCGTCATCCCCGCGGACCTTCGTGACGAAATTTTGGAAGCGTGCCACGACGACCCGTCTTCCGGACATCTGGGCACAGCCCGCACTATCGGAAAAATCAAGGCGAGGTACTACTGGCCCGGCCTTACCTCTGACGTCACCCACTACGTCCGGAGCTGCCGTGACTGCCAGCGACGAAAAACGCCGCCGACAAGACCCGCCGGACTTCTGCAACCGATCGCCGTCCCATCGAGACCATTTCAACAGATTGGAATGGACCTTTTAGGCCCGTTCCCTACGTCACGATCACAGAACAAGTGGATTGTCGTAGCGACAGACTACATGACGCGCTACGCAGAGACCGCCGCTCTTCCGAGGGGGACTGCACAAGAAGTGGCGAAGTTCTTTATAAGCCAGGTTGTGCTGCGACATGGAGCCCCGGAAGTCCTAATCACAGACCGCGGAACGGCATTTACTGCGGAGCTGATGCAAGGAGTATTACGCTACAGCAACACGGATCACCGAAGAACGACGGCGTACCACCCCCAAACGAACGGACTAACAGAACGTCTGAACAAGACAATCGCAGATATGCTGTCAATGTACGTTGACGTTGAACATAAGACTTGGGACGAAGTGCTCCCGTATGTCACGTTTGCGTACAACACGGCTATCCAGGAGACGACACAGCTGACGCCGTTCGAGCTTGTCTACGGTAGAAGGCCGACTACGATGCTCGACGCCATGCTTCCGCACGTAGAAGACGACGATCTCAACGCCGACGTCCACGGATATCTTCAACGTGCGGAGGAGGCCCGCCAGCTCGCTCGAGTTCGTATAACGGACCAGCAGCTGGTGGATGCGGGCCGCTACAACCTCCGACGCCGAGACGCCGAGTACCAACCAGGGGATCGTGTGTGGGTTTGGACTCCCATCCGACGACGCGGACTCAGTGAGAAGCTCCTGCGAAGGTATTTCGGACCCTACCAGATTCTACGACGTGTTGGCCAACTTACCTACGAAGTGATCCCCGATGGTGACTCCGGCACATCACGACGACGCACGCGGCCTGAAGTCGTCCACGTGGTTCGCTTAAAACCTTTCTACGGACGATGACGAACTTTTATTTTCATTTGTTCGGACTGTCGCTTATGTTAGCATCGGGTCGATGCACTCTTAGAGGGGGGGTAATGCCGCGAACCATACATTGGGTGTGTTTATTTGTGTTTTGCTTTTACCGCCCGGCTGCGCCGGTCTGTGTTATCTCTGCGCCAAGGGAAGCGCGTGTTCCATTCTTTCTTTCTGTGCCGCATGTGTTATCTGTTGTGATAGGGAGAGCATTCCGATCTAACGTGAACAGCCCAGAGTAATCTTCTTGGATCTACTATGTTCTCGATGCGAATCGACGTTTCGAGAACCACGCGCGCCAAAAGATAAAAAGCCTGCAGTGCGGACGCCAGGGCATTCGATTCGACGACACTCGCCTGTGCAAGTCACTTTGTTGACCGCTGCTTCGCCGCCTCTGTATTCTTTTGAGTTGTTAGCGGAGCACAAGTTCGCTCCAATAAACGTGTTTCTCATTCAACACCACTGCATCGTCCTTGTCTTCGTGACAATATATATGTATTATATCAATATTAGGAGCGTTGCATGATCATTACTATCAGATTCGTGGTTTGCAGTAAAAAACAATAGTTCATGATTAGGATATGGTAAAACAATATACGCTTGTCGCTTTGTTCATTCGAAGACCAGAGTTGAGATTTGGGTAAAAATAGTCTAAAAAGAGTGGCTTAACGTTGCAAGATTAGGTTGCGTGAAGTCATATTTTCTGATCCTGGTTTTCTGTATTTTTACATCTAATATGTACCAATAGTTTTGCTAAAGGACTAGTTAAATTCTAGCTTCCAAACAGAGTGAGAAGTGCTGGGAAGGTAGTACAAAAATGAATTCCTGTGCTCCCCTTAAATTCAGCTGGCTATAATGCGTCAAGAGGCCGTGTTTATGCGCTAATAACGTTTAATGATTCGCTTGATGAAATACCAGCGGCAACCAAAGAACCAAATTTAAGATTCTCTTTCTGATTGGGGATGCCGTGTTGTCGTAACACTGAGGGTCTCTACTTATTTAAGTAATGGTATTCCGTACCGCTACATATGCGCGTGTAACTTGTAATCGTTTGAACTCAGAAAATGTCATTTCGTTTAGAAGGCAGATAAACTTTTAAGCTGCAACACCGCCACCTTTCTCCGCTAACCCTCAACGCAGGGTTAGCTACGGTGACGTGGTGGCGTCCTCGGCAAGCTCGCCACCTCGCTTGAGCTTGCCTGCACCAATCCCGCCGCAGCTACCGGCGTAATTGACCAGTTGCTGGGATCGCCTCCCTACCCTCCTTCACCTTCTGTTTTTCTTTCCTTCATCCCTTGAGTAATCTGGGTGATGGTATCGGAGACACCGCGGACCCCGAGCCCTTATACTAACGGTGTATCCCACAGTGGCTAGGAGTTTTAAGGTGAAGTGGAGAAACCTCGAACGGTGGCCGTCGGAGTGGTGGTCAAGCTCGGGCGGAATAGCTTCGTGTCTGTTTACCAGGCAGGGAGCTCCAGGACATCGATCGGCATCAGGGTAAACCGAGCGAAGGAAGTACCCCCGTCCCATGGTTTTTTCCATGCTGTATGCTTTTCTAAAAAATTTTAAACCCAATATTTGGCCAATCAAAAGGCTCTGCACCGAAGCGAACTTTCCTCCATTACCTGACCTATCGTTCCAAATGCCTGACAACTTACCCAGGCTCTTGATCATTGCATACAAAGACAGTACAGTGCCAGTGATATCTACATTCGTTTTATTAATAGCGACGTGCATTCAACATGCTGTATGAAAACACTATAAACAAAAAAACTGACCTCCAGACTACATCTTCTAGGAGTAAACAACCCGGCACAATCAAAAAAGCTCCTTGAACAAACCTTTATTGGCGACCTGATATCAAATTCCCTCCGCACTGAACGTTAAATACATCACAAGTTGTACTATCCGATCTGATCTTTGCAATGAAACTGGTTCTGACATCATCGAGGGCTCGCGCGACCACGGTGTCATTGCATGCGTCCCAAAAAGGAGGAAATCAAAACCAAACATGTAGTCCTGACCTACTTTCATCCTATAATTTGTTCCTATGCTCGCGCAGGTGCATTTTGAGATACCAGCTGGTCGGGCCCACATACCCCGAACCACATAATAACGGTAGGCCGTAGACGATCCCCATCCGATACCTATCAAAGAACACGTTGTGGTCCATCTTGCACCCGCTCCACCTACGGTTCTCCGCGTTCGCTTTGTTCTATTGTGCGGGGCAAACACGACAAAGTGTATTCGTGGCTGAGAAGAGCATAGTAACTCTATGAACCAGTACCAACCAGTTGTCATCATGAACCACTACCATTTAACCATATTGACCGTCCTTCAGCGTTTCTCCTAATGTTTGGCGCATTATAATCGAACGTTCACTGTGCTATAAAACGACAACTTCATCATCATAACTACGGTACTTAGACTCCCCCACATCGCATTGGCTTCCCACAAATGCATTACTGGGAATGATTGGGAATGCTTTTCTTTGGAGTTTTCTGTATCAACGGCAGCCGAAGTCTTGCGCGGGGAGGCCGCCCGTTTTGCAGCTCACACTATACGAATAGGGGCTCCGTGGGTACAAAAAGCGCCGCTTTGTTTACCAGCGTTAAATGCGTATGAATAGCCTTGTATGCGCCCCTTTGCATACGGAGCCGCATAGCAATGTTTTAAAATACACTGAAGCAAAAGTGTAGTTCAGGACATTCCTGTGACTCCAGCGAGTTCGTAAGCCGTGTGTTTTACCTGTTCCCGCGACAAGTGTTATTGCTGGCAGATCTCGCCATACCGGAAACAATGACAACAGGTGCGAGAACCCGACGGCCAAAGCCAAAGAGAAAAATAGCAACACGTGCCGTTCGGGGTTATTGCGTACGGTTCTCAGAAATACAAACATGTGATAACACCGACGTGGGAATTGTGCGTAAATGCTTACGCTGAGCTACAATGCAGGAGCTCCTTTAAATTCGGCTTCATGCTGCACACACTTGAATTGCATTGAAAGCATTATTAATCCGAGCTCCATTTAGGCGTGCATGCCGTACACGTAACTCGCCCCACTCACAGTGTATTCTGTTGAAACTAGAAGCCTTAAGTTAAAGTCTGACACCGAAGTACGAAGGCCTTAGAATTTTCGTTTAATGCAAACTGCCACATGCGGCCCATGGGCCGGTCTTACGCTGCCCCCAGTACTCTATCCACCGATCCTTGCCAATGTCACTTCTTATCTGAACGCCGCCACGCCAGTTTTAACCTCAAATTAGGTTATACCTTTTTCAATTGGCATCATCTCCCGTTTTCAAGCTTAGCGGGATTATTTTCAAGTAATTTAGAATATTATTGTCAATTCGCTGATTTTTTTCTTTCCCTGCCTAGCGCCCTCCCCCCTTCCCCGTCCGATTTACAACTCGGCACTCTGTCGTGTCACCTTCATGTAGCTCAGCCCTTCACCTCAAAAGGCTTCCGGCCAATCGTTTTTACGCAACCTTAGTATCCCAGGTGTTCTTTGAAAACTTCATTAACATAAACTGCCTTGCAGTTCCTCCACACTCGTGAAATGTTTCAAAGTAAACCTTTCTTTGTATTCTAATGAAACATAATGCTTTACAGATTGATAAGGTAAGATTAGCAATTATCGTCTATTGCGTATTCCGTTTCACTTTTCTCTCTTTCCTACCTGTCTGTTTCCCCAGTGCCCACATTTCCCCACCAGCAGGCATTCTGCTGTCATCCCTTAGGTGAGGCCAAAAGCGCTAGCCTGTGGGGTTTCCTTTCTATTGTTTGTCACAATAAATTCATTCACTGTTTTTAATCCACGCTTCCCAAAAATAGTGATAAGTAGATATCAACATCACAAGTACCTGGTGTAGGAAATGAAAATTGATATGCCATGCAATGTTTTACATATCCAGAAATCTGGGACAGGAAGCTTCTAGTTCAGCTGGTTGGCACCACGTGGCGTCTCAACCTTCAAGATTTCAAACTTCCCGCGGTGACGTATTCGGTGATGCGGGAAATGAAAATTACAAGAAAAAGACTTCACGTTTCCAGTAGCGGCCTTTATCGCCGATCGCCTTTCCGTGTGTGCTCCTTTACCTACACCTCCCCTGAAGCACACCGTCATGCCAGCACTGCTAGTGATTTTGATAGCAACCGAGGCGACGTCTCACTCTGGAGTGAAGTTGCTTTTCGCACCGCCACACGCCGTGTGCTGAGCTCTGCGGAAAATAAATGCGATGGTGAAAAGAAGGAAGAGGGAGGGAAGGGGGAGCGTTATCCTTTTTATTTTTTTCTCTGGCGGCTAGGATAGCTGGAAAAGCCCGTCTTGCTCAGGTGAACGGCCAGCGTGGGTTTTGGCGCAGTAGGATTTCGATTAAGAAAATTAAGTACCGACGACCGACCGAATTTTATCGCCGGCCTGTTTAGATATCAAATTCGTGTTTGCGGATATCGATCGGCAACCTATAGAATGTCTTAAAGCTGTTTCACAGTGTTTTCCCCTAACCACCAATATGAGGGTTTGGGGTAGATTACGTGTTTTCACGGATTACTCAATATGTGTTCACCCAGTTGATATGCCCAACTGTCTTTTGATTACAAAGAACTAATTGAGGATTTTGTTCTAATAAACCCGCAAAACGCGAGCGGGATCTTGGAATTTACACTCCTAAGAAAGTGAACACAGTTAGGATGAGATATCATTGCCCAGCCCAAAAGTGCTGGACCTACAGTTTTTAAACTTTGTGAGTACATTCCTACTATGGCGCAGGATCTTAATAAAGGTCCATCTTTAATTACACTCCTCACACAAAAAAGTCCGCGTTCACTTAAAGTGACCCAGAAACACGTTTCAAATGTGGCAATCAAATGCATTCAGCTGGTAGAACGGATTATGGGGAGCATTTGAGTCAAGCTTGAGCCCGATACGTTCTACGTATAATTTGTAAGCAATTTTTAAACATAGCCTTTCTCAGCCGATGAGGCTGACTCCACAGTCCGCGCTGGCTACGTCATTTAAAACCCCTTCGCTGTTGTTCATTTTCTAACGACGTCACGCCGAACGCAACGTCACGATGGTGCGTTTCCGGTCTCCATTCGTGTGCGGGCTTTCCTACCGACCGCCGCTTGCCGCCGCGACGCTCCGATTCAGCAGCGAAGTTCCGAAACGAGCGCTCCGCGTCCGCTGGACAGACATGAATTACCCGTGCTGCGTCGGTGGTTGCAAAGCCAGCGACTGGCGTAATGTGAAAACGAGGCACGCTCTGCCGAAAGATCGTCTGGTTGCCACTCATCGGACTCTCGGAGTCGACGGTGCCAAGATTTTTTTCGTGCGTGTGGCAGGCGCTTCTATCTTTTAGAATGTCTGCGATATAATGGCCTCTTAAATATTATAATCGCTTGATCGCGAGGTTGCTTCGATAGTTCGGACAGTTAACTAAATTCGGTAAACGCATTTTTAGCAAAGTTATACGCGCATTTGCAACGTAAACAAACCGTCCTCGTCGCAAGCCTAACCGACAAAGCCGGTGGAGAAAAAGTCGAAAAAAAAAGTAATCAATGTTGTCGGTAGGTACCAATATATAGTTGAAAAAGGTTCCAAGACCCTTTCGCCTCCCCCGACAGTAAGTTAGGAAGGAAAAAAAACTTCAAATATACAAAGCGTAGCGTCCGCACCACCCGGCCAAAAACCGGCTACGAGTAGAGCACGACCAAGGGTGGGGTAGGCGGGCAGACGAAAAGTTGAATAACTCGGCAACCCTAGGGTGACACGTCGCTCAGTTTGTTCTCCTAAATGACGTGTCAGTGTCTACACGACGCCGTGAACATCCACGTGCTTCTCCAAGCTCACCTGACTTATCTTGGTGGTTAGGAAGTGCTTCAGTGTCCTGGATGTGTGAGCCAGACTGCTGGGGGAGTGACCACCATCCGATTTATCTCAACCTTTCTCCCGGCCGGGCCAATCGTCTTCGAAGACAGTGTCGGGTGGTAGACTGGAACCTCTTTCGATCGACAGCAGCTACGATCGTCTCCAGCAGCACCTTACCTGACCCGTGCCAGAGTCTCCGCGTGGCTTTGGAAGCAGCGACTCGTACGACGTGGGTCGAGGAATCGCGGCCTGCCCCTGACCTACAACTTTGTCGTCTGTGGGCCGCGCGCCGTCAAGCTGAAGTAATGTCAATGCGGAATCCCACATCAATTGATGCACGTCTGAACCTTAACCGCCTCACAGCAGCAGCCCGACGACATGAACGACGACTGTCACGGGGCCGCTGGCTAGACTGGTGCGCCTCGCTTGGCCCTTCGTCGTCTAATGCCTCGGTTTGGCGAACATTCCAAGCAATGGAACATGGTCACCGCCCTCCAGATCCAGCAGCTAGTGCCCTTCTAGCATCTGGCCAGACACCATCCGCTTTTGCCTCTCTCGCTGCAAGTACCTTCTTTCCCGCCTTTGACACTCCACCAGCTGTCTTTACGATTACGAACTGCCTACCGGCATTCGCCGGTTCATTGCCCACATGCAACGACATTGAAGAGATTCAGGCCCCCTTTACAATGGCGGAATTTTTGGCAGCCATCGACCATGCCAGGCCGCGCACTGCACCGGGACCAGATGGCATCCCTTATGAACTATTTAAAAACACGGAAGGCACTACACTTGACGTCATACTTGAAGCCATAAATGCAGCGTTGACTTCAGCCGCGATTCCTGATTCCTGGCGTCACGCGGAAATCGTTGCTATTCCGAAGCCCGGCAAAACACCAGACCGGATTTCTCACCTTCGGCCAATAGCTCTGACATCAACGATTTGTAAGCTGATGGAGCGCATGCTAGCTACACGTCTTACTTGGTGGCTTGAGCGATATTCCTGGTACCATCCCGCCCAAATTGGATTCCGACCCTGCAGTCCGTCGAAGACGGACTGCAGCACTTTTCTGATATGATACTGATTGGAGGATGCTCTCGCCGGATTCGAACCGTCCTTGCAATGGATATTAAGAAGGCCTACGACAATGTCAGCCGCGAAGCCATTGTTCGGATCCTAGAGTGGATTAAACTGCCCAGCCGTGTCTGCACATTTGTGAACGCCTTTCTTCGGGACCGCACCTTCACCCTTCGCTTGGCCGGGAAGAATACAGGACACTTCACATCGCACCGTGGTGTTCCACAGGGCTCTGGGTTGGCGCCGGTATTGTTCAATATCGCCTTCCTTCCCCTAGCTTGGCGGTTGGCGGAGATACCTGACGCGTATTACATCATATACGCTGACGACATTACTGTGTGGTCCGTGCATCCTGACATCTCTGTCCAAGAAAACGCGCTACAAACGGCATTAAATATGACTGATTCCTGGTGCGCCCAAGTAGGACTTGAACTATCGGAAGAAAAAACGTCATACATGTCAGTGACTAACAAACATGGGCGACGCCGACTTGAGAAACGGCCTGTCCAGTTGTTTATTCATCCACAACCTCTACAGGAGGTCCAAACTATTCGTGTGCTGGGCCTTGATGTTGCCTCGTCTGGGTCCGCGGCTTCATGGGTGAAAAGTGCGAAAGATCGTGCCGCACGGACAATACACTTGATACGTCGAATGGCGACGAAGGCTGGCGGGTCGCGCACCAGCGTTGCTCGCCTCCTTGTGCGGTCAGTGTTGCAACCCAGACTCGTGTACCAGGCTCAATTCCACCATCTCACGATGAGGGACTGGGATCGCCTCGAAGCCATCAACCGGGATGCCATGCGGGCCATTACTGGACTACCCCGAATGACCCCAATACCGACTCTGCAGGGGGAGGCCCAACTCAATACGATTGATGAGCTGGTACACCAATGCCGCTCTGCCCGGGCATGTAAAATCTCGATGACCGGTGCCGCCGCTGCGCTAGCCCGGTACATGGGGTACGTTGTACCAAGTACCACTGTGAAAGGTTCAAACATTCCTCCGTGGCAGCGAGCACAGTTAACAGACAACAAACCAATCGGTCGCCTCCGTCACCCGGTACCTCGCCAGGCCACGGTCCAAGTCTCTCGCCTACATAGCCCAGACGCGGAAACGGCAATTGCATATGTAGACGCCAGCGTCAAAAACGGCATAGTGCACACTGCACTCGTCTGCCCCCAGCTACCAGAGGTGGACCAATGTTGCTCTTATGAAGCTAACCCAATGCCACCAGCGTATCTTGCTGAACTAGCAGCGGTACACGATGGGATGGCCGCAATACTGCCTATTGTCCAGGCAGGGCCATACTGTCGACTAATAATACGCACAGACTCTACGCAAGCCATCCACGACATACGCCGCGTAACACAAGCTACAGCGTTCGCAGATGCCATTCACCTCTTAGCACTAAGCCCTCTACTGCAGATCCGCATAGAATGGGTACCCCGTTCAGCTGTACCCGGCAGTAGGGAGGCAGACACGGCTAGTCGCCCGCATACCTTGATGCAACCACTGCCACTTTGCCCCGAAGATCCAAGTGGAAACCTGGCACAACACAAGGAAATTCTCCGGCGCACCACACGAGCCCTCATACCCCCGTGTGGTTCAAACCTCCCTGGTGACTTAACTCGCCGAGAGGAGGTTGCGCTGCGGAGGATACGCGTTGGGATGGCCCTTACGCCGTCTGTGACTGCATCTTGGCCATCGCAGTACCGCGGCCCATACGAATCTACCTGCCCATTCTGCGACTCCGCCGTACAGAATGTGAATGCAGCATCTCCTGTGGACCTGCCCCGGACAGCATCAGATCCGATTACGGCACCTTCGTGCAACCGGCCTCCACCCTGGCCGCCCTCCAGACCTGCAGCGCTGGGTTCATGGACCGTTTCATCGGCACCTTCTGGACTATATACGAGAAGCAAACTTGTTCCTGTACCTGTGAATCGTGAACCGCTATGCCGCAGGGCAAACTTTCGAATTAAAAAAAAATCTCGTTGCGGCCGGCAGAGCAAGGGCTACCGTTCTTTAAGGTCGGGATTCATAGTGCCATAGATAAGCAGGATCAACGCACAGGCGGCATTGGCAGGATTCACAGACCGGAAGTCGAACGTCCTGACGTCACGTGACTATTTACCGTGGGGCTCTTCGATTTACCGTCTCGAAGCAATCCCCGAGAAGCAATCCGGAATTCGTTTTTCATATGTATTCCTATGGCATGGAGAATCTTCGGACTACCTGCGGACTATCCTGTCTGAGTCCGCGACGGTATATCTAAGAGTCCCAGTGTTTCCAGCTCTTTCGAAAGAAGCAAAGAGGGAGGAGGAAGCGATCGGCAGAGAAGGAGGGGTACTTTATTCGCTTGTGACATACGTTATACCGACCGTAGGGCAATAGTTACAACGGCAACGCGTTTCGTAATACCGAACGTAGGGCAATCATTATAACGGCAATGCGTTTCTACATTGATTCCCTGAGGCATCACAGGGCTTTTGTAATTTCCTAGAAAAGTGTTTCTCGGTCTCTTTAAGTCTGCTTGCGTGCTTTGAAGAGAGAGAGAGAGAGAGAGAGAGAGAGAAAGAGAGAGAGAGAGAGAGAGAGAGAGAGAGAGAGAGAGAGAGAGAGAGAGAGAGAGAGAGAGAGAGAACAACTTTATTGAATGGCCTGCAGTCGGTTAAGATGTCTCCCCACTGGCAAGGCGGGTCTTCACCGCGACGCGGCCATGACGTCTATCTCGGGCGTCGTGCTCCTCGAGGCTTTGCTCACTCGCTACTCCTTCGGGTCAAGAGGGCCGCCGCCCCCTTCCTGGGGGTGCTTCCCCCTTCCCCTCAGTTTTGCTCGGTCGCTGCCTTTCCAGAGCTGCCGAGAGCTGCTGCACGGCCTGGAGCTATGCTTCTCGATCGTAGGTCTTCATCGCCGCCTCAATTTGCGGCGGAAACGTCATCTTGCTTGCCTCTCTTGGGTTCACTCTGCAGTCCCACAGGATGTGAGCCGCGGTGGCTCTCTGCTTCGCACACAGTTTGCACACATCACTTTCATAAACACTGGGGCACACGTACCTAGCTAACACGGCGGTAAGTAAGGACCCCGTGGAGAGCTGTCTACTTAGCAAAAACTTCGTCTTTTGGCGCGAATAACTACAACAAACAACTGAGACACTTCCAGCCCCACCTTCCGCAGAATCGTAGCTCTCCGTAGCTGGTGTGCACGTTCTCTACTCACGCGTCCCGCGAGTTGTCGTCAGCGAGCACGTACTAGGCTAACTCTTGTTCCACGCCTTGCAACGTGTTGGAGGAAGGCAAGTAACGTACACGCATTTTCAAGGTACGAGCCACACCAGATTGGACCGAATATACGCCCCATTTGGTCTTATTGACGAATGTGAAGACTATATTGTAAAGCCTGTATCCTTTTCCAACCACTGCCTCGTAGTGTGCAAACTAGGGTATAAAAAGCGAAAGAACTCCTTCAATTGGGATTTGTTGAAATTAATAGCAAACTGCTTCATGATGAACACTTTAGAAAAACTGTGAACAAAAGAAATAGAACCGCAGCAAATTTGCATAGGCGATCAATGGGAGATATGTAAGCAAAGCATAAAACTAAAGGCTATTGAAAGGTCTAGTTGTATTAGATATGGGCAAAAGCTTCAAGAAAATACGCTGCGATCAAACTAGGAAAGGCTTATTGGTGAAGAATGCAAAGCGCCAGGTCTGTTTAAGGATGACATCCAAAAAATGAAGAAAAAACTAGAGGTGCTGGATGCAGACCGTTACCGCGGTGCACTTGTGCGCGCAAGAGCGGATCAGTTAGCCGCAGGCGAAACGCCCACCAAGCGGGCGCTTGGCTTAGAAAAGGCGCATTCTCGACGTAACCTGATAAGCGAGATAGATTGGGAAGGCCGAGTAGTGACACAGAAAGAGGACATCGAGCATGCGCTCTTTGAATTCTACGAACAACTGTTTGCTCGCCGAAAGGTTGATTTAGAGGGTTTTAAAAAAAATTTTGTTAGCGCATTACCCAAACTTGATGACGAAACTAAACACAGAGTAGAACAGGAAATAACCGCTGAAGAAGTAAAAAAGGCAATCCTGAACTCGAACCCCGGCAAGTCCCCTGGCCCAGATGGGTTATCGCGGCTTTCTATAAAGAATTTGTAGGCGTATTAGCTCATCTGCTAGCCGCACTGTTCAACAAGGCCTTCAAACTAAAGTCTTTACCACGGTCTGTTAGCGAGGCACACACGATATTGATACCGAAAACCGACAACGCAGAACAACTCAAGCAAGTTACATCATACCGCCCCATTTCCTTGAACAATGTAGACTATAAAATTTTCATAAAAGTGCTTGCCAGTAATTCATAAACTAATCGAATCACACCAGACATGTGGTATCAACAGCCGTGCAATATTTACTAAGATACATAAAGCTAGGTGTGTACTGGAGTGTTGCGACGCGACACGTGACGGGGTCGCAGTTCTTCAACTCGACCTCGAGAAAGCGTTCGATTGTGTGGCGCACGAGATTTTATTTTTTATTTTGGAGTATGTAAATTTAGGTTCAGTTATAAAGGAGGGTGTAGTTCTAGCTTGCAGGAGGTGCTCCACTACATTAATAGTTAATAAAAGTCTAGGGGCCCCCATTAGTGTGGAGCGTTCGGTGCGCCATGGCTGCCCTCAAGCCCCCCCTTCCCCCTTTTTTTTGTCTTTACATCGAGACGTTGTGTTTGAAAATAATGGGAAACGAGCAAATCCGTGGTTTTAATCTGCACCAGTCTGAAGACAAATTGTTAGCCCACGCCGACGACATCGCACTATTCTGCAAAGGCAAAGGAAGTGTCACTATTGCTATAGAGGATGTTAAAGCTTTTAGTGTGGTGTCAGGCAGTATGGTGAACTGGTCGAAGTGCCTGCATGGGGTTCTGGCATGGCAGTTGGCCGACGACACCAGCTTACTTGCATGTGTCAGTTGGGAAAACAAACCGGTCACGTATCTTGGAACACCCCTCGAGAACTACAGGGATAGTCATTCTTACTGTTGTGTGCAATCACAGCGAACACGGGATAGAGGGGAAAAGTGGAAAGGGATCACTTGTCAGTGTTTGCCAGGGCAACTGTGTGCACTTTATTTTTTGTTTCAAAGTTATGGTTTTTAATGGAAGTGATGCATTGCTCGCGCATGAATGTTCAGAAATTGCACCGGATATTTGCAGTGTTTATATGGTCGTCGATTTGGGAAAGGTATGCAAGAACAAACCTCTTTAGACGTGTACGAGACGGTGGACTGGGACTGGCGCATTTGTTCGTGCGCCAGTTAGTAAATCGGTTTCTGTTTTGGCGGGACACAAGCGACCCTTTTTTTAAGAACCGTGGACCAGGTGCGCTTAGGTCGAGTGCTACTGCAGTTTGTGGTGTCTACAAGAAGGATGGAGGGGAGAATTTTCGAGTATTTTAGAGAAATCGTGCTGGCGGTACGATTTTTGACGGCACGATTGTCGGTGCCGTACCTGAGCGACATTTCCCGCAAAAAGTTGTACAAAGACTTATGTGATAACCTATTCCCTGTGCCACGGTACTGAACATTGTACATTGCAGGCCCAGGGCAAGATGTCCTAAAAGGGTCGAAAGGAAGCCAGTTCAGGGTGGGGCGAAGTCTTTCTTCTTTAAACTCCATACCGGGACACTCACAGTCCAAACGTGGCTTCAATATAAGTGGTTTGAAGTTATGTGGGGTACAGACTGCACAATTTGTAAGCAACCGGAAACAATAGCCCACGTGTTCATACACTGCTGGGTGGCAGTCCACTTTTGGGACGTCCTATAGCGAACACTCCACAAAGAATTTCCGTTGAACCAACACGGATTTCGGTACCTCCCAACTGAAAGTGAAGAGGGCGCGCCTTACTATATGCTGATGCTACTGGGCCTGTACAGTATTTGGTCGGCGCGCATGGCATTGCTTCACGGTGATGTGGATGCTAGGCCGGCGCGACAGTTCTTTCGTGAGAGTGTGACGCTCTATGCTGAAGGGCTTAAAGTCTAAAGTCCAAGAGTATGTGCCTGAATGGTTGGCACGCGTGGAACCACTGACCGCACTGAAAGGACTTTTTAACGACAACACCATCCGGAAGAACCGGATAGTGGTTTTGTTGTCGTGTGTTGCAATGTGTTGTCTTGTGTTGGAATGTGTTGCTTTTGTGCATGTCGAAGTCCGGCAATAAAGAAAAAAATAGGAAGTTGTGGTAGCGCGGTGGTAGCGCACTCGGCTCATACTCCGGAGACCCAGGTTCGATTCCCAATCACTCGGAAATGTGTTTTTCTTTATTTACTCTTTTCAGCGGCGGCCGTTTTCTGCGCAGGATGATAACAACAACTTCACCAACAACACCGGTTGTTCGCCCAATGGGGCACTTCCGGCTTTCGCTTTAAAAATCGTCAGTTAGACTGAGAGCTACAGAGCATTCGTGGGGAAGTTGGCTTTGCCTAAAAGCGTATTCTGTGTGCTTTTCTCTATGGACGCCGTACAGGATTGAGTTATTTGAGCTGGAGACAGGTATTGGTATACAGTTTCACTCAAAGACTAAAACGATTCTGTCAGAAATTCTTCGAGGTAATTTTATGTCTTACAGGTAATTTCAGACTTTGTTCTAAACTATACCTACTGAAGCTAATCTAGATTTGGGGAAAATAACACCCTTAAAGGTGTACTCCGTATGTGTTATACCCATTGTTATGTGTACTGACACACCCGGGCATGGCCGGGAACTACGGCTAGTTTATCATAAACTGCTGTGGGCGCACAGCAGTATCTGAGAATCTTGTGCTCGTACCTTTTCTTGTTACTGCCTGTTTGTTTCTTTTAAGGGATAATGAAAATCCCCACGGGCTACCTGCTGTGTCGTGCAGCACCCAAAGATCAGCGGCGATGAAGATAAAAAAATTGATGAGCCATTCCACTCTGTGAAGGTGGATGGATGACCAGCGAAGCTTTGCGCGCAATGCGTAGTCTTCGCAATTTTCTTTCATTTATATTATTAGTATTTATTTATTTATTTCTTTATTTACTTATTTATTTTTACTCATTTGCAATTTGTTTTTTATTTTCATTTATTTTACACATGCTTTATTTATTTGCACTCATATTTTACTTGTCTTTTTTCTCATTTTCATTTATGTTCATATTATTTATTTATGTATTGCTATTCATTTGTTTTTGTTTTATTTCTTTTCGTTATTTTATGCATGTATTTTAATTTATTTTGGTATATTTTTATTTATTATTTATTGAATGTCCTAAGTTACTTTTTGTTTTAGTTTTCATTTTATTATTTATTTTTATTATTTATTTTTATTATTTCTTACTTACTAATCTACTGTTGTTCGTTGATTTGTTTTTATTATTTAAGCTTCGCCTTTAAGGGTGGAACGCGAAAGCGTATAGCGCGCTCCCTGTGTACATTTTTTTGCTAAGAACGCGCGCTCGCTAAGCGCGCCCGCTCGCTCTCATTTTCATTGAAGTTTTACGGCGCCCAGGGACACGGTGCACGCGCAAGGCGAACCAGCTGGCTCGTGCGTCCAGAAGGAGACACACCGCGATAATCATTTTCCGATGGCACGTGCCATACGACGCATGCGCCGGAGCATTTCGCTGGGCACACGAAAGAGCATTTGGTTGGTACAGGTATACAGCTTCGCTATAATATAAAGTTGGCCGCGGCTTGCCAGGGATACCATTAGGGGCCACAGGCGGCTGTCTAACCGGGGATAAGGCGGCTAAGAGTAGTTATATGTTGTCGCGTTTTTGTGTCTGTTGCCTTGCGGTCATCATGCTGTCTGCTGCCCTCGACCACGAATGACGCGGCGGCCACAGATGCTGCGGCGACAAGCGCATAACCTACAATAATAGTTCCGGGCGACGGGAAATCTTTCTTGGTCGTTTTCATTGAGCAGTGGTGGTTTGCTAGCCGTTCAGGCCGCATTTATTCCACGCTTATGGGCAACCGAAATTTTAGTTTGGAGTCCTCCT
This sequence comes from Haemaphysalis longicornis, assembly GCF_048455015.1. NCBI lineage: Eukaryota > Metazoa > Arthropoda > Arachnida > Ixodida > Ixodidae > Haemaphysalis > Haemaphysalis longicornis. The sequence continues at coordinate 150,705,733 of NW_027526460.1, read as the reverse complement.
GTGCCGTATTTTTCTTGTCTTGCGTGCTTGAGCGCCCAAAAACATTTTCTGTCCACAGTGAACTCATCGCCGTGAAACACAGCTGGTTTTAAATAGAGAAACGCTTTTGCTCTTTATCTTTTTGTTACTCCCTGGCCAAGTAGCAGGGAAGCTGTCAGCGCGAAGTTACAGTTGAAAACTTTGTGGGCAAATAATTTGGAACCGATTTTCGGCACGTTCATTAACAACATTTTCATTTCGTGTGTCCCTTTTTTGTATTCCGTATGTCGGGAAATATTGCGTACGACCACAATATCGTCGGACGAAATTTATCTTGTTAGATGAAACTGATTCGGTATTCGCAGGAACAGGGTGACTATTAAGAACGTGTTTTGGGACTGGAGAATAGAGAGTGAGAGAGAAACAACTTTTGTTGAGCCCATTTCAGGTGACGCCCGCAGGCGTCAGACTGGGTGGAGCATTCACGAGTCTCATACGAGTGCAATAGCTCCTGACCGCTGAACGCAAGCTCTTGCAGCATCGACAGGTCGGGACGGGACATCAGGATCTCCAATCGCTCGGGTAGGGGGGTGGGGGGTGGGTAAGAGGGAGGGGTAGGGAAGGTAGGGGATTCTTGAGCTGAGTGCACTCCGCCAGCATGTGCGGCAGAGTGCGTTCAGTCTTTTTGCAGAACGCGCAGATGCGGTCGTGTACTCTCGGGAACATCCAGTGGAATAAAGCTGGGTGCGCCAGTGACCCCGCTTGTGCGCGGCGCACGTTCGTCTACGTTTGCGTTCGAGTTGCCGGTGCGGCCCGGGAAGCCTGCACCTGGCGCTCCTGTACAGCCGGGTAATCTCCCGGTAGCTCGTAATTGGGTGCGGTAGCTCCGACTCGTCCTCGGCCCGGTCTGCTAGTTCGCACGCGTAGTGGACGGCAAGGGCGTTGCCTTCCACTGTCGAATGTACCGGAATCCACACGGGCTCTACGCCTCGTCCCGGTCGGCTGCGCTTTGCGAGAATTGCTAGCGCAGCGTGGGAGACGCTACCTTTGCGGTAGTTGCCGTAAGCCGTCTTGGAGTCCGTGGCGATCATCTGCACGTCCCCGTGCGTGAGGGCGGAGAGATGGCCACCTCTTCTGCTTGGCTGGGGTCCGTCGTCCGTATCGACGCGCTGGTCACCAGCTTGTTGATGGTCGTGACGGCGGCCACTGCTTTGCTGCTGTGCTTGGGAAGTGAGGCGTCCGCGTAGAGGGCGAGGGAGCTGCTTTCAGCTGCCGGGCGAGTACTTGTGCCCGCGCGGCGCGCCTCTCATCGTTAGTGACGGCCTGCATCTTGCACGGAAGGGGCTTGGTCTTGATTGCTTCCCTCCACGGCGGAAATATAGGTTACTTGGGTGTCTTTAGTTCGATGGGCCAGCCGATCTTTTGCTCCGTCTGGCTCAGTCGCACTCTCTTGTTAGACCGATGAGCCTCTATGAGCTCGTCTACCGTATTATGTGCCGCCATGTCCAACAGCTTCTGCATAGGCGAGTACGGGGGCAGGCCCATAGCTGTATTGGTGGCTTTTCTTACGATCGTGTCTAGCGTGTTCCTGTTCGCCTTCGTTAGCTGGAGATACGGGGCCGAGTAGGTGATGCGAGACGCGATGAACGCACGCCCTGACCAGTTGGAAGGCGTCGTCTTCTTTAAATCCTCTGTTTCGATTCGCAACGCGTCGGATCATTCCGCTGACCTGTTCGGAGGCCGACTTGATCTTAGCGATGGCCGCTGCCGCCTCGCCGTCTCGTAGCAACGGACCGAGGATGCGGAGCTGCTGCGTGGGCTTGATGTCTATTCCGAAGAATAAAAGGAGCCTTCAAGAAACCTGTAGGGCCATTTTTACTTCCATCATTATGCTTTGGCTTGAATAAGGCATTTTTAATTCCCAGTTTTCCGAAGGAGGCGAGCAACGGAAAGGCCTATGTGTTATAAATTATTACGCACGCCAGAGGAAATCCAAGTGGCGTCAGTTAATGTGTAGCTATACTCTACAGGGCTCCTCATAGCCAAGCTCTAGCTTCTATGCGTAGCCCCCTTCCCCCTCTCTTTAATCGTTGCTGTTACTAATTGTTCCTGTTAAGCCAAGACGTGCCAAGGCTACCATGAACAGCGTCAGTGTTACTTGGGATAAGGAAGATGTTGAAAATATAAATCACATACATGTAGTGTTCGTTTATCATATGTGTGACCGCATTTGCCACAGCAAATCTCGACTCAGCTAAAAACCGCATTTGTTCACAGAACCCGTTTCGGAAAACGCACTCTAAAACCCCATATTTTGGAAAGACGACAAGACATTTCTTGGATGTTTCTTGGCGTCCACAGCCGAATATACACCGTTTCATTGATGGTCTGGAGAATAATTGCCCTCTTAAGCTAATGAAGTTAAAATTCCAATTTAGTACGTCTAGGCAATTTAGAACTGCAATATTTATTTGTCCAGGACATATATCTCGTAAAAACATTTTCATCTACCATGTCCTAGCCATACAATTACACTCCACAACTAAGTTTTTCAGATTTTCTCGAGCCAGTTTATGCTGTAGGTAGGGATCCCATCTAGGGGATATTTGGAATAGAAAACTTCTACTCTCCACACGCTAAACCTTGAACTTTTGTATTCACCGCATCGCCAGCATAAAAATACTTGACCGTAAGTGTGAAGCAAGCGCACTACAAAATTAAATTATGCGCCTCGCGTCCTACTGAGACACGGAAATTAATGTTTTATTTTAATGCGGCGTCCATCCGTGCTATATATCACATATCGAGACCCTAATGACTCTTAATGTTCGTCCCGGAAGTTTTCTTTGATTACGGGACGAGACTTGGCCATCGACCACGTCTCCCACAAACCTTATATCCAATTCTAAACGAAGCCTTCTTACGAACGAACTGTTCTATGCCTGCCGATCAAAATTCACGCGCCAGTAGTCGATATTGCCACGACAGTATGTTTATGTTTTGTTTCGTGTCCGCGACCGGCGGAGCGGCGTTATCACTTTTTCGAAGCTAGCAAAAAGGCTTCTTATCGTCGCCGCCGCTTGTATGGAAGTTACTCAAATGACCGCGCTTTAGCTTTCCGTAACAGACAATTCACGGCTGTTCTAAAAACCATCGCTTTCGTGCTTGAGAGGCCCGGAAGCAGCGTGGGAAAAAAATTACAGGCAGAATTAACCTCTGATTTTCTTTAGATGAGGCTTTGAAGAAATACTTGCAGAATTCGTTTTATTAATATCAAATTACTTGTACTCACTTGGAATTACGTGTAACTACTGGGAATTTATTGGGTATAATTTCAATTGGTTGAAATTATTTGGAATTACCTGACATTACTTGGAATTGCTTGACATTACTTGAAATTACTCACAATTTAATTGTCCTTTTTGGAATTACGTGGAGGAGGAGTAAACGTTTAATATGTGGCAAATTTGGAGAATGAAATTCATTACTGGAAATTGGCTTGGATTCTTTGAAATTACTCGGAAATATGCGTTCGGCCTTACGCCACAGCCACCACGTAGATCTCGAACGACTTGTTTCTGTTAATTAAGCTACCCCTGCATGCTTCCTTCAGTTGCTACAGAGCTGGTATGAAAACGTAGATGCTAGCAATAGCGCCAGCTTCCTGGAATCCTTGCATGATGTACGCGAAAGAAGCGCTTGCGCACGAAGTTGGGCCTCACCCGTTGTGTTTCACCGCCTGCTTCTACCGGCAGTATTCGGGGAAAAAGCAGATAAATAAACTTGATTTTTAAACCGGAGTGTCTGGGTCAGTCTTTGTTTTTTTTTTTTTTTTTTTCGGGAGAGTGGTAAATGAAAGTGGAAAACGGGACAAGAACTACGGTTTCAAGTGTGTATGGCGTGGGGTTAGCCTATAGTGTGCGTTTCTTTGTTCGTTTGCATACAATTTTCTTTTCGCTCAGAGTATTGCGCTTTGCTGCACGGACGGTAGCTGTCTCGAAGCGGCCGCTGCTGCGCCGCGCTGGCAAAGTAGTCGTGAAAACCTTTCGGCGCCCCGATTTATGTGCTTCGCATTCAATGCGCGAACCATCTGACGAAAGCGTTGGATCCTTTCATATGGCCTTTTTCACACAATCGCAGTTGATAATACAATGGCCGACGAATACAGGGCGACGATGATGGGGTGTTTATTTATTTATTTATTAATGCAATTCTGCCAGCATTGGAACAAGGCCTTGGGCAGCCGTGGGCAGAAAAGACCAGAAATTTAGACAATGCGCAACAGGAAAACACAGGGTACACTGGGCCCTAAAAATGTTTGTTGCGACGTGACTACACAAAAAAAAAAAAAAACCTCGGACATGCGCATTGCACATCAGGAAGTGCATTATATGATTATACACGCTTCCTGGAATACACGGGTAAAAAAGTACATAACAATACGAAAATAAGGCATGAGAGTGCTGTCAACAGTAGCAAGCAAGCAAGCACACGCAATGCGGGGATAAACTGCACGAGTCTTGTAGACACGTAACTGTACTATGCGCGTCAGGACCGACGGCAACAAGAAGAAAAGCGTAACGACAAGACATGGTGTCTAGGAGTCATGCTCATATATTTCTCATACGTATATGAGCAAGAAAACTTATGCTTAAGTTTCACAGAGGATGCAGTAGTAGGGCAGTAGTACCAAGCTGGCTCGTAGTCGGTTCCACTCGCGTATAGTCTGTGGAAAGAATGAATTTTGAAAGACGTTCGACAAGCAATCTCGGCTAGTTTTTTAGTGCGAAAGGATCGGGAGGAACGCCTGTTGACATGTGTTAAGTATGCAGTTGTATCCAGACCTAGGTCCAGACCCCGCGCCACCGTTCACGACGGGGACAGTGCCGCCCCAGCAGGGACCTGCACTCCGTAGGAAACGATAAGTGACAACTTAGTCGTGACAACGCGGTGATGGTTACAACCGCGGGAACAAGATCTGGGGAAAATAAATCACCTAATAAAATCACTTCGCAGTTGTTATCTGTACGCTTTTTTTTTCATATGTACAAAGGCCGAAGCGCGAGCAATCCCTGCACTGAAAGCCAAAGCTAGCTTCAGGCTAAACTGAACCTTTTCCTCCTTACGGTTTGAAGAGGTGTTGAAGGATTCGTGAAAGCTTACATGAAGCCAGATTCTTTATTTACCTAACCTCCTTACCTCTGGTGTTTGTTTACATCATTTTTGGTTTGCATAAGTTTGCGCACTATGTTCGTGACATGAAAGGCATGCGATTGTACACCATGCTATTCCATTATTAATTATGCCGGTTCACTTTCAAGCAAAATATACCCAATTTACTGTAATAAAGCTGCTGTTTCGATTACCCCCAATTAGTAAACGCTGAAAAAAATATCCTGCAGCATGTGAATCGATGCGAAGAGCGGCTTATTGCTACTGTTTGAAATGGGTCAGTGACGTCTTCTTTTTTTGTATAAATCTCTGCACGTATGTTGTGGCTATAGTCTTTCAACTAAGCCGTCTGCAAGGCACAGTTTACTTTAGTAAGTAAAGCTCCGATTGGCACGAAGCAACGCAGCAAGTTGTCAGTACACGCCAAAGTCATCTGGTACATTGCGCTTATCATAACTTCACGTCATATTTACTTTGTTTTTCATTCTTTTATAACAAACGTTTCCAAGCATAGCTATTTGGCGTGGAGGGGGAGCAGGGGTTTGATTTCACATGGTCGGATTTTTAAAAACAGCCACAATATAGAAAAATCGGTGAGATTATTACTTGAAGTATTTTGGAGCCCACCTAGAACATACCGATTAATTTGTAATTTCAAATACAATCTAATCTTTTATTTTTCCTTTAACAAGGGAGGGTACAAGGTTTCAATTTGCTCGATGTACAAATGGAAATAAAGGCGAAGCGAGAACTGTTGAAGGCACACTTTGGCGAAGAAACGGGTACGTTAGCTATTAGCTGTTCAAGGCTGAGATCTGCAGCCTATCGATTTCATAAATGCAAGCTTCATATTTATTTCAGAGATATTGTTAAGAAAATCAAATGTCATTACAGGAACATGGCTGTTTAGACAAAAAATTCCCCCGCATTTCCCCGAGGGGGAGAATGTGAAAGTGCGAATGCACGGTTGTCGGCCCGCTTGCGGCGCTTGCGCTCGGCCCCCGCAGCCCACCGCCTCGCCGCCTTCTCTTCCATCTCTTCCATCGGGTTTGTAGTATCACGTGTACACCACGCAGTTATCAAGCCGCTATAACGCCGCTGAGTCGCCAACGCACGCCGCTGACGACGTAGTTTGAATGCGTTAAAGATATAAGGCGCGTCACTAACACTGATATCAGCGTCGTGTCCGTGGCTTGGTCGGTAGAGCGTCGCGCTGCGGCCGCAAAGTCCTCGGATCGAAACCTGGCGCCGGATGCTGGTTCTTTTTTAAAAATAGAGGAGCACTGCGGACGCGAACGCCGCCGCCGGCGGTGGATGGTTTGGGGTCGCTTATAAAGTGCATTCGCACTTAAAAAACGTCACAAGTAGAATAACACCCCGGCTTCTTAAATCTTGAGGAGAGGAACAACGGTGTAGGAATGTGCTCCTGTTCAGTTAGAAAAAATATTCGCCGGAAATGTGGAGGCTGCTTGCAGACAGTTCCGATCAACGTAGCCCGAATTTCGCCAAGGTTAACAAAAATACAGAAAAAATTAAAGTTGAATGCAGTCTCCGACTTTGGGACCTCCTCCTGTATGCATCATTGTGTAATGTTTTGTGTGTTTATAATAAAACATCATTGAATTGAATTGAACTGAACTGAAATGCACATCATTGACCAGGCGGTGCAAATTAACACTGTAAGAAGGGGAGAGGAATTAAGAGGCCGTTTTACAAGAGTGTTGCCAAAATTACAGTCTAATGGGGCTAGTTTTGTAGGCGCTTGGGGCGTCCCCCTCTGCTCTCCCATTTGGATCCTGCACTGCGCCGTCTGCATTATGTTAAATGTCTTTCCTGAATTTTTTCAGCGCGTGCTAGTGGACGTAGCCCGCCCGTCTTAAGCCGATTTGCCTTGATTTGGTGTACTGACCACCGTGCTGAATACTTCAATCAACAATCAAAAAAGCGCGCGCGTGCGTCTGTGAACGCTGCGCACAGCTCCTATTATTTCTACACCGTGTATTTTGAGGCAGCTGTAGTCATTTTCTAATCACGTAATCATTTTATGGGAAACAATTTTTGATTGATTAATTGATTGTAAGGTTTAACGCGCCAAAGCAACGCAGACGATGAGGCGCGCCGTAGTGGAGGGCTCCGGAATAATTTTGACCACCTGGGGATCTTTATCGTGCGCCGAAATCTCGTACACACGGGCGTTTTTGCTTTTCGCCTCCATCAGAAAAGCGGCCGCCGCGGCCGGGAATCGAACCCGCGACCTCGTGCTCAGCAGCGCAACGCCTTAGCCACTGAGCCACCGCGGCGGGTGGAAACATTTTTTCTCCTGCGATATTACATTTGCCATTGAAAACCGATTATGAGAAAAATTCGGCCACCTTCGCGATTGAGATGCGAAGACTGGGGAAAAAGCGGAGCTGGTGGTCTACACTAGCTTTAACTTGGCTTTTCTTAGGTCTGCCCATTCACTTCAACTCAGCCAAAGTCCTAAGCCAACGCCCACTCTACAAACCCAAAGGAAGTGCTGCGTGCCAAGAATGCGATGATAGCGTAATGATAGACGCCAGTTTCATGAAGCCAGGGACCCAGGTTTGATTCCGACCACGGGAAGCGGTTTTTTGAAATGCAGAGCATTTCTTTAACTTACGATGTCACCCGGCGTTGTCGGCGTGCCTCGGCGTCCGCAACAGCCGTTCCAGGTGCGCCCTCTCCCCCACTTCTCCTCTCCCGCATCACGCTACTCTCCTCGCTCTCAACAACAGGTCCGTGCACCCCTCGCCCTACACTATATAAAAAAGTAATACTTACCGGCGCCAGGTTTCGATCCCATGACTCTGCGGGCGGAACGCAAGGTGCATGGTGCTCTACCCACTGCGCCACAAAGCCGACACAGAATGGAAGGCTACGAACGCGCCTTATATCCATGACTCATTCAAACTACGTCAAGAAGCTCCTGATACAACGCATTCACTACCACCAACTCCCCAAACACTAAACGTTAACGCAATACACCCACTCCCTATGCGACGCATTTACTCGAGTCCCCCTCGCAGGGAGATTGGCCCTTTTTCTTGAGGCGCGCAGTCCCCACAACTACTCGTCGGCTCCTTGCCTCCTCGTCCTTTCCCCTCACACTTCTTAGCCAAGCACTTTCCTCCTCTGCACTTTGCTGCACCGTGTTTTGAGCGACGCGAGGCACGGATGGAACTCATTGGAAGCTTAAACAGCTCAGCTGTTTAAAAAGTGAAGGCGATGTCGTGCGCCCGCAGCTGCTCCTGTTTCAGCTTCTGGTTATCGTACACGCGCTAAATGCGAAGTGACTGCCTCGACACGTTCCGAACAAATATATCGGGGAAGTACTGTCCATTACTAGCGTTAGCCATTATTGCATTGTTGTATTCACTGCTTACGTAAGCAAGCTGATTGGTGCCCTCCACAGCTTTCCGAGAATCAGGGTACTGTGGGGCTGGTGTGCACCAGTTCTATTCACGTGTCATCACGTTCAGGTGTCACGCAGCACACACTATGTTGCAACTTTTGCGGTTCAATTCACATTTTGGAGCGCAGCTCTTATGCGCCCGCTCCCGGGGTTTGGCAGCGTAGGCGTCGGCGTTGGCGTTGGCGTCTGTGTAACCGAGAGGGGGAGGAGGACACCGAAGAGAAACCGGTGGCGCGAGACGCCGCGTGTCAAGAGAACGAAGAGGACACCGAAGCGAGTCAAGCGGCATCGCGAGCCACCGTGTGTCGACAGGAGGAGACACCGCAGATAGGAAAGCTGTAGCGCGTGCCGTTGTGTGTTCGCCGCGAGCCGCCGTGTGTCGAAAGAAGAGGACACCAGAGAGAGGAAAGCTTTAGCGCGTGCCGTTGTGTGTTCGCCGATGACGCGATCACTAATGCGTAGTACGTCCACCGATATCAATGTGGAAACAAAGCGCTGCTTCACCGGAGGTGTCTGCGGCGCGGCTGTGGACCGCACCCACTCGCTGCCTCCCGCAATGTCCGAATTAGCGTGGCAGTCGTACCGCGAAGGAGTCATATGTGAAGAATAAAAGTTGTCTGTAACCATACATATACGTCTGTCCGAAATTATTTGCCTCAACAGATTTTGGAAAGTCGAACCAGCTAAGCAGATGCGCTCAGATTTCGCATTAGGGAGTATCGTAACCGTTAGCCAGTTTTTTGTAAATTTTGTAAATTTTGTGAAGTGGGCACAGAAGCCCCTCAAAGCTCTCGATTCCTGGCCAATACCCCAAGCGGGTATGTGCCACGAAGAAAGGATTAACAAGTTTTGTTCCACCGCTGGCAAACTGCGGAGATAGCGTGGTTGGTAACGGGCTTTTCTGCGGCTCAGGAGGCCCGGGTTGAAATCCCGTCGGAAGACAAGTGTCTTTTATTTATTTAATCTTTACAGCGGCGGCCCTAAATTTTCTGTACAGAACAATGACAAGGGCACTTTTTCGCAGAATGGGGCACTTAAAGCTTTCGCCTTAGTAGGCGTTGAGAAGAAGGATGGGCCTGCGCCGGATTGGAATGATAAATGATTGCGGCCCAGATTGAGAATGATAAAGGCTGGGCCCCTTTGCGACCGACGCTGCTTGACGATGGCGTTTTGGGGGGGCAGGGGGGCTGGGAGCGGTTTCAAAAACTGATTCCTCCTGACTGTTAGGTGTGAGGGCTGTGCCACGTGGCTGTTTGCCACTTGCCCGTTCCGTGAAATTTAATGAAAATCCCCTCGGACTGCGGCATGTTAGCTTTACTGTCGACACTAGAACACAACATTCAGAAAAAAAAAAAAACTACGATTGAAACGCATGACAGCAGTGTTGAAGCCAACAAAGGCTTGTGTAGGGGCTAGTTGGTATGGCCTGGAATTGAAATTTAGAGTGCCCTGCATCCTTGGACGAATGACAGGAACAGTGCGACAAACAAATCATACGCACATCGCCTTTAGTTTCGAAGGCGGAGAACATACCACGTAAATATTGTGCCTACCTGCCATTTTCTTCGGTGTGTGCGAAACTCTGTGCACGTACGGGAGCACTACGAGGGATTTTTTTTTGTGTAGTTTCGCTTTTCCTTTCGGTTTGTCGTGAATTTTTCTGAGGCACGTTTAGCCACGGAAACCACCACCTGCTTCGTGTATCCGCTGGACCTAAGGAGCTCAGCTTGAAAGCTCAAACTTCACGAAAAATGCCCCAGAAAAATTCATGACCAAAGTAAAAAGCGAAACTAGATTAAAAAAAAGCCCTCGTAGTGCTCTCGTACGTGTACAGAGTTTCGCACATACTGAAAAAAATTGTGCTCTCCCACTCTGTGAAGAAGGATGATCTGCAAAGCTGGACACAGTCCACGGAGTGCACAAAACAAAACACATTTGTTGTAATTTGCGGTGGAGCATACTTCCTAGCCACTTAGCTGAATGTACCTCTGAAGGAGCCAAGCTTGTTCCTGCAGACAAACATGGAGCTTTCTGTGTCCCTCCCGCATCGTAAGCATGTTACTGTTTGCATAACACACAAACGAAGTCCGCTCTAGCACTAAGGACTCCAGACAGGTCCCATTGGGCCGTTTAACTTCCGCGTTTAAATATCTCACCAGCACAAAGGACATGTCACCCATCAGTACGGGCATGAAACCTATAGCTGCGCGTGCACGCCTCTCCTCCTCTCTCCCCTATTCTCCGCTACAAACCTGCGCACGCATAAACCGGCAACCGGTCATGCGCGCGTGCTTAGAAGTGACAGACGCCGCCGAAAATATCCCCTGAAAGCCCACTGAAGAAGTGATATTGGCTCACCCCGGCGTTCCAAGCGGGCAATTTGCTGTTCATCCTGGAGGGATTCGCCGCTACTCCACCAGCTTAAATTGAGACGGTAACGGCGGTGCCACCAGTTTTCCGTTGTTTTTGCCCCCAGTCGCGGGTGTGTTCGGGCCAACGCTTCGATTATTGCTGATCTTCCTCCAAACGAACGGCATGCATCCGCCCCATAACCATTTAAAACATGAAATTCCTTGAGCTCTATTCTGGCGTACAAACATGTGGCTTTCCGTTTTCCTTCCACCTCGTATACACCCTACCGTGCATGTAAGATGCGTGTGTAACATATCAAGCCACACCCGAACCACATGATTGAAGAGGACAGCCGAATCACCGCATTGAGCCGTGTAATTTCGACATCTAAATACAGCACAACCGGCATTTCATCAGTAACGGCATGAAGCCTAGCTGTGCATGTACGCCCCCCTTTTTCTACCCGCAAACCGTGCACGCATAAACCGGCAACCGGTGATGGCGCATACTGAGGCGTGAAAGACAACGGAGAAAATGTCGCTCGGAAGGCCTTCAAAGCTGAAGAAGAAATATGGGCCCAAGCCGGCGTTCCAACTGGGGAACTTTCTCTTCTATATACCGGGAGACATTCGGAGCTACTTGGCGAAGTGAATTTGAGTGGAAACGGCGACGGCGGGTCGTTTTAGGGGGCAGCCCTTTGGCAGGTCTTACCTAGGCTTCGCGGGAACAGCATCTGTTTATGTCTGCGTACCCGAGTGAGAGAACGCAGCAGCGAAAGAAACCGGAGAGGAGCGTCTTGAGAAGGCTGAAGTGGAGTACGAGACGTGCGGCTACGGCGTCATTTTTCACTGCATTTCCCTCGCACATGTTTAATGTATCGCCACCAAGGTGCGCCCTGCCCCTGACACTTTCACCAGACGCTGTTCCAATCTCCGCTCATCCAAACCACGTGACGTTTGCGCGGGAGGTTCAAACCCAATATGCAACAACATGCTCGCTGCACCCTTGTGCGAGTCTAATCGGAACCACGTGACATTTCTGCGGGAGGTTCAAACACGATTTGCAACGTCCTTGCCGGCGGCAGAGGCGCACTGCGAGGTAGCAGCAGAGTAGCGCACGGCGCCGTACGTTCGCTGGTCATGCGAACACTTCGTGAGACGCAGTACAAATGCACCGTGACCGAGACGACTGCAGCAAGGACTGCAGCTCGCGCTGCGCACAAATTTCATATCAGGAAGTGTAGTAATCTTCAGTGCATTTTTAACGCCCATCCGTGCTTCTGTTTATTTTTCGCAATCAACTGATAACCGCATACCGCCGTTATATGCCGACTGCGAAAGTTTCCAAAGGGGCATCGGTGGACGCGAGGGGGAAAACAGTTGTGAAAGAGGTGTCCGTGGTGGTGAGGAGGAGCCCCGGAGGGGCGCCGAGTAAATCGGTGACACTGGAATGAAAAAAAAGGGGGGGGGAAGGGGGGGGGGGCGGGTGAGACATATACTGCCTTGCAGTAAAAAGTGGCAGGCAGGCACAATATTTACGTGGTATGTTCTGCGCCTTCGAAACTAAAGGCGATGATCAAAAAAGTAAATTAGCTGAAGGAAACCACACAAAACGTGCTATGGTCTTGCGGCGTAAAACACATCAGCGAATTCGTCGAATGCGCAGTTGGCATTGTTTATAAAATTTCATTCTCCTGTGGCGCATCTTACATCGGCCAGATTGGCCAGTGTTTGAAGGATAGACTTCGAGCGCAACAACGCTTGCAAACAACTGCAGTCGCCGGTCCAGCTAGCTGCCCACTGTGCTAGGTGTGCATGCGCGGCTGGAGCATATGCAACTGTGCTGTCATACTCTCGGGACCAGAGAGTGAGGGGGTGGTAGAGGCTCTTAATTAATATGTTCTCGGAGGCACATGGCGAGTGTGTTAAGCGTGCCGACAATAGCGCGCACTGATAGGGAGATCGCAATGCTAAAGAAAAAATCCGATGTCTCGTGAGCACACGTGAGCACTGTTTCACCACGATTGTACCCTCACCACTACCTCACATGCATACATGTAACGATCAACACCTTGATTTAACCAGTTGCAAGTTTCCGTACCAACATAAGCTTTGTCGGTTCCACTGTCCCTGTCATTCATCCAAGGATGCAGCGCACGCTAAATTTCAATTCAATACCGGCGTTGACGTTCAATTAAAGCTTTTTTTTGCGTTTTTTCGACCGCCTTCTGAAGTATAGTAACTTTAGTAGGTTGGAAGAAGACGCCTATTGAGTTTATAAACCTAGCCTTAGTCATTATGTCTCAAATGGTGAACCAATCCACTCGCAGTTCTAACATCACCGACCTCATTCTGACGACCGGACCTGAAACAGTTGGTACCGTGCTACACATCTATGGATTTCGCGATCATAACCGTCATCAAATAACCCTTGACATTGGGCTTGCGTTCACTGGCACTGAAAAAAAAAATCACGGTAACAGTAAAGGTGACTACAGCAGAATTAACGCCGAACTCGAGACCTTCTATACTGACACATTCCTGCCATCTTTCTACAGTCGTAACATCAGTGATAACTGGGTGCTCTACAGAGACAAACTATTTTCCCTAGCCAACCGGTACATTCCCTTATTTCAGTCAAAAATGACAAAAATAACCCCTAGCTTGGAAACAAAAAGAAGCGTTTATATCGCACAGACCACTTAAAGGAGTATCGACACCAAATTTTTACGTCATGTTTTTATTACGTCATGTTTTTATGCCTACGGGGCTAACTATCATGAACCAGTAGTTCAAATACATCAGCGGACGATAAATGAGCAACTATAACGCAGCAAAAACCACCGTCAACGGCTTCCGTTTCAAAAAGCCCGGAGTTTGCAGGTGACCAAAAGTACGCTAGGACATCCCGGTTTCCGCTGAACAGGGCCGGCGCTAACACGTGGGTATGCGAAAACCTGTGACGCTCCATCCACGCGCTAGACGGTTTGCGCCTTGCCATTAGCCGGGTGCCGGGTGGACGTCAAGGAGTAGGGGAGCACGCGGCTATGTCACCTCGTATGCTCTAGCACACCCTGATGTCACGCGATGTCGATTTCGGTGGAAGCCTCCAGCACAGCCGTCTCGTCGGTGCTACATTTGCAATCAATTTAGGATATGTTCCACGCGACGCATGCTGTTCACACTTTACGCAGGGTATCCTGGTGGGTAAAGAAAACGAACTATACAATAATATCAGCCCCGGAAATTGGTGTCAGTACCCCTTTAACACCGTTGGGTGGACAGTTAAGCGCGCGTGAAAGCCGCTCCGGGAAACCGCTGGCGACCGCAGCGTTCTGCCCAGGTACACTGTTGTCTGCGCTCCACAGGCCGTAAACCCGCTCGCAAGTTTTGCACTTTCTTAAAAGCGCCAATATTCTTTTTATTTTTCCCAGCGCATGGGAAGGTTCATACGCTACTGGAAATCCTGACGGCCTAGCCCATCCTTAAAATTTCAGCTTTTCCTTCTATGCATAACGCATTGCAAGTCAATGTGATTCCCGTAGCAAGTGGAAAATAGAACCAGTTTGTAAGAATGAAATGTCAAGCCATGTCATAATAACAGGGTTTACAAACTGCTATCTTCCCTTCTTTAATGTATATATAATTCGACCAGGAGCATAGCCTGAGGGGGAACTTTCAGAGACTGAAAAAATAAAAGAAAAGGGATTTTGATAATTTATAAAACGAAATAAAAGAAAAATGGAAATAGCATGTAAATGACGCGTGCTTAGAGGGTTTTATTCATAGTCACTGGGAACTTCCACTCTAGTCTGTAACAGGGCTGGACGAGGCTACTCGGGTGCCCTTCATTGCACTTACTTGAAACACGATAAAAAAATAATGTTTTTTTTTCTGCATCCTGTCTGCACTACGCTGTTACTAAACATGTGAATAATTGTCATTCATATGCTGAGATCAAAATTGGTGGGGGGTCTGGAGCCTGTAACAGTCCAGCACTTTCTGTCTTTGCATGGGGCGTTTCCTTCTTGAAAATTATACATTGTCATTAAGTATGTTTGGACAAGATGATCATGGTTCAAGCACAGCTATAATGGCTCTTCGTTAAGCAGCCAGCGCCTGCTTTTCAATTCTCGCGCGCTAGCAGAAAGCATGCAGATAGCGTTTAGGATTGCGATATTTCCGTCTACCGACGATAAATTGAGTAGCTGAGTTCGCACGCAAAGTAGCTGAAAGCACCAAGCTCGGCAATAAAAGGCGAAATGTTGTAGGTATATTTACAAAGGCAAATAACAGCGACTCGAAGCGACACCGTCGCGTTCCTCGTTTCCTCCTCGTCAAAATGGCTCTCCGTTTTAGATGCGACTGCATCTCATTCACTCGCCTTGTCCCTCCATACGGCGTTGTTGTTGTCCGTCCACACCCCTCCCCCATTCTCCTCGCCGCGCGAGCTGCGCTCTCCGCCGATCACCCCCTCTCCTCTCCGATAGCGAACACTCTCTCGCGAGGGGCATTGGATTCGATTCGATTGGGTTGAGTTGGCTTGGCTTGGCTTGGCTTGGCTTGGCTTGGATTGGATTTGGATTGGGTTAAAGTGGATTGTGTTGGATTGTGTTGCGTCATAGCCGCGCCACGTTGCGTCATAGCCGCGGTCGTTCC
This sequence comes from Haemaphysalis longicornis, assembly GCF_048455015.1. Taxonomy (NCBI): domain Eukaryota; kingdom Metazoa; phylum Arthropoda; class Arachnida; order Ixodida; family Ixodidae; genus Haemaphysalis; species Haemaphysalis longicornis. The sequence continues at coordinate 150,690,139 of NW_027526460.1, read as the reverse complement.
AGCACCGGCGTTCCGATTTCCATCGATGCGTTGAATGGAGCCTAACAATTCTGCTATCGCCCGCGCAACCGTAACAAGCACCGATCACTGTGATAACAGGAATGCTAGCACCACTGAAGACAAGGCTGCGAAGCGGCGTGAACGTGATGCTGAACGCAAACGATTGAAGCGAGCAGCCGATTCCGAACTTGTCCGAACTTCGTAAACGTGATACCGAACGCAAACGGTTGAAGCGAGCAGCCGATGCTGAACTTCGTCAACGTGAAGCCGCTGGCGTGCGTGGACGCAACACTTGACACGGGGGAACCAGGACGATCCGCAGACAACGATACGTCGCACGCTGCCGAACAAGCTTTCACGCACGTGTTTAAAAAAAAGGGGAAAGAGGGAGAAAGAGCACTGCACGAAACGCGAAGTTACCGTAACCGCAACATAAATAACAGTCAGACCAGGCAATGCTCGCTACAGGGCATCCGTATTTGAAAATAAATCTAATCCAAACGAAAGGCTCACCTCCAACAAGCGTCCTTCTTCGATGAACCTTCGGTCTTTTTACAACGAAGCTGTATACTTCTCGTTGGCGGGAAAATGTCGTGGCGTAAACACGAAACGCACTGCAGGAAAGCCAACTTTCACTGGCAATGGTGATGATAGTGGGTGAATTGAAGAAAAAAAAACGGTTCCCGAGTTCGGATTCGAACCTGGGTCCCTCGCGATATGTAGCCGACGTCAATGATTGATTGTAGGGTTTAACGCGCCGACGCAACGCAGGCGATGAGGCACGCCGTAGTTTTTTTTTATTGCCCAAGGCATAACATTTACAAAGAAATAGAGGAGAGGTCAACGAAGATGGTTGATTGTCTCAAACATCACTACCATACTTTCAGCTGACAGCTATTTGTGCACTTTCATTACAGTAAGTTCATGCATTACTGACAGAAAGTCATCATCACAACCTTGCTTAACGAAAACTTCGCGTAATCTACAAATATTTTCCACGAAATAGGAGCACACTGCACGTGCATCCACATCCGCATTCCTAACAGCCATGCGGCTCCTCCAGATTCCGTGCAGCCCCAGGAGAAAAAACAAGTCATACGGTACAGTTTCAGGCATGACAGATAAGTACCGAATGCCGTGGGATGTTAGAGGAAGGTCTTTTTTAAGAGTTCATTGGAGGACGTCCCAAAAAAAGACGGCATCTCAACAATCCAACAAAACGTGTTCTACTTTCGGGCTTCTTGCACAAGAAGCAATCGGCACCCCATTGCAGATTAGTGTTTCTGTGAGGCGCGCCGTAGTGGAGGGCTACGGATTAATTTTGACCACCTGGGGATCTTTAACGTGCCCCGAAATCTCGTCCTCACGGGCGTTTTCGCTTTTAGCCTCCATCAGAAAAGTGGCCGCCGCAGCCGGGAATCGAACCCGCGACCTCGTGCTCAGCAGCGCAACGGCTTAGCCACTGAGCCACCGCGGTGGGTGGCGACGTCAATACGATTGTGCCATTCCTACACGGTCGGAGCAGTTCGGATTTGGAGAGGGGTACATGGACGTACCAAGTAATTAAACATAAATACGCACCGCTCAGTCCAACGACGACGATAGTTTAAAATTCGTTTCAATAAGCATCAAACCGCATATGATGGATGATAAGGTCCTGTGAACAATGAGAACAACCTCGCACGCGTTCCCAGTAAAGGTTAGGTTGCAGCTACTTTCGAATGTGCCGTTTGATCTCATACGTAACTATCGTGTGAAGTGCAAACCGCACAATGGTCTATAACCACGCCTGCGGCAATGGGAGCACATTCCTTCACCCCGCGTGCGTTTCCCGGTTGCATAAAATGTAGCGAAAATGGTCGCAGAACCAAACACGGTCTACAACAGCGACCACAAAGCGATTATCACTACCATTACTCTAAAGTAATAATAAAACATACCCCCATCAGCATGTGTGGTGTTTCATACAGCTTTGCTGGACATTCACGTTCGCAAGGCGGGATGGTGGTCACATTTTTTTCCTTTAGCGGAGGTGGTTAGTATATTTAGCCATGACTTCCACCTAATAGTGTCACCAGTCACGATTGTTTACTGCTCTAAAAGGAAATTGCGATCGCAGCACCAAGATGTAAAACTGCGCGCCTTCGCTGAATGTGGGACATGAAACAACAGGCGTCAGGGAAAAGTTTTCCGTCTGTATGGTCAAAGCTAAAGGCCAACATGCAAACAACGTAGAGATATCGCCCCTCTCGCATGTACCCCCATGATACGAGTTGTTGTTTAGCGCCGCCCTTGTGACTTTCCTCAACTGTGACATTTTTCGTTCACGTGAACTTCGTAGATGGCGCTACCTAGCACATTTATCGCAGGGACCTCTGTCACTACTAATATTTTTTTGCAATTTCTGAACTTTCTCGTTTATAACTGCTGTATGTTGAATAAATGAATCAGAGCCAGCTACCTTAAGATTACATACACAAAAAAAAACATTGAAACTGTGCTAAAAATATTTCGCGACGAGCTTTTACCCCTCATAAGCCGAGAAAATAGGCTTTAAAAGAATATCTGGACAAAATTTACAAAGCAAACAAGCGAGGTACAGTAGATGCACAAACGTTTGTCACCAAAACTGTCATCCTTTCACCACCAAAGTTAAATCGGAAAAAAAAAAGACCTCCGAGGTCCGGAATCGACATCCCTTCCCGGCAAAATGAAACCAACGCGAAGTGCCTGAGCCCAAACCGCTCGGCCATCGGCACATGGAAGCGCTGAATGAAGAGTGCGCTTATGTAGCTGCTAGGCGATAACAGCGACTGTGTTTCAGAAATTGTCAATTTGGAACGCTTTATCCTCCGCATGATGACTTGTCGTTTGCACGCAAGGGAAGCCAAGTCCCTGCTCTAGCTATATCAGTTAACACAACTTGCACTTCAGCCACTGTGTTGTCACTAGGCGCGTTTTTGTGGCTGAAAGTGACTCCAAATTGTAGCTGCTTCCATAGGCTCCCATTGTTTAAACTTCATTCGCTGTGGGAACAACTAATCTTGCGTGCGCAAACGTGCTGTGGCCTTTAAAATGTTCGCAGTGATTCCTGGAAGCGTTCCCTGTTCTCACAAATGCAATTTATGCCCTGTAATTTTAAATAAATTAAAAAAACAGCCTCTTCCCATTGAAAACGCGCTTGCTTCGCGTCGTGGCCACCAGGGGCGTCGTTGCTTCCTGTCCCAGATTTCTGGATATGAGAGTATCAGAAAACTAAACAAATATATACACAAATAACAGATCAATATGTAAAAACAATTAAAAACCGAAGGGTCGCGTGCCCGAGAATGCCGGGAATACGTCTGCCTATGTTAGTTCTTACGTTACACTCAGAGCTGTAACGCCACTAAACGTTATCAAAAAGTAGAAGTAGTAATTTTATGTTGGTTAGCCTGTCCTGAGGCTCAACATTTGGCTGCGTAACCTAACGCCTGCAAATATGCCTAAAGGAGATTGGCTCAACGTAAAAGCAGCGGAACGAAAGAAAACTCGTGTAGAGAAAGGCACTAAAATTATAACGAGGGGACAGGTTCTGCAACAGTACAATATTGTGTCATGTGCATTGTATTGCAGCAAACTTCTAACAGAGCAAAAGAAACGGGACGGAGGATTAGAAACACGTAGGATATAAACTGGCGCTTAATACCAACTCATTTGGTGCCAAATAAGTTGGTAGATAGCGCCCGTTCGTGTCCTACGCCTTTCCAATCCGCCGTCTATATTTTAAGTTGTTACGATTTTTTTCGCTGTTACTATTTTAGATACGAAGCAACTCATGCTCGGGGTTGTGTCCCTCCCTCCCTCGTTGTCGTTGTCCGCCTTCTGCACTCTACTGCGCATCCGCATCTATACAGCCCCGTCGTCTTTTTGGCTGACGTCAGCGCAGTCCACTATAAAAAGAAATAGTTAGGCGGCGCCCGGTTTCAAATCCCACGACTCTCGGGCCGCAACGGGAGGCACGTGGCGGTCTTCCCACTGCGCTACAAACCGAGACGGGAGCATGTGCTACGAACGCGCCTTATGTCCTTCATTCACTCAAACTACGTCAAGAAGCTACTGATACAATGAAGGCACGCGAAGTTGGACGTCAACGGAAACGACGAACTGAAAACTAATGTGAACTTCAGTCGACACCACGGCTGCTTCGCATAGTACTTGGGGTTCCCCTACGGGAAGATGGTGTCATTTTTTCATGAACATGAACCTCTTGTATTAGAGTACCCCTAAGTCGCTTTCTGGGTATTTTGTGCACGTTCTTATATTTCCTTTGCACAAAACGTTTTCCTGCAACTATGCAGCCGATAGGCAGTGTTTTCTATTTTGTTTTCTTTTCTGTATTTGTTTGCTCAGGAAATCGCACAAATGATCGGTTTACTGCCTCTGCAGTTGTGAGAGTGGGATGAATTGGGCATAGTTCTGTCTTTTGCAAGAATCCACATACAATTTTGTAATTGTTTTACAAAGATGAGGCAATGCGATAACATATCGTATTTTTGTTGAGTCAGTGCATCCATTTTTTTTTACTTTTGCTGGTCCAGCCCCAAACGGAGACAATCGGGATGAATCCCCATTGTCTCCCAAGAGAATATTTTTGTTCGACTTTCCGGCTAATATTTTCCAGCTGCTGCTATAGCTGCAGCCGGAAAAGGTGTCGTTGAACTCTGTCGTTTTAGTTCTTCTGCCTTGTCTTCCTGCTCGCCAAGCTGTTCTCGGACAAGGATGGGTAAAACTTCTTTGTTTACTTTTTATTAGGGCTAAACATTTCTGATTAGATAGGCAATGCCGGCCCGCAGACGCTGCCTCGCATCTCACGATTTGTACCTGAAAAAACGACGGGCGTTTAGATGCCTGGATCGGTGCAAGAACTGCGCGGAGCCAACATCAAACACATGGCATGACACATCGAGTTCACTAAGAATGGCCAGAACCAAAATATTCCGTGTCTATTCCTGAGATCTCTTAACAAGGAACCAAAGGCATGACCCAGGACTGCTTTTTGAACGCATTGAACACCACGCGACTCGCTTGAAAACAATTTCCGTCTTTAAATGGCGATTATAATGTGAAAAAATACGCACCGTTTTCTCGTTCTGTTCGGCAGGGCTACTACAAATGTGCCAATAAAAATACGGGTGCACCTACGCACTTCTTATGAGTTGTAAATGCAAAAAATTATTTTTGCAACGTCAAAAAGTCACGCCAGCTCTGACATGTTTTCAGGAGAGCCCCTGAATTCCTGCTTACGCACGGGGCTGTGGGTGGGGCTGGGGCTGCACTTCCAAGCTCGACGTAGCGTGTATCTACTGGACTGAATCACCAAGCTAACTTCACACTCACTCAGGCTAAAATGGCCTATGCGGACATGCAAAAATTGTGGGTGCCGCCATCCAATGTGCAAATATGGCATACTGGAGGGTGACTGTCGCTTTTCTCGGTGAACAACCAGTGGTAGTGTAAACCTCACCTCGCCTTGCACAGACATCAGTGTCTTCTTCAGAGCATCTCTGGTTAGGTGTTCAATGGCACGTACCGGCCTATGAAGAAGTGGCGGCCTGTCAGCATGAAGGCACATGCAGAGCGAGGGCATACACTTGTTCGACTCCACATGATGGCGACATCGGATACTCATGTGTGCATACCATAGGTGCACTCCCCTGTTTGACGCGTGCCCTTAGTAACGCGTTGCAGTGGCGTATTTTTGGAACTGGTAGAAAACACCGTGCGTTAAGGGTCGTCCAATAAACCTCAGTTGGTATATCATGCTCTTGAATTATTTACACTGGGCTGAGGGACTGACAAGAACCGAATGATAGCGCAAGTAAAGGTTTTCCAAAACATTTATGCGGGATTGGCCACCGCGTCGCGTCTATAACGGTGATTGCCAACCGTTTTGCTGCAGAAAGATGCCAGACGCAGGTTGTTTCATTCAGCGCACCACTTTCTGCTTTCAGGTTAAAACAGATTTTTGTTTGATCAATGAAATTTCTTGTGTATGCCATTATCCTCCTTAATACACGCCTTTCTTTTTTCCAGATAAAGTTGGAGCGCTGCGTTACAGTTTGCGGTCAGGATATAGGCGTACTGGATGGCGACCCCCTTGAGGTTGTCTCTGAAGTACATAATTTGTTGTGTAAATGACACTGTTAACATCGCTAGCGTGACCAAGGGAATGTCGCCATGATTTGAAGCGCAACAAAAGCACACGGACAAAGTAAAGAGTAGATGAGACAGGCGCTAACTACCAACTATTTTATTTGGCTACGCATGTGCTTATATTCCCTAGAAAAAGAGACGGCGAGAAAGAAGGAGCGTACACATAACCAGATGATAACAAAAAAAGATGTTTGCAGCACTTTTTTGACAAAAACTTTTTCTCTACTGTACAGAACAATCGAGGTATCACTTATACAGTCATCCGCTCTCTCCCTGATTTAAAACGCTTCGGCTAACTCCCTCGCAGCCCTGTTCTTGCTTTTGTGGAGTATTCTCATCTCTTCGAACCGTGGCTCACAACCGCAGGCACGAGAGTGGTGGGCAAATGTGCTCCATTATCTTTTCCAAGGGACAATTCATATAAGCACATGCGTAGCACATAAAATAGTTGGAAGTAAGAGCCTGTCTTTTCTACTCTGTTCTTCGTCCGCGTGATTTTGTTGCGCTTCAAATCATGGCATCTATTCACCAACTAGCCCAGCAAGAAGTTTTTCTCAGCAACGGAATGTTAATGAGGGTATGTAGTTGTATTTTTGCGCTGCCTCTTGCTCTTACCAATGTATTGCGCCTTCGAATGCATGAAGGTTTGGAAATACATAATACCCCTTTGTTTTTTACGGTAAGTTGGTGCATGTGGCAGATAACACGAAGCATTTCTGTCAGGTACATCTGTGCAGCGTTAACTTGTTTGTATGCGTGGCTGTGGCAGCTGTTCTGGCGCGCAGCGTAGGAAGGCTACACCCTCACATTTGAGCTTACTCATACACAACATAGCAGTAAATGTTTATTCGTGGAACGCCGGTAAAAGGTGGCGAAGTGCCGAAAAATCATTGCACAGCAACAGCGAGGCGTTTTGGTGTTTCCCAGCGTCTTCACCTGAGATGTTTTGGCGTTGTTTCCCAAGTAAGTTGATTAGAAGCATTATAGGCAGCCGGTGATGACACAGAAGCAAAAACAAACTATGGAAATTTCGCCAAACCGGCCATCAATGCGCTCTCTGTATTTAGCAATTCCGTGATTTTTGTATGATATGCTTCCTGGAGGCGTAGTTATCACAGGATAAGTGTAAGCCAAACAGTATACAAACGATCGCGTATGTGGCTTTCGTTTTGATAGCTGCCTGCCCGCCAGCCGGCCTACTTTCATGCTTACGATTGAGCTCTTTATTGCGGCTTATTTATCGCGAGTGTAGTCATAGGTTTCCCGAATGTTTCAATACGCGTATAAGAGCTTGTTTCAGAACAGCCGTGTTCTGAATTAAGCTCCACCACAAGTTGAAGGATTGTCTTACATTCGTGTGCGCTTATTTTGCAGCAGATGTTCCGCCATCTGCAGCCTCAGCGAAAGTGCGTTGTCCCTTGCTGTCCACGTGTAAGCGGCGTCGGAAGCTAGCGGGTAGAAACTTCTTTCCCTCATTTCGGTGTCACGTTAAGGAGTTGAGCGATTGCGCAGCAGAGCTTGTCTAGGCTATTCAGAACCGATTTCAGACACAGCACAGCTACAACCACGGGAAGACTGTCCTCCCGCTTGTAGTTGCCTCAGTCATGGGTTCAATCAACGCTTTTCTGTTGCGACGCATCTCGTTTTGTGTTCCTCGTCGTGTTGTATTCGTCTCACTATTCTTTCGCAAAAAAAGAGGTTCTCTTGTGCCTGAGTTTGCCGTTTAACAACTAATTTCGCAGCAAGCTTTCTGTCCTTATTAGGGCGGAGCTTTTTGGCGCCCGTATGCAAGAAAGAACTGTCACGGCGTTACGTACTCGCTGAACCGAACATAAATTCCGGGGCATATTTTGGCTAAAGCTTTCCCAGAACTTTATTTCTCATTACACCCAAAAGAAAGGTTCAATCCAAAAAGGTAAAAAGTATCTACAGCTTGACAAAGAATAAGCTTTTTGTATTGGCCAAAACTTTCCGGTGTTTTCCCCACAATAGGTCTACCGTATCAAGTTTCCCATAACACTTTACAGGTACGTGCAGTTTAACGCACAATGAGTTTGATGCTGCTTTGTAGTGTCGCCAGGCTCAATGTTCTAACTACATAAGGTGGATACAAACAGCAGCCAGGCAGACGACAGGAAATGGCTATTGCGCAGTGGTTAACAGTGTTTTTACGTTTTGTGTTCAGATACCCGCAGTTTTTATACACCCGGATAGCAAAACACCTTCCACGAGTGTTTTGGCAAGGGATGTTTGGTTTTGCTTAGTTAACGGTTTCTTGTTTACCCTGTGTTTTAGCATAATTTGAACTCCCTTGGCGCGCAAATCATACAGGGTGACAAACCTAGACAAAGTTTCACAGTTGGCGTCTTCTTGCCTCTGTTAACATGCTGAATCACAGAGCGGAGTGAATTCAGGAATTTGTCCCATTGTGATATATTGCAGTTGTACCCGTTATATTTATTCACATTTGTTTTTAGCACCACCCCTTTCTTTCTGATTGTAGTTCCTCAAGCATTGTTTGCTTGTGTTCTGCAGTCTCCCATAGCAAGACTAGGTCGTCTGCAAACCTCAACTGGCTCAAGTATTCCTAGTTTATACTTCATCCAATGTTTTCAAAAATAAATATAGATAAATCTCAAATAATTATCAATGAGCATGCCAATAACATCTTCTTCAGGTTAAAAACGAATCGATAGAAGCAATAAAATACAACTACATCGGACAGATGGTTAGTGCTGACCCCAACCACGATAGAGAAATCAGGCGAAGATAAGGTATGGGCTGGGAAGAACTCGGCTAGCACTCCGAAATAATGAAAAGTGAGCTACTTCTGTCACTGAAAAGAAAAATCTCCAACCAGTGCATACTGCCGGCGATGACATACAGAGCTGAAACTTGGCGCCTTACTAAACAGCCAGAAACCAAACTTCTGCACTGTGTAATAAATAAATAAATAAATAAATAGTCGGCTCAACGGGTGATGGAACGAATAATATTCCGCATAACACTCAGCGACAAGAAACCAGATACGTGGATCAAAGAACAAATTAGAGTTGAAGATGTCATTGTTCAAATAAAGAACAACAAATGGACTTGTGCTTGCCTTGTAGTGTGGCGAACCAGCAAACGGTGGACAATTAAAGTAACAGAGTTAGGGTAACAATTAGGGTAGCAGAACAATTAGGGTAGCAGGTAACAATTTTAAATGATCGGCGAGTTAGCGAGAAACCGTTAGGTAGGGGTCACGTGGTTCGAACTCCTAGTATTTCTCTGTGCTGTGAATACCCCTTGATCTGCGCTTCTAGCGCCGTAATACCCCCTAATTTCAGTCTTTGTAAGCATTTTAACATTACCTACCCAAAAAGTCAGTACAACTACATGCAACCGTCGCATGACGGGGGTGTCACCATTATTTTAAAGAAGGATATACCGGTTGTAGTACTTGACCAAATTGGAGATCACGAAAGCCTCTGTATCCAGATAGATTGTTTTGGTAATAAGTTCATTATTTTCGCTGTGTATCGAGCTCCCTCTTCAAACCCGGATTTCTTGCCTAAACTTTATGATGATGCTATTAAGTTCTCCAAAAATCGCTTGCTAATTGCCGGTGATTTTAATCTGCCTAGCATTAATTGGTCAAAATTATCATCCCCCTGTAGTACTGATCATACTGTCTTTGAAATGATATTAGCATGTCATCTCTCCCAAGCAGTCAATTCCCCTACCCGTGAAATTCGAAACACATCCTCCATTTTAGATCTAGTCTTTCATTGCAGATCCCTTAACGATGCATGCGCTACGGTCGAGGACGGTTTATAAGACCACAAACTTGTGCTTTTTACGTGTCGTCTAAACAGTCAGTGCTCCCCGAATAAAGAAAAAGAAAAAATAGTCAAAGACTTTTCGCGGGCAAACGACGAATCGGTACTTGATTACCTTGATCTGGCTTTTGATGGTTTTTGTGGCAATTACGTCAATTATATGTGGGAGAAGTTTAAGTCCAGTTGCCATTTCAGCCTCGAAAGGTTGGTTCCCAACATAAAGAAAAAAGTTCAGAAGGCTAATCCTTGGATTAATCGTGATATTATTCATCTGGTACGAAAAATTAGGCGAATAAAAAAACGGGGAACTAATGAAAACCTTCATAACCTAAAGCTCTTGCTATCTCAGAAAATTTGCGCAAGTAAAAATTTTTACTTATCTAATACTTTTTCCCAGTTGATAAAAACAAATCCATCTAAATTATGGCGCCACCTCAGCTCTAAAAAACAAAAAAAACTGTTGACTCCATTAAAATAGGCGAAAGGGTCGTTCGCGACAACCTGGACATCGCAAATGAATTCGATGTATACTTCCATTCTGTTTTTTCAAGGTCCCCTCCTTATGACATACCCACTTTTAACATGGCAGATATCAGCGCAGAATTTATAACATTTGAAGGCGTTTTTTCGATGCTCCTCAAATTAGATCCAAAATGCTCTTGCGGGCCAAATAACATACCCAATGCTTTTCTGCTCCGCAACGCTGAATCATTAGCTCGCTTTCTGGTTGCTATTTTTCGCTTATCTTTCTCAACTGGCATTGTCCCTTCAGAGTGGCTTGTCGCTCGTGTTGTACCGGTGTTCACATAACACATTGCTACCAAATTACTGGCCCATATTCCTGATAAGCTCTGCTTGTAAGCTCATGGAGCACATAATTGCTAACTACATAGTTGATTTCCTAGATAAGGGGAACATCCTTTCCCCTTTCCAGCACGGGTTCCGGATCGGCTTGTCCTGCACCACTTAATTAATCTCCACTATTCATTCCTTCTCTTCTGTGATTGATGCATCGGGCCAAATTGACGTAATATTCCTTAACTTAAGTAAAGCTTTCGATAAAATCTCACTCTGGACTAATATTTAAACTAAACAAACTCGGCTTTCCTTGTTCGCTTGTGAAATGAATTATATCATACCTTGAACTTCGCGAACAATTTGTTGATTTAAATGGCTTTCACTCTGATACCCTCCCCGTTGTTTCCTGCGTCCCCCAAGGCAGCGTGCTCCGGCCGCTGCTCTTTCTCATTTATATTAATGATATACCAACTTTTATTAACCAGGACGTCAATATTCGTCGATTTGCAGATGACTGCTTGCTTTTCAAAAATATTAAAGATGTTGACGATCAGGTCTCACTAAACGAAAGTCTCGATGGCGTGCTCACATGGTGCAACCTGTGTGGCATGACACTAAACCCAGAAAAAACAGTGTTCATGCGTATAACTAACAAAAAGAACCCTTTTGATTTCCACTACACAATAAACAACACCCCTGTGAGATTAACAAATAGCTTTAAATACCTCGGTGTAACGATTACTGGAAACCTGTCCTGGTCGGCTCATGTTGACAATATTTGCGCTTCGGCTAGAAGAAAACTGGGACTCTTAAAACATAAACTTAAACACTCCCCGCCCAACGTTAAATGGTTGGCCTATAATACGTTAATCCGATCGCGCCTTGAGTACGCTTCAGTGGTCTGGGACCCGCATACAAAAAAAGATATTGGCGAGCTCGAACAAATTCAACGGCAAGCTGTTCGGTTTATTTATAACCGTTATCAAAGACACGATTCCCCGACCACTTTAATGCAGAACAACGGAATTCTAACGCTAGAATCCCGAAGCAGAAGCAACCGAATAAAATTCCTTGCCGATCTTCAGAACCGAAAACTTCGCATTGACCGATCAATATATCTGACCTGTCTTTCTTCCCCACCCACCAGGCAATACCAACCCTTTAAATTTACCCCATTGTTCGCCCGCACAAACACTCATAAATACTCATTTTTCCCGCGAACAATATCCGATTGGAACAGTCTTCCTGCCTCTGTGTTCACTTCGTCTAATCTGCATCCATCAATTGATCAGCTTTTTCACATGTAGAAATTTTTTTGCCGTTTGACATTTTTATTGGTGTTTTCTAAGATAGAGATTGTATAATTACGTTTTGCCTGATATGCTATGTTTTTATCTTTCCATTCCTGCTTGGGCCTAATTCTGGCCTGCAGTATTGTCTAAATAAATAAATAAATAACGCCCAATTTCACTCGCAACGGTCAGCCTAGAGCCTTGCGAGCGTACAGTAGCAACAACTGTCAATAAATATTGAAGAATTATATGAGGATATCCGCATTATGCCACTTACAGCATGAATTAAGAGATTTTCTACGAGAAGCATAGTCAGAGAAACTGCACATCAGCTTGACTAACCATGAAATCGCTTCTTAAAAGTGGTACTTTTTACATGTACAGCTTGTTTTGGCGAAAATTTCGGGTCTTTAGCTATTGGATAAAATGACAGTCACAGTTGTAACTTGAAATCTAAGCATTGGCGCAACCTATTCTGGTAGGGTGAAAGATTCACAATTGAATGAAAACGTGAGATCGCGGACCAAACTTTCTTTCACCTCTTCCTCTCTGTTTTTTACCTGTTTAATTAAACCCTCGCTTGGCGATCAGATTTTTCATCTACCGTTGTAACTTCAGCCTCGAGAAAATTGCGCAGCTTACGAGCACGGGAAGTCTACACCAATATTCCAATTAGGCGCTTTTGATCGCCCATTTGTAAAATATACACAAACCAGTAAATCAAAATACAACCAAAGTAAATTTAAATGACGTGCCAACAGAGTACAAATTATGGCGACGGAAGGTTTTTAGCGATGTCCAGTTTTTACACCTCATTACTTACCATGCATGTTGAAACCCTGGCCCTTAACCAAGGCCCAAGAAGACAAGTTAAACTTCGTGTCTGATGTAGTTACACGACTCGAATCAAACCATACAGCCCTCCTTGAATCTCTTAATCAGATCTTGCAGATTCATATCACTATGAAGAATGGCATAGAATTACTAAGCAAACGGGTTCTAGCGCTCGAGTCAAGAACTGGTTCAGATGCGTCCCCCCATCAAACTCAAAACTATGACCAAAACCTTTCTTTTATGCAGTGTAAAATTGACGATCTGGAGAACCGGTCACGGCGCTCTAATGTGTTATTCTTCGGCATCGACGACACTGACAAAGCTGAATCTCGGGATGTGTCTGAAGAACTCGTTAAAAAATTTTGTGCCGACAAACTGGAGATCACCGTAACATCCATCGTCAGAGCGCACAGGTTGGGCAAGTTTTCTGCGGACAAAAAGCGTCCGATTATAGCACAATTTTTCAACGAGAAAGACGTACAAACTGTTGTAAGCCGTGGCATTAAGTGAAAGGACACAACGTTTGGAATCTCGCGTGACTATTCTGCATCCGTTCGTGACGTTCGCCGTAAGCTTCTTCAATTTTCAAAAACAGTTAAAAAGCAGGGTGACCGTCTTCGGCTCGTATTCACCAAACTCTTGATTAACGACGACGCCTATGTTTGGGATGCTGGTAAAGGCCAGGCTGTTCGTTTAAACCACAACGAAAGGCGCGAAGTTAACTCTGAAGCATCTCCCCCCACGAGCGAATGACGTGACAGTTTGTTTAGTCCCATTCCAAATCGTTCACAGCAGTTATCAACACAAAATCGCCTGTCTTTTAGTACCGGTGTTTGTTTTCTGTACACTAACATTAGGAGTGTCTTATCAAAAAATGTCGCCCTGTCTTCTCTTCTTGATTCATGTTGCGCAGCTATACTGGTATTAACAGAAACGTGGTTGAACGACACGATTCCTGATAGCAGCATTCTTGTCAGTGGATCAGACTTCAGCTTTTTTCGCTGCGACAGACTAAACCGAAGGGGAGGGGGTGTTCTTATAGCGGTTAAAAGAGAATTCTTTGCCGCTCCTATCATATTCAATTCGTTTCTTGAATGTATTTTTGTTTCCATGAATTGTGACGCGTTTCGTGTAATAATTGCAGTTTTTTACCGCCCTCCTGATATGTCACCCTCATTCACAGCTGAACTTCGTAAAATCCTCGATGAAACTACCATGCGTTTTCCTAATTCAGTGTTATTATTTTTGGATATTTCAATTTCCCGAGCATTAACTGGCCTTCACTATCCGTAGCATCCAATGAAATCGAGGCAAACGCTTTTCTTCAGACCTGCCTTGACTTCTCGTTAACTCAATTAATTAAGTCCCCAACTAGTTGTAGAGCGACGTCTGCAAATATCATTGACTTATTACTTACCAACCATCCCGACCTTTGTTCCAATATTACTATCTTAGACGGCCTGTCGGATCATTCCATTATAACTGGTAGCATTACTCGTCCCTTGAATTCCAGAAAAACCACCTGCAAAAAAATCAGGTGCTACGCCAGAGCCGATTTTTATGCCATGAATACTGAACTGTCTCATTTCTCCGACCAGTTCTTGAATACTTACCACTCACGCTCCACTGAAAAAAAAATTGGCTCATTTTTTAAAAAAACATTTATCAATGTGACTGAGTCCTGCATTCCGGTCTTAACCATTAAAAACGGTTGCGCAGTGCCTTGGTTCACCCGCGCACTGCGCCGCTTAAACAATAAGAAAAAGCGCATTTTCAGGCAAGCAGATAAAAACAGACACTCGGTTTCTTGGCTGCGCTATAAAGAGTGTGACAAGCAGTACCAATCACTTCTTAAATCTACTCGTCGCAATTTCTACTCTCACGACCTAACATCTATGATAACTAACAACCCTCGGAAATTCTGGCACGTAATTAATCCTAAAAGCTACCCTGACATAATAATTGTAGATCATAACGGCCAAACTGTTCCGGAATCTGAATGCGCGCAGATACTCAACAACTCATTTTCGTCGGTTTTTACTTGCGAAGACGTTACTTCATTACCGATCACAACTGCTTTCATGGAGGTCACGATGCCTGAAATCGTCATTACTGAGGGGGGAATCTTATCTTTACTCAATAAACTTAAAATTTCATCAACATGTGATCATATGGGCATTAACAGTACAGTACTAAAAAATACTTCCTTAAGCATTGCTCCAGTACTAGCAGCACTTTTCACTCAGTCATTATCTGAGGGTTCAGTCCCGTATGACTGGTGTATAGGGAAAATTGCACCCTTCTTCAAATACGGAGATCGTTCTTCACCACTAAACTACCGACCCATCTCTCTGACTAGCACCATTTGTAAAATTATCGAGCATATCATACATTCTCAAGTTATTAAGTACCTGGAGGATCATAACACCATTTTTAAATTCCAACAGGGTTTCCGCAAAGGTTACTCGTGCGAGACCCAATTGGCTGGATTTACTAACGATTTATTAGACTCCGGGTTGCAAGTCGATGCAGTCTTAGATTTTTCTAAAGCCTTTGATCGCGTTCCTCACCATAGACTACTCCTCAAGCTATCTAAATTTAACCTACATCGCGACGTTCTGGCTTGGATTAAAGATTTCCTCACTTCTAGACTGCAGTTTACATTTGTCAAAAATCACTCATCTGCTTTCGCTCATGTAACATCAGGGGTCCCTCAAGGTAGCGTATTAGGCCCAATACTTTTTCTAGTTTACATTAACTACCTTCCCTCGTGTGAATCATCCCGTGTTGTTCGCCTATTTGCTGATGACCTTGTAATTTACCGTACCATTTCTTCTGATTCCGACCGTTGCAGTCTTCAATCTGACCTAGATACTATTAACTCTTGGTGCTTAAGATGGGTGATGCGCCTTAATTAATCCAAAACAAAGCAAATGTCGTTTTCAGGTGGAACCCCCCATTTTGCAACTTCTTGTACTATAAGTCAAAATGCAATAGAAGTAACGAACACGTATAAATATCTTGGTCTTCATTTCAGCAATGGTTTAACATGGCACCACCATATTAACGTTATCCTTGCCTCAGCAAACCGCTCTTTAGGACTACTCAGGCGTAATCTAAAACAATCCCCATCTCATGTAAAAACACTTGCATATGTCACCCTTATTCGTCCAAAAATAGAATATGCCTCTGCAATCTGGGATCCTCATCAATCATATCTTACAAATAACCTAGAGTCATTACAGAACCGTGCTGCTCGCTTCATCTTTTCTGATTATACTACATTTTTAAGCGTCACAACATTAAAACAGCGAGCTGAACTTGATAAGTTATGTGTTCGTCGCGCTCATGCTCGCCTGTCCCTTTTCCATAAAATCTACTTCCACCCAACACTTCACAGCGATTTCTTTCAGCCTCCATCAGCCATTTTTCCCCGCAGGGATCATCCCAACAAAGTTAAGCGCCCACTGTGTCACTCGTCCTTGTATGCACACTCATTCCTGCCCCACACCATATCTGACTGGAACGATTTACCCTCACATATAGCAACTCAAACTGACATTACTAAATTTCAAGAACTGCTTCGCCAACCGTGATGATTTGAATTGTACTGTTTTTTGATATGCATTATTGTGCACCCGCCGCTCTTCTCTTTTTTGCCCTTCATCGTTTTTCTGTATTCAACTGTACTTAACTAATTCCGTAGAGCAATTTCCTTGTCACCGTCTTGCGCAAGCGCAATCCGTTTATTCGTTCAAATTATTTTTAACACATTGTATTCCTGCCATATTTTGTAGAATTAAATTTGCTTTCTTTTTCTTTTTTTTTCTTCTTGTTCATTTCTATCTTCTTTTTTTGAACCCAGGTTTTCTTGTTCTTTTCTACTTTTTTCTATTTTGTCTAATACTGCTTGAACATGTGGTTTCAGTGCGTGTATGCCCCCCCCCTATGTAATACCCTCATTGAGGGCCTTTAGGGGTAATATGAAATAAATAAATAAATAAAAATAAATAAATAACACCAGCATGTTGAAACCCTGGCCCTTAACACCTTAAAATCATTGTCTTTTATGTCATTTTACGTATATTTTTAGGTAAATGTTTCTTATTTACTATCACTTCGCCCTCATAAAACAACTTTTCCTTGGTGCTCTTTGCCCTTATTCGGCCTTGCGCCATAAAAACCCTACCATCATCAAACTGTGGCGACGGTACAATGTAGGCCGCAAATAAGCGAAAACACGTCTGTATGCGAGTTGTCCTGAATACGAATGTGCTTAGTTGTTCTTACCACACATGTATATACGCTGCAAAACGTTACGACTACGGACATTTATTTTCTCATTTGCATAAAATGAACAAAGCGCAAAACAGGTGCAATAGTCCAGATCTGGGTGGTAGGTTACCTACGGTCTCGTAGGCGCAACATCCACGGGGGGGAGGTGGTGGGAGGCTGCGACATGAGTCTCTAAAGTAAAGTTTAATTTCTCTATCGCTGTATATACCTGGTGAACTTTGGAGTAAGTGTCCTACTGCTAACCCTCTTCTTGGAACTGTCAGGGACCCGGCGACAACTGATTCGGATGCGCTAACAACAAAGGCTGGTCCTCACTTGACGAATGGAGAGTTTAAATGATAGCTTATGTTTCATACATATTATCTAATGCCTTTTCCCACTGAATGCTCTCAAATGAGTGTACCTACCCGCAGTTTCCTTAATCCAGGAATTTTGAGAGAGCGCAAGCGAAGTTTCCAGTTGGGAAACGTCCGTAAATGGTCACGATTATCAACAGATTTGTCATTAGTTTCTCGTGTGCAGGGACTTCATCCTTATTCACAGCCTGTGTATAGGTAAAATAGGGTAAAGGCGCCTCCCATAAGTTTTCTATACCTCTATTTTGCGAAGCCATGGTTCATTCTCTACCTATATCAGCCATATTTGGCTTCTTAATCATTCAAAATAAAAAAGCATTCTCCAAGAGCACACAAGGTAAGCTTAACTTTAGTACGCAATTTCAAGAAAGCACGTTTTTTAGGATATTATGCACATAACAATGTCGATGTGGGAAAGCGAATGCACTTTGAAAGCAGGTTTTTGGTGAGAAAGAACGATAACACAGGATGATGTGCACCATCCTCCTGATCTTTCGTTCTTTTGGACCAAGACTTCTTTTCCCACTTAAAATGTGCTGCACCTACTAGCCCCCGATGATTCTCTGGAAACATAATGAGACATTGAGCTATTTCTTTAAGCCGTGCGATCAGTTAAGCAGAACCTTCGTAATTTATTACGTGGTCAAGAGCCGGAGAAACTTGTATGTCGCTTTAACTTCAAATTTAGAAGTGGAACACGTATGCAACCTTGATTGGGTTCTTGCGCTCAGAAGTCCCGCAATGGCGACTCAGGAGAAGGCCGCGCAATAGGCGCTGTATTCTCGTACAACAGTTATCTCCTACCAGCCCAGCGGCCGTCTCGGGGCGTTGCACGCATTAGCAAGAGACCCACGAGGAGGCTAGGTTTTTAGAATTACTGACACTCAGCCAAACGCAAGTACGATAACCATATTCTGCTTCCGCGTTGTCAACTTATCGTATCACCACGCGGCGTTGCACGCGCCTGCCCCGCGGTGGGTTTATCGTCAACAATTCCGCCTTTTATAACATTGCCTATCGCGTCAGCTGATATGGTGAAACAGCCACTTTCCTATCGCTGTCAATGTACTTCCCCTCCGGCTAACCTTTCCTGCTGCTGCCTGCTGGTTTACTCGGCACAGGGCAGCGCCACGTACGAAAGAGTGTGTAAATGATTACCACGTTTCTCCATCTTTTGAAACGTGAAGGTCCTGCACCTCCATGTTTAGGTCGCATAGGAAACATGGTTTCTTCGCTGATCCGTGGTGTTGCGCGCACCGACGTACATACCTCAGGTGTCGCTTCTGGTCGCATTGGAAAGCGGCTGGCGCGGCCGGCAATGTTATAGGAGGCGTTGTCTCAACCTGTTCCTTCCCATTTCCGACACGGGTGGCCCTGAATACACACCATAACCGTCTGCGAAGTTTGTATTACGACTGGAATTAATCGAATTTGTCTCTCATTGTCCTGCACTTGTGGGCAACTTATTTGAAGTATATTTATCCTAATTGTAAAAATTCTATTTCGGGATTTCTCGTAAAAAGTTTTAACGGTGGTTATTAATTGCAAAGCAAAATTTGTCTATATTTGTCTATTACGTGTTTGACTCCAAGATATACACACATCAAAAGCATCTATATAATTATCAATTTTCACGCCTTAATATAAAACAGCAAAGGGACAATTTTTGTTGGTGCGCCACCATAGAAATGATAAGTGTATACTCACAGGCCGGGACTGAATGCACAAATGCTTTTTCACAGGAAAGAAAATCATTTTGGACGTGTCCCAACCCACCGTTATTCGGCTCTTCCAGGCACTTTTGTAAGTTTCGCCGGTATTTTTAACAGGATAGCTGCTCAATTAAAAACGTACTTCAGAGTCGGCAGAGTACAAACTTCTCCGACAACGCTTCAAGCCCATCTCATTCTCTGAGAAGTTTCTCTCGCAATTTAAGAAGTTCAACGAAACTAGTTTATGCTCGACGGCAAGCGGCACGTCACGAAATTGAGGGTCGTGTTTTTGCATACTAGATATTTCGGGGAGCCCTGGGTGTGTGGCAATTGCATACGTTCTGGAAACGGTCATGGAACTGTGTTAACAGGAGGGCTGTTTAGGCCGACACAAATCCGTTCATCGTAGGCTTAAACACGAAGCCTGAAAGAAGAAAAATTGGTTAGGGACGTGCCGGGAATGGAACTGGGGACATACTGCTATGTCCCCTCAACCTAAACCCCGACCCAAGTTCCCGAAACGTGCGGGGTATCAGTAGTGCGGCGCAATGGCATTTGCAGCCAAATGGAATGCAAAATACGCGTCCCATGGTCGCAATCGAACGTGGGTCCCTCGCGTTATGAAACCGGCATCTATCCGATTGAGCTATCATCGCTAAACAGGGCGCACAGCATTTCCTTTGGGTTCTTAGCGCGGGCATTGGCTTTGGACATCAACGCGGGTTCTGGCGCGTACTAACGCGGTTCATTTTGGGAGAGATGTGAAATGCTGTGGACGAAACAGCCCAGGCCTGTCAGTCGTGGGGAACATTAGGCGGAAAGTTGAGAAATAAATGTGTAGTGATGACATAAGGAGCAGAGGAGACTTGGCTCCATACTAAAAACTTGAAAGCAAACTTAGGTGGGATCAACACGCCATGGAACCAATGATGGTTGGAGTAACACTTACACACAGGAAACGAGCTTTCAGTATGAGAGAACAACCTAAAGTAGTCGAAATCATAGTTCGAAATAGAAATGTACTGGTGCAGGCCACGTAATTAGGGGAAATGACAATTGGGCACTACCAGGCTGACAGAGTGGACACCGAAAGACGGGTCTAGAAAAAGATGAAGGTGAATTACTCAATACAGGAGTGAAATCAGAAAATTGTGAGTCGAAGAACGGACTGGAGCATCGCCAGACAGAAGCGGCTGGAGGTCGATAAGAAAGGCCTAGGGATGCAGGGCACCTATTGAGAGCCTGCAAATGCAAGAGTCGTGTCTCCGACGAGTAGGGAGGGGCCGCCAGCTCTGTTGTTTGTCCACCATTACATCACTACTGCAAGCGGAGCCTATTTTTTGTAACTCCTCCGTGGAAGCCGAAGCCAAAGATACGAATACCGTTATTTATTGGAACTCACACGCGGCACGCTGTTCACGCTTGTCAGCAGGAGGCGCCTTCGCCCTGTATCATCCTCTCGCTGGGTGTACACCAAAGACAGGTTGCAACAATGCGACATACTAGAATATATTGGCAGAACAGAAAGAGCTCGCTCAAATTAAATCACAGTTTTTCTCCTTCATAATCTGCTCACTCAAACTCAGACTCAAAAAGCTGGTCCATACTCAAAACTCCTCTTACGCACTCATCGCATACCCATTTTTAATCGTACTCACCTGTACTCAAACTCATTACTCCTCACGAGTACTCGTACTCAATCTTGACTCACCTCTACTCAAATAATCTGTGCTCATTTGTTCTCGTGGTCAAAAAAAGTGCAGCTCAGCCACCCTTGCCCGGGATTCCACTATGGCAACGCCGTGACGTCCGGTTACCGCGGATGGCAGCACCCACGATGACAGAATGAAGAGAATGAAGAGTGTTTTCCCTTAACACCTAATTTTACCTTACTTTAAGGGGCACGGCAAAATGCGCAAAAGCCGTGCAGCACGTCGCGACTCGAGTGCGCAATCAAACTCACACGCTTGCACTCACGAGTACTGTACTCATGAGTACTGCTCGCATCTGCACTCACTCTTCATCGTGCTCACATAATTTGTCCGTGCGTGTACTCACTTACAATCGCACTCACTATTTCTTGCGTCTATTTTCACTCATAAACGCACTCACTCAGAAGTTTCAGTACAAATGACTACACTCGCGAGTTAGTACGCCGACCTATGTACACTGCACAACTACTACACTCAAAACATAGGAAAGGTTGGGCATACGTTACCCATATCATGTGCTCTCTTCAGGACATCAGCGTTATACCGGTGCTAGCCCAAACCCTCACGCCAAGACAAAAACCTTATTTTCATTATTATTCAATAGTGATTTGTTTGATATGCATGTTTCTTTGTGCAGCGGTTCTTTTTTTGTTTTTTTCTCGATTAAAGACGACAGTCTTTCTTACGTTATTTAAACAGAGAAATTTGGTTCTGTCTGTATGTCTGTTTGTCAGTTGATTCAGCCACCCGGCCAAAGTGATTCATTAGCTGCGCAATAGTTTTATGTAGTCACAGCCACATATAAACGCTTAAGCCCGGGGGCAATGTCCATACTCGTCAACATTGTTGAACAAGAACAAAACATTACGCCAATATGAAGCAGAAAATCAACGCATAAAGCATATTTTCAGTGTCCCTTTATAAAAAATTATGTATGCTTCATTTTCGCGCTAGCAATTGAAATACTACACTTACTACATTCACTCTGTCGCCCACGCCACAATGGCTTCTAGCGGAATCTGAAGAAATCAAACGGAAACAGTTACGCAATGTCCCACTACAAAGGTACCACGTTCTGCTGAAACGCACCTGAATTAGGGAAAGGTGGTTCTATAAGTGTTGATGTACGTTGCTTCTATTCACGCTCGCCGCCGCCGTGCGGCAGCGCTAGCATCGAGGCACCCCGCCTGGAGCAGGAAAACGCGGTAAATTTAAATTGACTTGAGCAGACCTCTTGTGTTTTTACCTTCGGAGGAGCGCGGCGGAAGAGGAACAGCATGAGAGGTGAGCGGGAAAGCGAAGGGAGGCATTTACTTGGCACATGTCGATGAAACACCATTGTCTTTTGTTGACATTTGCAACGAAAGTAGATGCGCTGCCACTTTTTTGTCTATGATGAGATCAGAACCAAATTGTACATAGCTAGCGCTGTGCTTTTTCGCACGCATTTTATTTTATGCGTCTTCCAGTGTCTTTTTGTGGATTTCATACCGTTTAAAATAACGTTTTGTTGGCTTTGCCTGCCAAGGTTACACCTTGGCTATGAAGAGCGCCGTAAGGCAGACCTCTATTACAATGTTCATCACGTGGGGATCCCCAGCTTTCACCGAAATCTCCACAGACGAGTGCTTTCATTTCCCGCTTCCATGACAAAACGGCTGCTGTTACCATGATGGCGCTTTGTAACTGAGGCCCAGCAGAAAAAAAATGTGTATCTACTTAACGGCAACGGGAGATACATCGCATGGCGTGATATTGTTACGTATTTTTCAATAGTAGAGTTCATAAATTTTCATTTGGTACTTCTTCGTAGTAGCCCCTACCGGGTAGGTATTTTATTGAATGAACCCGCCGCGGTGGCTCAGTGGCTAAGGCGTTGCGCTGCTGAGCACGAGGTCGCGGGTTCGATTCCCGGCCGCGGCGGCCGCTAGTCTGATGGAGGCGAAAAGCAAAAACGCCCGTGTGTACGAGATTTCGGCGCACGATAAAGATCCCCAGTTGGTCAAAATGAATCCGGAGCCCTCCACTACGGCGCGCCTCATCGCCTGCGTTGCGTCGGCGCGTTAAACCCCACAATCAATCGAATCAATCAATCAATTTTGTTGAATGGGATATGAACATATTAGTTCCACCGTTCAGACTTCAACCAGTATTATAGCAGTATTATAACTTCTATGAAAATTGTTAATAAACGTGTTCTGAACGCCGTTGTACTTGCTAAGGTTATGATACAGTGCTTTGGGCTAGTAGCGTTAGCATTTTGATTGCATGACAGTCTTGTGCACATGCGCTACGTTTTTGCAACCTTTTTGGTCCTTTAAATAATGATAGCACCAAACAATAGCTCCATTGTCACCAGCCCATTACAAAGACCCTGAAGGATAACGGCTGCACCGGTTCGCGTGCGCGGATAACGATATACGTTAGGTCGTTGGACTTGGCATTCACCTACAGGTGGCCGGAACGGAAACTGCATTTTCCATCGCCGTTTCAGAGTACAGGCTAAAGAAAATCCAATGCCAGGTTGCAAACTTTTTCTTTCCCAAATCCCGCCTGTCCATAACACGAAGCTGTTCTTTCCTTTGCAAAGTCGCTGTGTAACGCTTCTAGCGCGGGGAGTTAAAAATCGAACACCAAGTGGAGCTTACAGCTTTTGCAGCAAGTACGTCGGCCTGGAACATCACACCGCTTCGTTCCTTTGCAAAGTCGCTGTGTAACGCTTCTAGCGCGGGGAGTTAAAAATCGAACACCAAGTGGAGCTTACAGCTTTTGCAGCAAGTACGTCGGCCTGGAACATCACACCGCTTCGTTCCTTTGCAAAGTCGCTGTGTAACGCTTCTAGCGCGGGGAGTTAAAAATCGAACACCAAGTGGAGCTTACAGCTTTTGCAGCAAGTACGTCGGCCTGGAACATCACACCGCAGACGTCAAACGGTAATTGGAGGATTTTTCTAGCTCATAATTGTTTTGTTTTTCCTTTACGTTGTTGTGTTGGTTTTCCTTGACGACTACTACAGGGTAAACCGCCTTATAGTAGACGGTATTTGCTAACAAGAAACTACAAACGGTTTACCGGTGTCACACAAAAGCTTCATTTCTCTAATAGAATTGCGGATGTAAAGACTGCACATTCACGTTGTTTCATAACTTGTGAGCCTGGACAAAAATGTCCGGGGCTACCTGGTGGAATTTTTTCAAAATACCTTAAACGTACCCAATATCATCGGTCGAAACGTAGTTTTTCAAATGAATACCGAAGAGAGTAATTCCTTGTGAATTATCACCCTTCACCGATATTTAAATCAAAAGGTGCAAAGCTCCGTTTTTATACAGTGCAAAAGCCCGCAAAACTTGAGACGCGGCTGAATGTGGTACATAGACGCATTGAAGTGACAAACTTAGGATACTCGCGTTTCGAGAAATTAAACTTTCAAAACAATCAGCTACACGTATAACACAAAAACATCTGAAAGAGATTACGCAGGTGTGCAAGGAAGACAAAAACAGCAAAGCTGTGGGCCCCCCTGGGATCCGCTGTCAGTGGGGGCACGACGAGCGCCATACTCGGGATCTACCGCCCTTTGCCGTCGTTTAGCTGCGGCAGCTTCGCCGCGATAATCGGGGTTGGATCGTGCTGTCTAATATGTGCTGGAGCAGCGACACGACGGCGTTAGCGCGGCGCCTGTTCTTCCTCGGGAATTACGTACTGTTTCTATAGGCCCATGTTTTGCGGGAGTCTAAACAATCGGCTCGGTGTGGAGTCACAAGGCGCTGAGTGTCACCGACGGACCTTCTTTTATGCCGCGCGTTCCCCGAGTTCAGTTCAGACCGGCTACGAGGCTAGCCCTCGACGCTGCTGGAATTTGGGCCCGACTAGAGTTGAGCCCTGCTGGGAGGCTAGGCCGGAAGGCTGCAGCATGCCCTCCGCTCTTAGCTGGTGCGTGCTGATATCGTGCTCTTTCTCCTCTCCAGGATTCACGGCGTGTGTCTGTTTTCTTTGAACTTTATGAGAACGCAACGAACCATTCTCAAGCTTAAGCATCTGTGCTGTTAAAACCCATTCGCTCGCTCTGTGTTGATATTACCCCAAAGCGCCACTACATTGACATTCCGAATGGCTTTAGAGGGTCGTGGCTCAGGATGGCTCCAAGGGTTCATGTGCATCGCCACCATTATCCCAAACAAAGGAAATCATCGTACTAGCAGACACTAAACAGAGACAAAGATAAAAGAGGCGACGAAGCAGCTTGTGTTTCGTCGCAACTTTTACCTTTGTCTCTGTTTAGTGCTCGCTGGTACGATGATTTCCTTAGTTAGTAACCAGCTCGCCCAACTTACCGCCTTAGATCGCCAAAAATATTGAAGCATTCCTATGGCTAATTTTCTCCCAGAACAGAAAATAGTAATGCAAAACTAGAGGTCGTTTGTTAGTTAACCAGAAGTGCATTATCCAGAAGTGCAAATAATGGAAGATCTACTGGGTGAATCCTCAAGAACAAGTGAACATCTCGTCCCGCTCTTTCGTGAACTTCAGCAGCCGGTTTTATTGCTGCCGCTTCAGATGCCTACAATACGGTGTTTTTCACACACGTCTGGCAGCGGGCGAAGTGTGCTTTGCGCTCTATTGGTCTCCATGGTTGCGACTCATAGCGGAAAAATTGCTACACCTTCTAACGAAACGGCCGGAACCATAGGACAAGGTGATGAAAAGACACACAGAAAAGCTGTTACTCAGCGTTATTAGTTTGCTACGTCTCATTCATAGTTTTATCAGCGGCATTGACTGCCGGACACTTCTTTGGCATCGGGCCTGTATCGCCACTCTGGCGCACTCAATATCATTCGTTCTATTTAGCCAACTTAATAGCGATGCGCGGCGGCCCACCATATTTTACGCTGGTATGTCTCAGACGCACTCAAGGTGCGTCTTACAGCGCTCTATGTTCCAGTGTCTCACAGCGCAAACTTTTGCGGACATGGGCCATGTGTTATCTATGCAATAAGCACAAGAGCCAGTAACACGGGGAAAAAGATATTCACGAGAAAGGGCTCTCACAGGGTCGTTTTCAAGGTTAGATTTTATTACAGGAATTTTTTGGTGAATTTAGTATGAAAACGACTTCGCTTCGATATAGTCAAGTACAGCAATTCATCGATATAACGAAATTGCTTTACTCGAAATATCTCTTTATTCGCAATTTCGTCTAATCCCAACCCAAACACATGCATTTTAGGCCGCATTACTCGAAGCGCACGAAGAGCTGCACCCGCGTATAGTGAAATGGCGAGCGGAAGCGTCGCCGAGCGGCGGCGACCCAGCGGCGAGATAGGCGGTCAACATGGCGAGTTAGCAAGCTGGTGTTTCGCCGGCGATTTTCTCGAACCGGTCATGCTCGATTCGTGCCATCCGAATTCAGACGAACGGTCCAAATGCGTGGTAGGGTAATTGAATTTTATTCATAAACATTGTTCAATGGCGTGGACGCGACGGTGCGCGAACACTGACACTGGAAGCGTAGAATTAGCAGTGTCGTCGACAGTGCGGCGCAGAAAAACGTTTGTTTTGTAAACTTTTCGGCTGTACACCTCGGGAAAAAATTGCCCAGTGGTCGCGCAAAACCATAGTGCAAAACCGGCCAGTTTTCATGATTCCGCTGCGTATCCACAAAGAGCGTTAATCGTTTTTTGAGCTCAACAAAAACAACCTCGAACTCGAGCCACGGAATTTGCGATGCTTTCCAGCGAGAAACTGTCGCACCACTCCGCGGCCCCCTCCGCCCCCGCCCCCCCTCCCATCCTATATATAAAAGTGGCTACCGACTTCTCCTCTATGTCGCTCGAGTCTACGAGGCGTTCGGACGCAAATCACTGCTTGGTCAAATCGGAGAAGGGGATTGTCGCGCCCTGCGAGAACACGAAACAGCCAAAGATCACCGCCTTTTTTGCACCTGAATGAAGATTTGCTTCACTGAATACAATTTGTTTTGATTCCTCGTAGCTGTCACGAAATTAATTTTTAACTACTTTAGCTTTTCGCGAGTGGTCGCTTATATCAGAAAACCGCTTATAACGAAATTTACAGGATATCAAAAGACGCCTCTCTGAGCTCGACCAATCTGATTCTGTCAGGGACCTCTGTGTAGACGTCAGTAGTGTCAGCTTCCTTCTAAAGGAATCATGCGATCAGCTCTGGAACACTGACTCAAAGCAAACTCAGCGATCGAGCCTTGTTGTTGACGACCTAGACAACCGCATACGGCGCAATAACCTTATTTTTAAGGGCCTTCCTGAGACCAGTCGGGAAAAGTGGACAGAAACTGAAAAAACGATTACCAAGTTTGTTGGCGAATACTTGGACATACACGTCGGTGAGATCGAGCGGGCTCACAGAATAGGTGAATGGAAAGAGGGAACTGTCCTCCCTGTAGTTGTCAAATTTCTCAACTTTAAAGATAAACATAACATCCCAAAGAATGCATGGAAACTGAAAGACGTATTGTCACCACGTGTATGGATCGAGGAAGACTTTTCGCCAAGAATGCAATATTAACAAAACAGCTCACAGACTTTGCCCACGCAACAAAGCAACCAGGTGAGAATTACAAGGTACTTTCTGATAAGCTTCTCCTGAATGGCCGTCTTTACCACCTCGACCCGGTAACTAATATTGTCGTGCCCTTGCCGAGGCGCGGAATCCCTGCTACGGAACAGAGTGAGACACTTTTAGAGGAGTCAAGCGCCGCGGCTGCTAAAAAAAAGTGACTGAAAAATCGTTCGTCTTCAAAGCTGTCAATCTTCCTGGCGAATTTTCGCAGCTTATTTAATAAACAGTACCTCCCATGCTCCTTCACTTAATCATGTTGGGTGGATATTGTGCTTGGAGCTGAAACGTGGATTTCCTCTGATGTTAGTGATTGCGAATTTTCATTGGCTAAAAACTTTTCTGTATTTAGGAAAGATAGAACAGTGTCTCGTGGTGGTGGTGTTATTGTGGCCGTTAAAAATAATTTGCAAGCCCATTTAGTCGATACAATTTCATGTATAGGGATCCTATGGGTGATAGTACGCATATCAGCCTCTGTACGTTGTGCTGTCGGGGTCTGCTACCGTCCGCCCGATTCTTCCCCCGTATTTATTGAGCACTTAAACGAATCGCTGTGCTTTATACAAAACAAGTACCCAAAATACCCAATAATTCTTGCTGGAGACGTCAATTACCCAGGGATTGATTGGTGGTCAGGCATACCACATGGCAGCACAAGAAAGCATGAATGTCAAGAATTTCTCTATGTGTTATCTTCCTTTAGTTTGAGTCAAATGGTCAGATTGCCTACGCGTGTCGACAAAATTTTAGATCTTGTGCCGACCACAGGACCAAGCCATATGCTTGTACACGTTTTAGATAACATCAGCGATCACAACATAGTGCATTGTGAGGTAACATTACAAAGCTGCAAAACGGAGAATAAAAAGGAAACATTTTTTGATTACAGCCGTGCGAAGCGGGGCATGATAGACTCTGAATTGTTATCATTTTCCGCGCAGTACTTCACTTCCTTTGCTCTCAGAAATGTGAATGAAAACTGGCAAATTGTTCGCGATAACCTTCTTGAGCAGAAAGAAAAAAATTCCCCCGCATTTCCCCGAAGGGGAGAATGTGAAAGTGCGAATGCACGGTTGTCGGTCCGCTTGCGGCGCTTGCGCTCGGCCCCCGCAGCCCACCGCCTCGCCGCCTTCTCTTCCATCTCTTCCATCGGGTTTGTAGTATCACGTGTACACCACGCAGTTATCAAGCCGCTATAACGCCGCTGAGTCGCCAACGCACTCCGCTGACGACGTAGTTTGAATGCGTTAAAGATATAAGGCGCGTCACTAACGCTCATATCACGTCGCGGCCGTGGCTTGGTCGGTAGAGCGTCGCGCTGCGGCCGCAAAGTCCGTGGATCGAAACCTGGCGCCGGATGCTGTTTCTTTATAGAGGAGCACTGCGGACGCCGACGCCGCCGCCGCCGACGCCGGCGGTGGATGGTTTGGGGTCGCTTATAAAGTGAAAATACGTTCCAAGAATCAGTATCATGTCATCGACGCAAAGCGCGTGGTTTTACGGCCGGCGTTAAACGCTGCATCAATAAGAAAAAAAGCAACTTTATTCCAAGGCCAGACGATCTGATTCAGCCGATGACTGCAAGCGCTACAAAGAACACTCTAAACTGTGCAAAGCAGAAATCGAGGCAACCAAGGAAAAAAATTTCAACAACGATATAACAAACCTACTGCATACCCACACGAGAAAAGTTTGGAAAGTGATAAATCCAAAGCACTCATCATCATCGTCCATACCATTGTCTAAAAACGGTACAGACCTTTCCTCATCAGAGGCTGCAGAGGAATTAAATTCTGATTTTTGTTCTGTGTTTATGAATGAAAGCCCATTACCAGCCACTCTTAATATACAGTCATTATATTCAACAATGGATGACTTGCTTATCACTCAGGATGGTATTGATGCAGCCATTGATAGGCTTCCGACCAACTCTGCACCAGGCCCCGATGAAATATGCACCAAACTACTAAAAATGACTACAGTGGTCGTATCCCCGATCTTAGCTGCTTTATTTCAGCAATCGATAGACACAGGATGCGTACCGTTTGCTTGGAGAATTGCCCGTGTTATCCCCATCTGCAAGTCAGGCGACCCGTCTGTGCCTCTTAATTACAGACCGATTTCCTTAACCAGGATAGTTTGCAAACTTCTAGAACACATAATATCATCTGCCGTTATGAGCTACCTAACAAAACACAGCTTCTTTTTTTCTAATCAACATGGTTTTTTGAGAGGCAGTTCTTGTGAAACTCAGTTATTTGAATTATTGCCTGATCTCCATAATGCAGTACATTCGCCCTCACAAATAGATGCTATATTCATAGATTTCGCAAAGGCCTTCGACAAGGTCCCTCACATCCGCCTAATGGAAAAACTTACTGCTCTTAATTTACAACACTAAGGTTAACAGGTGGATTAAGAACTTCCTAACCCATCGGTTTCAGTCAGTAACCATTAATGACCATTCCTCCTCTTTAGCTCAAATAACTTCTGGAGTTCCACAGGGCTCAGTCTTGGGTCCTATCCTATTTTTAATATATATCAGTGACGTTAACACTAATATCTGTTCTGCTATCCGATTATTTGCGGATGACTCCGTCATTTATAAGCGAATAAAAAAACCCCAAGATTTCTTATAATTGCAAGCTGACCTTAATCAACTGACGAAATGGTGTAGGGATTGGCAGATGGAAACAAAATGTGCCCAAAACTAACGCCATAACATTTACCAAAACTAGCGCGTCTGAGCCCCGTCACTATTTTCTCAATAGTATGCCTGTAGAAACCGTAACTATGGTAAAATACTTGGGGGTCCACATAACGTCTGATCTAATCTGGAATCACCATATCGATAAAATAATCAGCAAAGCTTCTAAATCACTCGGATTTATTAGGCCCAATCTGCACTCAGATAACACATCCACAAAGCTTCTGGCCTACCATACACTTGTTCGATCAAAGATTGAATATGCGGCGCTAATCTGGAACACCTACCAGTCGTATCTCGTAAATAAACTTGAAACACTCTAAAATAAAGCTCCCCCATTCATTCTTAGGAACTACTCACGAACATCAAGTATAACAGAAATGAAACAAACCCTGAACTTACCACCTCCACAACAACGCTGGCTTCATAGTCTTTTATCGGTTTTTCATAGGCAAACCGTAACCACAGCCGGTCTTCTTTCGATGTCTCGCACATAAGACCCGCTGGTCGCGTTTTTCCCAGTTTAGATCATGCATTCAAAGTTCAACCAATATTTGCGCGTACCAACCTATTTTTCTTCTCGCAACACTTACTTGCTATTCGTCACTGGAATCAGCTCCCAGATAACATCGTCACCCTCATTAACCACGACTCATTTATCAAGCAGTTACAGTTATTCCTCACTGTATAAATCAATTTTTAGTGTTCGTGTGTTTTTTGACCCTCTTAGATTGGTTCAATGTTTGATGTTTGTGTCATTTTGAGCCTGGGCCATTTTTTAACCCTCGCATTTTAGAAATTGGATAACTTGTGTGCGCCTTTTTGTGTACCCTTTTTTTGCAACTAGTATGCATATCGACATGAATGTGTTATATTCGCATTTATGGGTGTTGCTGTTTTTCATGTTGCAATGTGTTTTGCTTTTACTGCGACCCCTATGTAACGCCCGTAAGGGCCTTTAGGGTAAATGAATTAAAAAAAGGCAATTGCTAGTACCAGTTATGTATTGATGTTTTGCTTGAAAGATGCCCAATGCTTCCTTTTGGCGGAACAATATTGCAAGCGTGAAGTGTTGTACCAGATGTAGCATTTTAAAATCGCTTTGCCAACATAAACTTTGTTTACGGATTCTTGTAGGTTTTGGCCGAGGGACTGAATCGACGTACGGGCGCACAGACTAAATTTTTCGGGTTTAAATTTGGCGCAAATCACAATCTGCCTACCCCTCCGCTAACACTATAGTACGCGCATATCTTCGTGTGGTATTGCGGTGTAGAATAGCATTATTTTCCGACAAAATACGGGACGCAATTATGAAGAGTGTGTTAAATCTAACGAGCTCACATTTTACCATAGTCCTCTATTTACCATGTTGTTTCGGCTTGCCTGCTTACTAGCACGGTGCGAAAGGACAATAGCTCAAAATACTCCTAATCTAGACGATCCTTAGAGTGATATGTGGTTCGGTTGAAACTCACACGAGTACAGATGTACGGCTCTACTAGAATGTCGTTACCGCCCACGAAAGCTGTGATCGGCACTAAGGCTACTTCCGCCGTGTGAACTGAACACTGAAGCCGCGGCACTGAGTTCCCAACAGCTGTAGATCATCTGACACAGGTGCTGTACGATTTGACGCTAACAATGTCTTTGCCCGGAGAGCCCGCTAAATAAAGTACAACCAGATATTCGTAAACAACCTAGAACTGAATACTAAAAATGGCACGGAACCAGTGACTGGCGCCAGTGTTATTTGATGTAGGAGAAACTTGGCACCTTGATTAACGTCTGCATAGATATATTAGGCCGGCCCAGCTAGCCATAGAAATCTGGAGGATAGCAGGAGCCATTTAGTATAGAAACACGCTTCGTTCATCCGAAATAGCTTGTGTTAAAGGGCTAATAGTTAAAAAATATATATATAACCTTTTCTATTCTAAAAAAAAGGTGCAAGCGAAGCGTCATCTCAGTGAAAACGTCCGAAATATAAACGCATTCACCGCAAAACAGCAACAACAGCACTTCGGCCGAAACGCAAAACCATCAGTGGACCAAAACAAACCCGTCTCTTTCCGCTAAGTTTTCACAGAACATAAATGTTGGCTATTCGTTATTGCAGACCATTCTTATGCGAATATCCGGAACGGTTTTGTTCTTCGGTGGATGCCCGCTTTTTTGCACAGCGAAACATGCGCAGCCCACCCATTCCCGACGGGAGCGAGCGGCCGCACCTGCGTTTGGCGCGATGCGAGCGACGACGCTCATCGGCTCCCATTGTGGTGTGACATTGCTCGACACTTGTGCGCGCTGGCTCGCGTCAGCTGCGAGCGGCGAGCGAGGGCTCCTCCTGAGAAGGAAATCCCCGAGAGGGTGTTAATCTCTGTTTCAATGTGTATGCTCGAACAGGGCTGCAGGCAACACTTTATCCTAGGCCAATCCCCCGAGTGGGTATAATTGCCAAACAACCTAAGGCATCTTATTGTCGTCGTCGTCATTAAAGCGCGTAAATAAATTAGGTTTTAGCTCAAGGCGGTTCGCTGCACGCTACCACCAACCGCGCGATTCAGCCAATACTATCTTTGCTTGCAAAGGTGACTTTGGTAGGGCCAATAATGGCATGAACTGATAGCAGGTTCCTCGTTATAAAGTGGCTACAAAGAAGAGGGAATAAACGTTGAGGATGACAATTGGTGTGATGGAGGTGCGAAATATAAAAATGCGGGGCTTAAATAGACTCCGCCTTCGCAAGATAAAATCAGTTGAAGAGTCAGTTTATCAGTTTAGTTGAAAATCAGCTAGGATTGAAGACAAATCAGGAATCAGTTTATTTTAAAGTTAGCTAAAATTGATGACAAATAAAAAATTCCCCGCATTTCCCCGAGGGGAAGAATGTGAAAGTGCGAATGCGCGAGTTGAATTTGCGCGGTTCGGTAATGTTCGCGAAAGAGAGATCACACACACACACACAACTACAAAGAAAGAAAGATGCATTTATTCCCAGACACCTATTTGTGTTGTCGTTGTACATGATTGCTAAAGCGGATCTCAGCTTTGAAATTTCGTGTCAGTACTCCTTTAAGCGGGTGCATTAGCCCTTCTCACGCCCGATTCCTGGTCAATCCCCCACGTGGGTATGTGCCATGTCAGCGGCCAGGCAGCGCGCGCCCATCTCCCCTCGTTGCCAAGGAAGACGAGGAGATTCCTGGCCAATCTCCCACGTGGGTATGTGATGCGGACATCGCCGGTGGACGCAGGTTCAGGGTCGCTTAAGAAGTGCATTGCACTTAAAAAGTGCGTCTTGGTTATATTCGTGATATAGTAATTGTGAGTAATGGATTGGGTTAAAAACCAAAAACCTGCTTGAGCGTTTGGGGTATTCAATTGAGTCTCGATGAAGGGAATTGCATGGGAGAAATAAAAAATTGCTTCCCGGTGATCATCATGAGGTATTCATGGTGAGTAATAAATTAGGGTAAAATAAAAATTGATGCCGCGAGGATGTGTGGGGTACCAAACTAAAGGTTTTGACAAGGAGAATCACGTGAAGCAAATAAAAATGGCATCCAGATGATCAGTATACTAGTTATAAGTAGTCAAACGTCGCAAACTTACTGCAGATGTTACAACGGCAGCACAAAAATAATTGTGGTGTCAAAGCCAAGGTATAAAGGCGAACAATGACCGCATCGTAAGATCATTATCTCCGGTTGTAAGCTCATGGGGGCAGTAAAACTAATGATTTTTATGCCGGGACAGAGTACAGCTAAAGCAAACACGGGCCGCTGAATGATAGCGAGTTCGTCTTTGAAGGACGGCAATATTCAAGCACCTTCGTCTGGTGCTTCAGAGGTATTTCGAAGGAGAATATCTAGTGTACTGAGATGCTTCCTGAAGCCATACATGGTGTCGAGTATAAGGCCTTTTTCTTCAAGGAAGGGTTGGAAGCGCTTCAGTATCGTTCTTTCTTCTAACTGGCCCAAACAGAAGGTCAGAGAGATCGGTCTTAGGTTATCAAGATGAGGGGACTTATTTGGCTTGGGGATGAATCGTATTTCAGCCCTCTTCTACTCGAGCGGGAGGTGACCTGAGCTCCAGTGCGAATGTATGTAGTATAGAAGGTGATCCAGCGAGCCACCGTTCAGGTTGGCAAGAAGCCGGTAAGTGGCTTGGTCTGGTCCCGGGGGGTATTTTTATTGCATTGAAACAAAGCTGCTTTCATTTCGTATAGTTCAAAGTCCTTATCTAAGTCACTGTTTGCCGATCCTCTGTAAGGAAGTGGTTTCAAGTGCCGGTGTTAAGATATTTAGCCGACAGTGTGTGGATGAGATCTTGGGGAGATCCGTTGATGGAGCTTAGGGTTCGGGTCATATTGCGCTGGGTCTCGCTCTTGCTTGAGAGCGGGTCAATGAGGTGCCTAAGTAAATACCATGTTTTGCGAGTGGTAAGGGTACCCTGGAGGCTGTCACATAATTGAAGTCTTTGCCTATTTGAATGGCGTATTCAGTGGCTTCTTTATTAATTTGTACAACACTGAAATTCTGAGCCGGAGGTTGCGGCTCCGTCATTGCCGCTTCCATTGCTTTGTGAGGCTTCTACGGGCCTCCCAGAGGTGGAGAAGTTTAACATCTACGCTGGGGTTCTGGGAGGAAGTGATTATGGGTTTTGTGTTTACCGTGACTGTTTCAAGAATGTCATCGATCCAGTCGGATAAAGGTTGGTTAGGGTCTATAGGGCGAGAGGAATTGGCCTTGCGCAACGCATCCCAGTTAGTGAGACGGGCGACTCCTGTCCTGACGTTGTAATCGAGTTTAGGAATTGTAAGTTCGATAATATTATGGTCGGATCCGAAATTCTCGCCAGTGCATGACCATAACACATCCAGGGTGCCCAATAATAAAGACAGGTGGGGAAGTGTCCCTGGCTGTGCTGGTTCCCATTCGTCTTGTTGAGCCGGGATGGTTTAGAAGCAGGAGGTGAAAATCACCGCTTCTGCCAGGAGAGTGCCTCGTTTTGTTTTCGAAGGATAGCCTCATTGAAGATGAGCTGCGTTAAAATCACCAAGAATAAGGAGCGGTTTGGTTTCAGCTACTATAATAGCGTAACGACTTCTTGATAAAAGGTCCGGAACCTTCTCAGTTGGGCGGCAATAGATATTGAGGATATAAAGGCTCAGATTGTTCATAGGAGATGGAGATAGGAGCTCGGTGAGGACGTGATTGCATCCCCTCTGTGGGGTGACATGATTAACAGCAGGTATAGTGCTACGAATAAGCGTGAGCGTTGAGTAGTTGTCTGACGAACCGTAGGCGGTGTATCCAGGGAGTTTCATGATACTGTTCGTTTCTTGGAGGCCAATGACCGCTGGTTTCGAATCAAGGGTGGTGAGGGATGCAGCTTTTTGTTTGCAGCCTCTAAAATTCCATTGGATGAGTCTCGTAGAAGTGGGATTAGGTTGCTTCCGGTTCATCACGTAACGACGTAGAGATGGTGTTGTCTGTGTTTCGGGTGTATGGGACGGCACGGGTGTGGTTCCTTAAGGAGCCTTTTGAAGTTGTCTTGTCAAATGGGGCCTAGGTCAGTGCTGTGGTCGAGAGACTTGGGTGAAGTGTTCATAAAGATTGCTTCCTGCCTGAATGAGTGATACTCCGTGCGGAGGGTTTGAATATCTTGTTGTAGTTTCTGGTTTTCTTGCAGAATATTCTGGAGGTATTTGTTTATTGAATCAAGCTGCTAAGCTGTTTGTAAACATTTCTTGGATCCGCAGTGGGGGGCGACGGCGGGTAGGTCTGTATCTGGGGGTGGAATTAATCAGTTCGGATGTCTGAGCGGGGGGCGGGCGTTAGGTTTTTTGCGTTTTTTTGCCGACTAAAGATTGCTTGTGCTCTAGGGCATCAATACGAGCATGAAGCGATGCTATTAAAGCAATTTGTTGTTACAGAATTTGGGTAAGATGCTTACATTCTGTGTAGGGAGTTGAATTCTGTGACTGTTGTGGAGACACGGGAGGAAGGGAATTAGTTTGAGCTGTGGGAGAGATCCGTTGGGCCCAGCTTGTTTTAGTTGGGCGAACTGGATGTCGAGTAACAGCTGCGGATACTGGGACTACATTGCCGGTTTTCTTTGAGAATGGCTGCATTTTCTTGACGAAGAAGTCATTGAGCGGTCCAGTCCCCGCCCACGCACCGGGATGGAGACTCGGGCTGTTTCAGGAGTGCTTGCCCGGGCTTTTCTGAGCCGCCTTTGCCGGAAAATAAATGGCTCAACCTAACGCTTTGACCAGCCTGGTGCTCTCGAAAGGTAGGAACCACTGCAGAGAGGCCGCAGGTCGGCGAGCAAGTGTGGTTTATTTGCGGCTGCTTGAGCCCACATTTATGGCAGACCGGAGTGGTGGGTTCGGGCAAGCCGTGGACCTATGGCCTACAGTTTGACATGTAGCACACACGAGGATGGTTTTCTTTTAGATGGAGCATGGATATTCTGCGCCGGAAAGTAGGAATCTGCAACGTACCTTGGGTTCGCGAAAGTGAGAACCACCGTAGATTAGGCGCCAAGTCTCATAGCTTAATCTGTAGACTGATAAGTGTTGTTGAGAATGCCTGCTTCAGACAGTTGAGCTGGGGCACCACTGATGACGTCTTTAACAGAGTCGTCGGGTGGCAGGCTGTAAAGTTGGACGGGGTACTGCTTGTTATGAATTGTTACGTAGTTGACTTGACCCAGAGGTCATGCCTCCTTGGAGGATGGAGTACTGTCAGTGGCCGTGTTTTGTGTTACATCAGCTATGAAGCGCAGATTTGCTTGACGCCACGTGACCTTGACGGTGTTCAGTAGCGCCTAGGCCAGCTCAGCGCACTCAATGTTGCCGAGCGCAAGCCTGCCTTGGGGACACATACCAGTTTGAAATCGCCCTTCGGTAGGGGCTTAGGCCTAAGGAATGGTTTATTTGCGGGCGCCAGGGCTTCCTTGGCTTGTTGTGGAGTCGGGGTTGTGGCAGTGTTGGCCGCGGCGGCACTGCGCTGTCGGCGACGTTGGGCTAGCGAGACGACCTTAACGAAGTCTTGATGGTAATCTTGATTTACGGCACAGTGATATTCTGTGATCATCAGGTCCGTTTCGGTGTCTGCTAAGGGGTTGGATGATGGCTGCTAGCCTTGATTTGCAGTCGAGTGATCTTCTTGTATGACAGCAGCATCCATATCTGCATCCGAAGAGGTGTTGTTTGAAGGCCCAGTGGCGGCACTCAAGGCGCTGGAGGTGTCTTGCATGATGGGTTCCTTGGCTGCGCCTAGCGCTCGGCGAGAGGCATGGCGCGGGAGTCGTGAACAAAAGTAAATCACGAAATATTTCACCCACGGGGTTGAGGCGGATGCTCCGGTGATTGGTGGAACTTGTAAGTTCAGTATCCCGGGATAAAGGGTGCAACAAAACGAAATTTAACACATTGCTGCGTGAAGTTCTGCGAAGCGGATAATGAAGATGATGAAGAAGATGATGATGATGATGTCCTCAAAGATTTTGGACGTACCCATAAGGGGGATTGCTCAGTGCAAAATCGGCTGTTGAAATACGTGTGGCCTTCAAATAATAAATTATTTCCGGAAAGAGGCTGTAAAGGAAACTTAGTTATGAATAAAACCCAAATTACCCATTATTAGCAACCTTCAGCAATTCAAACGACCTGAAGGAGAAAGAAAATTTGAAGGACACGTCTGATTATCGCAGCACTTCTTCTTGTTCCTGCTCTTCATGTCTCGCTCGGACAACGCATTACTAAAACAGTGGCAAATGGCCGCGTTGGCTCACTGTCTAAGGCGTTGTCCTGCTGAGCACAATGGCGTGGGGTCGATTCCCGGCCGCGGCAGCCGTTTTTCTGATGGTGGCGAAAAGCGGAAATGCCCGTGTGTTCGAGATTTCGGCGCACGTTAAAGATCCAAGGCGGTCAAAATTAATAAGGATTCCTCCACTACGGCGCGCCTCATCGCGTGTGTAGCGTAATCGCGTTATACCCCACAATAAAAACAGTGGCACCCAGTTTGTTCACTCCCAGTCGGTCACACAGTCTGTTCACTGTCACGATGCGGATGCCTGCCACGTTTCTCTCTTTCAGTCATGCCTTGTCCGAGCGAGACATTAAGGGCAGATTGTTTGAAAGGTTATGGAGGTGGGGTTGTTATCAGAGCAGGGTCGACTTTTATGAGTGTGCCTTGGGTAGGTCTAAGAGATAAGGAGTCGGCGATCCTTCGCATGGCTGCAACGCGTGGCCATTGCGCGGTGAGTGCGATAAGTGTGCGAATATATATTTACGCATCTTTCAAATAAAACTAGTTGAGATTCAGACGTCCGTGTTGTCTCTTCTCTTATTTGTTCTTGTACGCATTCGCTATGAATTTGTTAACATTTTTGCTGCAGTTCCTTCCTCTGTGTGACACATCATTTTTGTGGTCCCAAGAATGCCGACACAATATTTTCTCTAGTACCCTAGGACACGCGCTGCCGCCTGGCTGCCTCCTTATCTGCAATTGCTCCGGCCCAGGGGGTGAGCGTTGCTGCAGAAATGAGCCCTAGTCGAGCAGGGGAGAGGCAGAGAGAGAAAAGTTAGAAGAGGAACACATACTGTCCGCGCAGTGCCCCAGCGACTAGGAGCCTGTTCATGGAATCGAAACTATGAAACATTGTCCTATCACTTCCCAAATCAAAATGAGAGGAGAGTGATGTAAAAAGGCGTCCAACTTCACCGAAGGTGCGGCCAGTTGTTGGTCGAGCCTTCGAAAACCCAAATCGCAAACAGAGAACAAAACCACACTACGATTTTTTCCCACTATGTAAACGCATCTACGGACGATCTAAATATATACCGATACGTGGTGGTGTACTAATGTACTGTTTCTTATGATCTATTCGTGTATGATCTTATCTAGAACCGGCTCTTTTTCGCGTTTTTAAGTAACCGTTTTGACATAATGGAAACCAGTTTCAAGTACGCGCCATGTGTCGAGAGGTCTTATCAGAACTTTTCGGTCGACCAACTGGTTTATGGGGG
The DNA here is from genome assembly GCF_048455015.1 of Haemaphysalis longicornis. Lineage (NCBI taxonomy): Eukaryota > Metazoa > Arthropoda > Arachnida > Ixodida > Ixodidae > Haemaphysalis > Haemaphysalis longicornis. The sequence goes on along the minus strand of NW_027526460.1, from coordinate 150,650,773 downwards.
CATGCATTACTTTTTGGACTCAGCGCTAAGAAAGTGTTGCATTAAAAATAGCTTTGGCCTGGCAACGTGCGCGCAGCCGTTAAAATAGGTGCTCGTACAGACGTAAACTTGCAAGGAGGGCGTTATTTACGAGCTCAAAGAGGTGGGTTGATCCCGCTCGCGGCGGCATCATTTAAGATGGAGGCAAGAGCGAAAACGCCAAAACGTTGAGGTTCTGGTGCACGTTAAAGATACCGAGTTGGTGAAAATAATCCGGAGCTGTTCTGTGTGGCTTCTCTAAGTGGCCAGTTTTTAGCATCGGTGAGTTCACCCCTCACCATCCCCCCCTTTCACATTTTTAGGATATCCTTTACGTACTCAAAGACAATGGCTAGCCTGCTCCGAGATTTTCGCGAACACGGTTGCTGTAACCATGGTGAAACAGCATGCGGATGAAGAATTATTAAAGGCTAAGCGGTGTCGCGACAGCTGTTGTGGCGGCCTCAAACGACGTCTTCTTTGGCGCTGATTGCTTTCCTTCGGCGCACAAGTGCACTCGTATAGCTGCCGCCGAAAATGTCTGATACCAGCTATCGTCGGATAGCATAGTGATAGCAGCACCCAAGTGTTGTCTTGAGATTGTCCCAGTATTTTATGCAAAACAGATATTTATCGCGGTCATTCTGAACGGCAGCACACTCGTGTGAATGGCACCGCGATAATCTCACTGTTTGCGCCATCACAAGCCGTATGCGACCGCTGGGAGGCTCCAGCAGGAACAGCGCACTTAAACGCCCCAGTGACAAGAAGAATTCTCAAGAGCATTTACAGCGGTTTTCATGCTTGATGTCGTGTCTTTTGCGGATACATTAGTTATCGCTGTCCGTCCACGATCAAGTGCACCGACGCCGCAACTGCTTTACAGAACACTGGCTGACGTCATCCCTGGAGGTTAATGTAAGTCCCGATTCGCCGCTTGGGTGCAACGTACTTAAAGATACGACCTTTCCCACACCTGTGACTTGCCAGCGCAGCAAAGCCCTTCTTTGTACTCGACGCAGTGTCTCCAGCAATTACAGGTTGGCTATACATTACCCCTTGTAGAGTAGTGACATGTTTTCTACGGCTTCTTTTCGTGCGACTGCTTCCCTTGCCATCGCTTTGGACAACAAAGCTGTTTATGGGTAGCGGTTTGGGCATATTTCCTTGTGAGAACGCAAAGCGTCTTCCGGCACAGGCAACCTGACCGCGAATGATCAGTGGAAAACGGCTGTAACTTTTGTTTTTTCAAAACTCCACAAATACCATTACATGAAAACTGGCCGCTAACACGACCCCATCACTACGCCGGGTTTTATTGACATTCATAATAAGCTCACAGTGTAGACTCAAACGTTACACAATTACTCTGTGCGGCCGGTACACGGAAACCTACGGGAGAGGTTTTGTTACAGCAATGGGCTGTACCTTCTGTCTCATCGCAACTCTCCCGATAAAAGGAAATCACAGTGACGCGACAATTTTACGTCACTGTTACGGCACAAAAATAATAGAACGATTGCGCGAACATGTGATTGTGCTCGGGTAGTTTTACTGGATCAATTGTTCACTCCAAGGTAGAGTTGTAAACGTACAGAATAAAACGATGAACAAACAGCGAGGGAAACAAGACCACAAGAAGGGAACACAGACACGGCGTTGACTAGCAATGGATGTTTATTGTCGCAAAAGAGTCAATAAATAGCAAAAGACCGAAGGCACGTGCTATCCGACGGCAGGAATAAAAAGCAATAAAACGAAAATAACAATCTACAAAAAAAATCTATACGCCACCGTAATCTCCACTACTGACAAATCATTAGCATCCAGCACACATAATCTCGGAGCGCCCGCGCAGTCTCTCCTGACTACCCAGAATGTCAATTTCTTTCCCGTTTCGGCAACGGATGGTGCGCTGACACAATCCTGTTTCCTGGTATCGGCTTGCGAGGCTTGTCTTATCATTCGCCGGATGCTGTGCTGATATCAAGCCAGCACGTGCAACTACTCCAACGAAGGCAGGCTACTTGGGCATTTCGCAACGTCCGCAGCGAGCGTGCTCCTTGTGTTTTTCGAACCGCACCCGGGCTCCCGAAGGCGATTATTGAGCCAACACCCTGTTTGCCACCAACGGGGCGCTGCCTCAATAATCGCCTTATGAAAGTTGAATCACCTCAGATTCGTCCCTGTACATCGCCTTGTTAAAATTAGGTCAAAGCTAATGGCGAATTATTAGCGCGTATATCCCGAATTTATCGTTTATTGCCGTTTAGGCCAAAAGTTCAAACCACGATTCTTCTTGAAAAACATAAGGGCTACCCAGTATAATAATTTCTAGAATTAAACTGCTAAATGGGAAATCATACCCTCCAGAAATGGTAGTAACGTAAATCCGTGGATGTATCGGGGATGTGCAAGCAATATTTGTTTCCACTGTAGCGTTTAAAAAAATATTTCAACTACTGTAACATTTTGAAAAACACAGTTACGCTGGTTAAAGAACGTCAATGCTTATTATGGTGCGGGGTGATCGGTATAATGATTTTTCACGTAAAGCATCTGCGCAGAGATATTTCTCCTTACTTTTAGCAACCAACGTGTGAACGCGTCTAGTAAGTACCACCCTGCCATTACATTATATCCTTAAAACGCGCACCCCTTCTGAAAAATCAACTCATGGTGTTGTTTGTAAGCAATTCAGCCACGACGTGTCTATGTTTATGCTACACAGCTTCACAGCTCCTAATAAATTTTCTCAAGCGGACACTCCCGAAGTAGCTGTTTACACCTGGACGTATGGAATAGTCACAAAATGTTCTATTAAATTGCAACAATTTGACTGCAAGATAGGCCTATTATGCATAGATCCATAGGAGGCCGACAATAGATTTATGCGAGATTTTCACACCATTTAGCAGCAGTATTTTTCTTTACCCTGAAAATAAACAGAAAAAGACACGAATGGCGTAGATAACGTACGAACGCTGTAATACAATACCTGGGAAAACATACTGTACAACAAATTTATAAGGGCTAGACGCCGAAGCATAAGCTTCATCTGACCTAGCGGCCGAGGGTTTACTTGCTTTCAGGTTGCCACAAAACAAATAAAAACTCTGTTCGGGGTGCTAACGAAGAATACGAAATTATTTATTTCTGTAGACACAATAAAGAATTCCTCCATTTTTTTCGAAAACTTGGATTCCATGTTATTTATTTATTTATTTGTTTGTTTGTTTAATTTGTACTGGAGATAGTGGGCACAAGTACAAAACATGCCGTTTGATTAGTGTGCGTCAATATATCCTGTGCAAGCAACGGGGTACGTTCGAAAAAGGACTATTATGCGCCAGGATGATGGTGGTAGGAGCAAGGTGCTGGGCCTACACCACCTAGATAAGTTCAGGCGTCTTCACTCCGGTAGAGTGTACCACAAGTTTCTAGTACACTCTAACTCTAAAACTTCTAGTACACTCTAACTTCGGGGTGCATGCCTTTCACGTCATTCAAACTTGCCCGAGCCTCTCACGCCGTACGAGCAGCGTTTCGGTGTGTCCGGACACGTTGACAGGCAAGGTGGAGGGCGACTTCTCTCTCGAGAGCGTTTCTTGAAGATGGAACACCTGCGTACAACGTCAACGTATACGGACTGCGATGGAAGAACCATTGAAGCTCCCATGAAGTTGACACGGTTAACTCCACACGCCTTCCCAGCCATTTTCCCAGACTGCCATTCGTATATCTCGTATTCGCGCACGTCGCGAGAAAAGCCTGAAGTGAAAAGAAAGCGGACTGAATGAGCTACTCCAGAAAGCAATACACGAGTCCCAAACAGCGTTTGAAAACGAAGAAAAACAGTACAAAGTTCGTAATTCGGGTGAACTGATGTCTCCGGTTATGAGCGTCCAAATGAGAAGTTTTGTTGTACAACAGCATGCGAGACATGCCTCATCATCGCCCACATTGAACCGGCGTTGCCAGCCTCGGAGATGCTTTTATCTGTCGTTGTAGCAGAGGATCTGTCCGTTTCCGTGTATTTTGTGAGTGCGCTCCGTTGGTGTCAGATGATGTGTGCATTTCTGACAAAGTCCATAATGTCCGCGCGCTGGACAACCTTCTCGACAGCGTGGAGCGCTATTGTGAAAAGAAGGCCCATCAACAGGAGGACAAGTTGGGAGGAGTGCTTAGGCTGGTTTTATCCTTGCTGGATGACATTTGTGATGATGAGATGGCTGACGCACTAATCTTCCTGAAGGAACAGTGCAAGGTGCTGACAAAGAAGAGCAATGGCGTGCGGTATTCTGCAGAGTTTTTGGTTTTGACCAGTATATGGCACATAATTTCTCCACACGCATACGAGTTTTTTTGCCACAGCAACAAGCTTGTCTTGCCGCATGACACTACCATCAAGCGAGTTTGTGCTGCACATGACGTGCGCCCATCGAAAGAACAGTGCGAAGAAGGTTTTCTGAGATACATTAAGCGCCGAGCAACCATTCCGAAGCCTCAAGAAAAAAATGTGAAAGTAATTCTTGACGAAATACACCTGCAGCACTTTTTTTGACATAAAGGTGGCTGCCTGACAGGGTTTGCTGCGCATTTTGCGGAACCGGTAAAAACAGCGCATGTCTTCGTGGTACAGTGTTTGCTTTCGTCTTATAGAGATGTTGCTCATATCCTTCCGGTAACTCGTATCATAGCAATGGAGCTGCATGACGTTCTAAAGAAACTAATCATGAGGCTTGAAAGTGCGGGTCTGCATATTGTTGCGGTCATAACAGACAACAATGACACACACCAGAAAATGATGTCTCTATTAAGTGAGCAAAATGAGCCAGGGATTGTTTTTCCTCATCCTGCCAACGCGCGGCAGCCATTGTTTCATGTTGTTGACACTGTTCACTTGTGCAAGTGTATACGCAACTGTTGGCTCAATCAGAAGGATGATGACAAGTCATTTTTCTACCCTCCTTTTATAAGCTGTGGAAGTGGTGAGGACCAAAAAGCTTCGTTTACTATTTTGAGGAAGCTGTACCAGGCTGAACAAAGCAAGCTTGCAAAGGTTGCCTATGGTCTGGCCTATAAAGCACTTTATCCAAGCTACCTAGAGCGTCAAAATGTGAAATTGGTATTGAAAGTTTTTAACAGATTTGTGTCATCAGCTTTGTCACTTGAAGCACAGAAATGGAATTTGCTGCACTGCAGGAAACAGCCACGTTTATTGATTTGGTTGTCAGGTGGTGGAGCATTGCGAATGTTAAGACTCCAGCAAAAGGGGCACAGACTACGTGATGTCTGGCAGCAGCCTGTGAAGGATATGTCTTGTTTGCAAGTTCAGTATCTCGATCAGTTCATAACCTGGCTTGACAGGTGGAGACGAAGGGGCACCACGGCTGGTGGTTTGGCAAAGGAGACCCACATTGCTCTCTGGCTGAGCACGTATTCATTGATTGAGCTGTCACGGTATTGCCTTGATGAGCTGGGATTTAGGTACGTCCTTTTTGGGGAAGTTTCAAACAGATTGCCTTAAGGCCTGGTTGAGGAAGTACCGCCAAATGTGTGGCTCTCACTACAATGTCTCAATCACAGAGGTATTCGAAGCGGAGACAGATTCGTTTGCAGAACACTTTGATGCTGGACGACATGCCGTTGACCTTGAAACCAAATGAACAGGAGCTTGATGCCGAGATGCTGATAGCAAAGTATGTCATCAAACTCACCCAAATTGACCTGAAGGCATCACAAACTGACGTTACTTGGCATACGTTGCCGGCTATTGTGCGCATGCCGCTATTAAACGTGATCCATGTGAGGATTGTCAGTCACAGCTCATGATCACTGACCGAGAACTGCAGCAAAGTGAGCACGTACTCATTTAGAGCATGAGCAGAGGAGGCTTGAAGTTTCAGAAGCCTTTCGTTGTTAATGTTGTTCTTGGCACGACGACATCATTAGAGCACCTTATAAGCAAGGGACAGGAAGAGCGGTTTCATGCAGAAGCCAACCAAAGGATGGTCCTCTTGAGCATCATGCAGTTTCTACTAAGTGACGGCGAGGAGTTCGACATGTGTGCAAGCTGCGACCGTCCAGATACCGTACTCAAGAATATTCTAAAACCAGCTGTCTACACGCTTCTAAAAAATTATGATGCTTGCAGGAATGACAGTGTCAAGAAAGAAAAAGCCTACACAAAGCAAAAAAATTTGCTATAGCTACAGTAAACTTTGCGAGTGCCAACTTTGCTAAAATATAAAGCAAGCTTTACTAATGGCTAGTTTTTTTAGGCTGGCCAGTTCGGATTTTCTATTTGTCCCACAATGTTATTATGGCTGTGAATATGACTGCACCAAATGCTAAAAGTTTTTCGCTGTAATAGATTTTGATTCATTGTAATAAATAATCTAGTGTCTTGTTTTTGTTTGACTGTTTTTTGCCTAATCTTGCAGTTTCGGTTTTTATATCGCACAATGTGGTCATAGATGTCAATATGACTCTACTAAAAGCTGGAAGTTCGTGTGTTCCTTGTGATACATGGTACTTACTTTGTAATAAATATTCTGCAAGGTGTGCGGGACTTGTGTACGTTTCGTTTACGTGCTATCTGAAGGTGTCACGTCCGCCAAGATGAAGCGGAGCAGCAGTATTTAATCTTGATGTGAAATAACGTTCGTTCAGAAATTTTATATTCTATGTCTTTATCGCGGCAATGCATAAATTAATGTCTTACTCAAGTGTAGTAGACACCATGCGGGAAGCGTCCGCGTCTCAGCGGCTCGCGCGCGCGCGTCGACGGGGCAGGTGCGTGACGTCACGGCGGCAGTGAAGAGGCCTGAACTTATCTAGGTGGTGTTGGCTGGGTGCGTGAAGAGGAAGCACGATTAGCATTGCGTAGCTCTAGAGAACGCCCTCAGAGTTAGGCCTCCGCTACCTTGCTCGCCTTTGGAGCCCGTCTTTTTTCAAGCGTCTTGCTGGCCTCCAGCTATAAACCCCCTTATTTATTTATTTATTTACTTATATTTTTTATTAATTAATTATAATAACACTTTCAAGAACCCCATGAGGACGTATTGTATAGGGGGGTTACATTTGCACATGTATTGCACAAGCACAACAAAAAAGGGCAGAGAAAAAGAGACAAATGGTTGCGGTAGCTCAGCTAACCTTGGTTATGCAAAGCCAAAAGTTGACTTAGTGTGCTAGAGTCTTGGTTTCGCTTGGTTTACGTTTGATGTAGCTGTATGGCCGACGACGGCTCAAAGCCGTTCGGTCCTGTACAACGCTTGCAGAAGGAGGCACGGCGTCGCTTTCATTCTCGGCGAACGCGGCATTTCTTTTTCATGGCGAACGCGGCACAAGATGAGTCACATTGCCCGAGGCGACCCAGCGGCGCATGCGTGGGAGGCTGCGGGGTTGGTCGCCTGCCAATCACCTGAGCGGCCATTCGCGTCGCGTTAGCCGCCGCTACGTTAGCAGAACGACTTAAAACGGGGCCTTGTGCCCAGCGGCGACAGCGGGCACGGCGAATCACGCGATGCGCTTGGAGAGGTGTGTCGTTGGGGGTGTGTCTCCGGCCAAAAGGTGAACTTGGGCATACTACGCGAAACCGCTGGACGAAAGTACTGAAGTTTTGCGTTAAAAACAGAACGGTAATATTCAAACTGAGGGCGCAAATAAATACACACTCTAACCTTGTAAAGAACAATAGTGCCAAATGTCATGCATAATAACAAGGACAAAAGACACGAATACAATACAAACGGTTGAAATTCCAACACAAACACGATGTGCAACCCATTAGCACAACAAAAAAAAACGGTATATACAGAGCAAAAAAGAAATTAGCGAACTTATGAATGAAATCCGTTGAATTCAATGTAAAAGTTGTCCGAAGTACACAGCAGTGATTCGCCACAATCGGCTGAAGCGCCGTTATCAGCTCACTGCTACCATCCAATGCAATTCAAATTTCCCGCCTTCGCAGTGCTCGGTGGCGCCTTCCTGAAACTGCGCCAGGAAGAGTTCTGTTGTTTTGGGGCTTGCGTTTTCTCCCGCACGTGCCGGCGTTGCACTGCCACTTTTTTCGCTTACTGTCGTATAAACCAACCCGACGAGCGTTCCTTACTAAATAGACACGGGCGCTAACGGCTAATTAAGTATATTTTGCCCCAGATGTACGAACAGCTTTCTTAGCGCAAACAACGGGGAGATGCATGACAAGCGCCAGCATCTAACGAGTTTTCAACGATTATTATACATAAACCGCTTGGCTTTCGAAGCCTCTGGGCTATGCCGCAACGACGGCCCCTACGACGGAATGCCGTGTAGCTCTCTACTTGGGTCCAGCGGGCGAGCTACGAGAAGGCGGACCCTTGAAGTGCTCTGCACGTAAAACACAGTATCAGAGCAAAGCGTTAGATTGCCTCTTGGATCAGTTCCTGAAATTTCTTGTCGTCTTTTTGAAATTCTTAATGTGATTATAGATTACTCCATTCGACTATTGTACTTGGGATGAAAGACAAGGAAAAAGCGGATAAGCGAGAACTTACACGTTTAACTTTGTAGGAATCGTCGTGGCATGAAAAAATTACGGGAGGTGGTTAACAGAAACCATTGTGAAGTCACACATGCTGCTAAGCTTATCGAACGCTTATAGTCGGGAAAGTTGGCGGCGATGTACTAGATCAAGTAATTCGGCGCAGCGCTTTAGTTTTAGCGCTGTGACGCTAGAATGACGTGACTTGTCTGAATATATGAAGCGAGCTGCACGGTTTTTCAGAGATTCAATATTAGTTCATATGTATGGTTGGTGGGGAGCTCAAATGGCGAACCATATTATATTTTGGACGCATTAGTGCAGTAAAGGCAAGTTTCTGAACGTTAATAGGAGCTTGTTCGAGGTTCATGTACTTAAGGAGCATTTATTATTGTTTAATCATTAATTATCTGATTATATAATTAACAATTGTTCATTAAATAATTGTTTATTTGAATAATAATTAATTATTTATTTATATAATCGGTAATTAATTACACAAATAATTAAAGAAGTAATCATTTCTTATTTATTTATTTATTTATTTTTTGCTGAACTCCCTTTCAAGAGCATAGGCAGGAGGGGTATAAAATTATTGTGTACAGAAAAATACATATCAGTGAACAGTTTCTTTTATGGCATCGATGTTTGCAATGTTCGAGTGTGGTAGCCGGTTCCACTCTGTTATGGTTCGAGGCAAAAAAGAGTATTTGAAGATGTTAGTTATGACGTATATAGGTAGTAAGTGATTCGAGCTGCCTATTTCGTGACAAACGGGTTTTGGGTGGCTTGAGCTAGGAGTCAGGTTCCAGTGATAGTTCCAGGTTCCAGTGAAAGCAAAAACGCCCGTGTGTGAGCGATTTCAGCGCACGCTAAAGATCACCAGGTGGTCAAAATTAATCCGGAGCCCTCCACTACAGCCGCGCCTCATCGCCTGCGTTGCGTCGGCGCGTTAAACACTACAATTAATCAATTGTTCAACAACTGGAAGCATTTTTTAGAAACTGTAATATGTTGTGCAGTTGACGCCGACAACCAAACCTGATCCAGAAAAAAAGCAAATGTTCTAATAATCAGGTATACAATTGTCCATCGCAACACGTATCGCTCTAGGAACGCCAACTCAGAATTGGCGTTCAGCGCCTGTTTTTCAGGTGTGTTTTTGCGCCTTTTCTTTGTTATTTGTCTTTGCCCCCTTACTCTTTTTGCCCCCTGGCGTTAAAATGAGGAGTAAAAATTGCTGCCACCATCCGCATTTGTCGTGTTTGTATTACTAAGGCAGTCTATTGATTCCGAAACTAAAGGGAGCGTGCTCGTTTTTACATAGGTGGAATTGCCGCATAACGCCCGTCTTACCCCGAAACTGCCGCAGCTGTAGGAAATCTCTATAGTGGAAAACCTATGGTTCAATAAAGTTATTTCCTTAGGCCATGGTTCACACAAAGCCACGTATTTTGGCGTTTATTTCCACCATGTAGCACAATTTGTAGCGGCCTATGTCAGAAGATTTTCTCGCCAGTACATTGGATACGGCAATAAATCTCCGGTAACATTTTTTGTGATAGCACGCTTTATTTGAACCAATAATATCCACTTTATCAGGCTAGTTAAACGTCTGGTATATTTTTGTAAAGGAAGGCAGGCTATTCGCGATCTTTATAACTAACCTCGTACCAGAGTCCTTCGATGCTTTGAAGGACTCTGCCAGTACTTATGATTTATTTTGAATTAGTTTTCTTTGTGCGTATGCTGTGAAGCCCTTTCAATGATAGTCTTAGCTGTCAAGGTTTCTCTGTGATCCTGCGTGCGTTACAGTTTGCATAGGTAGTGCATTACCGTGCAGCCCTGCGCGTCATTATCACACTGGGTTATCATTTGCGGTGATGCTTTAAAACGTACTGCAACGCTACGGCGTACTTTAAACATCTGAGCTGTTTAGGCGAACACCAATAGATGGCTTCGGACGTCGCTCCGAAAAACCCAGAATCCTCAAGAAACAAAATATGGTTAGGGAGGGCCCGGGAATCGAACCCTGCACCTATAGGCCGTGAAATCGGCAACGCGCTACCCCGAAGGCAACACGGCTACTAGTTTTCAGAGACGTGGAACAATTAAATTTAGTTTTTCAGAATTTCGTACGACCAGTACGTTATTACAACGATGACATTTGAAACTTTTCCGAAATCTGCATTATTGTGGAAATGCAGGGTGTTACACGGTTCGACATTTTCCGTAATTATTTTGTTTTTCTTATGTTTTAATTTTTACCTCTACTGGTTGGTGTCGGAAACTCCCAGTACTCCTCTATTACGACCGACCTTGAGCCGGCGGACGAAAAGGATTGGTCTAAAACAGCTCCGCTCCTAAAATGCACCCATACGACGGCCAACTCTTAAAACAGCAAAATGCGCGCATATTTTCCTAACTGGCCTTTGTCCACCGCATTTATGTAGCAAGTGCTTATGTGCGGAAAATTTCCATAAGGTTACTGTCCGTGAAGAATCGCATATGCTGCGATTACCTGGATACTGCTTATGAAAAATCTGTTGAAAGTAAGAAAAGTGGGCAACAGAAGGGATGACGTTGTTCTTCAGTTGTTTGGCCCTTTAGCACTGTCAATACATTTGACCGAGAAGGACCGTGCTGGACTCTTCATTAGAAAAAAAAATATAATTCTCGAACACTGGGCGTGACTACATCTGAACACGTCTGCGTCGTCCCGTACAGATTTTTTCTTGTTGTTGGTTTGGCGTTCTGTGCATTTTGGCCCCCATTTTCTCTACTTTTTACAAATTTCTGTTCCACGTTTTGTTTCTGGCGTTTTCAAGCAAAGATTTCGTGTTCTCACTGATGGCGTCCGTAACGCGGAAACGCGTGGTGAAGTAAAAAAAAAACGCTTTCCGTCGCCGGAATTGACCCTGAGTACCTCGCGTTATGAATTCGGCGTCCATGCGACTGCTTCATTTGTACATGTTCGAAACTCTGTTCAAACTCAGACGACAACCGAAGAATCCGTCACGAGAAAGCTTCGCGTTCGACGATCGTCGTCATTAAACCGAGGGGCGCATGGTTTCAGTGCGTGTGGTTTGTTTTGCTGTCTCTCTTATTGTTAGTCTACAATTTCCCGCATACACTCCATTTCATAGCAATTATTCCATCTCGCGTATTAAGCACTGCAGCTAGCACAGCTGACCTCTCCAGATAACATATATGTAACCTGTCTCTCGGGCGCGTGCACCTTCCTGGGTCATAAGTCAACCTATGCCAGCAAATCATCTGAGAAAATGAAGAAGCAGTGGAGTTTGCTTTTTTTGTATTTGATGTAGAAGTTTTCACCCCTATTTGAGGAATATTGGAAACTATTGTCTGCTGCTCAAATTTTTCCCGATAGCAGAAGAGCTGGAAAGCGTGCACATTTATTGTTAGTCCTCTCATCTGGTTTTCACTTTCAACCAGGTATCACAAAATTCAAATTTCGGGCATTTAACGCGCAAAGCTACACCTGTCTACCGGAGCAGGGATTGAACCCGCATCATTGGGCTCGGTAGACAACGCCCCAGACCTGAGTCACCACGGTGGATTTCAACAAGGCATCATCAGCAAGGATTTTTTACAACCTTGACGGTCTGCGAAGGAGGTTTTTCAGAAAGTGGTGGTGCTGCCTGGCAGTTTTGCGAAATTACGAACAGTGTTGTGAGGCCCTTCTTTAGAGGCGTGCACAAGAACACCAGTAAATGAACCTTTGTTCTTAGAAGTGTGGTTAGAAGTCTGAAGTCTTAGCTGATGGTTGGGCGACCAACCAGGGGGAAGCCTTCCTTGTCAGAAGCTTCATGTCCTCGCTGACTATCCAGGCCGTCTCCACTAGGTTACGCTGGCCTGAAAGGTCTCAGTGGGCCAGTTGGCCCGCCCACTGGTCGTAGGTTTGCAGAAGGTCGGAGGTGAGGAATGGGGTTCACTTAAAGTCTCATTCGCTGCGGTACAGCGTGTCCAGTTGGGACAGTATTTGTAGGCGCCGCGGTAAAGATCGGGCACGTAAACACAGTTGGTTTTAGCCGAAGAAAAGCAGGCGCTTCGGCTGTAGATAGATGGGGCTGCAGTGGTGAGAACCATTGTCGCTAATGGCAATAGTGGCTAGTGTATCTTTGAAGAAAGCTGAGCTTAGGCTGCGTCGAAACTACGTGTTTTTCCCTTTCGGGAAATCGCCTGGCGTGAATTAACGCGGTAAGCGGCGTGGGCCGCCTAGCTTTTTCATAGAATTTGTGTCCGGTATTCCAGTGGCTATCTATTATAAGGACCTGCACACACTTCGGTGAATGGTCAGGGCGTGGCTGATATGAGGCCTAGGTGGACGTTGGAAAAGGCGTCTTGACAGTCCGTCAGCTCTGTGATGTATTTATCTTGATAGACGTTGTTAGACTGTCGCGGCCCTCATTTCCTTGCAGTCGGCGCTGGTGGCACGCACGGCAAGGGCTGGTTGTTCAACGGACCGCAGGGTTTTCGTGCCCCGGGTGAGAAATATTGCGGGAACTGTTTCACGAGGGCTCGTTCTCTGGCTTCTCGAGAGGCCTGGTTATAGACTGGGTGCGGGTTTCTTAAGTTGATTCATGTATCTTAAGTGGTGTATTGTCGAATAGCCAGAGTATTGCATTTTCTTTGCTCGAATTACCGAGCTGCCGCAGTCGGCATGAGCTTGAGCCGTGTAAATTATGAGGCGATGACAGTTTTGTAGCTCCTTCTATGTATTATGTACGCTGTGCTGTAAGGTTGTTTTGTGCTGCTGCCTATGGGGATAGTACAGAAACGGCCTTGACTGAAAGGCGGTGTTCTATTTCCCGTCTCCGCGGGTTTAAGTGTGCCAGGCAGTGTGTCCCTTACATGACCCTTCTGATGAAATCGTCTTGAGTGCTGCGAGGAGTGTCGCTTTTCTGAAGACCGAACCATTGGTCGGAGACTGAGGATTATGTGCATAAGCTGGGTGAAAGTGCGTTGCAGTAGGACAATTAGGCGCTGATCCATCTTTGGTATGTTGAGAAATGGTGATCTGGCTGGTTCTGGACGTTCTTGCAGCGAAGCTGTATATGCCTCGACAAAACAGCCATCCTTGCTCAGGAGGTTTACCCTACAGGAACCTATGCATATACGAGGGAAAGAACGAGTTGCAGACGAGTTAGAAGAAAAAGAGAATAAATGTCTGCATCATTCACCCTGCAGTAAATGGCGTTCATGACGTGCATACGCGCTAGCAGTGTCGGGCGGAGTGGACACGCGACAATTGGAGGGGAGAGCACAAGAAAAGGGAAGGACTGGGTGTGAAGTAAAGAAGGCTGCGTTACTATGCGCACATGGTAAACATTACCATAAATACCGCGACCCCCCTCTTTCAGCTTCGTTGCTCAACAATATTCACAGGGTGTAGGAGTCAAACGTTTTGATTTTCCTTTGTAGAGCTTTGCATCTCTTTCGGGGACGAGCTGGAGTTCCGTTTCTTCCACGTAGCGTGTTCTTGGTGCTGCGTCGATTCGGTAGAGGTCAATAGAGGCAGGTCATCTGCTTATATGGCGTAGTGAAATCTTTGGATGGCCTGTAGTAGGCGGGGTAAGTGTTTCATAATAATGTATACATTAGGGAAAATTCATTACCCTGTGCTTTGTTTCTTTTGGTGTGGTTTTAAACATTTCGGACTGAAGTTGCGTGGCGCCTGCTTTTGCCGTGAGACGGGTAAGAAATGAGGTGGTATAGTAGCATGTGTGGTCGCCTCAGTTTGCGAATGCGAGTTCTTGAAGGATGGCCTGGTGTGGAATGTCGAAGGATCGGCGTGGAGGGCAAAGAATGACCGCCTGCTCGGTGCACTCGAGTGATAGCTTTACTACTCCCGCAACAATCTAAAAAAACGTCCTTCAGAACATCTGAAAATCAATAAAGACAAGGTCTCCTTTGGATTCCCCACGCCCTTCTGGGAGTTGCGGAGTCAAAACGAACACGTCAGTTTTTTATGCGCCGCCGCCAACGGAGCCTGCTGCATCCAAGTTAACTGTGCGTTCGCGGCAAAAGAACCGACGGCACTGTGCAGAGTCGGGGTGTTGTTAGAGATGCACTTGGATTTGCGGTAGTTGCTGCTACAAAAGCGGTTGTCTGGCAGCCGCTTTCTCAAACACTAACATGTAAGGAGGAGGAGCGGGGCTAAGCAAGCAAAACCGAGATATGACTCCACAAACATGATTTAATCTCATTCAACCCTGCCAAGTTTTTGTTATTGAGGACGTCGTGCTTTAGGTGTAATACATAAGCTATTGATTAAAATTTCATCAGATTTCAATTCCAAGAAACTTATCTGTCGCATGACTACTGTAATGCAATTTATGCCCCAACGAGAATACCGGTAATAAGTAATTCATTTCTCAGTTGGTAATTAATGTTCTCCCGCCGATGATTTGGTATAAGTAACGCTATCGTGTAATCTTAGCGATCACCTACCGGTCTTTTGTGTTTACCCTGTAGTGAGTTCTGCCTACCGAGGGGGGTTCAGGCAACGGCCTCGTCAAAACATCACGCACAGAACATTGCAAGAGGAACAATTGCGCTTTACTCAAGCAGTGGAAAATGAAATATAAATGGAATAGGGGATACAATCAACCAAGCACATAACAAAAGCACTTCAGGGTCCCAGGGCTTACGGTACGGCGGGACGAACGGCGGGCCTTGCTGACGTGCGTCTTCTTCGAGGTGGCCTGACGGCGGTGGCTTCTCTCTTGTGACCGGCGGCGCTCCCGGCCGGCAACTCCCCCCGCTACCAAGCCCCGCTGCCCTTATCTAGCGTGCCCAAAGATGTGCCACGCCCCCCCTCCATCGCACAGTCTTTCTGCCGTGTGTTCCCAGATGGCAGGAGAGGTGGCGCGCGGCAGTTTGAAACGGCCTAACGTGGGCGCTCACAGGGGAGAATCCCCACAACCCTAAACCCCGGCTGCCCTTTAAAGCAAATTTTTCTGTGGGGAATAATCAGATCCGAACTTAAATTGAAGCGTATAAAAGTTGGTTCGGAGCTCTGTAGTACAGTAGAATCTCGATAAACGGAAATCGCTTAAACGGAATTGCCGCTTAAACGGAACAGTAGCCGGTAAGTTGGTTGGTTTTGTATTCAGATAACGCAAAAAAAACATTCCGTAATCGGAACTAAAATTTCTGCACCACTGTGTAAACGGAACTAGAAATGGAATTTGTGAAACCAATCGGCATGAGAATCAGCTTTTTGCGCTTCCGGCTGTTTTGTTTTTGTTTTTGTTTTTTTTTCATCCATGTTTTTTTGACCTAGTTGTCCTCGTAAACCTCTTCTCATTAGTGTTCAGCCGTGTTAGCGCAACGAATGCAACATCGCAGTTCTTGGCCCAGTCATTTGGTCTCGATTCAAGACACTGAGGTTACAGGGCTCAGCTCCTTCTGCCTTGTTTGTGCCATCGTGGTGTTATTGGCGCTTCATTACCGCGTTGCCGTATTCTACATTCGGTGGCTCCTAATACTCGCGAAGTTGAGGCCTCTCTAGCCTCCGTGAAGACGCAGTTTCAAGGAATCAAACAAAAATAATTGATGAATTTTGTAGTGCACAGCATCTAATTGTTGCCAAATCAACTTTGTGAATGCTGTGCCTAAAACATTTTTAGTTTTCTTGCTTTCTTAAAAACTATCAGCTACATTCACCTTTTATTGCTTAGAGCTCCATGAAATGGTATGAAGAGTGCGTACGCACACAAATGTGCACTTTCACACATCTATCTCAGTAAACGGAACACCTGTTCAACTGGACTAATTTTTTCGGTCCTTTGAAGCTCCGTTTATCGAGAGTCTACTGTACAAAGAAAGTTGAAAAATTATTTTTTACCGTAAGTTTTGGAACGAACATACGAACAGAAGACCAATACACTACTCCTGCACCGAAATACCGACTTAGATGCTGCAACAAAACTTTTTTTTGAATTTTTACGCAGTGCCTAAGCAGACCGCTGATCTGGTGAGAGGAAACGGCAATATATGCGCACAATTTCAGTCAGACATTTGGAACTTCCTGACGCATTCGGTAAAGATGAGAAATAACATCCATCAAATGCTTAACAAACATTGTATATTGAAAGAAATGCACAGGTGGATAACCTTTACAATGAACATTTTGTAGCCGAACGTGCTTATTCATTTCAGGTAGACAGAAACATTGAGCCCGTTGTGTTCGAGAAAATGATTTCCTATCAATGAGAAGGAGGTATGAGTAGGCATTCTGTTGTAACCATGGTTGCTCTTTCGGAACAATGGATGTCAACATGGAAGAACAAAAACTTGTTAGAAACACCAGCAGCATGTCGATGTGAACCTTCGTAATCTCTTTTCGGACAACTAATGTATTTCCCCCATAAATGAATACGGCTAGTGTTGAAACAGTACGTACAAGTGGCTTAGTTGAGGAATAAACTCAGCGACGAATTTCTTGTTTACACTCGTTTCATACATGGCACTGCAACTCAAAATTGAAACGCCGAAAGGTGTCGTCGTGGCAAACTGTATATGGCGAAAATCGAATGTCGGCTGCGTAACATAAAACCGGGTGCGCTTTTCCTAAAATCAAAGTAAAATATTGGACAACACTGAGACCAACCTTTCTATGCGGGGTTCGTTTCTTTACTTCATGATAAGAAACCATTTTGACTAAGTTTACCTTAAAATATTTGTATCTGATAATGTCTCACAATGGATTCATCTGATCATATTGTCCATGAGAATCGTCTCCGTTCTTGGTTGAAGCATCTGTGCCCCAAACTGGCCGCGTAAACTCTGAAACTGCACGTTTACAACAAAAAACGGTACCTGAGCGCTTCTTGAGTCTACACCATTTCTTCTCAGCATTAGTGATGAGATGCCCAATACATGAGAAGTTCTGAATTCCGGGCATGTAACATCAGCATATTTCTTCTGGACACACTGTAGCGCGAATAATACAAAAGTAAAACGCGAATAAGGGAACGCATTTTCGCATGTCACACGGGCTAAAACGTACCATATAGGCAAGAAAACAGATAAAGCGCTTAAATAGGCGGCTTGGCTGCGGCGGGCAGTAATTAAAAGTAAAGCTTTAAACAGAAATTTCTTGGAGCGAGATGGCTGTGAAGGCTTGAAATATATTTTGCCGTTTTTGGGGCTACCCTAGTCAAGATTCATCGATCCCCAGATTCTTGAAAGTCGTGTTTCATGAAATCGCTCGTTGAGACCACATAGAAGTTTGCTCTGAAGCGACCTCTATCTAGCAGCAATCAAAATAATGATATTCAAGTGTTACCTACCAGCAAATAGTAAACGAAAAATAAACTAGGGATCGCTCGTTGGGAATCGCATAGCCATTGGGGAGAAACGAATCACCTTTTTTCCCTAACTCGGACCACAACTTAAAGTGGTATTGTTATTTCCGCCTTCAAAAGTGGAGTGGATAAACTTTATGTAGAGCTGATGGTTGGACGCCCGCCCGGTCGGGTCTTCCTTAGTCCGGGAAGTCCTGGTCCGCGCTGGCTGCTCTAGCTTTCTCCACCACGCTACGCTAGACTGAGAGGTCGGAGCTGGCCAGCTGGTCCGCCCACTGCTCGTACGTTGGGTGTGGATTTGCGGAAAGGGAAGGGGTTTTCTGACACTCCCATACCATGTGGTACAGGGTGCCGTGTTGGAGACAGAAATTACTCGTAGGGCAGTTGAGGGTGGGGTACATGGCATGGAGAATAGTGGGGTGAGGATAGGAATTTGTCGGAAGTCGGCGAAAGGCAGTCGCCTCTGCTCTGGATAAATGGGGATGCGGTGGTGGGAAGCTTCGTCGGTTGTGGCGGTAATGGGCGAGGATGTCCGTTTATGAATTAGGAGTAGCGGGCTTGGGAGAGCGAAGGGGCTGTGTGACTTCGCCTTCTTGAGGAACGGCCGGGTGTGTATGAACAAGGGCAGCGACGTGGGCCGCCTCGTTCCCCTCGAAGGACTCGTGACCAGGAGTCCAGATGATGTGCATTTCCGGGAGCTGGCGCGCACTTCGCAGATGTTTTAAGGCCGTGGGTGTTTATGGCAATACAACTGTCGCTCATTTCGAAAGAAACAACCGCCTCTCACTCTCTTCCCCCTTCAACACTCGCCAGACGTGATCGCTCTGCAGGAAACTGATACAGACAGCGTGTCCCTCCGGGGGTACACGACATATGCCACCGACGTACAATCTCGAGCAGCTGTCCTCGTTCATGCCGCATAAACTGCCCGAACCCACACCCTACCTACCACCCTTGATTACACATTCATCGAGCTTCTACCACGCAACAAGTCGCAAGCCAGCCTGTATGTCCTGAACATCTACAGTCCTCCAACCCAGCATCTCTCAGGGATCGACCGCCTTTACGAATTGTCCGTCAACGTAATAAAAGACACAA
Source organism: Haemaphysalis longicornis (assembly GCF_048455015.1). Classification (NCBI taxonomy): domain Eukaryota; kingdom Metazoa; phylum Arthropoda; class Arachnida; order Ixodida; family Ixodidae; genus Haemaphysalis; species Haemaphysalis longicornis. The sequence continues at coordinate 150,631,789 of NW_027526460.1, read as the reverse complement.
ACTTGTGGCCCTCGGGGACTTCAATGCACAGCATACGGCCTTGGGTTACCTTAGAAACAACAAAAAGGGTGCAGCCTTCCACGAAGCTACTCTGCAAAACCAACCTCACCTTTGCAACTCCCTCCACATTCACACCTGACTTGGCAACAGTGTCCGTCCTCAAAAAAAAGGCGAAATTCCTGCTGTAGGGAGCCGGCGTGTACTGTTCCACCGTGCTTGCCTACTTATTCCATATAAATATCTATTATTCATTTGTCCTCATGCGGACGAAAAGGTCTCGTGAAGAGGTAACGCTAAAATTTATCAGAAATTACGAAACCGTACTACCGAAAAAGGTATTGAGCCCAGTGGTTAACATTAAAAATACCTCTCGTGTTAATCAAAACTGAAATATTGTGCAATAAAAATTGCAGTATAGAAGTTAAGATATCAGGTGCACTTAAAATGCGTTATAATTTTTGTATCATAATTGTAATGTCACATTAGTATCACCAAGCGCGTATACCTGAATGCGACAGTAGCGCATGGCATTGGTTCGTCAAATCGGGCAGATGAGACGCGTTTGAGTTTATATGCTAGAGCATTGGAGGCTCGCGCCTCCCTGTGTCATATCTGAGAGCTGTGGAGTCGGGCTGGCGGCGTTACCATTTTCCGGCACCGGCAAAGTTTGTTGTGCGTGTTTTGGCGACCATCGTGAAGTTCGTCCACGCATGCCTGTCGGATAACGGTTCTCTTCTACTTCACGTTCTGCTGCTTCTGAACCGTGGACGAATCTCCATCTGTTGTTAACAGCGGAGCTGTTGTTGCTGGCCGTAATGTGTGCGGCGTTATCAGAAAAAATAAAAAAAAAACAGTTATCGTGCGTCCGCACCTCAAGGGCTCAGCACAAGACACTCGCGCTACAGGCGAACAGTTATAGCTAGGAAATAGTACGTCTCTTGGTTGCAAAATGTCGCGCGAGCCAAGGTGGACCAGTGGAGATGGATGCCACTTTTTCTTCCCAATTGCCACTGGGAGCGTGAGAAGAGACTAACTCCCGACTCCACCGAAAGGAACACCCCAGGGCTCTGTCATATCACCACTTCTTGTCAATTTGGCAGTAAAAGACCTTCCAGCGCAATTGAAGAATATCCTAGACATCAGTCATGGTATCTACGCCGATGATATTACAATGGACACGCACGGGCCCTGCCCAGACGCAGCAAGACGCTTTGCAAGAAGCAATTCAAACCACCGAACAGAACCTTTCGCCTACGTGGCCTGCACTGCTCTCTAGATAAATCTGAATTACTGTGTGTGTGCGCGTGTGTGCGTGTGTGCGTGCTTGCGTGCGTGCGCGATTGCGTGTGCGTGTGCGTTGCGTGCGTGTGTACGTGTGTGCGTGTGTGCGTGCGTGCGTGCGTGCGTGTGCGTGTGATATTTTAATAACATTTTAATGAGGATCAGGACGCCCCCTTTGTATGTTCTGTATATTATGCTCCCTGAGTATTTTTGCAGCCGCCCATGACTGCTTTCTGGGGACAGCCTCTATCAGTATCTGCGTTTTGCTTCTTCCCGGGTCGTTCCGTCATCTCCCGTTATATGCGAAAAAACAACTAAAATTTCAACTTCAACCTCACATTAAGCGCGCTTACTGCAGAGAATCCTTCCCCGTTTTCTCTCAGTGTTTTGTGAATCTACCTAAAGCGTCATGGGCACCACGAGGTTAATTAATATTGGTATGTCAGGAACGCCTTCCTCTGTAAAGCTACCCGGAATCGTGTAAATAAGAACACAAACCGTGGGAGCAACGGGAATAAATCGGGCGGACGTGAGGTGACGAGCAAGTAGCTTAACCACCGAATTACGGAATCACGTATCTCAACACTGTACACAGCTTTCAAAGTTCTGTAAATGTAAACAAGCGGTGCTAGGAAGACAAGACAGAGCAAGCAAAACACAGAACTAGCCAACGCTCCCCATGGCTTTCTAGCTTTAAAATTTACTCGAAATCGAAGACTGCCAACGGTTTTCAAACTCCGAAGCATAATGACCTTCCCGGGCGACACATTTGCGCCACATGGCGTATGTGTCACGCTATCTGGTACGCTAGCGTCGTACAGAGTCACAGTTTCTTAGTGGGGAGCTTCCCGTGATCTCCGGTATGGTTAACAATTAGGACAAAAGCAGCAATCGAAGAGAAGCCCACGCAATGTAAGGTCTAATGTTATGCTGAGCGGTCTCACTTCTTCAACCAGTTGCCACAGCGTGGCACATTGACGTCGCCTAGCACGTCATTTGGCTGAATGTTAGTGTTGGCTGCTTAAGCCTACATAAGCCTACGACTCTCTTCTACACACCTACGGTATGACGACGACAGCTGCCGCCAAACGGGCACGACTAGAGCTTCAATTTTCCATTTGTGTGAGGCATCAGCACACCTTAGACGAGTTACACATATGATAGCTACCGTCACTGGTCGTCGAACGCATCCGAAATTCCATTGGCTGCTGGAAGACTTTTTCCCGTTGGCGAAAAAATACCCAAAGTAATTGCTTCACTCCAAAATAAACCATTCCAATTGCAATTACAACCTCAGAAAGTCAATGGGAAAATTACTCTAGAGTAACCAATTACGCCCCTCGTTACATCTCGCTCTACTTTTTCATGATTGTAGCACACAACTGAGACGTATTTGTTTCAAAATGATTCAAATACACCTAAAAATAATTTCAGAAAAAAGCGAAAGTTTCTTACAGAACCTAAATGAAACGCTGTGAAAGCTATTTTATGACATGTTTTGCATGTCAGCGAGGCGAAGTTCATGGGCACAAGTATTTACAAATAATGATGCGGATTTCACCAATATTAGGAAACTGAGCTGGCTGGTATTGAACCGAAACACTCTTTTACATGCGCGATTCTGAATAAAACCTCACTGAAATTAGCTTTCAATATTGGTGCCATGCATTTTCGGCGAAAAGGCCATTAAACATATGCAACACAGCCCCAAGGACACTAGAACTACACAAAAAGGGTAGCTGAGTATTTGCAATATAAGCAGCTCTCCCCAAAGACGTCCGAAGGATCATATTCCTAGGCACAGCTGAAGGCTCTCACGAAGTTAGCAAGCTCTTCATTCTTTTGCCATGCATTTCTGAGAAGGTTCACCAGAAGGCTGGTTGTATCTTCTTCCTCTTCAGCTTATTAAAGTGGCTCCTACCGACAGAGAGGGGGTGGGAGGGTGTTGGCCTGGGCTTCTAAGCGGGGGCTATTTGGTCGAGTAAAGAAATATTTAATGTGCAAGTACATCAATAAACAAAAATAACCAGATTTTCTCTGTAGGGGCCGGGGAAACGTGATGAAATATTTTTTTCACATCCCTTAGTTTTATTTCGTTCACTTCTTCTGTTCACTTTGTTGTCGACGGCTGGGGACAAATCTTTCGCTGATCTCTTATTTGCCGTCTGAATCCATGATAAGACATCTCCGAAAAGGAAAACCCACGATACAGTCCCAACAATCAAGCGAAAACCAAACTCCCATTGAGGGCTAATTTTTATCCGTGCCGCAGCAGGACCTGACTCATTTTCGATACCAAATAGAACCTGCGTGCAAGTGTTCGTGCTTTTTCTGACCTATATCTTTGCAACCTCTTTTACATAAGAAATTGGCCGAGTTTTTCTTGTCATAACAATTTTGTCTGACCTCGTTCCTGTTTTTGGATTTGGCTCATTTCAAAAACAAACGTGTCAATTATGTATGTAGCGTGGTATATGTTGCGAGGTAGCCACTAAATCGAGTGGTAACAATCGGTACTGCAAATACGCACCTCAAATGTTTGTCAAAGGTTGTTTCCGTTGTGCGCACTCAGTTCCGAATCAGAAAACGTTTTTTCATTCTAAATAAACCTGACTAACTTGCGATCACCGCGTAAAAATAAATAAAATCAAAAGAGCCATATTTATAATTACTAACGACCAACTCCTTAATGTAATTTTTTTTTTGTACCCTGACGTAGTCACCGGTGTAAAACAAAGGGTGCGTTGGAAACAAAGCACAGTGAAGTGGCGCACGTATATTCTAGGTTCCGTGCTTAGTGGTTTCGCAAAAAAAAAACAGAAAAGCCATGACCGTTTTTGCCAAGAGATGAGTGATTGCTGCACAGCTGACTGCTATCGCAAAAAAGTAGAGGCATTGTAATTGACAAATTTTTAACAGGTAACAGGCAAACGCAATTTCTCTGAAAGGGTTGTTACTCCCTAAAGGAATTACTTGAAAGGTCACAAAGTTACAGTAACATGCAATCTATTGCAATAATTCCGTCATGTGTAAGCCAGCACGCACGAATTTAATTATGCGGCAACGTGCCCACTCAAGCAGTAAGTGTCTTCAGGGTAAGCTTAATTGTTTCGCATTTAATTTTGCAACCTCGTAAGCAAACGAAGATTTCTCGAAGATTTCTTTCTTCGCCTGACTTGTGCGTGTGTGTTTAAAGTGTTGCTACGTTAGGTCCCGTGCGCCCAAAGGCGTAATACCACTGTGCTTGTGATTACCAAATTCGAGAAGGGTCTTACATCTTCTTTTATGTCGTACATTTAATTGTTTGCAATGGAAATTCCCGAGGGTGTTGTGTTAACTACCTCTACAGGTGTTACCTTTTTGCTCTAGTGATGTAGTTATGACAAACGCAATAAAATTATTCTATTAGACGTATTTATGACTGACTGCTTCCATTTTATCCTCTTTGTTTCAGCCTCGAGCGAGTCAACCAAAATGCGTCCAACTAGTCAACGGAGCGCGCTCCTGCCGCTGCTGAGGCCGCTGTGGATTTTCGCATTTCTCTTCTGTAGCCTCGTATTCCAGCCCGTCCTGCGATTCTCCCACAAGGCGCGCCAGCGCTTCTTTGTGTTTTTCTTCCAATTCGTACCCATACTCTTTGTCGATAGGGACAATGCCCGGCGCGCGGCACTCAGCCCAATCGGCTCTCTCACGTCTCACGACCCGCAGCTGAGGAAACGTGGGGCGTTGAGACTTCTGGAGATTGGCGCGGGAACTGGAGCCAACTTCAGATACATGACTCGCCCCATCAAGTACACCAATGTTGATCCCAACCGGGAGTTTGAATCTCTGTTCTTCAGCGAACTCAAAAAGCACCCGCAGGTAGGAGCTTCAACATATTTCTTGAAACTGGTTTGGATGCAACGTTACGCACAACAAAGCAGTCTCGTTTTCAATGGTGTATTTAAAGTTTGTCTAATTTTCGAGTAGTAAAGGGCTACCAGTAACGAAGAGGAATAATTTACCTTTTAGTACCACAAATATCTTCTGGGTAATCCATCCGTGCTTACATTGTACGTCTTTTTTGCACTCTACAGATAGAGTTGGAACGATGGATCGAAGCGTATGGCGAGGATATGAGCGAGCTAGCCAGCGACCAATTCGACGTCGTGTTGCTAACGTCCACGTTATGCTCTGTGATTGACCCAGCCAAAGTTCTTACCGAGGCCAAGAGAGTGCTGGTGAAGGTATGTGCGTTTATTTGCGTTGTCACATGTTTATTTTTTTACCTAAACCTTGACATGTCTTAGTCCTTTGGGCTACACTAAACAGCTTTTTTTAATCGGTGCAATGATGTGAAAGGTGCAAATACTTTTCAATTGGACAGCTAACACCAGTAATGTAAAAAAAGCGGCTACCTCTGAAAGAAGAGTGCGGAGCTGGGCGAGTCGGTAAGGATCGCTGAATAAAACGGCGCAAAGGACAGGGCACACGAAAAAGCGACAAGGGCGGGGGCTGACTGGCGACTGAAGATTATTTAAAAAAAGGCAGAAATCACGAAGATAGCTTCAAAGATAACTTGAACGTGGCTCAAGGAGGAGAGCTTTGCAGAATGTTTGATCAAGTATCTTTCTGGAGCCTTCCGAGAGGATATCACCGAAGGTAGGCCCGAGAAGAATCTCACCAAACAAAACGACCTGGATGTTGCGCATACATTAACGGTTCTTTCTCTGGATTTGTGTCAGCGATTTGCTCTGAACATCAATTTGTATTTTCATATCTTCAGTATTATCTGCTTTCTTTGTCCATGATATATATGTACTTCTTCCCCCCCACTGTAATGCCAAACTAGCGCTGTTGGTATAATGATAAATAAATAAAAAATAAAAAGCGTCCCTCACCGCATACTTACATGGTGTGTCCCACAAGTTATTGAAAACCAGAAAAAAGTCTGCCGTAAGCGCTGTTTCTTTATCCCCCCGAAAGACTGCAAGGTTCTACAGAAAAGAGAACAGCGATGACCTAATCTGCGGACGTTGTCACATTAGGCATAAATGCACCTACAGGGAATGTAGGCAAGGTAGTGTGCACAACGTCCCGCGGTCCTTCTGCAAGCCGTCCGAAGGGCAGATGATTATTCCCTTGACGATGCATTAATAAATTAATGAGTGCCTGCGCGAGCACAAAAATTCACTGAGTTAATTTCAAGGGAGCTATCTGGCCACTTATTGGGGAAAGCATGGCTGCTTGCCAAAGCTGCACTCAGCGTCGTTTGTGAGCAGATACCCGGAACAACGCTCACGTGAAGTTGCGGAGGCGTGTACAATGTACAAAAAGGGGGCCTCTTGTGTTAGCATGCCTCTAATCGCGGTATATGCAAAATAGATAACGTGTTTGGGTGGCGTTTTGTTTTCTGGTTTTTACTATTTCTTGTTTTTACTGCGTTCTCTTGTATTTATCATGTATCCTCCGCGGTTTTTTTCAATAAAATTTAGTCGTCAGTCAGCACCGGTCCTTTTCCCCTTTACGGGTGTCCTGCCCCCTCGCGCTGTTTTTGTCATACCGCTAAAAAATATCAGTCGCTGCTAGCATATTCTGAGCTCGTAGGGTACATTTGTCGTTGCCACCTGCTATATGTTTGAGTGTTCTGATTTCTCCATAGAAAGAGGAAAGTGGAGGAAATAGCGTGGAATCAAAGGAAAAAAGCCATTCTGATGGCGCGAAGGACGATATTCACCTGAAGCGTGTACTAATCTCTCCTTGTACCTGTAGCGATTGGTGTGGGAAGCGATTATTCCTACGGGACAGCGTAAAATTCTGCATGATTTCGTGGTATGTGACTAGAGGGTGCGTGCTTTCGGGCTCGGCTTCGTGAGCGCGGCACGGCGGGTCAAATCTGGAGGCAGAAGGTGTCCAATATAGTTGCCAATGAGGTCGCCGTGAGCCGTGCCCTTTCAATCCTCACTGGTCTCGTAGGTGGTTTTTCAATGATTACAAGAAGCGTTGTGACCTAAAGTCAGCCGTTTACAAAGTTTCGACACGCGTGCTGTTAGTCTGTGACGAACACTCTGGCTTCACTTTGACTAGGCGTAAGTGCTATCGCCGATATGCACTAGGTGCATATATTCGCTCGTGCTGTAGCCACTGGCTAATGACAACGACAAAATGGATTCCCGTTATGTAAGCACCATCGACGTCACATTAATATTCTTGGAATACATGTCTATAGAGTATCCAAAGAAAGCATCGATACCTTCTTGTGTAGGTTCATATCCCTTGTGCAGGAGAGGACATAATGGCTAATGAGTTCTAGTGGAGCTGAAAAGTGCATTTTGGCAGAGTGCTGCAGCGCGAACGAGAGCCTCATTACCGCAGAACAGAGCGATACGACCGACTGCATTATGCTTCACAACGGCGAAATGTTCATTACAGTGGAATGTTCACTCCGTCAGTATAACCTTGCGGGAAAAGATTAACAACACCGGGCCGTGGCGGGAGCCGTACTCGAGATTTAGTGCAAGTTGCACAAAAGTCATAAGTCCTGATTTCTTAACGAGACAGATTTCAAACAATAAAACACAGGGGTATCTCTACTGCTCCTTACACTGGAAATCGCCTACCAGGAAAGGAGGAATATTCGTAACTCGCCAGTTTCCTAATTTCGCATGATATGAACTTTAGATGGAGGTCCGTGCAGTTTCATTGACCCCGTAATATTCCTCCGCCTTGTATGCGCGAAATACCTAACAAAGAATTTCAAGACGCCACCTGTTGTTTGTCAAAAGTACTCTTAGGTTTTGGAACATTGAAGTTTATGATTGCCACGGGAAAGTTTCGAGTTCTCTAACCCAAATACAACAACCGCTTAGTGCTACTTGGTACCTTACCTAAGCCGAATAAATAAAAAAAAAACACTTATCTTCAAACACACATTTATTATTTCTACAAAATGTCTGTCGATATCTACAAAGGCAAAAAAAATTCAGTGCCATTCCCCTCTGTAAATGTGGACTACCAACGAGACTGTTTGTTGGTTACCGTGGTAGCGGAACTGAAGTACCCTTGAAGCCACAAACGATCAGATACCTCACATGTGACGCCGAATTGGTAGGACACAAATCACCGCTTAAACCGCGCCGTCACGCCGGGGAAGCGTTCAGTGGGATTGCAACCCGTCGAGCGTGTTGCGTCTACCGCCCCACGGTGTCCGGGGTCCAGACGGGCCGCTCCCTTAGTCTTGGCGTGCACGGCCCGATCGCCTTTGCTGGTCTCCTTCCGCCGTGATCGCAGGGAGTTAGACTAGCTTTTTTTCTTAATGAAGAGACTTCACTGTGAGCACAGATTGTGGGAAGGCCATATTACGATGTTCTTAAACCAATATTTTTGAAGTCGGCATCACTTCGGAACACAACTGTGTTGCTAAGAAGACATTCCGTCCGAAGTGATTTCTCGCAGCTGTTGCTGCTGTCATTTGACGGTCTCCTTCAAGCGAGCTTTTGCCAAAGCACTAGCGAGTGTCAAATTTGCATCCATTTGTAGCACTGATCTCCACTAGAGTTGCTGGATGGCGCTTCGAGCTCTCCGGCGCACGGCCGCCGGAAGTTCGCGCGCTCGTCCCGGAAGTCGGGCCGTTCCAGCATAGCGCATGCTATGCATGGGCTGGTTTCGCACGCATTCCGCCAAAAATGCCTGCTTGTTGCGCCGTAAACTGCACAAGCAGACCAGAGTAGTCGTCTGGGAAGACGTTCCACTTGGAAGTATTACAATATTCTGTACGACGTGCGTGATACGCAGCGAAACGCAAATGTCATATCAGTGTCGTTTTTAAGCTGTGGCTGTTGTTACGCAGAATCCCTCGCTCTAAGCCAGATTTATACCGGCGTTGGGTGGCAAACGTATACCCTAGTTACACGGCGAAAGTAACCGCAGCTAAGTTTAACCATGGTTAATAACTTTGACCGCGGTTATCGCAAACTGCGGTTTTGGATGTTACACGCGAAATCGCAAGTTTGTTAACCGCAGTCACTTGATTATGAGCGCAACAAAAATAAATTACTACACTTTTAACTTCACGATAAAAAAAATAGAAGCAGTGTAGACAAAAAGAAATATCGTTAAAGCATTAGCTTCTGACACAAACGCAACGCACTCGTGCGAGGCGAGAAGAGGGGCTTCCCCAACAGCTCGCAACCGGCTTGGTTTGCTTAGGTCTGTTCGGTGTTGGGAACTTTCATCTTAGCATCGCGGTAGATATTTGACCACCGCTATCTCTACAACTGCGAATTACAATCCATAGCACAATTTCTCACCGCACTAACATCCATTTTCTCGAATGCGGAAGTTATTTTCCGCGATCAGATTGATTTCGAAGAGCGGCGATGCGATAAGCTGTTGCTGCCGTGGTCTGGGATGGTTCGGGCCGCAAGCAGTGCCGTGCGGGCAGGCGCGCCGGCGTGTTTACAGGCACGGCCGACGCGCACGCCGATCGTTTCCGTGTGCTGAAAACGCTTCAAGATTGCCTGCTATATCCATTTCTGGCGGACGACGCGCGGAATTTACAAATTTAGCACGGCGTTTGTCGTAGTTGATCGGGCGGATCGGGAAACGAGCCGCTGCTGACGGGCAGTCGCGCTGATTGCGAGAGCGATGCAAAGAACGTAAGCGCGTCTTGGGGACAGCTTTTGGGCGCGTGCTATTTGAGAACCTTTGTCTCTTCCGAACGCCAGGTGATTTTTTTTTTTGGCCTCCGCTGATGCGCCGCCACTTGCGTCCGAACTGAATTGTGCGATTTTGAGCACTGCGGCGGCAGAAAGTGCGGTTAGCGTGACCGAACTGAGGTGCCAAGCTCAGTTTGCGCTAACCATGGTTAGCGACGTAACCGCAATTTCGTCTGTCGTGTAACGCAGCAAACTGCGGGTTTTGTCTAACCGCGGTTTGTTTAACCGTGGTTAACTGTGCCCGTGTGCTCTCCATCCCCAGGCAGCAGGCTCCGCAGTTACCACTTTACTGACAACTGTTTTGACAGAACGGGCGCACGAACTCGGCTACAGCCTGTCGCCGTGCTCACGTTGTTTTCTTTCTAGCATAAATCCCTAGCATAAATTTCTAGCATAAATCCCGTTACAGCTGCGTCGTCTCTCAAACCAAGATCCAAGTGACATTTTCGTTCTCCTTTGCAATTAAATTCTGCTTCATATTAACGTCGCATATTTCGGTATAGCATATGTTGCGATCTGAACGCAATGTGTGTAGCCCAAATGCAATAAAGTGAGAACAAAATGCCAAAATCCGCCAATCGGGACGCTTTTCAGCGGTTGAAAAGCATAGCAGACGCCCGACTTCCGGGACGAGCCGTTGAACTTCCGGTGGCCCTGCGCGCGCCCGGCCGCGACAGCGGCGAAGCGCCATCCAGCAACTAAGTGGAGATCAGTGGCTTCGGCGCGGATTCTCTTTTTTATAACTGCGCCGTCGCGGAGAGAGAGGGCACAACCCGCAACGCGCCCGCCGCCGACGAGTGCACAACTTCCCTCTTTCTCCCTTCTGTAATCATCGACGCGCCTTAGCATTGGCAAAGCATCACTCGCCCCCTCGAAAGAACTCGAAGCTTCGGTGAAAGCTGAGCAGCAGAGCATTTATTTTGGCATTTTCTCTCCGGCGAGCCGGCGAGTGGTCGCGTTACCGCCGCTTCGTATCGAGAGAGTTCCAGTGCTTTCTCGAGAGGAATTGAACCCAACCTGAAGGAATCGGACGACTGTAACCAGAATTGGGCACTGTACAATAATATGAAAAACTATGCGGTACTTTTGGACGTTGTACGCTCGAGTTTGTGGCAAGATAGGACAGATAAAGGCAGCCGTAGCTCCCGTATGTGTTCTTCGTCAAAGTACATCTTGTTTCGTTTTTTCGTCAGCTACAAATTTCGCGGCGGCGTATTCCCTGCTCCGTCATACCTCCTTCTACTGTTGCATAACCAACGTCAGGTACGATCACGCGCTGCCTGCCTTTTCACCGAACACGGTTACCACAGAACAGGCAGGATATCGGCGACCTCGTAACTCGTAAATGGATTACTGCACAGTGAAGAAAGCTAATCCCCAAAACCGTTGAAGAAACCAATGGTCATGCGAACCCCCCCCCTTCCATCTGACGACATGGATTACCAGGGGCAGTTTCCTCTCTGGTATACTTACTAAGAAACTCTATGCTTCAGCCGAATTGCCCTAGTCCATGTGCGTTGCAAGCAGAACGTGGAACCTATCTAGTGGAACCTTTCGTAACTGTTGCCGCTTGAATTCTTAAAATGCCACCAGAAGTCACAGTGGCGCGTGCGGCAGCAGGCGACAGTTTGAATTTTTTTTGCACTAGATGTAGTATTTCATTTTGCAAAAATCAAGCATCTATGAATTTTGGTATAAAGGAACACTGTATATATCCCTTCTGTATTATTTTCTGTCCTAAATTGGCGTAATTTCTGGTTATTGTTCAACAATGTTGACAAGTTTGAGCATATAAACGGGACTTAGACATGATGCGTTATGATATATGTTTTATTTCTCTCAAACAAATTACACAAACAAAGTACACAAAGTACACAATGAGAGAGGACGGAAGAAAAAAAGCTGCCATAGGCAGCTTGAAGACCCCTTACGCCCCACTTAGCAGTTATGTGGTTAGAGCACAAACGCAACGCGACAATTTGAAAAATTGTCGCGTTTCAGGTTCAGGTTTCGTTCAGGTTTCACTGTGAGCATATAGACTATAGCGCATACTTCGTTTCACTTTGGCCGGCTGACTGAATCGAGTCACAGAGAGACAGACAGCCAGCCAGCCAGCCAGCCAGCCAGCCAGCCAGCCAGCCAGACAGACAGACAGACAGACAGACAGACAGACCGACAGACAGACAGACAGACAGACAGACAGACAGACAGACAGACAGACATACAATCGGACCTAAATGTCTTGGTTTAAGTAGCCAAGAAACACTATCGTCTTTAAAAAATATGACGGGACATCGCTTGGCACAGCTGTCTCAGCTAGCTGATTCAAACTCTGCTCTGGTGGATTGCACTACTACGAGACTACTACGAATGACCGCAAGTGTACCGGAATCTTGGAAGAACGCGAACATCATCCCAATCCATAAGAAAGGTGACATGAAGGAATTAAAAAATTACAGGCTGATCAGCTTACTGTCAGTACTCTTCAAAGTACTTACCAAGGTAATTACTAGCAGAATTTCTGCAACCTTCGATTTCAGTCAACCATATAACAAGCAGGGTTCCGAATGGACCATATTCACACCATCAATCAGGTAATAGACAAGTGCGCTGAGTATACTGAACCCCTATATATAGCCTTCGTAGATTACGAGAAGGCATTTGACTCTGTGTAAACCCCAGCGGTCATTCAGGTATTACGTAAATAGGGGGTAGATGAGCATTGTGTAAGAATACTAGAGGATATCTACAATGGGTTTACAGCTACCATTTCCTCCATAAGGAGAGCAGTAAAATAACTACAAGGAAGGGCGTCAGACAAGAAGACACATCCTCTCCAATGTTATTCACAGCATATTTACTAGAAGTATTCAGAACGTTGGATTGGGAAACGGTGGGAGTAAGGGTTGATGAAGGATACCTCAGTAACCTCTGATGACATTGCCTTGCTAAGTAATTCGGAGGACGAATTGAAAAGCATGCTTTCCGCACTGGGCGAACAGAGTAGAACCGTGGGACTGAAAATTAATATGCAGAAAACAAAAGTGATGATCAATAACCTCGGGACACCACAGCGGTTTGAGATAGGTGGCGAGGCAGTGGAAGGGGTACGCGAATATATCTACTTAGGTCAAGTTGTTTCCCCGGGTCCCAACCATGAGGCAGAGATAATTGGATGGATAAGAATGGGGTTGGGTGCATACGGCAGATGTTCTCAGATAATGAATGGCAGCCTACCATTTCCCCTGAAGAAGAAAGCGTATGACAGCTGCGTCTTACCAGTACTCACATACGGGGCAGAAATTTTGAGGCTCACTATGAAGGTTCAACTTAAATTGAGAACGACTCAGCGGGCAATGGAGTGGAAGATGATAGGTGTAACATTAAGGGACAAAAAGACAGCGGAGTGGGTCAGGGAACAAATGCGTGTTGAAGACATTTTAGTAGAAATAAAGAAGAAATTAACTTGAGCAGGGCATGTATTGCGAAGGCAAAATAACCGTTGATCATGAAGGGTAACAGACTGAATCTCTAGACAAGGCCAGCGTTGCAGCAGGCGGCAGAAAGTTAAATGGGCAGATGAGATGAGGAAGTTTCCTGGGATAAATTGGTCGCAGTTAGCACAGGACCGAGGTAATTGGAGAATAATGGAAGAGGCCTTTGCCCTGCAGTGGGCGTAGATAGGCTGGTGATGATGATGATGCTGCAGGAGGAGGGGGAGTCGGAGAGCTATTTTGTCGATACGGCATTTCCAAATTGTCCGGTCGTTTAGTAGATCCAGATCTACGCGAAAATGCTAGCCACGCTACCTTCACGCCCACAAGCTAGCTTCCTGCAGTAGCTCGCTGCGCTCCCCAACTCCTGTGAGATAGCTAAACCCACCGAAAATTTCCTCCACCGCCCCAGCCAGGTTTTTTACCGACAAGTATTTGGCGTAGACAGTATAAACGGATATTTTTTTACCTAACCATATAAAGCTCTGATCCCGTCATTTCCACGTGTCTTTGTTCCTTTTCGCCGAGTAGCTTTTTTAAATATAAAGCTTTGTCTTAAGCAGTAAGGGATCGGGCGCCCCATAGATGAATCATGGGTTTTCTAACAGGTTTACGAACATCGCATCAAGCAGAGGAGTCAAGGTTGTTTTTAAAGACGGAAGTGGTTTTTTGGCTACTGGAACGCGAACATTTTCGTCTGTCTGTCTGTCTGTCCCTCGATTCAGCCGCCCGGCCAAAGCGAAACAGATGTTGCACAATATGTTTATAACATCACATCATCATCATCATCATCATCATCACCAGCCTATCTACGCCCACTGCAGGGCAAAGGCCTCTCCCATTATTCTCCAATCGCTCGGTCATGTGCCAACTGTGACCAATTTATCCCCGCAAACTTCTTTATCTCATCTGCCCATCTAACTTTGTGCCGCCCCCTGCAACGCTTGCCTTCTCTAGGGATCCACTCTGTTGCCCTTAATGATCAGCGGTTATCTTGCCTTCGCATTACATGTCCTGCCCACGTCCATTTCTTCTTCTTAATTTCTACTAATATGTCTTTAACACCAGTTTGCTCCCTGACCCACTCCGCTCTCTTCCTGTCCCTTAATGTTACACCTATCATTTTCCGCTCCATTGCCCGCTGAGTCGTCCCCAATTTAAGTTGAACCCTCTTAGTGAGCCTCCAAGTTTCTGCCCCGTAGGTGAGTACCGGTAAGATGTAGCTGTCATACACTTTCTTCTTCAGCGACAATGGTAGGCTGCTATTCATTATCTGAGAATGTCTGCCATATGCACCCCACCCCATTCTGATCCTTCTAATTATCTCTGCCTCATGGTTTGGATGTGGGGTCACAACTTGGCCTAAGTGGATATATTCGCTTACCACTTCCACTGCCTCGCCACCTATTTCAAACCGCTGTGCTGTCCCGAGGTTATTGATCATTACTTTAGTTTTCTGCATATTAATTTTCAGTCCCACGGTTCTACTCTGTTCGCCCAGTGCGGAAAGCATGCTTTGCAATTCGTCCCCCGAGTTACTTAGCAAAGCAACGTAATCAGCAAATCTGAGGTTACTGAGGCATTCTCCATTAACCCTTACTCCCACCTGTTCCCAATCCAATGTTCTGAATACTTCTTGTAAGCATGCTGTGAATAACATTGGAGAGATTGTGTCTCCTTGTCTGACACCCTTTCTTATAGGTATTTTACTGCTCTTCCTATGGAGGATGATCGTAGCTGTAGACCCATTGTAGATATCCTCTAGTATTCTCACATAATGCTCATCTGCCCCCTGGTTCCGTAATGCCTGAATGACTGCTAGGGTTTCGACCGAGTCAAATGCTTTCTCATAATCTATGAAGTCTATATATAGGGGTTCAGTATACTCAGCGCACTTCTCTATCACCTGATTGATCGTGTGAATATGGTCCATTGTTGAATAACCTTTACGGAACCGTGCTTGTTCTTTAGGTTAACTTAAATCTAAGGTTGCAGGAATTCGGTTAGCGATTGCCTTGGTAAATACCTTGTAGACTACTGACAGTAAGCTGATCGGCCTGTAATTTTTCAAGTCCTTCATGTCGCCTTTCTTATGAATTAGGATGATGTTCGCGTTCTTCCAAAATTCCGGTACCATTGCGGTCATTAGGCATTGCGTATACAGGTTTGTCAGTTTTTCAAGGACAATTTCTCCGCCATCCTTCAAGAGGTCTGCTGTTATCTGATCCTCACCAGGTGCTTTGCCCCCTTTCATTTCTTTCAAAGCCTTCCTTACTTCTTCGGTCGTTACTGGTGGGATGTCTATCTCCTCTGAACTACTGTCTCGTTCGGCATTATCCTGTATGTCGCGGCTGCTGTACAAATTCCTATAGAACTCCTCGGCCACTGTGACTATTTTATCCCTATTTGTGATGACATTGCCTTGCTTATCCTTAAGTGCATACATCTGATTTTTCCCCACTCCAAGACATCTCTTCACTGCTTTCAGGCTACCTCCGTTCTTTCAAGCGTATTCGATCCTCTCCATATTATACTTCCGTATGTCAGCTGTCTTACGCTTATTGATTAACTTCGAGAGCTCGGCTAGTTCTATTCTGTCAGCTGCGGTAGAGAGTCTCATGGTTTGCCGTTTCCTGATTAGATCTTTCTTCTCCTGTGAAAGTTTACCAGTATCCTGTCTAGCCATAGTGTCCCCGACTTCTACTGCACACTCCGCGATAATGCGTGTAAGTTTGTCGCTGGCTTCCTGCGTCGTAAACTCGGCTTCCTCGTTAAGAGCGGAATATCGGTTCTGCAGCGCGATCCTGAATTCTTCTACTTTACGTCTTACTGTTAGCTCATTTATCGGCTTCTTTCGTACTAGCTTGTTGCGGTCCCTCCTCAAATCTAGCCTAATTCGGGATCTTACCATACGGTGGTCACTACACCTTACCCTTCCGAGCACTTCCACATCCTGCACGACGCCAGGGTTATCGCATAATATGAGGTCTATTTCATTTTTGTGCTCCCCATTCGGGCTTCTCCAGGTCCACTTCCGACTCTCCCGTTTACAGAAGAAGGTATTCATTATGCGTAGGTTATTCCGTTCTGCAAACTCAACTAGTAGGTCCCCCCTGCTATTTCTACAGCCCAGACCATAGTTACCAACTGCCTTGTCTCCGCCCTGATTCTTGCCTACTTTAGCATTGAAGTCCCCCATAACTACGGTATACTGTGTTTTTACTTTAGCCATTGCCGATTCCACATCTTCATAGAGGCGTTCCACTACTTGGTCGTCGTGGCTGGATGTGGGCGCGTAGCCCTGCACCACCTTGAGCTTGTACCTCTTATTTAGCCTAATTACAAGACCTGCTGCCCTTTCGTTAATGCTATAGTATTCGTCTATGTTGCCAGCTATGCTTTTATTGACTAGAAATCCCACTGCCAGTTCTCTTCTGTCCTCTAGACCACAGTAACAAAGGACGTGTCCATTTTTCAGCACCGTAAAGGCTTCGCCTGCCCTCCTAACCTCGCTAAGCCCTATTACATCCCATTTAATGCCCTCTAATTCCTCGAACAACACCTCGAGACTTGCTTCGCTAGATAAGGTTCGCGCGTTAAACGTTGCCAGGTTCAGATTTCATTGGCGGCCTGTTCGGATCCAGGGATTCTTAGCACCCCCTGCTGCGTCACAGGTCTGACCGCCGCCGTGGTCAGTTCCTTCACAGCCGCTGGGGACTGAGGGCCGAGGGTTAGTTGGCGTATTCATGGGAGGTTGTGGCCACCACTACACCAGGGTGGCCAATCCTGCTCTGGTGAGGGAGTGCATTTCCGGCAATGGTCGCCGGGGTCAGGCTGCACCCCAAGCCCCTTTGTGCAATTCCATGAATACGCGGAATTTTTTTTTTTAATCCGGTGGGAATTGTCCAGCACCGGGATTCGAACCACGCGAGACGGGTGTTCTACCACTACGCCATCGCTGCATCAGGTTTATATAGCCACAACCAAATGTAAACATCTAAGCCCCTTGGCAATGTCCAAACTGGTCAATATTCTCAATATTGTTGCGCCTAAGCAAAATATTATGCGTACTCGGGGAAAGAAATCAACACAGAAGTGATTTTCGCAGTGGTTTCTTTATTACAAATACACGGACGGTTGATTTAATGAAAAGTACGTCCCGAAAAATACAAAAGCGGTCATCCGAGGTTTCTCTTGTGGCATTTTAATAAATAAAACGCTAACAGTAACTAAAGGTTCCTCTAGATAGATTTAACGTTCCGTTTTGAACACACGTAGAGTAGGATTACAATGTAGTAGGTGGCATCGATTCGCGTGCGTCTCCGCCGTTTGGCAGCGCTCGCTTTGAGGCATTCGGCATGAAGCAGTGAAACTGGGTCAATTTAAATTACTTGAGCAAACCGGAAGCGTGCTTTTATCTCTGAAGTAGCGACACGGGACGGGAGCAGCATGAGAGTTGAGCAGGTAAGAGAAGGCAGACATGTACTTGGCAGCGGCGCTGACGACTATCATCTTTGGCCGACATTTGCAACCAATTGAGCAGGTACGGGGCCAATCTTTTTTGGTGCGTTGGAAATTATCACATTTTTTCAGGAAAGCAGGAAAGCCGAGAATAAATGCGATTAGTAGCACTGAAAAAGGCACGTGCCGTATGTCAGTGGAGTTGTTCCGGCGTTGCCTCTCAACCTTTGCAATAAGCAGTAGGCTACTAGGCCAGGCAGACTGGCCGTCGCCTAACGACAGGCTTCGCGAACACAACGTTTCGAGCGAGGAAAGTGGCCATTTGAGACTACGCTAAAAGCAGCATGCCGGAGTGTCTCGTTTTGAACAGGGCACATTATTCGGCCGTCACAGAAATGCGAAAATATAGGAAGCGGCTGAAACACAGTGTTTGAGACCGTTCTGTCAGCGTTCCATCCGCGTCCGTCTCATCACAAGAGCTGCACTTTCTTTCGGCTCGTGGCTAAACGTGAAGTGCATCACTGGGCATTTTATATGACAATTTTGTTTCAAGATTCTTTATACATATTTCTTCTTGATTGCACTGACCATGCTAGTGAGCATAAGCTGTGGCCGCGAAATAAAAGTGCAGTTGTTTGTGGCGCTCTGCGTTGTCGCCGTCTGCATTGCCCCGTCTTTAGCCCTCACCTTCCGCCCTCACCTTCCGGAACTGAAATGTCATACCAAATCGCCGAAGCAGCTCCACGTGACCCTTAATTTTCACATATTTTTTCACATGTCTTTAACGTTCATTAGGCGTTTCGTGAGATACTATGATTATTTCTGTACATAAAAATGTCATACTATTTGTATTTGAACCTTACATTCGGATTGTTTTGTTTACATCCACATGCTACGCCCTTTTTATTAGGCTTGTCGTAATGGAGATATACGGAACAATTTCCTGCTTTGACTTTTTAATGACGCTAAGTTTTTTGTTCAACCAGTCGTTATGTATCGGTCATTTTAAAGGTGTGCACCAAGAAAAATGTACAGGCTAATATAAAGCTAGTACAGGCTGGTTGCTTAGAGCAACTTTCACAAGGGACGTTTCACACAAGAACACACACAAGGAAGCAAGTTTCACACAGGAACGTTTGCATAGAACCGGCGACCTTGCAATCATTCTTCGCTTGTGTATCCGGTCTTTTGACCATGATTATACTCAAATGTTGTGTTCATTACTAAAATTCATCATTCTTACGTAGACTACTTCAATATTCAGAAATTTAGGTGGCGTGCTTCTAACATCTCCCTCGTAGTGAACGTATATCGTCTGGAAACTCATGAAAAATGAATTTATGTTTCCTTTCCAATACACCAGATTTTTCATCCTTGTTTTCGCATACCTATGGAATATGTTTGAAAATATAGCAGTTCCATTTTTATTATTACCCTATTTAGGACTTGTGGACAGGTGCTTACAAATGGGCGTATTTTGCTTTCCTTTTCCACCACTTGTTTGTTGCATTATTTCTCAGTAAAGATAAGGTTGCAACCAGGAAAACAAAACTAAAATACCTATACATGTTTGGCGATTACGCGACAAAAAATAAGAAAGTAATAAAAATTCTCCTGTTTCCCGTCTTGGAGCTTACGAGAATGGTCGTTTTTGGAACATTGTCGTTTCACAGTTGCGTGAATGGGCACACGGATTTCACCTCGTTTTTCTTTTCCGGGCTCCGTGATGACGACTTTTGGTTGCGCTTCGTCGAAAGGTGAGCCCTAGCTTCCCTAGGCAACATTTCAAGACCACCTGGCGCGTGAAGGGAGCAACATTTTGCGCTTTTCAATCGCAAGAGGGATGGCCCGCTTTAGGCTTTGGCCGGTAATAAAATTTTTTTAAGGTTGCGGGGAGCGCTTAGTTGAGAGCAGGTGAAAAGATTGGCAAAGTGCAGTTCTTTCAGAATTGAAACCTTCCATTGTTTCTGCCAGTTTGGAGTGCTCCCTGAAAGCCCCAAAAGCCCCATCATCATCGTCAGTAGTGCCATATTGTCGCAACCACTTGTGCAAAATCTTCATTCGCGGTAAATCTATGGATGATGTGCTCCTTTAATCTGTACCTTTGGCTATCGAAATATATCGCGGGAGAAATAAAAAAGATGAGAAGATTTCTCTCCGACTCAGGGCTGTTGGCGGTATACAATCTGTCCTGCTCGCCACTGAACAGCACATTGTATCTTGACAACTGTTTTACCTCGTCCAATCTCCTGACGAAACTGTTTGACCAGAGATTACGGATGACCGGGAATGTACGACAGATGAGAACAGGTGGCTGTCTGCTGAAGAATATAAAAGACGTCCGAAATCAAGGAAGAGGGTCTTTCCCCTGCAAGTGGGACCCGACGGTCCACGCATGGACATTGTACTATAAGAGGTTTAGCAGGTGTCGTAAAACCACCTCTGACACGAGCCTTTTGGTATTGCAAAATACCTTTCACAATGTTCAACAGGTAGACATCCGTCAAGCACATATGATCCAAAAATATTCCTAGGACATACGGGGAGTAAACCCTGTAAATCGTCTCGTCGAGTGCTATCGCCTGAAGTTAGGGAACAGGATCTATTTAGCACTGGTCTGAACATGGCTGTCGTCAGTGGAGGGCTGTTTCACTGCAGGCTTTGCGAAGGAGCCGATTCAGAATGACACACAGCATTTGGGCGGAAGTCGCCATGTTCCTTGCTACCCCTCGAACGCATGCTCAACGAACGACCTTGTCTCAATTTTTCGGAGATTTGAGGAGAGGAAAAGTGATGACGAATACATCATTTTCAGTTGTGCAAAGGAGGTGTGCAGGGTCCAAGGAAAACTAACACAAATAGTGTAAGGAGCGCAAAAAGCAGACGCTCAAAAATTGTTGGCAGCTTACCACGGGTTACAGATCCAATAAGATAACAGGACAAATTTTTCCAGAACATTGTTATCAGTTTGTGTACTTTTCAGACGCCTTCTAGGAAACAAAGGGTATTCTTCAGTTGACAAGAATACGCAATTGCCACTTTACTAGTGAATAAAAGGCGTTTCAGACAACACCTGCACTTCCTTTATGGGAAGCGCCAATGTTCGAAAACTGGAAGATGCAAAAAGCGTATTAGATATTATGAATGTGGGGATTTTCTATCATCGTTATTTCAGAAGTCCAATCCTAATTATAAGCATAAACTGCCGATTTTTTTAGTAATATTTTATAGCGCGGAATTAAAAAGTCACAAAACAGAACATGCAGAGTTGCCGAAACTTTGGCCCTCGAAGAAAAATGATCCATTTGATTGATTGTGGGGTTTAATGGGCCGCCGCAACGCAGGCGATGAGGCGCACCGCCATGGAGAACTCCGGAATAATTTTGACCATCTGGGGATCTTTAGCGTACGCCAAAATGTAGAACACAAGGGCGTTTTTGCTTTTCACCTCCATCAGAAGAGCTTCCGCCTCGGCCGGGAATCGAACCCGCGTCCTTGTGCTCACAGCACAACACCAGAAAATTTCTCCAGAGGTTTGAAGCCCGTAAATAACGCACCCTTAAGCCACAGTGCCGCCTTTTTTGCGACTATTATTTCTTTACGGCTTAATTCTGCCTTCACCTAGTGAATACAGTTCGTAACCCAAATTTCCAGATTTCTCCTTTTCGGTTAAAAAGAGCAAATATTTGTAATTAAGAAACAAATGAACGATGCCATAAAGTAATTTACGGTTGCTGATGCGACCAAATACAAAGAAAAAAAATGACATTGCGGGTATGTGAAACAGTAAGCACTTGGTTTTATTTTTATTTCGTACCGCTGACTGCGTACTACCTGCGTTCTTTACGCAGGGTGGTCATCTCATTTTTAGCGACCACGTAGCCTATCCCCGAGGAACATGGCAGAGGCTTCTTCAAGACATAGTGCACCCGTTTTGGATGTTGGGATCCTGCAACTGCCATCTCAACAGAAACTGCTACCAAGACCTAATGAAGGAAGTGGGATTTTCGGGTGTGACTGTCAACTATATACATGTCGACATGCCCACTGTCATCAGCCGCCATGCTTATGGAGTGGCTGTGGCTTAGAGCTATGGAATGTTTCTTCTACGTACTCCCGAAGATACAGTAAAAAAGATCTTTTGAAAGATTGGAAAGATTTAGAAAGATCTTTTGAAAGATTTTTATCCCGAATTGTCCTACGTGCATGTATTGTTGCAGGCGACAATTGCGCATTTTGTGTGCACCAAGCTTTATGATCTGAAACAGATCGAAACTACTGCTAAGTGTTTGGGAGATTGCTAAAGCTTTTCTATTCTTTGCAATTCGTTCCTCAATTAAATAAAGCCTAATTGTTTTATTAAGATTCAATATCCCAGAAATTCTGCATTAAGCTTAAAGGAAGGTTGGGCACGTTTGTGTTGGTGCGTTCCTGGACAGGTATAGAAGACCCTTCTGTCCATAGACAAGACTGCCACCCAATCCCGGCTTATTGTGATTTTATTGAACTCTGTTGCTATACGGCAAAGGGAGTTTTAAAGCCGCTTTCAAATCATCGCAATATCACAGTAGCGGCCACACGTAAACATTCGGCTCTTTGGCTACCCTATTCTGCAGTCGGGAACAGGTGAGGCTCCTTCAAAAGTTCTGCTCGCAACCAGCAACGACCTGACGTACGTGCAGCATGCCTTGCCTCCAGATGACACAAACGAGTATATTACAGTGACTATTAAAAGTTATGCGCAGAAGTTTACCCTTATCATGGCATGCATTCCACCTGATGCTGCATTTAACGTGGATCATCTCCAGCACATCGTACGCTCGACGCCGGCACCGCATGGATTAACTGTAGATTTTAACGCGCAGAAACCCCTCCTGGGGTTACGACCACATTAAGACCACAGTTAGCATTAGGCACTAAGACCAGCATTAAGACAACAGTTAGAGGCAGGCGCTTGTTCGTTGCGGCTTGCCGTAACGGCTTGACTTTCATTAATAGCGGTAAACCCACGTTTAGCCGAGGCGCAGTATCGAGCACACTCGATGTTACCATGGCGTCCCTCGGAATGTCACGTAGGGCCCAGTGGTACGTCGATATCGAGTCACGCGGAAGGGACCACCTGCCGGCATAGATATATATCTCGCTGGATGATCCATGGGGAGGACCCTTCATTCGAGAAATTCGTTGCCCGGATTACCCTCTTTATTATACTCTTATTGAGGAGCTCTATGGGAATTTTGAATCGCACAGTGACCTAATACACTACATGACACCGGCGAGAGGTTCTTTTACGAAGTCCTTTCATCTACCCTCGAGGTTCTGTGTGGCAAATGCGGAGTACCACAGGCTCTGCGCGGTGCGTCGCAGGGCTGAAAGGTGTGCTCGCTAAACGGGAACATCCGAAGATATACAAGCCGCTGGACGAGCACAGAGGCACGTACAACGACATATGAAGAAATTGGTTGAGCTGGAATGGAAGTCATTGGGCTCAAAATTACACCCGCCAAAACCTCTCACGAGGATGTGGAGCTTACAACGTAGCCTGCGGGCACCCCCTACTGCTCTGCACCCTTTCTACTCTATGGCTTTGCGACAGAATCGCCGTGATCTAGACATCGCTGAAGATTTCTGCGCCGAAGTAACAGCCTTTTCGGCTCCAGTCTTACCTGCCAGCCTGACAGCTGCCTCATTGCTCTCTGTAATTGCAGAGCTAGTTGCTTGTCTGCCCTAAAAAAGGCTTCTGCTCCGGGTCCAGATGGCATCAGCTATGCAGCTTTGTCGCACCTTGGAGACAAAGCTAAGCGCTTCCTTCTCGGCACATACAACCGCAGCTGGAAAACGGGCCACCTCGAACCGGGCTTGAAGCGCGATCGCATTGTTCCTGAAGTCAAATCCGCGATTATCCCTACGGAAATTGAGTCTTACCGCCCCTTCGCACTCCTGAGCTGCGTGGGGAAGTTGATGGAGAAAGTTGTCCTTTTTCGTCTAGACTGAGATTTGACAAAGCGAACGAGTATGCCCCACAGTTGACTGGTTTCAGAGAGTCTCGCAAAAGCATCCACAACGTGCTTGCCCTTGTAAATGACATAAATAGTGCAAAATTCCACTTTCGCATTACCCTAGCAGTGTTCATTGATATAAAGCAGACTTTGACTGGGTGGAACACGAGGCTGTAAGATCTGTATTAGAATCGGTAGGCATAGGAGGCCGCATATCTGCGTGGATATATGATCATCTCTCTGACAGATCCGTCTTTATGTCCACGAAGGACGGTGAATTAGCCTCTCACGATGTCCCGCAAATATGCCACAGGGCGGCATTTTAAGCCAGCCCAATTTATTATCAGCTTCTTTGGAATTGGGAAGTGCGAGCCACACACTGTTGAAATATCGCTCTATGCCGAAGATATCTGCACCTGTAGCTCTGGCTGCAACAGGCGAGTTTTACGAGCTCGCCTTCAAAAAGCCATCAATTCAATAGTGGACTTTTTGAAAAAACGCGGCATCGAAATCTCGGCTAGAAGATGTACTGCAATAGCCTTCACCAGACGGGATCTCTCCCGCTATCATCCTTCAGCGGCAGGTGTCCCGATACTTTTCGTGAACTCTCACCGATTCGTGGGCGCAACACTTGACAGGTCGCTTACGTGTTCCCCTCACGTTCGTCTCTTGAAAGAGAAACTGGGCTCCTTGGCCCATGTGTTACGCATACTGACCAGCGGCTCATGAGACTGTTCTATTGGGCCCCTCCTACGTCTCTACACTGCACTCTGCGAAGGACTTCCGATACAACATCCCAGTACTCGGCCCTCTAGGCGCTTCATAACAGAGTATAGGCGCTTCATACCAGAGTATAGGCGCTTCATACCACGTGTACTGGTCGAAAGGGAGATCCGCACACTCTACCACTCTTGTGCCAGAAGTGCCCTGCGCCGCTTCATGTCCCGCCCTGGATGTACTCCGCCTGGCGAATTGTCACCACAACACCGGGAATTACCAGTAAATCAAGATTGCCAATCACAGCCCTAAAGTACTTCACTCTAGAGCACCCTGGAGCGCCACAAGCATATCTACACTGATGCATTAGTGACGGCCACATCATGTGCTGTGCGAGTCTCGGTTCCATCGATGCGGACCACAATTGCGGCCAATTTAAGCCGCAAAACAACATCGACGACCTCCGAACTTGCTGCCGTGCGCTCCGCTCATCAGTACATTAGTGGGCAAGAAGCTTCTGTGTGGGTCATTTTCACAGATTCACGGGCGGCGCTTCAACAACTAGCATCATTTTCACGCGAACAGCTGGCCCACGAAATACACGCCCTTCATACCCCGGCTGCCAGCTTGCTCCACGAGGTAGTGTTACAGTGGCTTCGTAGCTCGAACGGAAACCTGGCTAACAGAAGAAATTCTTAATCATGAAATCGCACCCCCTAACTACACCGTCGTGCGGAAGGATAGGCCTACACGAGGCGGGGCGTTGCGCTTTTAATTTGTAGTGACATCACGTTCACGGTGCTCCAAGTCGAAGATGTTGAAGCTATATTTCGTAGATTATAGCTGGGTTCATGCTGGCTCATTGTGGCATGTTGTTATTTAAGCCACCCGCGGAATCAGCATTGATGCAGTCACTCTACCATTATATGAAAAACCGCGTGCTGAGGGCGAGGCTGGTCTTGTTAGGGGATTTTATTCTTCCTGAAATAAACTGGCAGACGATGTAGTTTTACTCAGCTAGTGGTTAATCCATCATAGACACCATGCTCCTGTTAAGCTCTCGGAAATAGTAGATGGGCCTACACGTGTACAGGGTTACTGTGCAAGTATACGCGATCTTGTAGTTCTGAGCGACCATTTCCCGTCAGAGAAAACGGGCTTTGACATACTGAATGGCCTTTCGGATCACAAGCTTATCTTCTGCAGCGTCCCTATCAAAGACTCACAAATCCCTATAAACTTCCGCATTACATACTCAGACTTTAGTTCTGCAGATAATAGCAGTATATTAAATCACCTAATTACTGAAATTTATACCGTCAGAGATCTTTTAGAGACTGCAGCTAGTGATATGGGTGCGCTTTGGCGAAAGTTTGAAACTATATTTTCCAGTGCATAAAAAGCGACGGTTCTTCTAAGAGAAAAGAAAACTAAACGGCATAACCCATGGGTCACTCGGGGCATAATCGATTGCCAACGTCAAGTAAAGCGATTTAGCATGCCCTTGAAATGAAATCCTGGACAGGTAGCTAAGAATAATCTTAGAAAAGCCATAGATGACATGAAAGTAACAAGTAAAAAAGGAAAAAACTAACTACTTTGAGATAACGCTATCCTACTTTCTCAAAAAAAAAACTCTCCCCGAAAGTCCTGGGATTACCTTAAACCTAAGAACTCTAGCGAAACGTCAACGTCCAAAAAAGAAAGCCAGGTAAACGCAGACTCACTAAATGAATACTGAAAACTGCATTCACTGTGTATAACGGTACCTTACCTGAAATGGAATACATTTTCCACAAGTAGATTTACCCACTTACTGTAACCTAGAACGGTATACCTAATCTATTTCTTGATTTAGACACAAACAAAGCTACGGGCCCGGCCAATGTCCCTAATATTTTTTTGTCAGATACGAGAAGCTAAAGGATAAATATATGCCGTATATAGTCGCATAATGATCGCACCCGCGTAATGGTCGAACCCCTGCAGTCTGTCGTCAAAATTCGATTTTTTTTTTATTTCCCGCGTAATTAACGCACCCTGAACTTGCCGCAGCAGTATGTCGTATGTGTGCCAAGCCTAGCTGATGATGATCGTGCGCCCCCCTGCTTCCTTTCTTTTCAAAGAGTACATGTCTACGTTATTGCCGATATTAGCGATATCGAGACTTGCCGATATTAGCGATATCGGCAAGCATGCGTTCAATATTTATGAGGAAGAAACTCTCACTAAGTGCACATAATGTACTCACAACGCAAAGAAAAAAATGTGCTAAGCTTGCTGCATCGGCCCCCATGTCTATTTTGTTGTCCGGAACTGTGACAGTGGCAGACACTTATTGGTAGCCCTGTTGTCACCTCGCAGCAGACTCGTTCCGGCGCGTTCCATAATTCATGAAAACACTGCACTTTGCTCCACTTTGCAAAGCAGCTGGCGGCGATGTGCGGAGTTTTTTTATTAGTTTTTAGATGCGACGCATCTCTTGTCACGCTCTTGTCCGCACGCTCACTGCACATGCGCCAACTCTCCTCCGTGCTTCTCGCCAATGGCTGTGTGCAATGCGCGCTCTCTGTCTCATTATCATAACAGCTGCGCGCACTTCGCTGACGCTTCTCTCTCGCATTTGCTCTCGCTGCGCATGCGAAACTCCTCCGTTTGTCTCCTCTCCTTCAAGTGCTGAATATAAAGCGGTGAGCGCGCTGCGCCGGTTCAGTCAAGTGCGTGCGCTTGACTGCGCTTGACTTTGCTTGTGCTTCGCTTGACGACGACGACTCCGTTGCTTCTTCCGGTGTAGTGCGATGGAAGCAACAGTCCCGTCAGCGAGTGGTTTGACACAATCGAGTACCAGCGTCAATCCAAACGATGATGGCAACTCTCTCATGTCGCGTATGCATGTGCATGAAAAGTAAAATTACGCCCATCTTCCCGCGTATGAGAACACCCGCACGTGATGGAATGCATCATACGCGTTCACAACACGTTTCACGCGATTTAGAGACTCAACCCAATGGAAACGCCTACTGACCCCCCCCCACCCCCTCCCCCCACCAATGCGTCGCATCACATCAGGGTTCCCTCGCGGGAAGATGGGCGTACTTTTTTATGTTCATGAGACCTATTGTAAAAATTTTGACCCGCAACTTGTTTGCCTTTTCTGTGCTCAAAGTTTTTTGCGAAAAATTTACCCCGCGTAATAAACACCCCCCTTATTTCGCATCAAAAGTTTCGGAAAAAAGTGCGACCATTACACGAGTAAATGTGGTATGCATTCTTTTCATCAAGTTACTATTAACTGGTGTTCTACCACAAGAATAGAAAATTGCCAAGGCTGTCCCAGTGCATAAATCAGAAAATTCGGGTAATTTCACCAACTTTTGCCCCATATCTTTAACATGCACTGTGTGCAAAATACTTGAACAGGTCATCCTCAAACACATTATGTCATTTCCTCAGAACCGGAGCATTTTATCGAGGTAGAAGAGCGGCATTAGGCAAGCTTTATCTACTGTTACGCAGTTAGTCGAAATAACGCACAATTATCACAGTGCCCTAATATTCAGAAACAAATTGACCTAATCTTTTAGACTTCTCGAAAGCCTCTGTTACAGTGTCTCATGTAACATTACTACGAAAGCTGTAAAATGTGCTTGGCGACACTGTTATTGTGAAGTGGATTAAACACTACGTAACTAATCGTGTGCAGTACGTAGAATTCAACAATAAGACATCCGCAATCACGCAGGTAACATCAGGAGTTCATCAGGGCTCTGTTTTAGCACCTATTCATTTCTTTATTTTTATTAATGATTTACCATAAAGAGTCCCAGTTAACATAAAAATATCCTATGATGACTGTGAGATTTTCAGCAAAATAACAACAATAAAAGATATCTTAAAGGGGCCCTGCAAGGCGTTTTGAGCACACTAAATGAACTAGCGCAATCGTTAGATTGTGTCGTCAAAGTCATCTGTGCCAAGTATTACTCTTTTACGCGCAGCGGAAAGCTCACACTTTTGTTGCAAAGTTTTTCGCTTTTTTCTCATCCTTCCCTTCGTGTTTTCGGACGCCGCCATCTTCACATGTCTACGTCAACGATTCCCAGATGTTCGTCATGAGCCAAACATCCTGCTACTGGGCGACTTTTTCACGCACTTCCGGCAAAGAGATGAGTCGCCTGCTCAGCGTCGGCTCGCCGGCTGATCTGTCAGAGTAGTGCCGGAGTGCTTGGACATTTTACGACAAACGAAACAGGTGTAAACAAATGCTTAACCGTTTGTATTGAATGTACCACGGCCATAACACGACATGGATATTCTGTTACCTGAGTACGTTCCATAAAGAAAGCGTTGAAGCACCGTGGCCCTTCTTTCGTGCAATCGCAGAGAACGCCCTGAGCCGAATGCCGGGGTTTGGTGCACACATTTTATTCAACTCCAAAACAATCCAGAGATGCGTTTCGAACAGACACAACGTCACAACATGCGTTGCAAGTCTCAACCGCGATTGACAGACGATGGGTTGCCTCTTCCTGCCCGTCGTAAATTCGGCACTCACCTCGCGCGCGGTTTGCGGGGACGAACAGGAAGTCACTTAACTCTGGCGCACAAGCCGAGATGGCTTTTAGCCACGCACACTGCACATACCCCATGCGAGGTTGAGTCGTACGTCGCTCGAGAAAGATAATTCGGACCATGGGAAGCACTATCCACCCGCAGAAGCACAACGTCGCATTTCATCGCGAAACAAAGGAGTCCACACACACACGCCAACGCCTCCTGTAATGCAAAACGCATCTCGCACTTCCCAATGGGAGTGAGTGGTACGCCTGCAGTACCCACATGGCGCGAGGTAGGGCCCCGAGCTGAACCGGGATCACGGAACCGTAACTGACTTCTAGAGTGGTTTACGCCTTGTTGCCAAGGCAACCGATGTTTGAGAATGTCAAACAAATGGCGCTCGCTCCAGCGCTAGAAAGCTCAGATCCGCGGCGGAGCATGTTTTGCCAACGTTGCCGCTCTCCACCTCGCGTCGCCCCAAGCTGAACTGGTCACATGATTGAAGCGTTATGTGCATGGGTTCTGTATCTGTTTAAAATGTCTTTTTCACATGTTGCCGCCAGGAATTACCACCGCCGCAAAATAAGGCCCGGCACCAGCGGGGCCACATCTGATACGGCGCTTTTTGGATAAACCGAGTTGGTGCATCAAAGGAAACGAGCGCACGATCCTCCCCGTGCGGCTGCGAGTTCACCACCGATAAAAAGTCACGTGCCGCCAATAGCAATTCCAGCAACGTACACCGCGAAAGGGCAAGGCCAGGCCGCCGCACACATGCGGCCAGATTTTTCTTTCGCTTTTCCAGCCTTGAGCGGAGTGCGGGATTCATGGTGTCAACAAAGCTTGCACGTAGCAGACGGCCGTCCGAGCAGTGCAAAAGCGGAAGTACGTCACCGCTGAGGAGCGCAGCATCATGGGAGGGAAGGCTCGTGCTCCGTCAACAGCGGAGAGTAAGTTGAAAGCAGGAGGAAACGCGGAGCGACGAGAATGCGCGTATTTAAAGACGATAGTCTTTCTTGGGCTCCTTAAACCCAGAAATTTTGTTCTTTCTGCATGTCTGTCTGTATGTCTGTCTGTCTGTCCGTCTGTCTGTCTGTGACTCGATTCAGGCACCCGGCCAAACTAAAACAATGCCTGCGCAATAGTCTTATATAGTCACAGCTAAATCTACCCATCTAAGCCCGGTGTAATGTTCATACTTGTCAATATTGGTGAACAACCACAAGACATTACGCAAATATAAGACGACAAATTAGTACAGAAGTGATATTTGTAGTGTTCCTTTATAAAAAATCATACATGCTTGACTTTTGCGAAATAAAATACTTCATCAACTGCAGAAAAAAAATTCACCCCGCCGTCGCCTGCTGTCGCCCGTGCCACTATAGCGTCTGGCGCCATTTTAAGAAATCAACCAGCAACAGTTACAAAAGGTTCCACTAGATAGGTTCCACATTCTGCTTGCAACACATGTGGAATAGGGAAACGCTGTTCTATAACCGTTGAAGTAGGGCGCCTCGATTCACGTGCGTCTTTGCCGTACGGCAGCGTTGGCATCGAGACACCCGGTTTGGAGCAGTGGAACGTGGGAAATTTAAAATGATATAAGCAAACCTTTGGCGTCTTTACCTTGGGAGTAGCGCGATGCAAGAGGAACAACATAAGAGGTGAGCGGTAAAGCGAAGGGAGGCATTTACTTGGCAAAAGTCGATAAAGACTATCGTGTTTTGACGACATTTGCAACGAAAGGAGCAGATACGTGGCCATTTTTGTTATTTACGATTTCTCAGCTAATACTCATCGCTTTAACAAACTTCTTGCGGGAGGAGATTGCTAATACATTGCTTTATTTGGTTACATGTACATCCAAGCATCGGCGGAAGGTATTTCAGGACCCCTTTAACTCTACAAAATGCCTTCCCTAAGGTATGTGCAAGATACATAAAATGCCACTAAACTCCAAAAAGTGTTCGCTCCTGACTGTAAACAGTAAAAGAAACATTTCTGACTTTTATTACAATATCAGCAATAACACCTTTGCGCGTGTAACGGAGCATAAAAAGCTAGGAGTTACAATAACCACCGATTACAGATGGGAATCGCACAAAAACAACACCCCGTTTTCCGCCCTGAAACGCCTGTTTATGCTCCGACGCCGACTGCGACAGGCACCACCTCACGTAAATCTATTGGTCTACACGACGTAAGTCCGGTCCGTACTAGAATACCCCACTATCGTCTGGCCACCTTTTACTAAAGAATCAATCAATAAGTTCGAAGGTATTCGAAGAAAAGCAGTTTTTGTTATATAATCTATAACCGGTATAAAATGAGCGACGCTTAGAGCGAGCTATGAAACAAGCTGGCCTGTTTACCTTCGATGATCGAGGCAAGATTGCTAGATTGCGGTACGGTACGGTACAACTTTATTGACAGGCCTGCAGACGGCTTGACGCCCTGGTCTTGTTAGGGTGCTTCGCCGCGACGCAGCCTTGTCGTCATCTCGGTTGGTGTCGCCTCTACTTCGTCCGCGGCCCCGCTACTTCCTCGGGTAGATCACGCATGCCCATGGTCTGGGGCAGCAGTCTTCCCTCGGTTTCGCTGGGTCGCTGCCTTTCGAGTGCGGCCGAGACCTGCTGGACGGCCTTTGTCTGGGTCTCCCTGTCGTAGCTCCTCGTCGCTGCTTCTAGCAGCGGCGGGATCATCTTCCTCGTTGCCGCTTCGCGTGGATTTTTGCTGCAGTACCATAGGATGTGAGCCGTTGAAGCTCTCTCCTTCTGGCATGTGCGGCATAGGTCAGTCATGTACACGTCCGGGCACGCGTGCTTCATCAGGGCTGGGGTGGGTAGCGTCCCCTTCTGGAGTTGCCGATATAGCAACGCTTCCTCCCTGGTGAGGCCCGGGTGGGGCGGTGGCATCGTTCTCCTCTCGTGTCTGTACCACTCCGTTATCTCGTTGTATGTGTTCATGTTGACTTTGGACTCCCACCACCACGTTGGATCGACGGGTTCGGTTGCCACAGCGCGTTTAGTGACTCCTCACGCCACTGCGCTCGCCACCTCGTTGTGGTTTGCGTACCCTCTTTCCGATACGTCTTCGCCCATGTGTGCTGGGAACCTTTTGATCGCCACGCGGCGGTTCTCGTTTAAAATGCGAATGCATTTATTAGCCGGGGGTTGTCTTGCTCCGTTGGCCGGCGTGCGCATGCATTCCTCCAGCGCGAGCGCACGTGAGCGCGCGCCTCGTAGTTCTGCCTTCGTCGTCGTCGTCGTCGTAACGAGCGCACGTGAGCGCGCGCCTCGTAGTTCTGCCTTCGTCGTCGTCGTCGTCGTCGTAAATGCGAATGCATTTCTTAGTCGGGGGTTGTCGTGCTCCGTCGGCGTGCGCCCGCAGGTGTTATCTCTCCGCGCTCCTCCTCGCCCCTAGCAACAGCTGTGCCGCACCTAGCAACCGGAGCAGGTGATAGCTCGGGCGGGAGTAGCGGAGGGCAAGGGGAGAGGAGGAGCGCGCTCGGGCGTGTGAGGGCGCTCGCATCGCGGAGCTCGGCGGGAGAGAGAGCTCGCGCGCGGGGCGGGCGTGTTGCGCGGGTCCTCACTCCTGTCCGCGTACCCTCTCTCCGCTTGCTGCGCTCGGAAAATGTATATAAATGCAGTGGAGCGCACGCCTCTCTCCGTTACTGCTTGCCGCAGCGCACTCATCGGTGCACCCAATGCATTCGCATTTCCGCACGATCCCCTTCGGGGAGGTGGGGGGAGTTTTTTTTTTGTTTGTCTCAGTATCCGCGGGGCTTCGCTGCTCACTCTTCCCCTGGCGTAGCTGCGTACTGCCGTTCTGGAGTCACTGAGTATGACTTGGTGTCGGCGATGGCCTGTCCGATGGCCACCTCCTCTGCCCGATGCGCCTTCCGTGTGCACACGCTTGCTGCTGCCTTAGTTGTCCCTGTCGTGGTTTTGACTGCGACTGCTGCGTAGGCTTCCTCGTCTCCCGGGTATTCGGCCGAGTCCACGTATACGGATCCCTCGTCTCTGGCGTGGAGGTCGATGAGTGCCCTGGCTCTTGCCTCTCCCCTTTGCCTCTTGTATTCTGAATTCATGTTTCTCGGTATTTATTTGCTCTTGTACCCACAGCGCCTTTCAGGCATTACAGCGGGGTACTGGGTATTGGGTGTACTCGTAGCCTTCTGCTGATGTCTTTTGGGATTATCTCTTCTGTTCTATCTTGTTTCCTCAGGCTTATGCCCAGGTTCGTTAGTATTTGTATTTCTGTTCTTGTTTCTGTGAGGCGCGCGAGCTGCGCCATTCTTTGCGCCTCTGCTATTTCCTTCAGCGTGTTCTGCACCCCGAGGGCCAGGAGTTTCTTCATGTTCGTACGGTCGATGAGCCCGAGTGCCGCCTTGTACGAAGTGCGTATCAGCGCGTTGATTTTGTTCCGCTCGCATTGCCTCCAGTTGTGGAATGCTGCCACGTACGTTACGTGGCTCATTGCGAGGGATTGTACGAGTCTCATGAGGCTCTACTCCTTTATTCCTGCTTTCTTGTTTGATACCCTCTTTATGAGCGGTAGGGCCGCGTGGACATTGGACGTAACTTTGTTGACCGTCTCGCCATTCACCCACTTCCGTTGGATTAGCATGCCGAGTACTCGAATCTTCTCGACCACAGGGATCGTGAGGCCGCTTCTCGTCTAGATCCTGATCTTGCCTCTCTCTCTCTCGGGTTTGTCTCCCTTAGTCCTTCCGGTTGTCCTCTTTGGTGGAATCGCCAGTAGCTCGGACTTACTTGAGGAGCAGATGAGGCCGACCCATCTAGTTGCTCTTCGATGGCCTCGACTGCTTCTTGAAGCGCACTCTCAATGTACCCGTTGCTCCCCCCCGGTACCCACAGCGTCACGTCGTCGGCGTATATGGTGTGTCGACCCCCGCGACTCGCGAGAGTCTCTCGGCCACCTCGATCATTACCAGACTGAAGAGTAATGGTGAGATGACCGAGCCTTGGGAAGTTCCAACGCAGCCCAGCTGCTTCTCTGGTAGCCGCAGGTCACCGGCGATGATCTCGGCGGTTCTGTTCGTCAGGAAGTCTTTGATGTACGCGTATGTCCTGCGGCCCATGTTTAGCTTGGCCACTTGCGCCAGGATCGCCAAGTGCCCCACTTTGTCGAAGGTGCTCTGTAGGTCCAGGCCCAGTATGGCCTTGTTGTCTCTGGTTCCCGTTGTGTCGTCGAGGATATCGTGCTTTAATTGAATCATGGCGTGTTGGGTGGTGAGGTTCTTCCTGAACCCAATGATGGTGGTTGGGGTAGAGCCCTCCGTCTTCTAGGTACCTCTGCCATCTGTTCCTGAGGACGTGTTCTAGCGGCTTGCCTACGCAGGACGTCAGCGAGATTGGTCTGAGGTTCTCGATGCCGGGACGTTTGCCTGGCTTTGGGATTAAGATGGTCTAGGCCATCTTCCGTTGTCGGGGCAGCGACCCTACGCGCCAGCACTTGTTGAAGTAGGCCGTGAGGTTCTCGATGGCCGCTTCGTTTAGATTTTTGAGTGCTCTGTTTGTGACGCGGTTGGGTCCCGCCACCGACTTTGTGTTCAGGTCTTGTAGGGCGGCCCTCACCTCCCACGCTTCAATGTCCCTGTCTTGCCAGTCGTTCTGCTCCCCCTGGTATTCAGCGTGCGCCTCGGTGAGTGCGGTCGGTAGGTACTTGTTGTTGATTCTCCTCTCCGTCTCGTCTTCGCCGTGCTCTTTTATGGCTTTGTTGGCTTTGTGGATGATTCAGGCCAGGTTGTCGTGCTGGTGGGATTTGGTTGCGCTCTCGTCTAAGAGGTTTTCAGCATGCTCCACGTCTTGCCGCAGTGCATGTGGCTGTCCGCCTCGTTGCACACTTCGTTCTATTGTTGGGAGCACAGCCAACAATAGAACGAAGGGAACGAAGGAAGGGAATGCTGTGGAAATATATCTCCCTGTTTAGTTCGGCCACCTTCTTGCGCAGTTTTCTGTTGGTTCGCTGCGTCTTGCACCTTGCCTGTATCGAGTGTTTGGCTTCGATGAGGTGGGCGTTGTCTTCCGCCTCGATGGTTCTGGTGGCTTCCTTTTCCTTCTCCCTGATTTCGTTTGTCCACTCCTCTATGTCCGTGATGTACGTCTGCTTGGTGGGTAGCAGCTTTCAGAAGGCATATCAATCCGTGTGTCTATGCTTTCGGTGGCCTCAGTATGTCCCTACTTTGCACCCGATCGAGAATTGCTAGATTAAAATTCTTGTTTCAACTCATTCACGGTAACCTCAATGTAAAGGCCTCAAACTACGTATGCGTTGATGGATCAAGGTTAAGCAGACTGAAACATCCCCAAAAGCTAATGAAATACCGGTTCAGCGTAGAGTGTTTTACGTATGCTTTCTTTCCGTTAGCAATAAGGGAATGGAATGCTTCAGCCAACTATATAACTGGTACTGCGATTGTAACAAAGTTTTTCAGACTGGTAGAAAAAATATTGGCCGCGTATCTGCTCCTTTCGTTGCAAATGCCGTCAAAAGACGATAGTCTTTATCGGCTTTTGCAAGTAAATGCCTCCCTTCGCTTACCCGCTCACCACTCATGTCCCTCTTGCGTCGCGCTCCTCCCAAGGTAAAGACGCCAAAGGTTTGCTTAAATCATTTTAAATTTCCCGCGTTCCACTGCTCCAAACCGGGTGTCTTGATGCGAACCCTGCCTTACGGCGAAGACGCGCGTTATTCGAGGCGCCCTACTTCAACGTTTATAGAACCGCGTTTCCCTACTCCACGTGCGTTGCAAGAAGAACGCGGAACCTATCTAGTGGAACCTTTCGTAACTGTTGCCGGTTGATTTCTTCAAATGGCACCAGTAGCTATAGTGGCGCGGTCGACAGCAGGCGACGGCGGAGTGAATTTTTTTCTGCAGTTGATGAAGTATTTAATTTTGGAAAAATCAAGCATGTACGATTTTTTATAAAGGAACAGTGCAAATATCACTTCTGTATTATTCTGTTGTCTTATATTGGCGTAATGTCTTGTTCTTCTTCAACAATGTGACAAGTAGGAACATTACACCGGGCTTAGCTGGGTAGATTTAGCTGTGAATATATAAAACTATTGCCCAGGCATTGTTTTGCTTTGGCCGGGTGGCTGAATAGAGTCACAGACAGACAGACGGACAGACAGACAGAAATACAGACATACAGACAGACCAAAATTTCTCAGTTTAAGTAGCCCAAGAAAGACTATCGTCTTTAAAAAAACCTAACACGACGTTACTAACTTGTTATCACCGTGTTAATGAGTGTGTCATCTCGTCAAGCAAGCATGAATTTTTGAGAAGGTTTGCATTGAAGAGTAATGGTAAGTAATCCCACACGCAGATGAATGTTTTAACTTTAATTTTTGAAGCCTGTACAGTATGTTGCCTTTGTAAAGTGTATCCCTTCCTTGTTTAGATTTGTTACATGTACAATGTTTCATACTAAGTTTTGTGTGCTGTATATAATGTGTATATAGTCCAGCGATCGTGTAACCCCACAATCTATTGTGTATATGCCCTACCTACGAGAATCCCGTGAGCGATTGGCAGTATGTTTATATAAATAAATAAATAAATAAATAAATAAATAAATAAATAAATAAATAAATAAATAAATAAATAAATAAATAAATAAATAAATAAATAAACATTCACGACGATTCTTTGCCTTTCACTGCACCGAATTTTGCACCACGTCCGTGATATATGCTTTGATATCTGACAATTATTTGCAAGATGTTTTTTAGCGTGTATATTGTTCGTTTTTACAATGTGAGTCCACGCCTATAATAATCTCAGAACGGGATAGACAGTATCCCGAAATAAATATTTAAATAAAAAAATTCGAAATGGAAAGCAAGCCGATACACAGGCATAACACGTATGGTCCGGCCGTCGCCGGTGACAGACCCTTTTCTGAAAATACCAATGACGAGCTGCACAGTTAAGAAGCGCAGGGGCAGTTCCTCGGGGCGCACGAGCCAGCAATAGAGCCACAAACAAGAATATCTAATTGCAGTAACCACCTGTGTACCGCGTGAAAGCTACGACAATGTTGGTGACCAGTGGTGACACCACCTAAACATTTAGAATGACACTATAAGCACCAAAACTTCCATGATGCACACCTAACTTTCCAACCTTGATTCATGTTAGGATTTGCTAACGGAAGAACTTAGCGAGCGGATCCATGCGTGTGAGCTCAAAGGAATTAGTACCCCCTGCCTCCCCCCCTTCCCCCCACGTCTAGTCACGCCTCACGAGCGCGGGTAAAAACTGTCACGTCACAAGAAGATCGGCTACCTCCATGGACGTCAGCATGATTTTGTCTTAAGGGGCAAGCCCGTTGTACGGTGGGCGTAGAAGGGGAGTGCAAGAGGAAGGATAAATTTTGCTGCTTTGGTTCAGGGGGGTGCAGTGCCCCTTTTTTACCCCCCTGCCGACGCTCATGGCTGCCACCAACCAAATGTTTAAGTGCGAATGCACTTTACAAGCGACCCTGAATTCCGGTGACCGCCGTCCGTCCACATAGCACCAGCTGCGGGTGCGCGCGCTCCTCGTCTTCCTTGGCAACGGGGGGAGATGGGCGCGCGCTGCCTGGCCGCTGACATGGCACATACCCACGTGCAGGATTGGCCAGGAATCTCCTCGTCTTCCTTGGCAACGGGGGGAGATGGGCGTGCGCTGCCTGGCAGCTGACGTGGCACATACCCACGTGGGGCATTGGCCAGGAATCGTGCGTGAGAAGGGCTAATGCACCCGCTTAAAGGAGTACTGACACGAAATTTCAAAGCTGAGATCGCTCTAGCAATCAAGTACAACGACAACACAAATAGGCGTCTGTGCCTGGCACATACCCACGTGGGGGATTGGCCAGGAATCGTGCGTGAGAAGGGCTAATGCACCCGCTTAAAGGAGTACTGACACGAAATTTCAAAGCTGAGATCGCTCTAGCAATCAAGTACAACGACAACACAAATAGGCGTCTGTGCATGGCACATACCCACGTGGGGGATTGGCCAGGAATCGGGCGTGAGAAGGGCTAATGCACCCGCTTAAAGGAGTACTGACACGAAATTTCAAAGCTGAGATCCGCTCTAGCAATCAAGTACAACGACAGCACAAATAGATGCCTGTGAATTAATGCATCTTTCTGTCTTTGTAGTTGTGTGTGTGTGTGAGTCATATCTCTTTCGCGAACATTACCGAACCGCGCAAATTCAACTCCTGCATTCGCACTTTCACATAATTCCCCTCGGGGAAATGCGGGGAAATTTTTTCTATCGTTTTGAACACTTTTAATTGCAAACAGGGGACCAAAAAGCGTATTTTTAGGGAAATCACAGGGCGTTGTCGTCAACGGAGAACCAGCTTCGCGCCTCTGATAGCGTCGGTGACACAGTGACGTTGACTGATTTATGACAGTGAAGTGCCTTAGCAGGTGAGGGAACACGGCAATGAAACGAGGACGGGAATACCCCGCCTAAAGATCAGGGCAAACGTGTTGCGGCGGCTTTCCACGGGTAGCCCCCTGTCAGTACAGCTGGCATGGCTCGGCCTCCACGTTAATCTTTCCACGACGGGACATATGCGAGTACTCAGATTTGATGACTGTTACACTACTCGTTTCCACTAAGCGGTTGATCAACCGACTGGGTGTCCGAGGTCGTACTATGCGAGGTCTCCTGTGCGTTTTGAAAGCTTATTGTGTCGAATCGTCTGTCATGCTGCAACAGAGTAAGAAGCAAGAACTACTTTGTCATGCTAAATAAAATGACTGTCGACTATGTTGCGCGCATAAAAAAGTGCATCACAATGATTGAAAAATAGATGATAGGTCATTCTCCCCCACGGTACAAAAGTGCAGGACTCATGTCCAACCTTTTTCTCCGGCTTTTCTTAACATGCCCATCATCATTATTGGCGACACCCGCCAGCAAGACTAGAATCGGCAGTCAATAGAGCTATTCATGGTCCACAAAGGTGCCCCTGAGGTGAAATTCACCTTATTTTTCTGGCTCTAGCTGTCATACACACACGCACCCAGGTAGGCATATTCAGCACATGCACGCTCCCACGCACACACACAAACATGGATGGAAAAAGAAAAAGAGAGAGAAAGAAAGAAAGAAAGAAAGAAAGAAGGAAAGAAAAAAAGAAAGAAAGAGAGAGAGAGAGAACGAGAGAGAAAGAAAGAAAGAAAGAAAGAAAGAAAGAAAGAAAGAAAGAAAGAAAGAAAGAAAGAAAGAAAGAAAGAAAGAAAGAAAGGGAAACAAAGAGAAGAGATTTCAGCTGTAAAGGCATACTTGAAAGGGTTCGGAATAACAAACAAATTTGTTCTTGCAATTGTTTGACCAATACGACATTTATTTAATACTGGTGGTTGCTCGAGGATGTTTGCTTGAGTTATATCTGTATATGCAAAGGCCAATAGGCCTCGAGGCTTTGGTGGTCCAAATCTGATAGAAAGTAGTAGTGTACAGTCGTAAATTCACCACACCGATGCTCGAAATTTTATAGCTACGTAGCACATCAACCAAAGCGTTCAAAGTCCCGCTTTTTGGGGAGTACCATGTGCCTGGGGGAAATTCGACGAAGCATATTCGGCACACCCCAGTTACGCCGCTGATGCAACGAGTTCCGCATACACCACGGTTCTCCAGCAAACGCATCCGCTTGCATGACTTGAAAAGTTATCACCAGAAGATTTTCCCTGCAGAAGCGCAACGACGTACCGCAGTCTATTTACGTGCAGCCTAAATGTAGACTCTGCAAGGTAACTTATTACTGTCATAAGTATACGAAGCTGTACATGCAAGGACGCTTGACCTCAGTGTTCGGGGAACGCCCTGTCTCAGGCGTTAATATAACATCAAGTCCACCAAAAAGAACAGACGAACAAACCGTCGTTGAAATGGTATCTGACAGACGTATTTTAAAAAAAAATTCACAGCATATCCACGGGGTGAATGATGATGAGTGGGCGATTCCTGAGGGGAAATCATCGGTAAAACCGTGACTCTTCAGTCAAAGTTCGCCCACTACATCTGTGTCCGAACGTAACGTCTAGAAAGTATCGCTTAAACCGCGCGTCGGCACCTTGTGGCTGAGCTCGCCTGATGCGTTTTGCAGACGCCTCACGAGCTCTCACTGCATCGGGGTCTGCCTGCCGATACGCGCGCTTTCTCGCCGCTTCCCGTTCTCTGACGTTTTGGAGATCCTCTTCGCGCCGCAGCCGTGCCGCTTCGCGTACGGCAGGGTCCTCGCGCCGTTGCCGTGACGCTTGGGCCTCTCGTTCTCGAACTCTGGGATCTTGGCGGTGTCGTCGCGCAGCCAGACGACACGCTTCGGCCTCCCGCTCTCGTACGGCAGGATCTTGGCGGCGGCGTCGCGCAGCTTCACGGAGCGCTTCTGCCTCGCGGGCTCGCACATCTGCAGCCTTATCCATCGGGCGACTCCGAGCGCGCGCCAACAGCGAACGGATTTTATTACAACGCTCCCCGCCATCTAGTAAACAGTCCAAGAACTAAACCAGAGGTAGCCACGCCATCTAGTAAACAATCCAAGCGCATCTTTTCATCATATACAAGTACCGCCATCTAGTAAACAATCCAAGAACTAAACTAGAGGTGGCTACATACATACGTCGAGGATGGACAGACCCACGTCTTAAGGAGCTTCGCCCCTAAAAATGCACTTTCAAACCGTTGCTTAAAATTGCCACGAGACAAAATACAAGTACATCTAAATTACGCAGTTAGAATAACACTCCTACCACCTTTAACGCGAAGTACTTTCATAGCAACCATGTAATGAAAGAAACTTCACCAAAAGGAAGATGCCGCATGGCGATCCCCAATGCAATTTGTTGAAGCTCACAAAATGGAATGCAAGTACCACAGATTCTAACGTTACAATCTCACTTTCTGGCCTTTCAATTACCGCGTATATTTTTATAAAACTATGATTGGTGAACGGGAAAGGAAGTTTTAAATATACAAATAAAAAATTTACTCTGTTCCACTGGACGAAACAACCGTTTGTAGGCGTTGCGAACCCCGGCGTTCGTGTTGCACAGCATTGAAACCGCGGCACTAGCCAGACGGCCTACGTGATTGGGTCCCTTACGAGACCGTGTATCTCGAGTCATACACAATATACAACGAAAAAATGCTATAAAACGTAACAAACTACGGCTTGCGCATTGTACAAACCGACGTAGTGGAACGGTTTCCACTGGATCCCCCATACGGGCGGCGCCTGTCCCCATTTTTATTGTGGCGGGTGACCAGCGGCTCCCGAGGAACCTGCCACGTCTGCCGCAGTGGTAGTGCGTGTCGAAGCCCTTCATCCCCCGCCAAGACAGGGGGCGCTTGTACCCTTTAAAGTGGTGGGTACCCAGAGGTCCCAGACCCCAGCCGAAGTGGTTCGAGGGACGTACCACATGGCCTCCCCGGGCTGTTGTAGTCAAGCTCAAAGTGTTTGTTCGCTTGTACCCTTATATATATATTTCGTAGTGCGAAAGACGAGCAAGTGGCTTCGCGCAACCCTGCGAGCATATAGCGAAGAACAGGCAAGCTACACCGCAACAATGACGGTCGGCTTTGGCCTCGTGATTCGTGTTGACGATACCTCGAGAACTGGTGTACACCCGCTCCAGCGGACTGTCCACTGTGATGGTGCACATGACGATGGGGGAGCAGTGTTAGCCGCCACAGCGGCATCGTCATCGGCGTTAAGCTCGTGGGCTCGACCACCGATCCATTTGCATCATTTCCCAGCTGAAGGTATTCAAGTGACCTGAAACTGTTGTCAGACTCGTCTCCGTGTATTTCAATTGCGAGACCCTGACAGTCCGACATATTACCATCCAGCGGAAAATGACGGGGCGCTCGCCGTGCCTCGTGCCAGAAGCAGGCATATTGCGAGATTCGCATACGCAGATGTATCGTACTGCATTAGGAGTAAGCGGTCACTGCCTGATGGCACTGTCAATCTGGCGGCTGTGCTACAGTAATAACTGGTAAAGAAAAGCCAGGGTATATAACTCACACCTAGCCACAGAACGAGGATACCAAGCCTGTGACATGTTTTCGTGCTGATGAATAGGTGAGGGTATTTTTCTTTCCCCACAAAGGGTTCTTTGAGCATAAGTGACAAATAGTCAGGTGAACAACCGACAGCGGGCCTCCCCGGTCATCCTGCCCACTGCACAACGCATAAAGGCCCGATGTATCTTCTTATATACATTGTCTATCAGCAACGCCATTGCAAGTTATACAGAGACCTTCAGAATTTACCGAAGCCTTTCTCAGGTTAGTTGCTCTGTTTTGTAGCAATACAAGTAAGACTTTCGCTTTAATTTTAAATATATGAGGTCAAGGTTAATATACTCTAGAATCGCACACCCGCCCTTACTATACCCACTTGCGCCTTGAGTACACAACTCATACCAGTACCACTAACATTTCAATCTCTTGAAAGAAGCGTACATGCAATGGGAACCTTGCATATAGTTGAAATCTTTGCACATTATTTTGTTAACTGTAGAATAGTATGTACTAAACCTTTCGGGAACAACAAAGAAGTTGTAGCATTTCACTGCCTCTAGGGACACAATTAGGTATTCGCTGGAAGTAATAGGTACTTCATGGTCCAAACCCTTGAGAGTATACAGGGAATAACATAACCAATTACGCATGTTCAAAATGAAACGACAAATTCACGCCGTGTTTGAGTGTTGCATAGAATTCAGGAAATTGAAAAGTGGTATATACAGTAATTTTTACAAACTGGACATCAATGGAATGTATTTTAGTAGGCAATACCCTTCCCGTACACAGGCGGCGAGTTTAACGCTGTTTTCCTCACTGATGTGTGTGATTGTGGGTTGACTCTGCTAATGTGCAAGATGCGTTTAACTAAAAATGACTGGCGTATCAGATAGGTGTCATATTATGGTGAGTGCTCTAGATTTGTTTTTTTGCTAAGAAAATGAAAAAAATGTCGAATTCATTTTCACTATAGGTGTGAGATTGGAATGGCACTGTGTAATATTGGGCGAGTTGTTGATTCGTTTTGACAATACAGCGCAACAGAACCAGACTTAAGCTGAAGCATACAGGACGAGCACTGACTTCCAACTGAACCTTTATTACAGAAACACGCTATATTTCTAAACACGCACGCGCACACCTACGATAAAACATTCGACCCGATAAGAAATCAATATCAACTGTGCCGAAATCATGAGATACAAAACAATTCCCAAAATCATTACCACACCTCTAGCACTAAGCACGTGTATGTACGTACATTGAGATGACTAGCTGTATTGCTCAGTTTCGCACGTGCAGATAATCAAGTTGCTGTGTGGAGAGGGCTATGGAAGCAGCGCTGACACAAACTTCGCCTAGCCTTTTGCGATTTCCACAGCCTCTACAATTTTCCTTGTAATCTGGTGACAATGACGCTGAATGACTTGGCATTCGTCAAATTTCGCAGTGCATTTTCCGCTGGTGCCCTTGCAGTCTCGGCTTGGCAATCATTTTGGGGTTTGTTTTGCATATTGCCGCGAACCATGTACGGGTTTTCTTATTTATTGTTTGTTTTTACTGCCAGGCCACGCCCGGGTGTGTTATTTTTTTCCCAAGCAAAGCGCGCTTTCCATTCTTTATTTTTATGCCCCACGGGCTATCACATTCACATAAGCAGACTGTTTCACCCTAACGTCGCTAGCCCAGAATAATCTTCTGTGATCTACAATGTTCTGG
Organism: Haemaphysalis longicornis; assembly: GCF_048455015.1. NCBI lineage: Eukaryota > Metazoa > Arthropoda > Arachnida > Ixodida > Ixodidae > Haemaphysalis > Haemaphysalis longicornis. The sequence goes on along the minus strand of NW_027526460.1, from coordinate 150,587,788 downwards.
ATGAGAATCGACGGTTCGAGAAACACTCGCGCCGAAAGATAAAAGACTGCAGAGCAGACGCCGCGGCATTCGATTCGACGACACTCGCCTGTGCAAGTCACTTTATTGACCGCTGCTTCGCCGCCTCTGTATTATTTTGAGTTGTTTGGGGAGCGAGAGTTCGCTCCAATAAACTTGTTTCTCCTTCAAGACAACTACGGCGTTCTTGGCTTCGAGACAATATCATGTTTTCGGCAAAGTTAATGTGGATTGATTATCGGGTCAAATGTTTCATCGTAGGTGCGCGCATGCGTGTTTACAAATAGGGCTTGTTTCTGTAATAAGCTTTCAGTAGGAAATCAGAGCTCATCTTGTGTGCCTCAGTGTCTTTGTCTTTGTTATTGTGTCTTTGTTACTGTTGCGCTGTATTTTAAGGTGGAATGGCGCTGTAAAGCAGCGTTTTCCCTTTGCATATAATCACAACGTAATTTTTGATTGTCTTAAAATAGAAAATAAATACTTTTTGTCAGATGCTACTTTCTTGACAGCAGTCTTTTTTTTTTGCTATTCCAGCCCGCACCGAGTCATTAACCATGAGCACCCCTAGGCAGCGCAACCTTCTCCTGTCACTGCTCGGGACGCTGTGGACATTGTTATTTCTTTTCTTCGGCCTAGTGTTGCTCGTGCCCTTGCTGTTCTCTTTCAAGGCACGCCAACACTATTTTGTCCTCTTCTATCAATTCGTGCCCATCCTGTTTGTGGATATGGACAATGCCCGGCGCACAGCTCTCAGCACACTCGACTCTCTCAAGCCTCACGACCCTGAGTTGAACAAACGTGGGGCCTTGAGGCTCTTGGAGGTTGGCGCCGGAACTGGAGCCAACTTTAAACACATGAAACGTGTCATTAGGTACACCAACGTCGATCCGAACCGGGAGTTTGGATCTCTCTTCTGGAGGGAACTCAAACGTCACCCACAGGTATGACACAGGTCTTCTGTTTGGAGTGCTTTTGTTGAAACGTTGCTAGCCTAAGAAACCTCCGTCTTTAAATGACCCTTTTAGGCTAGAAGAGCAAAATGCAGTCGTTTCTCTTTGAATTTGAAAGAAAAGAAGCAATGCACCCAGGCAATTTTCTTTTTGTTTCGTATGCATTTCATCCATCTTGATAATAATTGTAGTCTTCGATTTTTCAGATAGAGTTGGAGCGATGGGTTGCAGCTTACGGCGAGGATATGAGTGAGCTGACCAGCGCCCAGTTTGACGTTGTCTTGCTAACATACATATTTTGTTCTGTCAATGACCCCGCCAAAGTGCTTAGCGAGGCCAAGAGACTGTTGGTGAAGGTAGGTATTTGTGATTGAGACATGACTTCTCTGTATTTGTGGAGGAATGTATTGGGAATTTGAGTAAACATTTTCGCTGTAGATCCGTTCCGTGAGAGACACAACAGGAAACAAAAGAGTGTGCGGCTCCAGTGGCGCTGCATTAGTCCCGCTGCCGACGTTTCTAAGGAGGCGCCAAGTTGAAGGGCGGCTCACTCCCTGCCTCTGGTGACGCACTCATCGTATGCCGTCTCCACGGGACGAGCGGTTCCCATCACCGGTTGTACTTGTGATGTGTGTAGCCACTGCGGGTAGACCAATAAAGACGGAATAGGAATGGCGGCAAAGAAATGGCAATAGTGATGGACAACAAAAGGAGATACAGGCAGCCACGCAAGCGAACGTCACCAGTGAGAATGTCAGAATGCAAGGAACGGTGGGCACGCTGTACGAGGGGTGGTCAAGAAACGCCGTGTTGTGGATGTCTAAAGTAGAAGCAAGGCGTGCGACTCGGGCGCGCCTGAAGATCGCGCACGGAGGAGAGCGGGTCGCCCATTCTTACGGAAAGGCCCGTGTACGTTCAAATAATCTGTTTACTATAAACACTTGCACTCCCTCGTCGGTTGTAGAACAATCACCCATTTGTTTTTAAAGCAAAGCTTTCTCCCTCTACCAGCGAACGGTTCTTTCCCGGTATGCAGGAGAATGAGCACCCGACGCGGCGGAGGCGGCGGCAAGGGCGGTGGGGAAAGGGGGGCACGCAGGATTTCACTCACGGATCACACTGTAAATGGCGCGGCGAATTTACCCAGCGTTCCCCGAGCGGCGGAACCTGCTCGCCGGAAGGCGCGTCAGCGGTACTGTCTCAGCGACGTTTATTATGCGCCTGTCTTGGCGCAGCTTCACGTCCGTTGCGCGCTTTCTTCCCATGGCTTGATTAACTTGTTCGACAGCAACCCCTGGGCCACCCGCACCCGCCGGAATGAAGTGGTTGTACGTCAGAGATACGTTAAAAATTGGTTTGCAGGGCGGGAAAACAAAATGTAGGGACCACATACAGACATCTCGCCGCTGAAGAAACGCCACCTTTTCCGCTTTGCCTTCCAGGAATCGGACTCCACTTTCTCAATTGGTGAACACCAATACGGTTGTGTTTTCAGACGCACCAAAAAAAGGCGCAAGTTCAACTGGCTCTGTTAAATAGCGAATATAAACGTTCCCTCATCTTTCTCGCCATTCTAAAACTTACTAAACTAGCTAATTGAAACAGGCATAAACAGAATACTAAGCTCACATGCCGAATTGTTTCGTTTTCTGCGCTTGTGGCCCCGAGCTAACACATCAGGATGGCTAGGTTCCGCTGTCCCACCCTTGGAAAGACGCTCCTCTCTGTTTTCTTTCTGCCGACTTACGGCTGGGCTACAGCGTTGGCGTCCGCCGCTCTCGCCCGCCCGTGGCCGACGCTGCTGCGCCGGGGCGCCACCCCCGCCAATTCAAGGAAACGGCTAGCAGAACCTCTGGTTTCCCTCTTTGTAGAGCCACGGGTGTGAATTGAAGTGGCGTCGCATGGGCAGTTTTTGTGGGTGTCGTTGAAATCTTTGTTTCAAGTAGCCCTCACAGTCTGAATTAGAGCCAATATATTTTATGTTCGGCTCGTCTAGGGTTTGCATACTAAGTCTAACACAGGTTCGTTACCAAACCTCTGCAAAAACATCGAACGCAGAAGGCACACTTGTACGACAGTACGATCATGACTGGTTAACCTACACCTGTGCCTGAGTGTCTAAGGTGTTGTACTGCTGAGCCCAAGGACGCGGGTTTGATTCCCGGCCAAGGTGGCCGCTTTCATATGGAGGTGAAAAGCGAAAACATGGCTGTGTTCGAGATTTAGGCGCACGTTAAAGATCCCGCGGTGGTCAAAGTAATCCCAAACCCTCCACTACGGTGCGTCTCATCGCCTTTGCAGTGTCGGCGCATTAAAGCACGTTATCAGCGATTATAACTGGTGCAGAAGCTGCATCAGTGCCTGCAACTTGCGGGGTTTCCGCCTATATATTCACAATGCAGGAATAATTCGTAAATACATGATATATGAATTTGGAATGTCAAAAGCATTTTGACGTTTTAGAGCAGCTTCCAGCTTAATTTACGGGTTATTTTCTGATACCCAAAAGCTGAAGCGTGTGCGACAGGTTTCATAATGCATTTATTGGGGAAAAATGCACCAAAAATGCTCCTAAATCGCTTCAAACACATTGCAGCGGCACCTTGAAGGAAAGCAGGCTGAAAACCACCACACACATAACCCTAATAGAACTAATTATGCCATTTACCAGCCATGATTTGGTAGCAATTTCTGATAACGCCATTTTGATGGGCCATTTTATGTTTTTATTGCAGGGTGGTCGCCTCATTTTTATTGAACACGTAGCTTATCCAAGAGGAACATGGCAGAGGCTTCTTCAAGACGTGGTTAGTCCTCTCTGGAAGTTGACCGCCTGTCACTGTCATCTCACCAGGAACTGCCATCATGACTTGATGAAGAAATTGGGATTCTCAGACGTGACCGTTAACTATCTGTATGTCGACATGCCCATAGTGACTAGCCGTCATGCTTATGGGCAGGCTGTGGCGTAGAACTACCAAGTGTATTTTTCAAGCCGTGTGTGAAAAATTACAAGAATTTTAACGTATCTTCCAATCGCTTAAGTGCAGACGTGTGCAGAATACAATGCCTATTTCGGATTTAGCCACCTCCATATTTCAAAATACATCCGTACACGTGGTAAATGGTTCTAAATAAATAATAAAAATATTTTCTGCAATGCTCCTTTTGTCTGCGATGTCTAAACCTTTTCTTCCAGCTAAACCGATCTTTCACACCATAAGCAAGAATAAATATCGCAGACATGCTTGTTTGTGATGTTGCCCAAAGAGGCAATGGATGCCAACCTTTCCCTTTGGCGTAGAACGCTGGAAGGTGTCGCAGGAGCTGACAATCCACCGTGCGTCACCGTGTAAATCAGGCCAGTAGAACTTCTAAAGAATTGTTTTATTTGTGTGCCGTATTCCGTGGTGGCTGGCCATGGTGGTCTCATGCACATTTGCCAGTATGGGTTTGCGAAGTGGTTTCGGCACAACCACTTGATGGTACGTTCGACGTGTCGCCAGTTCGTATACCGTCGGTACACGATAGCGTCTTCCTCCAGGAACCTACAGGAGGGCCCTTTCCCGGGAAAAGAACGGGTTGCCGATTTTGCCGTAGCAGCGACGTAGAGTGCAATCTTTCTGTTCCTGCGCTAGTTCGGCTGGCGACACCTGGGAACCGCTAATCGATGGAACCTTCAAAGGTGTGACCCTGTTTTAGTTAGCCCTGGGTACTTCAGATATAAGCGCAGGAGTGCCCAGCGGTACGGTTTGGTTACCGGGGTTGGCTCGTCCCTTCTTGGTGCTTCACGAGGGTTCCCAGCATGGGTCAGGATCGTGTGATTCTCTCACGCAAGGTAAATTTCCAATGACCTGATCATAAAGCGGGTTTTCCATGCAGGATGGAGTGACATCACCAAACAAGAAGGGTGTATCAACGTTAATGACGTTTGCGGCAGTTGTTTGGCAGCCCCGTCGAGAAGCAAAAAGTCCTTCGTTTCTACATTGAGTCTCTCATCTGCCCCGAGTGCCTGTCCAACAATGACTGTGTTGCTTTTCGTGCCCTGAGGACGCGGACCCGTTTCCTCGGTAAGCATCCTTCAATGACGGGTACTCCACCTAGTTAGAATCAAGGCGCCTTCTAGTCTGCTGAACTATGAAGGTCTGCGATTTCGAGGTCCTTAGTAGGGGCGGGTGCAGTGAAAACTACGAACTTGTTTACGGGCCCGTGTGACGGCGCAATCTACATGTTGTTGGTCCGGTTGTTTCGTCCTGCAGTCTCCAGTCCTACGCCCAACCTTGCTGCATTTCTTGCATTTTGGTGGGCCCCGTAAAGTTGCGCGACAGCCAGGTGCAGTGTGGTAGATGCAGTTGCATATGTAGCATTTCAGCTGATTTTTTTGGCGTCAATTCCGTCTCTAGCGGTACTCTTTTCACTGTCGTTCTAATGTTCGTGATGTTTTGGGCCTCCATGAAGCAAGTGGCGTGGGCGGCGCGAGAACTCAGCATCTTGAAGTCTCACTCCTTCACGAATACAATGAGCTTGGCGTGACAACACCAAACAAAAAGCTCAGTGACGACGAGGTCCCTGAGTCCTAGGAATGTTTTTGGCATGCTCGCCATCTATCTACCAATGGTCGAAGTATCCTGAGAGCCTTCAACCACCTGCTATCCAGTCTCGCCATCCATCGCTTGCGCTTTCGGTAATTTATCTTGGCAGCACTGGGCAGTGAAGCGAAAGCGCAACAGCGGAGCCTTTGTGACCGTTGGGTAATTCAGTGATTCCTTGGCTGTTATACGGCCTGTAGCGGTCGAGGCCTCCCCAGAGAAACACATGATGATCGCCGTGGCCCACATCTCTAGTGGCCATGCTTGTGCAGACGCTACCCGCTCAAAATATTGTAAATATGCTTGGAAGTATTCTTGCCGGCGTTTCCAGACGTCGGAATTCCAGCCTTAGAAGCTCTTTGCGCCTTTTAGCCGCAGCTTTCTGCGTTTCGTCCGCGGACTTCTGAATTTCGTCCTTCTCGCGATTTGCTTCCCGTTAAGCGATTGATTGCACGCACTGGTCGGCGCGTTCTTTGTCGACCCACTTCCCGAGCTCAGGCCCAGATAAGTCGTTCTGGACGCCTAGGGCTGTAAGATTTTTAAGTCCATAGTGAGGCCTCTCTTCACGGTACGTAAATCGTACTGGTCAGTATGCTAGCTGGATCCTGGCGGGCTGACACTTTTGGAAGTGTCGTAGGTCCAACCAACCCCTCGCACCAAACCTAACGACTCGTTCCGGTATATCTCCATCACATGTACTTTCCTTTATGCAAACAACCAGCGAAACAACAGACCTGCGACTACTTCACAAGCACAAGGACAGTTGTGGAACAAATGTTTACAAAAAATCTCCCTACGGCGTCTAACCACACCACTGTGTAGGCATGGATGTCTCTGCGGTCGGTGATCGGCCGAGCCTGTTGATGAGGTTGTGCTCCTTGGGCCTACGCCACGAAGCGCCAAGGCATCAGGTTGCGTTGATGTTAAGCCTCGACCGCACAGCGCTATCAGGTTCCCCGCCTCGGGTTTACTCCGTGAGGCATGCGGGCAGCGGGGTTGTAGGAGTGCTCCTCAGGAACGGAAACTAGAGGTACGTCGGGCCAGCTCGCCGGCCCGGAGGTCCGAGAACACAGTAACGAGAGGTACGCAAGGCCCGCAGACCAGCCCGGATGTCCGAGAACACAGAAACGAGTAGCTTCTTTTAAGTGTGAATACACTTTATAAGCGACCCCAAACCATCCACCGCCGGCGGCGGCGTCGGCGTCCGCAGTGCTCCTCTATAAAGAAACAGCATCCGGCGCCAGGTTTCGATCCGAGGACTTTGCGGCCGCAGCGCGACGCTCTACCGACCAAGCCACGGACGCGACGGTGATATCAGTGTTAGTGACGGGCCTTATATCTTTAACGCATTCAAACTACGTCGTCAGCGGCGTGCGTTGGCGACTCAGCGGCGTTATAGCGGCTTGATAACTGCGTGGTGTACACGTGATACTACAAACCCGATGGAAGAGATGGAAGAGAAGGCGGCGAGGCGGTGGGCTGCGGGGGCCGAGCGCAAGCGCCGCAAGCGGGCCGACAACCGTGCATTCGCACTTTCACATTCTCCCCCTCGGGGAAATGCGGGGGAATTTTTTAACCGTTCCTCCTTCGCACGCCTTCGTCTCCTTCCACATTCTCGTCGTCGGTGCCTCCCGTCATTAACACTTTCCTGCGCTTGCTCCAATTAGGCGTTGGCCATTGGGTCGTGCCGATGCTCCACGTAACACACCACCCCGAAAATCCCAAATCTTACCACAACACTACCGTTGACTTGTTGCTTAACGCACGCCTAAAAATCACAACAAAGATATATTGCCCGAGGAGCTCGTTTCGCTATATTCAAACACGCCGCACAATGACCCTACATTGCCTTCTAGGTAAGCGAACTCTACTGCCAGCACAAACAGTCAACTTTAACACTGAAACACACGTCAACATTCTTCAAGGCACCTTCATTCAGGAATTCATAGCAAACTTCAAGCCCTTATAACATGAGTTATTCTACTCCACGGTTCGCCTGTTAAGGCTCAGGAAAAATTTTAACCACCATGAAGTTACCAACCAATGTTATCTCGTTTATATATTCAGGGTTAGAATACCCATTTGAATGCCTAGTTCGCACTTTGGTAAATACACTACTCTACACCCGTACTAATGCACCACACACTGCATAATCCTTCCTTCTCGAAGAAACTTTCGCTGTTCGATCGGTAAGGGGTGAGTGATGAAGGATCAGCAGTTATAGGAACCTTTCAATAGCTACAACTCCTGAGCGACAAAGTCAGGAGCACGACGTTAGTGAGCTTTTGAAATCGCCATTAAGGGAAGGGTAAACCCGGTGACCACAATAATTACCCATGACCCCAGGTGGCCAGGTGGCCAGGGAGGGCTGTCACGTCGTGTTTTCGTCTCCGGAAAAATTAGCAAGGATGTGCTCTGCAATGTACAGCCACAAAAGAAACAAGCTGAAAATGGCGTTGTGTGCAATGGCGGCCTTTGCTGCAGAAACGTAAATCGGCCAGACACGAAGTAAGGAAAGATGTAGAGCGAAGGCAGCAAAAATTTACGTGGCTAGAGCCTAGTTTGCTATCCCACACATACCAAAGAGAACATAGGCAAAAACTTGAAACGAAAGAATGAAGAAAGGTTGCAGCAGACACGTATGCTGAGCGCTGAATCACTAAACATTCAAGTTAAGTGATAGCCACTGAAGGCTTTCAGTCTGTAGCCTTGAGTTTAAGTTCGTCCACCGTAGAAAGCGTAAATGTTATTCTATCGCCTTCTTAGTGCATGACAAAAAAGGCCAGCGACACAGAATGTTCTCCTCCAAAAATGGCCGCCGAGAGTCGAGCTTCCTCTGTGCTGACGACAGCTTGTTTCTTTCAGGCAAATAGCGTGGGCACTCGCATAAAACGTGGCGTATCGTCCCCGGCGTGCCGCACGTTTAGCACTCCTCAATTGCTGCCATTCCTATTAATTATGAGCAGAGTCCTTCAATGTAAAGCATTGAAGGGCTCTGATATGAGTTAGCATTTGTGGATGCCAGCCAGAAATGGCAAAGAAGAGTTGCGTGAGACCGTGGGAGGGTTAGTGGAAGGGGACGTTACAGGTGCGGGTCAAGGGTACTAATACGTACCCATGTGAGTTTTTCCGTATACCACTGAGATTGTTAATTCCCGGGCAAGTATGCAGAGGGCCTTAGCTGCATGCGTCCTAGACTGTAGTGAAGGGCCTGGTGCAGTGTCATGGCCAACCTGCTGAAGAGAGGGCCCAGCGCCTGCGGTATAGAAAGCTCCAGCAAGAAAGAAGAGAAGAAAGAAGCATTTAAGAAGTGGTCGCGAAGACGAAAGCAGGACAGGACGGAGGCCTTGCGATTTAGGCCCGAGGTCCGTCGCTGCCGCTGCCTTCCAAGTTATCGTCATTCGCGACGTAGACCCGACGACAGCCCTGGGCGCCGCCACGAGAAACCGGTGCCCGGCAAACAAGTGAGCGGTATGCCGGTGACACGGAGTGCGGGCAGCGAGGCCTCGTTTAGGGCTTAAGCTATCTCCTCCCGCCGCTAGTAATCAGCACCGCCACGTTCTTCGCCGTGGGAACATAACGCCGGTTTCGAGCTCCTCGGCGCACAGAGATCAGCGGCCTTGCGGACAGCGCCACCCCGCATCGAGTCGCCCTATCCACCGCCCCGTCTCTCCGTCTCCGCTCCATCCACCGTGCCAGCCCTACCGGTCTGAAGTGGACCAGTTCCTCGCTTGCCCTCTCAGGGTCTTGTAAATATTGGTTTACCGCTTCTAGTTTCTGACCATCGGATTGTCGTTTGAATATAACGCGCGATGTGGCTTATACACTGTAGTCCGCCTCATGGCACTCCACGTGATCCCGCCCATTCATTCATACTATAGACAATAGAATGAGTGCAGTTTCCGCTGTTGGATGCGTCAACCGGACGGCAGCGCCCTCACTTTTATTGCCGACAATGCCGCAGTGACTTGGAAGCCACTACAGGGTGATATCATGACCCACCTGGGTAGCACGGTTGTACACCATTCTCATTTCTGTCAGTAGCTGTTCGTGAGCTAACCCGCAGAGGGCTGACTGGTGTGACTGCTGTGCAAGCTTCCAATCACAGAAGATAGACCATCTCCGGAATAAAATTAGTTCGAAGGTGCCAAGGGTGGCCGTAATTTCTGGAGCCGTGGTGGTTGTAGGATAGGTTATCTTGAATTGGCAGGACAGTGACATTCGTTATATAACAACACAACCAGCAGAAACCGACGATGTTACCAAGCCATCGATGTAAATATGATTTCGGTCACTGTATGTCTCATGCATGTACGTCAAAGTTAGCTGCTGCAGGTTCGGTATTAGAGGATCACATGTTTCTTTACTCCTGGAATATCTAGGCACACTCGGAGCTGCATCACACACCACAGCGAAAGGAGCCGTCGCATCGCCAGCGTATAGTTCGATGGCACGCTGGTGTTATGGACAGCTACTACCGTTGCGAACGACGCCGAAGGACGGGTCGCTGGCATTCCCGCGAGGTGATGATCAGGCAGGCTGGTGCGGTGCCTGATATGTGTCCTGAGTATTTCAACTTACACAGAAATTGCCAAAGGGTGCTCCTGAGCGAAGGCAATTGGCCCTGCTATGGACGTACACCGTAGTAGGCCAAGACAGGTTGCTTCAGATTGTATACCCTGAAGTGACCGAGTAGTTTTGCGGCACGCCCCAGAAAGGACAGGAGCACTGTGCCGCGTACAGCGTGTTGTTATCGTTCCCCAAAGTGTTGCCACCGATGGGTTTGAGTATATGTAATGCCGCAAAGAGTATCTTTTTAATATTTACGTGGGTGCTCCAAGAAAGGCCTCTGTCGATAACTATGTAGAGCTGAAACATCGACTTCATTGGCGTTCCGCACGTGTTGCCACCGATGGGTTTGAGTATATGTACCGCCGCAAAGAGTATCTTTTTAATATTTACGTGGGCGCTCCAAGAAAGGCCTCTGTCGATAACTATGCCGAGAAGATTGGGATTTCTTACATAAGACACCCGGTCACCATTGATATACAAAGTGTATGCATACGTAGGCTTTTGTGTAAGCATGAGCACTCCCTATTTGCTGCTAGATATTTCCAACCCTTGTCCGTGTGGATAAGACGCCGTGAAGTTTGCCGCATTTGCAGTCGGGTGCGCACATGCCGACGAGTAAAAAAACACATGTATCGTCGGCGTATATCGACACATGAACCGTCCTTGGAAGGTAGGGGGTCAGTGCAATTAGTGTAGAACTCAGGACGCCTCCTTCGGGCACACCACGGTGAGTATAGTGAGCAGATGTCGGTCTATCTCCAGTCATTACAAAGAATAAACTCCTCGTAAAGCAGTTTCGTGTCCACTGGTAGACCCTGCCACCGAGCCCCACAGCCTGTAGTACTTAAGAATCGCATCGTGTTCCACATTATCATAGGGGGCCCCCTTAACTTCGAGGAACACCGCAGCAGATATGCGCTTCACGTTTTTCAGTCGCTGCACAAAAGTAATCGAATCAGTACACAGTCAATGGATGAGCGCCCACGACAGAATCCAGCCGTGACATCAGGGTAGGCATTGTAATGCTCCAGGAACCACTCTAGACGTGCAAGAATGATCTGCTTCATCAGCTTTCCAACACCTCGCAAGCGCAAGTGGTGGGTATGCCATTGGCCCAGTACAGATTTTGAGCTTGCTGCCTCAACCACCGGCACTGAGTAAACAGCTGCACAGGAGCCAACAGCGGTCACCACTCAGCTAGTATCCCTTCCGCCGCTGCCTGCAGCCATCATTAGTTTACCAGAAACACGTGTTTCGCTCTCCGCTGACCGGTAGAGTCATGAATTGTTTAACCGTTTTGCGTCTTTGAGGGGGGGGGGGGGTGCTGTGAGGTAACGTGGGATTTGTGGTTGTTGAATTTGAGCCGGAATGCATTTTAGGTCTGGCCAATATAGCCCTTGCCACGCATTTCGCAGTGTAGTCTGTAACGACGTTACTGGAATCACAGCCGAGGCTTTCTTTTATTCGGAAGGAAAATTTCGAGAAGTTAGATTTTGCAGTGTCGGTCGGGGTGATTAGGGAATAAAATTTGCAGCGTGTTTTCTCGCATGGGCGCAAGCCTGAATGTTGTTTCGTGACTCAAATTTTAGCCTTAACAATCATATTTCTTAAGTTCTTGTCTTTACGATACACTACGCGGGGTGGTTTGGCGAAGATAGCTGACAGGTGCTCACTTTGTCTGATTATAGGGAAATGTCTGCTCAGTATGTTGTTAATCGTTGCATGTTCGCATCGTATGTTAATACCACGTTAGTCTGCGGTGTTTCCATTTTTTGTGAGTTGGCTTTTGACAATGCTGACTGGTGGTCTATTTGGCGGGCCCGGTTTATTTCGTCATTAATTATATTTTCTCTGTAATTTTGATTCAGAAGGATGTCGTTTAGATTGTACGAGTTTCTGTCAAATTGTTGGAAATGAGAACAGATTCGGCAGTATCTGTATGCCGGCGAGTATGGTATTCCAACTTGGTAATGTCGTGGGTGGTGGTTGTCAAAATGCAGGTACTGTTGGCGATCCCTGGGTTTTTTTGCACACGGTGGTCGTGAGGACGTGGCCATGTACCTGAAGGGTTACATCCAAAAAGATGATAGTATCTTTAGATATGTCGTGGGTGAATTTGATTGATTGATGGAGACAGTTAAATTTTAAAATGAAGTCGAGAAGGCTCGCTTTGTCGTGGTTCTATAACATCAATATGTCATCTAGGAAACGCCTGTAAAAAAGTGGATTCTTTTGTTGCTTCTTGATCAAAGGACGTTCTAATGATTTCATAAAAATATTGGCGTAAGTTGCAGCCACCTTAGTTCCCATCGCCGTGCCACTGATCTAACGAAAGTGCTTTTCGTTGAATTCGAAGTGATTATAATTTAGTACAGCGGTTAAAAGCGTTGCCAGAGTTTCGCTCACTCTGTCTTTTGATGGGTTTTTAAGCCAATAAATGCTGCCACGGTCACGGCGACGCCTTCCGAGTGGGGAATATTTGTGTACAATGAGCACACGTCCAGCGTCACCATAAAACACCCTGGGGAGATGACGATACCACCAATTTCCTTTAGAATATGGCTGGTATGTTTGATATAGGACGGTAGCGTAGGGGGGATCTCCTTAATTATGTGATCAATGAAGCTTGAATTTTTTCTATCACCTTCCTGTTACTGGATACAATGGGTATGCCCGGGTGGTTGCTCTTATGTATTTTGCGTAGCAAGTAAAATCAACCAGGAACAGGATGTTCGTAAGGCGTAATTTTCATCATCTCGGCAGTTATATTACCTTCCGTGACAAGAGATTTGAGGGTGTTGTGAATTTAATTTTCGTAGAATTTTGTGGGGTCATTGGTAGCTCATTATAGAATTGTCTCTCGCTTAGTAGTCGCATTCCCTCTTCTAAGTATTCAAACCTGTCAAGTAAAACAATGGCCGGTATTGACATACGGTGCCAACATGCCACAAGTAAACAACATACTCAACAGGTATTTCAATATGATCAGGCAAAGTGAGCACCTGTCAGCTGCACAGCCGCGCTGCACAATTTTTTTCCTCAAAACCCCAACCGAAACTGCAAAATCTAACTTCTCCTAATTTTCCTTCCGAATAATAAGAAAGCCTCGGCTGTGATTCCAGTAACGTCGTATACAGACTGCAATGCGAAATGCGTGGCAAGGGCTATATTAGCCAGACCGAGAATGCATTCCGGCTCGAATTCAACAACCACAAACCCACGTCACCTCACAGCCGGGTCTACCGTTTTCCAAACATATGCGCCTGCCGGACCATTCCATTGAGCATATCTAAATTACTGTCTTGCAGTCCGGCTTCCGCTCTTTCCTCGAACACGAGCAGAGGGAGTCCTACTTTATACATAAATTCCAGGCATTCACATATGGCATCAATGAGGATCTGTGCCGGCTCTCATTCTTGAGGCAAAAGGCTGCGCCTTAGGCGGAAATATCGGTGCCTTGCGGGCGGTGGAGGGGGTGAGCGCTGAACCGGGACCGCGGATACAACTTAAAAAAGAAAGCAAGAAGGAAAAAAAGAAACCACGTTTTAGAGTATAAGTCAAGCAAATCAAATGCGATAGAATTCCCCCCCCCCCCTCCCTCTACCCCGCCCGTTCGACAACCATTACCCATCGCATCAGTGACTTTGAACAGCTGTGAGCGCACCCCGCGAGCCCCCCCCCCCCCCCCCTCCGAAACAGAGTGGTCTGAATTATGACAGCCGCACCCCCGAGAGACAAACGGCCGAAGAATGCCGCCGCAAACGAAACCAGATCCTCGTGTTGCTTGTCCTGTGGCTCGCCTGCCACGCGGGAAAGCTTTGCTACACCCCACGGTTTCGTCGAAGTGGCGTCAGGACGAGAGCAGCTGTAGGCTTAACAAAGAGTCAAACAAAACCGAAAATGGGACAGCAAATTCGGAGTATGGCGCGAGGACCACGCTTCCACTGGGCGGGCCGCGCATGCATACGGCCTTGAAGTTTGTGCAAATCGAAGATCTATGCCTGTGCCGCCATCTTATGTTCGTCTCCCTTCACTCCTTTTTTTGCCCCATTTCCCTTCCCGCTGACTTTTTTTATACCATTTACGTAGCACGCGGGAATAAGTCTTGTTTTTGATTTTGTGTTTGTTTCTGTGCTTCTTGTGATCGTGTTTTTGGGCTGCCTTTTCTTCCGCGTTCTTTCCCCTTCCCTCACCTTCCACCTTTCTAGCCAATTGGAAGGCCTAACTTGCTCAAACTCTTTGAAACATTCCTCACCTGAGACCTCTCCTGGAGGGATGAGGGTAGTGATCCTCGCTCACAGATGGTTTTGTATAAAGGCAAAATGTGAGCAATAAATGTACAGCCCTGAAGAAGGAGTTTCTAACACTGAAACTGTTGCCAACAAAAAACGGGAGACGTGGGATGCGACTGCTTTCACTATATATATATATATATATATATATATATATATATATATATATATATTATATATATATATATATATATATATATATATATATATATAATATATATATATATAGTCTGAAAATATCAAAAACTCACACAAAGCGCGAAAAAAATAAGGTTAGTAGAGACAGAGACAAACGAGAAAGACGTAGCAAATAGAAATAGGTTTCCTGACGTTTAGCGGAGAGGACTCCGTTTCTTCAAAGTAGGGGTGTGGTTAGGCTCTTTTTTTTACTAGGGTTAATGAAGTTAACATTTTTTAAATATCAGGAAGAAAAAAAGTAAGGAAACCACGTGTTTTCTGGAAAGGAAAACTGGGCACGTGTTTTCCTTTCTTTTTTTCTTCCTTATATTTAAAATAATGTTAACTTCATTAACCGTAGTAAAACCATACCTATCTTTCTGTATTTTCCTCAACGAGCCCCTCATTTCCTTACTATATATATATACATATATATATATATATATACATAATCTGGAAACATAGAAACTCACACAGAGCTTAAAAATAGGTAAGTATAGACAGAGACACACTTGAAAGACATGTAAAATACAAATACAAGTTTACTGACGTTTCAGAAAGAGAACTTCCTTTCTTTAGAGTAAAGGAAGTCCTCTTCCTGGAACGTTAGTAAACTTTTAATTTCATTTTTAATGTCGTTCTCTTGAGTCTCTGTCTCTACTGGTCATATATATATATATATATATATATATATATATATATATATATATATATATATATATATATATATATATATATATATATATATATACAGAAAGAAATGCCAGCAGTCTACAACTCCAAAGAAAGAAGGCATAGGGGAATGGTTAGACTACTTTTTAACGTTAGTGATGTTACATTATTTTTTATTAATTACGTGATAAAGAAAGAAAAAAAACTTTCCTTTCTTTCTTTCTCACGTAATTAATAAAAAAATAATGTAACGTCACTAACGGTAAAAAGTAGTCTAACCATTCCCCTATGCCTTCTTTGGCGTTGTAGACTGCTGGCATTTCTTTCTGTATTTTCCGAACGAGCCCCTCATTTCCAAACTATATGTATATATAAATATATATATATATATATATATATATATATATAAGAGAAGAAAAACTTCGAACAAGGTAAAAGCACGATTGTGGCCTACGTTTCAGCAAAGAGAACTTGCTATATATATATATATATATATATATATATATAGGGAGTAGTAGAACTTTGAAGATGGTAGAGAACACAATAGAAGAAAACTTCGAAGTTTTTCTTCTGTTATATATATATATATATATATATATATATATATATATAAAACAGAAAAGAAGGGTTGGCAGTCAAGAAAACCTCGAAAAGCAAAGGGGAGGTTGTGGTAGATCAGAGAAACAGACTCTGCAGGTCGTGGGTTCGGATCCCACCCGGCGGGCATTTTTTAACCCATTTCTTTCGGACTCAGAAAATTTGGCCGGTCATTGAAACAGATAAAGAATTTAAAAAGAAATAAAGAGGAGAAAAAATGCCCCCCCGGTGGGATCCGAACCCACGACCTCCAGAATACCAGTCTGGTGCGATAACCGCTACGCTACTGGCGGGGCTATTTTTACCCTCCACTTTCTGGAGTATTTATGTCAATGTAATTTTTTGCTGTCCTTGGGGGTGGTAGCCAGCACCACTCCGACTTCTCGGGGTGAAGGGGACCATCTGTTTTACCCCCGGGCCGTGAATCAAGTGTCTTCGAAATGCCGAGAGTTGTCGACCAGCGTTGAACCCTCTTAAGCTCCCTCTGGCACCAAGACTGCCAAAACAAAGGCCCTCGCTATGCATGTAGCGAATCAGAATAGGAAATGAGGGGCTCGTTAAAATCAGACAGAAATAAGGGTTGGCAGTCAAGAAAACCTTGGAAAGCAAACGGAAGGATATGTTTGGTCACTGAAACCGAAGAATTTGGAAAGAAATAAAGTGCAAAAAAAATGCCCGCCAGTTGGGATCCGAACCCACGACCTTCAGAATACCGGTCTGGAGCCATAACCACTACGCTACCGGTGGGGCTATTTTCCCCTCCACTTTCTGGGGTATTTCTGTCAATGTAATTTCTTGCTGTACTTGGGGGTGGTAGCCAGCGCCACTCCGACTTCTCGGGGTGAAGGCGACCTGCTTTTAACCCCCGGGCATTGACTTAAGTGTCTACGACATGTCGAGAGTAGTCTACCAGCGTTGAACCCTCTTAAGCTCCCTATGGCACCAAGACTGCCAGAACAGAGGCCCTCGCTATGCATGTTGCGAATCAGAATAGGAAATGAGGGGCTGGTTGAAATAAGACAGAAATAAGGGTTGGCAGTCAAGAAAACCTCGGAAAGCAAAGGGGAGGATATGGTAGGTCATTGAAACAGATAAAGAATTTGGAAAGAAATAAAGTGGAGAAAAAATGCCCGCCAGGTTCCCATTGACGTTCCGCTGACGTTCCGCAACTTAACAATTTTGAGTTCGACGGAGTTCATTACGTGCAAGTCAGCGGAACGTCAATGGGAACTCGAATCGGACCTAACTACGCTAATATCTTTATGGCTCACCTCGAATCAAACTTTCTTGACACCCAAAATTTAAAGCCAATGTACTATAAAAGGTATATTGATGACATATTCATGATCTGGCAACACGGTGAGGCGGAGCTCCTCACCTTAATTGAGGCATTTAACCTAGCCCATCCTAGTATTTCCCTTGCTCATTCCTATTCGGAACACAGTGTAAACTTTCTGGACGTCATCGTTACTACCTTCGAAGGTCGGCTTCAAACCAAACTGTATAGAAAACCGACAGACACGGGGCAGTATTTGCACTTCCGAAGCAGCCATGTCAGATACTGCAAGACAGCAATACCTTAGAGCCAAGCCCTCCGATTTAGGAGAATTTCCTCAAACCATGCCGACTTTGACTCAAACTGTCGAGAACTCAAGACCGCCCTCCTGAATAAAAAATACCCGGAAAAAGTTATCGACGACGCTATTGTGGGAGCCAACCAATTAGACCGTAACGAAATCTGTAAGAAAAAAGCCCCGAACGGGAACCCGCAAACTAACTTAGTTTTAACCCACTCATCCTCCGCTCCAAGAGTGTCAACCGTGCTAAAAAAACATCACAATATCCTAATGCAAAGTGACCGCTTAAAAAGCATATTCCCCGAATCACCACGCGTTGTCTACCGGCGTAATTAGAATTTAGGTGACTTTCTTACTAACTCTCGTATCAACCGACCGGCAACTACTGGCTGCATGCCCTGCAATAAACCCCGATGTAAAGTATGCCTACACATGACCACTACACAGCGCGCCACCAGCACGGCTTCAGACTACTACGTAAATATAAAAGGTAACTTTAACTGTGACTCCGCTAATGTCGTATATCTTCTAGAGTGCACTCTTTGTAGGCCACAATATATCGGCCAAACTGAAACGCCCTTCCTAATACGGTTCAAAATTCACCGCTCTCATGCAAAAAGCTGCCCTTATTTGCCCCTGTCAAGGCATGTGAACAGTCCCGGGCATGCATTTGAACATCTTAAAGCAACGATTTTAGAATCCGCCTTCAAAACGCACCACGACCGCGAGGTTCGGGAATCTTATCTCATTTATAAGTTTGGGTCAGCCACACTTGGAATTAATGAAAGTTACGGAAAACTAACGTGCTTATCCCTCGATTAAAATTAGCGGCTTCATAATTTTTATAACTATGTTCATTATTCCTACCCTCGAGTTTGCCATCAGAATTCGCAGAAACTCTCCTAATACAGCAGCTTTATTAGCCTAATGCGGCTCAACAATGCCATTTCTCCTGGGGAAGGGGGCCTCGTTCCCACCACCACTTAAGAATGTTTAACTCTTTGTGATCTATTCATGTTTAACCTTTTCTGACCCTACCTATTTCCTGTTCAATTGCTAGCTTCTGTGAAATGCTCTCTTGTGCCCCCTATCTATTCTCTTCATCCGCGGAAGGCACACCCATCTTCGCTTCCCCACGAACCAGTCTCCCCAGCCACTGAATACCTTACTGTATACTCTTCCCTTTCTTTTCAAACCGCGGTTGTCCAGTTTCCCCCATTGTCTGAACTTGCAGCCCGCGCGGCATACGTGGACCCGTCATGGTGCAAACTTGAACGCTGCATTGTTAACACGACCCCTTTTTCTCTCTCTCGCTCCCCCCGCCCTTTTTTTATTTTTCTTGTGTGTTTGTTGATGTTGTAACATAGGCGTAGCCTGACTGTATGCACGCTCCATTTATATATATATATATATATATATATATATATATATATATATATATATATATATATATATATATATATATATATAGTTAAGAGAAAAGGTTTCTGGGCATGAGGTTAGCTGTACGATAGAGAATTCAAACTGAAAAACATCATAACATTTATCCTAACGTTTTGACCGGTCCCCCTTCTTTCGACGGGGGACCTTTAGCTCCTTTTGCATAAATGTTGTAATTTGTTTCAGTTTGACTCTCAGACTCGTGCTGGTAAATTTCAATCGCGAGACCCTTACAGTGCGACATATTACTATCCGCTGGAAAATGACAGCGTGCTCGCCGTGCCTTGTGCCAGAAGGAAGCCTATTCTGAGTTTCACGTAAGCAGATTTATTGTACTCCACTAGGAGTAAGCGGTCACTGCCTGGTGGCGCTGCCAAACTGACGGCTGTACTACAGTCATAACTGGTGAAGGAAAACAGGGGCAACTAACTCACTCATAGCCGCGGAATGACAATACCACGCCTCTAACCTAGTTTAGTCCTGTTGAGTTGGTGAGGGTCCTTTTGCTTCCTCGGCAGAAGGTTCTTAGGGCATCAGTAAGAAGCAGTCACGGGAACAACCGACAGCGGTCTTCTCTGCAAATACTGGCCACTTCTCAACGTATAAAGACCCGCTGTATCTTATATACGTTGTCTGACAGCAACGTCATCGTAAGCTACACAAACACCTTCAGAATTTCCCAAAGCCTTTCGCAGGTTAATTGCTCAGTTTTGTAGCAATAATAGTAAGCCTTTCATCTGACGTGTTAAATATATGAGATCAAGGTTAACATACTCTGGAATCGTACACCCAGCCTTACTCTACCCACTTGCGCCTTGAGTACACAACTCATTCTAGTACCATTAACATTTCAATGTCTAGAAAGAGGAGTACATGAAATTGGAGTCTTGCATATAGTTTAAATCTTTGAACAGTATTTTGTTCACCGTAAAATAGTAGGTATTCAACATTTTTGGATATACAAACACGTTATAGCGTTTCACTATTTCACAGCACCTAGAAGTACGGTTAGAAATTCGTTGTAAGTAATTCGCAATTCAGGGTCCCAAATACTTCAGAGTTGCTGGGTATAACATAAAAAATTGCGCATGTGCTAAATGGAAGAACAAATTTTACGCCATATTTCAGTAGTTTCATAGAAAACATGAGATTTAAAAGGGGTATATACAGTGATCCGCACAAACTCTATTGCAGACGAATGCATTTTTAGTAGGAAATAACTTTTGCCGCTCACACGCGGCGTTTATAACTTTGTTTGCCTCACTTGTGTATTTGATTGTGCGTTGACTCATCTCATGTGCAGGAAGGGATTTACTAAAAATGTGTCACTCTGAAGCAAGGTTTGATGTTATGTTCACTACTTTATGTTTATTTTGCTGAGAAAATGAAAAAAGTGTAGGATTCGTTTTTCCCGTAGCTGTGATTTGAAGGGAACGGTGAGGCATATTTTTCCTTTTCGCATTTATTCACAAAGCAAGTTTGTGATTGTCTTAAAAATAGAAAATAAATTCATTTTGTCAAGTGATGCTTTCCTGACAGCATTCGTTTTCTTTTTTTTTTTATTCCAGCCCGCACCGAGTCATTAGCAATGAGCACCCCTGGACAGCGCAACCTTCTCCTGTCACTGCTGGGGATGCTGTACACATTCTTGTTTCTGTTCTTCGGCCTTGTGTTCCTCGTGCCCTTGCTGTTCTCTCTCAAGGCACGCCAACATTATTTTGTCCTCTTCTATCAATTCGTGCCCATCCTGTTTGTAGATATGGACAATGCCCGGTGCACGGCTCTCAGCACACTGAACTCTCTCAGGTCTCACGACCCACTGTTGAAGAAACGTGGGGCTTTGAAACTCCTGGAGGTTGGTGCGGCAACTGGAGCCAACTTTAAACACATGAAACGTGTTATTAAGTACACCAACGTCGATCCGAACCGGGAGTTCGGATCTCTGTTCTGGAGGGAACTCAAAAGTCACCCACAGGTATGACGTGTGTCTTCTTCTGTTTAGAGTGCTGTTGTTGAAACCTTACTAGCCAAAAAAAGCCTCCGTCTTTAAATGACGCTTGAGCTAGAATTGTCAAATGCAGTTGCTTCCCTTTCAATTCGCAAGAATAGGAGCAATGCATCCACACAATTCCGTTTTAGTTGGCTATGAGTGTCTTTTGCGTATTCCACCTATGTTGATACTAAATGTGTTCTTCGCTTTTTCAGATACAGTTGGAGCGATGGCTTCAAGCTTACGGCGAGGATATGAGTGAGCTGGCGAGCGCCCAATATGACGTCGTCTTGCTAACATACATATTATGTTCTGTCAATGACCCTGTCAAAGTTCTTAGTGAAGCCAAGCGAGTGTTGGTGAAGGTATGAATTTGTGATTAAGACATGACTTCTCTTTTTTTGTTTGAGCGATAAATTGGGAATTTCGGTGAAATTTCCAATCGTAGATTCGTTTCCAGAGCGAAATAACAGGGAACGAAAGAGCGCGTGGCTCCGGTATCAGGCATTAGCTCCGCTGCGACTGTGCTAAGGGGGCCTGAAGTCGAAGCGCCGCACGCCACTTGCCCCTGAAGATGCACCCTGTGCATGCCGTCTTCACGGGTCAAACGATTGCCATCCCTAGCTGTAGGCGTTGTGGAGTGGTGTTTGCAGCCAGTGCACTTAGTCAAATAAAGACCTAATCGGAATGACGGCAAAGAAATGCCGATAGTGCGTGAAAACAAAAGGAGATACAGGAAACCAATGCCGCTGCCACAAAAGCGAAAGTGACTACTGAGAAGGTCAGAATGCAAGGCACGTTTGGCACGGTGCGCAAGGGGCGTGAAAGAAACGCCGTGTTGAGTACTTCTAAATTAGAAACAACGTGTGCACCTCCTGCAGCGCCTCAAGTTTGCGAGAGGGGAGAGATGCTCACGCATTCGTACAGATCCAGCCATGTATCTTCAATTAATTTGTTTACTCAAAACATTTGCATCTCCTCATGAGTTGGAGCAGAAAAACTCATTTGTTTTTTACGTTCGGCTTGTATAGGTTTGACATAGATTTTTCCTTTAACATATTTTCGTTATCAAAGCTCTGCTAAAAGGCTGAACCCGGAAGGCACCCCTTTACAACAATACGATCATGACTGGCTCATCCGCCGAGGGGGCTGAATATAGGTCTTTGTGCTGCTAAGCCCAACGATGCTTGTTCGATTCCCGGCCACGGAGGCCGCTTTTTTGATGAATGCAAAAATTCTAGTGTGTTCGAGATTTCGTGGCATGGTAAAAATCCCGAGGTGGTAAAATTTAATCCGGAGCCCTCCACCACGGCGTTCCTCATCGCCAGCGTAGCGTCGGTGCGTTAAACTCCACAGTCAATATACGATCACGACTGGCCCAGCAGCTTAACGGGTGCTTGCGTCTTGCGGGGTTTCTCACCCATAAATTCACATTTCAGGAATAATTGTTAAAGACATGCTACAACTACTTGGTATACCAAAAGCACTTTCGCATTTTTGAGCTGCTTTCGACCTAATTTACGTGCTGTTATTTTCTGAAACACAAATATTGCCGCGAACCATGTACGGGTTTGTTTATTTATTGTTTGTTTTTAATGCCCGGCCGCGTCCGGCTCTGTTATCTGTGTCCCATGCGAAGCGCGTGTTCCATTCTTTATTTTTATGCCCCACGGCTATCTCATTCAGATAAACAGAGTGTTTTGCCCTAACGCCGCTAGCCCAGAATAATCTTCTGGGATCTACATTGTTCTGAATGTGAATCGACGGTTCCAGAAACTCTCGCGCCGAAAGATAAAAGCCTGCATTCGATCTCCGACGCTCGCTTGAGTACGTCACTTTGCTGACTGCTGCTTCGCCGCCCGTGTATTATTTGAGTTGTTAGGGGAGCACAAGTTCGCTCCTATAACGTGTTTTCCTTCAAGACAACTGCGTCGTCTCGGGCTTCGTGACATCTGGTGAAGGTGCTGCTGCTGACGTTGACGCTATGGTGGAGAGTGACCAAAGGTTGCTTCTCGACCACGATGTGTCTGTCGCAAGAGGCATTGCGCGGTTTAAGCAGCGCAAATCCCACGTTTTGGTCACCAATTTCACTGAGGAGTACCAGCATTTAAACAAGGGCGCTTCAATCGCGTTCCTCGAAGAAACGCAACAAGCAAGTGACGTGATCGCGGTTGCCGAATTTGAACGCGCACCCGAAGATACCTTCAAGCTTCCGAATCCCTTCGACGTGAATCCGACGTTACCGCAAGCAGAACGAAACAAATTATTGGCTTTGCTGCGTAGCTACAGGGAGTGTTTTTCGTCGAGCTCAAAACTACGTCAGACACCTCTAGCGAAGCACCGAATAATAACCAAAGATGGAGCCCGACCTACACGACAGTCACCGTACTGCGTCTCTTCCCACGAGCGGGAAGCCATCCGGACTCAAGTCGACGACATGCTCAGCGACGACATTATACAGCCATCGAAAAGCCCCTGGGCTGCGCCTGTTCTACTGGTGAAGAAAAAAGACGGCACATTAAGGTTTTGCGTTGACTACACGCGACTGAACAAAGTCACCAAAAAGGACGTATACCCCCTGCCACGAATCGACGACGCCCTCGACCACCTCTGCCATGCGAAGTACTTCTCATCGATGGATCTGAAGACCGGCTACTGGCAAATTGAGGTGGAGGAGAGAGACCGAGAGAAGACCGCATTTATAATCCCGGACGGCCTATACGAGTTCAAGGTGATGCCGTTTGGGCTGTGCACGGCGCCAGCAATGTTTCAAATAGTCATGGACTCTGCGCTAGCTGGCCGGAAGTGGCACACCTGCCTCGTATACCTCGACGACGTTGTGGTATCCTTCCGGACTTTCGACGAACACCTTGCAAGGTTGGAATCTGTACTCGAGGCCATCTGTACGTCGGGGTTAACGCTGAAGCCCGAAAAGTGCCCCTTCGCTTACGAAGAACTCAAGTTTTTGGGCACGTCGTCAACGCCGCGGGAGTCCTGCCTGACCCGGCGAAAAAATCAGCCATAGCGAACTTCCCAAGACCGAAACACAAAAAATTCACCCCACCTCCCCGAAGGCAATCCTGAGGAAATGCGAATAATTTCTTTTGCGCGAGAGTGCGCGGAATGTATAATTAATGAGGAGACGGTGATTTGTAGCGTAACCATTTATTTAACACCTGTTTGTGTTGTCGTTGTACTTGACGGCCACGATCACTGCCTTGTGGTAGGTAAAGTGCACAGTCAAAGGGTCTTTGAGAAGCATGCGGGCGTGGGAGAGTGGGGAGAGCGCCGAGAGGAGAAGCACAGAAGCACCGCGCCTACCCTCGCCTACACTCTCCCCGACACGCGGGAGCTCCGGCGAGCTCCCGCAATGCGAGCGCCCTCACACGCCCGAGCGTGCTCCTCCTCTCCACTCACTCGCCGCTGATCTGCCCACACCACCTGCTCCGGTTGCTAGGGGAAAGGAGGAGCGCGCGCGTCGCAGCTGTTGCTATGGGAGAGGGGGTGAAAGCGGAGAGATAACACCTGTGGGCGGGTGGACGCCGCACGGCGCCTGACATGGCTCGACTAAGAAATGCATTCGCATTTAAAAAGAGCGTGCGAAGATTTCTCGGACTGTGCGCGTACTACCGGCGCTTCGTCGCAAGCTTCGCACGCATCGCAGAGCCACTCACGCACCTGACAAAAGATAGCACCCCTTTCGCCTGGGAAAACGCACAAGAAAAAGCATTCTGCGAGCTGAAACAACGCCTGCAAAACCAGGCCGTGTTCGCTCATTTCGACGAAATCGCCCAACCAGAAATGCACACGGACGCCAGGCGTAGATTAAGCATAAAAATTACCATTACCGCCTGATTAGTATATTTTTTGCTAGACGTCGCTAAATTTGCCGCGGCGCATGGGCAGGTAGCGGCCGGGGTCCACGCGGGTGGGTTTCAAATTTTTTTTCAGTCGGCCAAAATTTTTTCCGCCGAAAATATTTGTGAATCCGCACATTACATACATGCGGCAATGAGGTAGAAAAATTTCAAGCGAATTGAAGTGGTCGACCAGCCATGCTTTGTTCGATCTTATCTGAAATGACCAATCGGGTAATGTAAAAACATATCTTCGATTTCTTCTAAACTTTCCCCATGTGTAAACTTTTACATGTATTATCCTTGAAGTGATGTTGGATCGCTGTGTTTCTGGAAAGCGTACAGAGCAAAAATGGTGCCCTATCCAACCGCCTCTCCTCGACGTACTGTAGTGATAGCTACTTCCCTCAAAGTTTTATGAATTTTATATGCATTGCATAAAGAGACAATGACCTTTCTGCAGATGCAATATCGAAGAATAAAACAGAAAAATTGGCATTTTTAATGATCCCGTCACAACGGTAAACATCATATCTGCGCCAAATTTAGAACATAAATCCGACAGAAAAAGGACAAACATCTTTGAATGAGCCTAATATTTAAAAAACGTGCTGTTTCGATTTTTGTAAAACTCTTTCAAGATGATCACCGCTAAATGTTCTTTGGGAAAAAGTAGAAACACATTGACTCACAATAAAAATAGCGAAAATTCAGCGCCCTTTCTCTACAAAGGAGGCACCGCTGGAACATACTCTGCGAATACGCTCAGTTATCAGTTAAAGGAACGATATTCTTTGTGTGTAGTGTTTAGAGCTTCCTCTGGATTCCTTAAAGCACTGACATTCTTCCTTTTTTTGTGCTCTTTTGCATTATCGATATGATTCGTACCGCCAACACATATAGAGTGCGCACAGCAATCCTAAACCATAGATGCATGAATATATGTTTTCCTGCGCAACCGAAAAACATTCGCGAATAGGGAAGCGGAAAAAAGAGCTGTAGAACAGCTTGGCCCCTAGTTCCACGGTGCGACAGGCGGCCAGTAGCAATTACAACTATTGAAAAAAAAAACACAGACAAGGACGCAGGTTTTACACAGCATATACAATGGACATATAAGCAGTACTGGAATAGACACTAAAGAGGGTTTAGAAAATGGAACCTTGAAAACAGGAACGAGAAAGACCAAACATTTACCGTTGTAAGCATATCACGACTTTGACATAAAAATACTGCTTATATGGTTCAGAGGTATGGCAGAAATTTCTTGAAGGCATTTCGCAAATATGGATACCTGCATCGCAGCTCATGTTCTCCAGCATTCGTCTGACATTGGTTTCGAAGTTTCAGGGTAACGGGTAGAATACTTTGGAAAAAACTTTTCTAATCCAGCTAGATTGATCAGGGAAGAGTTATTGACTACTGCTTGTTTGCAACATCAAGAATGTTTCTAACTGTAAATAGAATTCGAGAGAATAACACTGCGCTTTTAAAACGTTTTCTTGTCGGAGAAAGACACGAAACTTTGCTGACTAGGCGAATAGCTCGTTTTCGTACAACTTTCAGTTTTATATATTTTCCCGAGTTTTGGTAGCCCAGATTATAGCACTGTAGCTAAGCACAGAGCTGAAATAGTGTTCTAAAGTAAAAGGTTAACTGCAATTGGAAAAGGTAACAGTAACGGGACATAAGACCAGTGGCCTTGGTTGATATGTGGATAAAGAAGTCCGTGTGTGTTTTTTTTTCATGTCGTGGTTTCCTCTAAATATACGCTTAGTATTTTGAAGCGATTAACAAAGTTCGACTCAAGTTTGATTCCAATAGGTGCAACTGCTCTGACTTGACCACTTGGATGAAAATGTGCTAAAATATACCGCTTTGATTTTGCTAACATTCACTATTAAAACATTGTTTGATGACTAGCTGCTAATACATGCGAGAGTCCTGTCTGAGCGAATTGCCAAATTAATACATCAGCTACCGCAAGAAAACTGACTTGTAACATCGCCGTCACGTGTTTTGCGGTTTCATCGATATCAACAATCTCACTGATGTACAAAATAAACATGAGGGGACCGAAATTCTACCCTGTGGTATGCCATACTTCATTGGCTCTGTTGCAGAAATGTATTTTCACATTTTAACGAGCTACGATTCAAGTGACAGATGTAGTAAAGAATGTGTAGTAAAAAATAAACGTTTCGCGAAATCCCTATCGGTTAAGCTTATGAGGGACAATATCGTGATTGACGTAACAAATGCTTTTTTAATATGGAGGAAGATATCTAGAACAACATTATTGTTTCCATTTCAGCATAAACTTTTTTGATCGAGCAGTGCCATCTTAGTCGATTTATTTTTCGTGAATCCCAATTGAGCGGGACTAATGACATTGTAAAGATCAGTAGGTTAAGTTAGACGCTTAGGACGTATTTTCTGTATGTTTAGAAAAAAACAGCCAATGCATAAATAGGCCGGTAGTTACAGAAATTGTTATCATCGTCATTTTTAGATGATACTACGATGTTCGCGGAATGCCCATCGCGCGGAAAAACTCCTATTGAAAAACACACGTTAAGGTGTTTTTTAGACGATTCGCTAATAACTCAATGACAAACTTTACGGGCTTTACATGGAAACCATGCACGTCGGAGGAAAAACTGTTTCTTAAAGACATAAAGGCAGCGACGACGTCATTTTCTGCAACTGGATCAGGAAAACTAATGATGTCAATATAGCAATTTAAGTATCATAACTGCAGCCTTCCTTGAAGCGGTTGGAACAAAAAAAAAATCATTTAATGCATTGGCTAAGCTTTCTCTTTCTAGTATTTCACCATTCCTTATAAGACTTTCGGGGCTTCGTGGGATTTCTAAGCATGGTATTTAATTTTTTGCAGGCGTGTTGAGGGCGTTTTCTACAAGTACTAAAAAATTAAAAAGGTAACGGTTTTTTGCTACACAGAGCTCTTTAGTAACGTAATTGTGGAGAGTTCTAAAACCTTAGAGGATGTCAGCATCCCTAGTTCTCAAAACCGTTTTATAAAGTTTATAAAGCGTTTTCTCATCAGCCTAATCGGGTCCCGAGTTAGCCAGCGTTTACGGGCAGTTTTTGGTGAAGCATACGTTTAGTATGAAAAACTAGCTTTATAAGTCTAGAAGAATTTCAGAAGAACCTTTTCACATGCAGCGTCGGAGCTGCTGTTTCTTAAGAAATCGTTCCAATTAGTTGAAGCTATGCATTACCTATATCTAATTAAAAACGGGTATGGACATGCCGGAAAAATCTTTTCAGCAATAGCATGGCGTTTCACAGACTTAAACACAGGAAAGCGGTCACTGAGAGCAAAGTTAATAACTCCAGATCTTAAGCACGTCTCATCATTGTTTGCAATTGAAATGTGTAAGACAGTATCTGAAGTAGCTGTAATTTGTGTAGCGGATTTTGTAGTGTTGTGACAGGAGTGGATATTAGGCAAAGCTTTAAATTCAGTCTTCATTCTACTAAGGATGAGGAAATAAATGTTATATTCAGGACACATGATTAGGCTATGTCCGTGTTTATTGATAAATTCCAAATTAAAAATCCAGAAAGGAAATAAATTCAGTAATCGCGCTGCAAGGCGGACGGTAACAATCACTGAACATTGTGTGCCACACCGAAGAACCAACACTTCGTAATGGAGTGCTATGCAGCAAAAATTGGTAAGTAGTTCACATTCCATATCACTTACAAACAACATGCACCCGCCACCTCCCTTTCTGGAATGTCGGTTAAGATGGAAATGCTCAAATCCAGTCATTTTATAAACGTCCGCTTGAGATGTAAACCACGTAAATGTGCTGTATTCGTTCTATCAACTCAAATGACCCACAATACAAGTATTTGCACACACTTTTGTGTTTCAGTTCACCGGGAATACCGTGTGCTTGGCTCCTCGTAGCGACCCCTCTTTTCCTGACTCGCGCCCCCACATGCCGCCTTCAGGCACGCCCGCACGCCGGCTCATGCGGCACTCGCAGGGAATGCTGCTGCAGATCGGGGGGGCGCGGAAATACTTCACAAAACATGGGCTAAAGTTCTCAACGCCAAATGAAACTAAACAATCTGGGTTGTGCGTGATTGTGAGGGTAACGCTTGTGAAGAAACATATCAAGACAAATTCAATTCGGGCGGAATTCTGCATGTACGAGCGCAACTCTTTACTACAGCGCTGGGCTTGTCAGGTTAAATATCTTACTCTTCTGCAACCGGGATGAGTAAACGTAATCGACAGCAAGAAAGGCGGTCCTGCGCACACTGTGCCGACGAGGGCATTTATATTGCATACCCAGAAATACCAGGAACTCAAGTATAAATTCCAGTGAATTGAACTCTTTATTAACTTTCAGCGCGCCATCAAATGAATGCTACTCGAAAGGCGAAAGGCGAAAGAATAAATATTCCTGTAGAAGGTAGGTTTGGAAGAAGAGAAGGACGGGGAAGTTTTTCGACGCGGGGGAGCTAGGCAACTTTCTATAGACGAGGCTTGACCTTCTGCCATTTCTAGGCGGACTCTGGATCAAAGAATGCGGGCGACGTAGTTATAGGGATCTTTAAACAGCGCACTACACTTCACAACCTGAACAAGATGTCAAGAATTCGAATTCATATGGCCAGAAACGTCATAGCAAGTTTTGTCTAAGAAAGTCGATCGCGGACGCTTCGATATGTAGGAACGAACGAAGTTCCAAACTTCCGTGGCTGAAAATACCAACAACATCTATAGTGGGTACTTTCCCCGGAATTCAGTCCTGTCACATGTGGCACAAAATTTAAGTGATCTGCGGCATGTACATGTGATCTACATACAGAACTGCCCAGGTGTACCTTTCAGGAAATATACAAATACTTATATGGGATAAACTTTATCTAGACGGGTAATTCTGTGCTGCAGAGCAGCATACAATTTCGATAGGGTGACGATTGTTTACGACGTCAAACTTTAATTTTAAAAATCCCATTTTCATACTTTATCCTGTGTTTACCCCTCAGCTGTGATCTTTTTTATTTCCTATAAAAAATAGGATTATATTCAAATTTTAGTACGTAGCTATATCACTGTTTCCTGTCTGGGCAACCCGCGAACAGCATTGCTAACAAGGCTTCATCGTCGCGCTGTGCACACTTTGTATAGATGTGATACAAGACGCTCTTATTTCTATCCAATGTAAATTAAGCCGTCAATATCTTCGAAGAGGTTTAAAAAAATTGAAAGAGCGCATTTTTGTAAACATGGGGCTGAACCTTAGAGTTTGATTGCTTTTCCCCCTAATCTATACACTTCAAATTCGGCGCAGATATGTTATTACGGTGCGGACGTGCGCATTAATAATGCCATTCTTCTGTTTCATGCTCACTTATTGTACCTGTGCGGGGATCATTTGCTTTTTGTACGAAACATCTGTAATTTATACAACTGTGATAGAAGTCGTTATCACTACAGTACGTCGTGGAGAGGCAGTCGGATAGGGCACCTTTCTCGCTCTCTTCGCACTGCATGAATACAACGATGCAATAGCTTTTGAACAATTATGCAAGTACATGTGAAGGCTATGGCGATAATTTAAAAAAAATCGAAGATGTGTTTTCTCTACATTACCATCTAAACTTTGCGTCTTTCAGTTTTTTCTTCAAACTTGCGTGGCCGTTGCGTCTGTACAGTATTTTATACAATTTTATTATTCCCGGATTTTTACAACTGTAAGTAGCACACGCGACAAAATTGTGAACCTTTTAACTTATGTGCTTATTGTAATATTTAGGCTCAAATTTCGAAAGAAATTGGGTGAGCGCAATGTGCAGTTTTTTTGCGAAAACTTTGTTCTTGCAAGTAGCAAAGGTTAGGACAGATGTACACTCAGCCTAAATTTTACAAAGTGGTCATTACAAGCATTTCTGGGGACAGGCGTTGATAACGTCCCCAGGAGCACGGGCAGGTAGCGGTAAGGGTCCACCTTGTCACGTTCCAAAATGTTTTGCAGTTAGACAAAACCTTTCCCGGGCACAAAATTGGTCACTCTTGACGTTAAAATAAGCACGGAATAATAGGAAAAAATGCGAGCAAATAAAAG
Organism: Haemaphysalis longicornis; assembly: GCF_048455015.1. Classification (NCBI taxonomy): domain Eukaryota; kingdom Metazoa; phylum Arthropoda; class Arachnida; order Ixodida; family Ixodidae; genus Haemaphysalis; species Haemaphysalis longicornis. Next base: position 150,556,944 of record NW_027526460.1, on the reverse strand, counting down.
ATATCGACCAGCACATTTTGTTCGATCTTTTCTACAATCACCCGGGTGAGGTATCTGTAGATAGAACATAAACTTTCCAGACAGAATTCTGCCTGGGGGAAGGTATTTTGTTTCTGCAGCGCTTGTGAAAACCCAACGGTAACTTGAAGCGCTGTGGAACCACCGAATACGAAAACAGGCAGCAAATAAACTGCGTAACTGCCCACAAAATAAAGAGCCAGCAAGATTACCCGCCTTGCGAAGGTAAATTCGGCCGCCCAAGAGAAAACAAACCGGAAATTTCTTGCCTTGTTCCGGGCTTTGTTCTTTACAGTAACTCATGCACGAATATTTCTTTACAGGCGTAGCAAAGCGCATGCGTCGCTTATTAGCCGACCACATCTTCTGCGTCGTAGCGCGTGTTTAACACTATCGCCCATAAATAAACAAAACCATGGTGCTGATGTCTTATTATACATCTCAGATCTCTGAAGTGCTCGGCGTGTGCGGTACTCTCGGTTTTGTACTGTGTGGTTTTGTAAATATTCCAGTACTAGCTACTCCCCCGTTGCCACTTTTGGGACTAGGCAATAAAGTACTCAGAAGCAGCCCCGTGGTCCACAGTGCTTCATACAAATATATATACTAGAGTGAAATCTGGCGCTGCAATCGTGGGCCATCGAGGGCGGCGCCGTTGCAGCTGGCGAAGTTCCTACCCTACTTGGCTTAGCTAGCCAAGTGGCTTTTTTGTTCCTAAACCAAAATAAAAAAATTGTAACATATTTTCTCGTTCATCTTGCTTGAGCCTTCTAATTATTCACTGACAAAAATGTTTTATTGAGCTTCAATTTTATAAAAGAAATTTGCATAGCCTTGTACAGTAGTGTTGTTGCTTTTTTGCTGTTAGAGCCTACTTTTCATCCTGTTTTTTAACCACGCCACATTTTGGAGTGAAGCGTCCTTTCCCGGTACATGACGGAACGCTCGCCGAAGCGTGACTCCCTAAGAGAGTGGAGCCAGTAGAGCCAATTCTTGCGCGTCACCCTCCGTGCTTGCTGCAGTCATCTTATACAGCCTCCGACAGAAACATGCAATCTCCACATTAGCGTGATTTTGACAGCCGTAGCGGAGTCCTGCGAATGTAAATGGCGGCTTAAGTATTGTTATTTGTACAGGTGGCATTCTCCAACGGGCACGATGAAAGCCATGGTCAACGATCTGTAATAACGGTGTAACCGCAGATATCTAATATTGCATAATATTGCATTTTTACCTTATATCGCAATTGGGGTGGCTATTATCGTAATTGGGTGGCCTGTCTTGCCTTAGAACTTGCGCAGCAGCTAGAATGCAACAGAACCATCCCTTAAATGCCGCTCACTTTTGTTGTTTCTAGGGCACAGATTACTGAGGTTATCTCGAGGGTAATTTGCGGTCATTTGAAGCGTTATCGTTCGGCAGTAATCTGTGCCTTATAAAACGGTCACGTGCTGCAGCACACTGTTTAGTCGTATTTTTTCTGTTTTGCATGTGGAAAAAACCTTTTTTATTGCAAATTAGATAACACCTTTTCTTTCAGAAAACTACCGGTGATTTCCTTGTTATATCTGGCTGGCCGGCTTTTTTCTCCGGTAGTGTGGCTGTAAATGAAATTGGGTCGCTCCTTAGTAGAAGCAAGGAAATGTTCCTTCAAAGCTCAAGTGCTTCGGCCTAGCTGTGTAACGACAGTTCGTGTTTCTTCCTAAACACAATCAGTGCCTTGGCCACGTATAATAATTAATGTTTTCATACCGTGTACATGAAGATACAAAAAACCAAACACCATAAAAATAAGACTATATGTGAAAGAAAAATCTCGATTCCGCAAAAAAATTTTATATGGTCCGCCTGTGTAAAATGTTCTTGACGCCCACACTAACCTGAACTTCTAGTTTGACAATAAACTTTTACTTGTGTTTACAAGCAAATCAGTGAACACAGTTTTCTCTTACACAGTTTAGGTTAGTTTAAAGATGAAATTCGCCTCTCCAGTAAAAAATCCTAATCATGCATACCTAAAAACAAGCTCGAACAATTACAGAATCAAGAAGCATGTTTTATCACTAACAACTCCTCCAGAACATCCAGCATTATGGCTATCAAGGAAGTCCTCAAGTTTCCTTCTCTAGAAAAACGACAACAGATAGCACTGCTCTCTTACTTCCACATAGTCTATCAAGACCCATCGTCTTTTTCGGCATCGCGCATAGCCCGCGCCTCGAAATTTTTCCTTAGAAAGCCCACTCCACGTTTTCACGCACAAATTTTCAACTGTCACTGATATTTCTTGTTTTTTCTGGTAGAATTAATGGCTGCCTTAAATTGGTTCTATTCAATATAGCGACTTCCTTGTCAACCGCTTGAAGGACTGTTTAAACGCGGTATATTATATACCATATTAGGACTGGAATCAATAAAGAACGATATTTAAAGTCACCTAGTCCGAACGAAAAGACCCCGTATATAAAATTAGAGAATATGCACGTTCATTGAATGTGTTTAAATACTCTTTCTTTCCAAACTCTATTAGTGACTGTAACGCGCTAAAAATACCAATATTCTCCGAATCTAATTTCCTAATAGCCATTAAAACAGCGTTTTTAGTCGATGAAAAAACAAGTATATTTAACGTTTGCTTTGTACTTCATCTGGTTGTTCATTTTGGATTTCTATCATTACTGCTTTTGCCGTGCTCCTGTGTTTTTTTTACTCTTGTTAGAATGCTGTGCTGTAAGTGTTTAGAAGTTTCTTGTATAATGTTATGTATGATTTCACTTTGGTTATAATTTGCTGTTTGTATTCTATTTTCTACTGTAACCCCCATACAACAATGCCCAATGGGCAATGTAGATACTTGTAATAAATAAGTTATATCCGGTTGTCTAAGAAAGTCTTAATTTTGGGCTTTGTGTGACATCAAGTGCACTTCCATGCTTTTTTAAAGACTGGTGTTTTGCTTTTTCTATTATTTTTTGTGTTTGCTAACTTGGCTACAAATTTCAAAATTGCGTTATCTATAAAATTTTTCTTAATATTTTGTTTTAACCTCCTCTTCCCCGAGTGCCTGCAAAGGCCTTTAGGGTACCGGAACGAAAAAAAATTACACCATCTTTCCATGGGGAAGCATGAGGAGGATGCGAAGCATCTAGTGGGTTCCGTGTAGGTTTCGTTGTGTTGCCGTTATGTTGTTTCATTCATCAGAGCACGAATGGGAACGTAGTGTGAACCCCCGTGTAGAGACAGAGAAATGTAAAGAAATATAGAGAAATGTAGAGACAGCGAAGAGACCGAGACCCGCGTTCACTGATCGAACACCTCCTTGTTCTCGCCTTTCGTTATTGCGTGCTGATGCTCCTACCCCGCTGCCCGCCCTCTTCTTCCTCTTCTCTGGTTGAGCTGTAAAGTGCGTGGCGCTTCCCGCCACAGCTTTCCCACGTGAAATTCAACGTCCTCCTCTAAAGGTTCCAGTTCGTCGTTTTCGTTGATGTTGAGCTTCGCGTGCCTTCGTAGTATCAGTAGCTTCTTGACGTAGTTTGAATAAGTGAAGGACACAAGGCGCGTTCGTAGCACACGCTCCCGTCTCTGTTTGTAGCGCAGTGCGAAGAGCGCCACGTACTTCCTGTTCCAGCCAGAGAGTCGTGGGATCGAAACCGGGCGCTGCCTATTTCTTTTTATAGTGCACTGCGCTGACGTCAGGCCAAACGCTGACGGGGCAGAAGAGACACGCATGCGCAGTAGAGTGCGGGAGGCGGAGAGCAACAAGGGAGGGAGGGACACAGCCCCGAGCATGAGATGCTTCGCATCTAAAAAAGATGGCATTCTACAGCTCACGGCGACTCGTGCAGCTCAAAAAAAGCAACCAATACATCCCTTTCGCGGATACGTGAAAAAAATCGCTATGATTACTATGCTGCCTATTGGGAAATTTGCGCAGCGCGAGCTGCATGCAGTATTCTCCGTCCCGGCGCTTAGCTTCTGCGTCTCAGGAAGTCATCCCGTGATGACCGAACAGACGACGGCGTGCGCTACATTGCTGTTATCTCGCTGGGCATCGCCGCTGCCGAGCATGTTGTTGTAAATTGTGTTTGAACCTCCCGCGCAAATGACAACAATTGTGAGTGTCTACGTCTGCGGCGCGAACTGCGGGTCAGGAAGGGTAGACGCCTGCGCCGAGCGCCTGACGACACGCGCTTCTACCACGTTACCTCGCGGCGCGTGGCCACCACCCATCATTTCTCATGCGGGCTCGGCATACCGCCTTCCTACCTCCCACTTTCGCCACACGTTCCTCCACCATTTTTCTTTTGTACTTGATGTTTACTTCGTTCGCTCGGTAACGAGACCGACGAGGAGGATTACGAGAACGAGGATCGGTAGTCTGCGCATAGCCTAAGTTGCACAGGCCTGTTACAACCATGGGCATGGAAGTGCAGCAACCATATAGTTTTTAAGTAAATACTAGAGAGAAAACTGCAGCTCGGAATCCATGTCATCGTGGGGGGTATGTAAAGACCCCCCGCTTCTGGCTTATACTTGGCATCATAACCGGTGTCTTAAGCGGTTTTTAGGATTTGCTTTCTTCACCATACATTAAAACGTCTACGAGCTACGAGTTAATCCTGTGGTAGCCGTGAGCCAGTGGCAACTGCATGTTCGGGGAAGGAGCAGGAAGTGCGGTATCGTACCCAAACTTGGTCATGCCGGAGCCGGAGGAACGTATGACTAAGCGGTAATATGCCACCGCAAAAGATGTATCAGACGGAAAAGAAATAAATGTATATCGGGGAAGAAAATATACGAGATATAAGGGCGCCTGTATCCCTCCTATCTTGTATTCGTCCACGACTGCTGAACGCCACGTTTTCTTTTTTCTGGAAGCATGAACCAACTCGCGGAGAAACAAGTTTTGTTAAACTGTAGCTAACAGTCGGTGCACCGGTTCAACAGGAAGGCGATGTTTTCATAGACACGGTCAAAAACATTTCCAAGCTCTTCAAACAACTTATTATTTGAAATAATGATATGATTATTATTTTCCGAGTCTCTAACGAGTTTTACTCGACATATTACCACGGTTGTTAACTACCAGCTTGGCCTGCGGAATACTAGGATTAGCCTACAACAGATTAGCGTACTGGCTCAATGAATCCTGCCCCTTTTGCATCGTACTTTGCGATGTGCAGTCCGGCACGCGCCTCTTTGGTTTATAGAATGCCTACATATATCATGCTTGAAAAATCAACACAATAAAAAAAGTGGAAAACTCCAAAAGTCCTCGGGGAAGTGAAGTCTGCGTACACTTTTGAAGGCTACAGCGGAGCCATACTTATTACCTTATTAACTACTACATTGTATTTACATGTCCTTTTCCGCCTTGGTTTCTTCGTCTTTTGGCACGAAGTACTTGTGGTCCGGACAGCTTTGTTCCTACAAAAAACCGTGTTTGCGTTTCTTTTCTCGCTTGCGGTGCTGTGTTCTACGGCATAAATTATGCAATCACGAAAAATAGCACACGCCACAGCTGCTTTAGGATCAGGGATCTGGACTGCTGGTGTGCGCGTACTCGACATACGGGCCATATATGTTCCGGTGCGACGCGGCGCGCACTATTCATGAACACTGAATGTTTTCTAATTCACCGTTCTTTGAATTTAGCAAGCAGTCACATTAGCCCCTAATGCTCCCGATCTCCTCCAATCACAGAAGTGGACATACCAAAAAAAAAGGAAGAACAATGATAGCGTTTATTATACACCCACAACCGGAAGTCATAGCTCATTTCGTAGAGCAGAGGGGTGCTACACTGATGAACCTGGTTCAACTCGCACCAGATTCTAAATTTTTTTTTCGTTTCCTCTTTATCGCGGCGGCCACTTTTGGAATCGGACCACTGCAAAAACACCATCACCCACAACAAGGGCGCTTAAGAGCAGATTTAGGGACTAAGGCTTTCTCCTTAAAAGGTATATGTTAAAAATGGGAGAAAGCCGACGTGTACTCTCCGGGGATTGATAAGAGATGCCGTTGGCTGGGTTAGATGACCTGAAAATGGGAAGTGGATGGCATACTGGCCCGATTGAGCAAGGACACGGCTTTTCTGATGATTAAAAATAAGGCCCTTTAACAGATAACTGCACACGGACGAAGTGAATGGCTACACCAAGAAAAAATACGCAATAATGAATGGCGTTGTGAAAATAAGGAAAAAGAAAAGTGAAAGACACTCAGGGAAAAGCCACCTAAGTACTTCGTATGAGTTGTCCATTCGAAAGTATTAAAGTCCAAGTACACTCCGAAGAGCAATCATTCAAGCGGGTATGTTGACGTACCAACGAGTGAGAGTTTAAAAATCACCCACGACCACCTCACAGTGATTTTGATCACTCGCCTCTTATATTCATTGGGAATGAGAAAATTTTGGTTCTTTATGTTGGCGCCGCCCTATACATGACAGAATAACAATTTCGGCAAGCGCGGTAGCTTCGTTTAGTGATTGTCATTGTCACTTGAAAATACACTAGAATAATTACGTTGCCAGTCTTGTATTCCGTATTGACTTGTGGTTACCTTGATGGTGAGCATCACAATGTAGAGGCGGTGCCAAACTCATTCTTCATCGAGCTTCGAGGCCCGGTTGCTGATGTATTTTTAGTAGAAGGCCCTAGGCCTCCATTTTGTCAGTTTTGTACCAATTAGCCATACTGGCGCCAGTGATGCACCCGCGGCGCGGTATTTTGATTGAGGATAGGCCGCAGTCAGGCACTTCTAATGCGATGCAGTACGTTATATAAATGTGACATCTGGCCACTCCCCGTCTTTAAACTGACATATTCGTTACCAAACAACCCCTATTTAAGAAAATATTGCGGAGAATCGAGCCAAGAGAACATATTACGGTAAAACAAATGAAGGTTTTGCAAATCATTCTGTAATGCCGGGGCTCGAACCCAGGCCATTATTGCCAAAACATGTCGTTCTACCCCTTAGGTTAGCAAGGCTTAAAACTGGGCTTTTTGCAGTATCCGTCATGGCAAGCTTCCTAAAAAAAATTCACAGCATATCCACGGGGTGAATGATGATGAGTGGGCGAAGCTCCTGAGGGGAAATCATCGGTAAAACAGTGACTCTTCAGTGAAAGTTCGCCCACTACATCTGTGTCCGAACGTAACGTCTAGAAAGTCTCGCTTAAACCGCGCGTCGGCACCTTGGGGCTGAGCTCGCCTGATGCGTTTTGCAGACGCCTCACGAGCTCTCACTGCATCGGGGTCTGCCTGCCGATACGCGCGCTTTCTCGCTGCTTCCCGTTCTCTGACGTTTTGGAGATCCTCTTCGCGCCGCAGCCGTGCCGCTTCGCGTACGGCAGGGTCCTCGCGCCGTTGCCGTGACGCTTGGGCCTGTCGTTCTCGAACGCTGGGATCTTGGCGGTGTCGTCGCGCAGCAAGACGACACGCTTCGGCCTCCCGCTCTCGTACGGCAGGATCTTGGCGGCGGCGTCGCGCAGCTTCACGGAGCGCTTCTGCCTCGCGGGCTCGCACATCTGCAGCCTTATCCATCGGGCGACTCCGAGCGCGCGCCAACAGCGAACGGATTTTATTACAACGCTCCCCGCCATCTAGTAAACAATCCAAGAACTAAACTAGAGGTAGCCACGCCATCTAGTAAACAATCCAAGCGCATCTTTTCATCATATACAAGTAGCGCCATCTAGTAAACAATCCAAGAACTAAACTAGAGGTAGCCACGCCATCTAGTAAACAATCCAAGAACTAAACTAGAGGTGGCTACATACATACGTCGAGGATGGACAGACCCACGCCCTAAGGAGCATCGCCCCTAAAATGCCCCTAATTGCGTACGAAAGCTGGCCTACGTTACTTTTGTCCGTCCTCAACTGGAATTTGCTAGCCCTATATGGTCACCTCACCAAAAATATCTTAACAATATGCTTGAGCCGTGCAGATTAGAGCAGCACGCTTTATTTCTTCCGATTATGATCATTCTCATAGCGACACCCAAATTGAACATGATAATGACATCCCCTTACTTGATACAGGACGTTCTATTGCACTTCTGTGCTTGTTTCACAAGTACATTTATGGGAATAGGCTCACGCCCCTCCCTCTTGAAAGACCATTGCGCATGTAAAAACGTTTGCATAACAATCTCAGTTACTCGCGCAATTTCGGTCGTACATTAACTTTCAATAGTTCTGCGCTTCCACGTGCCATCTGTCTGTGGGACGATTTGCCCGATAATATCGTTTTCATATCAAACCATGCCTTCTTCCGCCACCGTCTAACCAGTCATTTCCTAGGTTTGAATCCTTAAATTGCTCACCCTCTTTTTGTTGCTAGCGTATTTTTGTGAAGTATTTTGTTAAGTTGTACTGTGTATGCACTGCGCCTTATAATCTATAGTTAAGCCTTGGCAGTATATTGTGTCGTTGTGTTTTTGTGCCTTGTGTTCGCAATGCAAGGTTAGCCTCACCTTGTACATATTATGCTTACTTGCTCTTGTCTTGCTTTTACTGTTTTTTTCCTCCCCTTACGCTATGCCCCTACGGGGGCCTGTAAGGTTCTTGTAAATAAACTCCTACAAAACATTTGTATCAGAGCTATAAAAAGGATTACACTTTACGCCGCTCCAATCTGGTATTAAAAACATGTCGTAATAAAAAGCACGGAAGTATTCAAACACCAAGCCTCATTGAAATTAGTAAAACATTTCAAACAGTATCGAATCCATACACAATTTCAATTTATTTCTATTTACCCGGTATGCCTTGGTAATACGGGAAAATTCTCTATGCACGAGCCCGCTTAATAAAGTTGCTCAGAGCAGTTTTTGTTGGGTGCCGCCTCAAACGTGAACATTTGGGGAAATTTGCACGCACGCGCAAGGCATGAATGGCACGCCCTGTGTTTAATCCTTTAGTACCTTCTTTGTCCAATGTTGAAGTTCGCTAGCAGTACGAGTTCATTGGTTAGTAACCAACTCGCGCAACTTTCTGCTTTAATTGAATAGCAAAGCTGTTGCCGGGCACATAGTAAATTTCCGATAGCATTGTTTATTTGCATAGTGGTGGTGACGCTCATCGCTGTCATATGCATCGAAGAAGTCATCGTATTCTTCGGGGCGAGCGATGGATGCAGGGTGATTCTCAGTATACCGTGGGCTTCCAGCTGCTCAACTGGTAAAGCTTGCATAAAGTCACGCAAGGGTTCAACGATACCGAAGCTGCAGGATTTCTTTATGCATGAACACTGAAACACAAGTGACCACGCATTTGTACAAGTGTGAAATTGTTTTTTTTACATGTTCACTGATTGCTTTGCACTGTACAAGTAGTAGTCATCGCGAGATGCATCGATGTGGTCGTGGTCTTCCTTTGTAGCGTTACATGCGCGCTAGCGATTGAAGACAGCGCTGGAGTTGTTGTTTTTTTTTGTAAAGCCCCTGCACGAGCCGCGGACTCAGCGGTCGCCGTGGGAAACGCGCTCACAAGCGCTGGGCATATTCTCACTCGTGGTGGTTTTTGCCAGTTCTCTTCTTTTTGATAAGACCACTGCGAGTGCCGGGAACGCTGGGCGGTCGCCGCGAGGCAGGCGCTCACTGGCGCTCCGCATGTTCTTGGAATATTTTTCTCTACACCCGAAATTACGGCTTGTGGAGTAACTCCACTATTAAAATCGGTCAGGCGCACTCGCTACTTGACCTGATGCACAAGACCAGCGATGCCCAGCAAATATAATCTGTGGCTGCCTACTCATTACGAAGACTTGTGACCTCACTGGTTTCAACATGAACACTTTAACGGAGATTTTTTTTTACGGCTGGGATTTAAACAGGTAAACAAAATTGGTATAAATTCTAGGAGGAGCGTGACAACCGTCGGAATGATCACTGAAACGATCGTTGACACTTTGCTGGCGGCTACAGCCGTGGGAGATATTCAGTTCGATCCTTCCTGGCTACCGAGATAGATACAGATACCGAGATAGATACTGGACGTATCTCCTATTTGGATATCAACACAAAGGATACTGATCTACGCAGCCTCATAACATCCGCAGCCAGGTAGGGGATTACTGTCGCATAGGGCGATCACGATGCATTACACGTGCGTGTGACTGTGAGTCACTGCATGCGTCAGTAAAAGGGGGTCACGTGCAACGCTGAGTGCAACCGTATGTACCATGGTATATACCAATTTAAATTTAATGCCACCGATGCAATAAGCTGGGCCATGTTATGGCCGTATTGCAAGGCTGTCCTGCGGCGTTGTGGTTGAACTTATGAATTGCCTGACTGGGAAGCGGATGTCAATTGTGTTAACTTTTCCAGTCTGCATGACGCCACATCACCAGGGTAGCCTTGGCTAAAGCACAAGAAGCGCGCGCTCAGGACAATGGTTAAGGACAACTTCTCCCATAGAAAGGCTGCCATTTGTGTTTTCGCGGAAGAGGATGCCCTCACAAAAAGCTGGTCGAAGGAATGAATGTCCCTAAAGCGACTTGAAACCAGCGCAATCGGTGCAGCTTGAGGCGTCTTTGCCCACATTACCTAGGAAGTGAGCCAAGAGATCGACTCTCCTCCTGTGAGCCACCCTGCGTTTCAGAATATTTGGCCATAGTCAGCGACCTTGAGCGTGGGGTCAAAGTGAAGCTGCTTCCACGATTCTCGAGTCTGACAACCAAGCAAGCTTTAAAAGCCCCATAGTGAAAATTTAAGTTTAAAAGCCCGCCGTGAACAAGAAGCGCAAAGGAATAGCACAAAAAATCGATTTCATGATCTAAAATATTGTAATGTTGAACATAAAATAATTTGATTTGATTTCTTTTTTTTATTTCGGTTCTTTCCGTCCTGTCCTCGTTCCTTGTGCGGTTTTAAACTTCCACGATATACAAATTAGCACAACTGTTCGTGTTTCATCAACCAAGGGAAGCTTGAACCTTTAAAATGTTCAGAAAATCTTCAAACATTCAATTGTTAAAATGCGTCCAGTGCATTCTGGTTCGCCGACCCCGGGCCGCTAACATATTTTTACAGCTATTGAATGTTGTAGAGCCTTTTTAACAGAAGAGCTGTTAAGACTGTTGGTTGCGGAATCCAGAAACAAATTAATACTAAGAAGTACCGAGCGCACATGGGCGTGTGTGTCTTGAGGAGCGCCCGGCAAAGTTTTGGCTTGCGCCACATGAGAGCCTCCCGAAATGGAAATACAAATACCCAGTGCACGTGGTGGTCACTGTTTGAGCAAACAGCGTCGCCGACAAAACTGTCGGCTCCCGCCACCTTCACTCGCTCCGCGTTGCTGGGGATAACTGCCTGCGCTGATAAAACCCGGTACGCCGCGGCAGCGACGGTGGCGGCAGCCTTCTGCGACTCTGTTACGCGCACATGGGGGATGGGGCAAGGAATGAAGGTACCGGCCTCCAAAGAAAAGGCAGCTTATCAGTAACCGCACCGTGCTGCCAAACCAGAATGTAATCGCCCAGAATAACAAGTAATAGTAGTGCAGGTCTTCAACGGCAAGGCAGCGCTCGACGAATACTTTGCGGTGGCTGACGATGCATTATACGAAGTGTGAAGAGGGCACTGTAAAAATAAAGCAGTCATATTTCGCATCTGAGCTGGTCTTCTGCTTACGACGCCATATACAGGGTGTTAACAAGATAATTGGAACACTTGAAATTTTTTTTCTGACAGAACAGCGGCGCGGTTCACACTGAAACTGCGCACGAAGTTCCCATTTTGTGGTCTATTTATTTTGATACCGGGAACAACGATGGTACTCACCTGCTATTCAGAAAATAAAAAAAAAATTACACCATCTTCCCGTGGGGAACCCTGATGAGGATGCGAAGCATCGTTGCGGTTCCGTGTGGTTCCATCGTGTTGCCGTTATGCTGAGTGATCTGGTTTTTACTAGCGCCAGAGGGAATTCCGCATCCGGGTCCACACCGGTGGCAAAGGCACGCAAGTACTGTTGTGTTAGGGGGAGTAGGCGGTGGCTCTCGAGGCGCCGAAACTCTTCCATCATGTTCTTTTCGATGTTGTCTCTGTGATAAAATCGGTAGTCTCCGTCAGCGTTGGTGAGGTAAAGGTTGTTGACATTGGTGCACCGGCTGAGAGCAATGTACACGACTTCCTCTTCGCAGCTTCTTCTTCTTCTGCTTCTTCTTCTTCTTCCGCGGTTCCCCTACGGGAAGATGACGATGTTGGTTGAACGCGAACCTATCCCGTGATGGATTCTATGGTTCACCAATCCCTAGGGGCATCCTGCCAGAATCAGCATCACAGGCGCTACGGAGGGGGCTGGTTGAGCTGCAAGGCGCGTGGCGCTTCCCGCCACAGCTTTCCCACGGGAAATTCAACATCCTCCTCTAAAGTTTTCAGTTCGTCGCTTCCGTTGACGTTCAGCTTCACGTGCCTTCGTTGTACAAATCAGTAGCTTCTTGACGTAGTTTGAATGAGTCAAGGACATAAGCGCGTTCGTAGCACTTGCTCCTGTCCCGGATTTGTAGCGTAGTGGGAGAGCACCACGTACCTCCCGTTGCGGCCAGAGAGTCGTAGGATCGAAACCCGGCGCCGCAAACTATTTTTTTTTTTATAGTGCAGTATCGCGCAGCTATGGGTGTAAGGAGGAGAGTTGCGCATACGCAGTGTTAGTGCGGGCGCCGACACGGGACCTGCCGAGATCATAAAATGCTTTCGCATCTAAACAACGATTTTCGCCTGTGAGAAAATGGCGGCCGATTTGGACGTGCGATTCAGTGCAAGCTGAACATGGAACGATGGCGTCGCATGGGGTATGCAGAGCGAAACGGACGATGGGGATTCACGTTCCTTCCACGGTAGGATGGGGCAAAATTGGGTATCACAAACAGAAAATGTGAAAGCAACTTTTAGGGTCCTCTGCCACCTGATTTGGCTCCTTCCACGGTATGGAGAAGCCAAATGAGGTAGCAGGTGATCGGAAAATTTGAAAGCAGGTGAGGAAACAAATACGGCAATTATTGCCAACGATGAACCGTGGGAATAATTTATTATGATCGGTATCAGCGGTTATGCAACTAATTATGATCGTCGTAAACTTGAGACAAAAGAGATTTTCTGATCATCTGCTACGTTATTGGCTCCTTCCTACCGTGAATCTCAATCGTCCGTTTCGATCGCATACCGCAGGTGGCGCCGTCATTCTAAGATCAGCCTGCACTGACTCGCACGTCACAATTGGCTGCCATTTTTGCATTGGCGAAAATAGTTCTTTATTTGTTTATTTATTTGATCATTTATTTATCGTTATTTATTTATTTATTTATTTATTTATTTATTTATTTATTTATTTATTTATTTATTTATTTATTTATTTATTTATTTATTTATAACAGTTACGTGCCAGCATTGCCGGCGGTGTCTAACAAAATAGACAAAAAAAATACGACCTTCGTGTGAAGTTTGATCGCGAACCAAGCAGCTGCTCGCCCAGGAAAGAAAATTAAGGAATTCCAATTATAGTTGTAACACCCTATATATACACAGGGTAAATGGTTCTTGGTGGCTTATACGGTGTTCGTCGAGTTGAGCACAGTGAGACGAACACAGCTATGCTGTGATATCACGTTAGCACCATTGTGCCAGCTGGCTTTCAATTTTAGGGGTAGTATGTAAGGTTTAGAAGTACGCAATGTACCATAGCAAAAGAAAGCACCTATTTGTTATGTTGCAGTGCAATGGTTGATGCACTAAGTCGATTTTCGTTGTGCTTCATGCTTCGCATAATGTAAATCGTCTAACATTTGTCCCACGCAACTTGTGAGCACTAACCTGGCACTCACGACTTTGTTATTTTCCTCCGGCATACACACCTCCGATCTCTCAGGCTCTGCTTTCACTCAACTAGATGGCCAGAGCCCTTCCCAGGACTGCCTCTCAATTTCAACTTGTAGTAAAGTATGTTTCACTCTTTTCTGACACCAACAGGAGGAATTGGCGCTCGGTGCGCACAGGATGGAGCGGGATTGTGACAATTGATGGATTGATTGTATAGGCTTTAAAGCGCCGACGCAACGCAGGCGATGAGGCGTGCCGTAGTGGAGGGCTCCGGATTAATTGTGACCGCCTGGGGATCTTGAACGTGCGCCGAAATCTCGTTCACACGGGCGTTTTTGTTTTCCGCCTCCATCAGAAAAGCGGCTGCCGCGGCCGGTAATCGAACCCGCGTTCTCGTGCTCAGCAGCACGACGCCTTAGGCACAAGCCGCCGTGGCGGGTCTATTGTGACAACACGGAAGCGTAATCCGGCGTGCATGGCTCGATTAACGGTGATCTTGAGTTCGTTGCCCCTGAAGCCTTGAAGTTACTGTAGATTTCGGCGCACGTTAGAGATACATAGGTGGGTAAAATAAATTCAAAGGTCTCCACTACGGTGCGCTTCATTGCCTGTGTAGCGCAAAAGCGTTACACCTCATAAAAAATAGAAGTTTCTGCACTTTATTCTCCAGGCACCATATTTTCTTTAACAACCTTTCCTGCAAGGTTACTGCTCTCAATCCCCAGTGAAATCACGCTTGCTCTTTGTAATACGCCAAAGTTGTTAAACTCTCGTTTGTACTCACTTGACCTTGACCTGCCGCATCCCTTACACATTAACATGCTATTCTTGGATGCCACTCCATTTTACCCTCTGTGGATAGCAGTCACTTTCACCAACGCTTACTCATTGACTATAGGCACGTGTTACAGCCCCGCTTTGAACGTGCACGCCACGGATGAAACAGCACATTACCTCTATAGTCACTGTGCTCTATCTTCAAAGCCGAGGTAGCACCTGTCAACCGCCCACCGGAAGCTCGAAAACTTTGCGGATTGTTTTGTGTCAGGCGTTTCCCATTGTCTTCCCAAAAGGCTACGAAAGCTTTGCTTCGGTTTTTAAAAGCCACAGGCATCGAGTACCGTCTTTCACTCGTCGATTTGGCCAGTTGACCTGTTTTGTTTTGCGGCTTATTATTGTCCATGGTTTTTTATTGTAGTTACCTATAGAGAGAGAGAGAGAGAAACAACTTTCGCTGAGCCCATTTCAGGTGACGCTCGCAGGCGTCAGACGGGGTGGAACCCTAGTCACGAGTCCAATATGAGTCCAATAGCTCCTGGCCCCTGGATGCGAGCTCTTGCTGCGTCGACAGGTCGGGGCTGGACATCAAGATCTCCCATCGCTCGGGTAGGGGGGGAAGGGGAAGGGGGAGGGAAGGTAGAGGATTCTTGAGCTCAGTACTCTCCGCCAGTATGTGCGGCAGGGTGCCTTCCGTCTTTTTGCAGAACGGGCAGATGGGGTCGTGTTCTGCCGGGAACATCTTGTTCAATAAAGCTGAGTGCGCCAGTGACCCCGCTTGTGCGCGGCGCACTATTGTTTGTTGCTTGCGGTCGAGTTGCTGGTGCGGCACGGGAAGCCTGCACCTGGCGCTCCTGTACAGCGTGGTAATCTCACGGTAGCTCGTGACTGGGTGCGGTAGCTCCGACTCGTCCTCGGCCCGGTCTGCTAGTTCGCGGGCGTAGTGGTCGGCGAGGGCGTTGCCTTCCACTGTCGAGTGTGCCGGAACCCACACGAGCTCTACGTCTCGTCCCGGTGGGCTGCGCTTTGCGAGAATTGCCATGGCCGCGTGGGAGACGATCCCCTTGCGGTAGTTGCCGTAAGCCGTCTTGGAATCAGTGACGATCGTATGCACGTCTCCGTGCGTGAGGGCGAGAGCGATGGCCATCTCTTCTGCTTGGCTGGCATCTGTCGTCCGTAGCGACGCGCTGGTCACCAGCTTGTCGATGGTCGTGACGGCGGCCACTGCTTTGCTGGTGTGCTGGGGAAGTGAGGCGTCCACGTAGAGGACCCGGGGGTCTGCTTCCAGCTGTCGGGCGAGTGCCTGTGCCCGCGCGGCACGCCTCTCATCGTTACTGCCGGCCTGCATATTGCGCGGCAGGGGCTTGGTCTTGAGCGCTTCCCTCCACGGCGGAGGTAGAGGGTGCTTGGGTATCTGTGGTTCGATGGGCCAACCAATCTTCCGAAGGACTGCTCGGCCGTGCTCAGTCTGGCTCAGTCGCACTGTCTGGTTGGAACGATGAGCCTCTATGAGCTCGTCTACCGTATTATGTGCCCCCATGTCCAGCAGCTTCTGCGTAGACGAGTACTGGGGCAGGCCCATAGCCGTCTTGATGACTTTCCTTATGATCGTGTCTAGCGTGTTCCTGTTCGCCTTCGTTAGTTGGAGGTACGGGGCCGAGTAGGTGATGCGAGACACGATGAACGCTCTGACCAGGCGGAAGGCATCGTCTTCTTTAAGTCCTCTGTTCCGGTTCGCAACGCGTCGGATTATTCCGGTGACCTGTTCGGAGGCCGTCTTGATCTTAGCAATGGCCGCTGTCGCCTTGCCGTCTCGTTGTAGCAAGAGACCGAGGATGCGCAGCTGCTGCGTGGGCTTGACGTCTACGCCGTCGATGGTAACGACCACATTCGGCTCGGCATCTTTCTTGCGTCTTCTGGGCTGCACGATGAGGAGCTCCGACTTCTGGGGTGCGCAGCACAACCCGCAGGTCTTGGCGTATTCGTGGACCGTCGTTGCCGCCCTCTGCAGGACCTCCTCCGTCCAGGCTTCGGATCCCGCGCGACTCGTCCACACCGTAATGTCGTCGGCGTAGAACGCGTGGTCCACGCCGTCGATCTGTTTGAGTAGACTTGGCAGCGGGAGGAGGGCCAGGTTGAATAGCAGGGGCGACAGGACGGAACCTTGTGGGGTGCCGCAGTCTCCCAGTTCTATCGGGTCCGACTTCTCTCCTGCAATCTGTGTGACCTACTCTTTCTTGACTTGCTCCTCCAGCTCCACTCCCCATTTTTATATACGCTTTCTTCCTTTAAAAGTTTTTCCTCCTTCTTCTTCCTCGTTTCCACTTTCCTTGAGTAGGGTAGCCAACCGGAGTATTCTTGTGTTAACCTGCCTGCATTCATGTATTTTATGCTTCCTTCCTTCGATGATACAGAGGCCGGATGCCGGATTTCTGGCGTAATGGTCCATTTACCCTTTCGCTAAAGCGCGCGCGCGGAGAGGTGAACTTTTCAACCTGAACATGGGCCACAGGAAGACGAATGTGCATAATAAGGCGGCTCGTAAGCACGTCCGATGCTGTGGTGTAACAAGAAAAATCTCAGTGGCTAAGGCGTTGCGCTGCTGGGCATGAGGTCGTGGGTTCGATTCCCGGCCGCGGCGGCCGCTTTTCTGATGGAGGCGAAAAGCAAAAACGCCCGTGTGTACGAGATTTCGGCGCACGATAAAGATCCCCAGGTGGTCAAAATTAATCCGGAGCCCTCCACTACGGCGCGCCTCATCGCCTTCGTTGCGTCGGCGCGTTAAACCCTACAATCAATCAATCAAGTAACAAGAAAAATGTTAGGGCACTCCATCATAGAATAAAAAGATCATTCGAGAACATTTTTTTTACTTGACGGGTCTGTGTTTGAACGTGTAGACTTTCTCGTGCGAATCTTTATGTGGTCACTTGCCCTATACACAATTAAGATATACCTCGTCAGGGAGCTCAGGAAACTAAAATAAAGGCGCTTAATTTGAGTAAACAATGTCAATGTCTGCACAGACTATTTGAATGCCTAATTTGTCGAGACACAGCGTCATCACGGTGTAAACGTCACGGCTTTAACGTTATGGCGTAAACACCACTACCACTCAAAGAATTGGCCGATTAGGACGATGGCTGACCAGGAAATGTTGGCCATGTGAGGACCAGTGTGCGCGTAAAGCATACCCGCTTAGAAGGATTCACCAGTAAAGTTGAGAGGCAATGCCAAAACAAGCTGCTCTTGTTGTGGCAGCCAATCGGGGTGCACCTCCGAGTTTGATGTTACACAAGATAAGCCTCACCTATCCCGTATCGCGCACGCATGGTCGGGGAATGAAGGTGTGGGGGAGGGGAGAATTCCCGGGGAAGACCCATTTCATGCGTGAATCACGGTCAGTGCGCTTGGAGCTGGTGGAGGGTACGGCGGGGGATCGATAGCTTGAGCGTTTTTTTGTTGCTTCTCATATTTTTTGGTGAACTGGGCACTGCTCACTGTTCTAAAAATTTAAAAACTACACCAAACGCAATACCTCTTTAGAATAGCAACAGGCAGGTCTGTTTTTACCAATGCTGTGAACGAATAAAGCTTTGCCTTACGTGAATTCGTACGTAGGCGTGGAAGATATGTTTTCTTTATTTACATATGCGCGATCGCGGGCAATAGAGAGTGCCGATGAGATTTTTAAATCAAAACTTCGTTTCTTTCTAGAAATGCTTCACATGCCGAACCATTCAATGGCAGCATCCCCATCGTGAAGAAATCATCTCGTTTATTCGGCCATATCGAGACGTGCGATTTTTCGGTCATGATTGCAGAATTATGAACCCACACGCATAGACAACAGGCCGTAGTACACGGTGGGTATGCAAAATTGAACGTGTGCTTGGGTGCTGCAAAATATTATTTCGGTCACAACCCGGGCTGTGGACCTCTGCCCAGCGGCTGAGTTGCAATGGAAGACGGAATGAAAAAGGCGGCGCTGGATTGTTTTTGCTGTTGCGAGAGGTAAACGAAGGGGACAAGTGCTCGCAGCGTTGTGCTTCCCTACCACAGACGAAGCGGTACCGCGTTGTGATCGGTCTCTCATGGCGGCCGGTGAATGCGTCGTTTCGCAATGTAGATTGGTTCGTATCATTGGTTGTGCTGGCTACGTGCCCGAAGATAGACTCGCGAACACCGTGCGTAATACCAGTAGTATAAAACGTTATTTTAGCCGCTAAAGAGAATTTGGTTACGTGGCTAGTACGCCATGAGGTGAGCAGGCAGCGCTCGATCTGGAGGCCAGCAGTTCCTGGACTTCCCGATGGCGGCTGGTCATTGGGTTCTCCTGGCGCTCAGTGTGGCAAATGGCCGATGGGAGAATACGAAGGTTGGGATCGTGCTCGCACTATGATATATTATGAGGTAGAGTAACTGGCTGTCAAAAGAACTGGCATTTGTCAGGGCGCTGAGTAGGAAACCCACGATACAGGTGGACAGGGTGAGCCAAGGTAAGCTACCTAAAGGTCGCTCTGGTGTGGAGGGCTAGCAGTGAAAATGAACGACGGCACTGATACTGGGCTGGCCTAACGTGAGTGGTGGAACTTGGTGTTTTGAAACCTATAAATCGATTTATAAATTGATAACTTCACCAGAATCAATATTCTCCTGCTGTTTCTGTCCTTGCTGTCTGTCTACTCGGATATCGAAAAAACAATAATAATGCGGTGACCTATTAGCGTGCTGTATTTCTGTACGGGTACCTGCACGAGCAAGTGGTTCTGCTTGCAAGGCGAGTTGCCTTCAGCGAGACAGTGGGTTTGTGTCTATTCAGTTCTGAGACGCACGACGCTGGAGCGTGAGCTTTGTTCACAATGTTTAAAAGCTAACTGGTTGTGGGACAGGCTTTTCGTTTCATACTCAGTAGAGCAATGTTTATGATTTTCAATTTTAGGCGGTTACTTTTGGAAATAGCTGAAGCTAAAATTCCCAGCGACCAGACAGGTATTCCGGCCTGCATCTTCCTGCACCTGTTTTTTAAAGATTGCTTGGAGATTTGTTTAATGAACGTGGGCAGTCAAAAGTCCGGGGAGCCCATCAGTGAATCTTAACAAAATTGGAAGTTGGGCGACTTGGTGATACCTTTTGGTAAAAAGCACGAAAAACGACTACACGTAGACCACACGTATACGACTACACGAAGCGCCCCGTGCTGTGTTCTTTTCTACGTGTAGTCGTTTTTCGCGCTTTCTCCCAAAATGAGTGAATCTTATTTGGCACAAACTCAAGCTCTAACAGCCAGCCATTCTCTTTGCGGAAGCCTCGTGACATGTTCGTTTAGAAGTGGTACAACAAGACAAGACAGAAGCGCAAAAAGGAAGTTAGGAGCACTTATAAAGAATGCGGGAAAAGCAACAAATTACAGGGTGCTTGATTCTCGCGGCAGCTGGTGGGCTTACCCCACTGGAGTACGGGCCCCGCGATGCCGTAGGCTCAAGTGTAAAAGGGGCCTCAGCAGTTGTTACAACTGGACGGCAAAAGATGCACTTGAAGGATATTTAAATATGGCGCGCTGACCCAATAATTACCCAACGTGGTGTTCTTTTTGGCTTGTTTGGGCATGCTGTTCTGCAAATCTTCTCGTCTTAACCAACGCTCTAAAACGTTGTTCTTAACAAACCAGCCAGACAGAGTAATTTTCAAGCTCCTCTAAAAAAAAAATCGTAGGCTGTTTAACGTTGTTTTTAAGATCCATATGTCCCAGCTGTATGAAAACTTGCGGATTCCATTCCAACTCAGACAAGCCATCAGGGTAGCCCCCATCCCAAGAAACATGCACCCACTCCACAACAAAGCTCGACGCGTAGCAAAAGTACGAGCCATGAATAATAAATACGGCGACAATCCAACAACAAGGTATACGGACGCGTCTCCGTACATAAACAAGCCAGCCCACGTCCTGTGTGTCGCCAATGCAGCAGGGCAAGTAACAATCGCCCTCTCCGTTCGCACAACATCAACGGAAGCTGCTGAAGAAGCCGCTATTGGCCTGGCCATCACGACGGGAAAAGATGCAATCACAATTTTGACGGATTCGCAGGCGGTGTGCCGCAGTTACCAACGAGGCCGCATCAGCAAAATGGCACTTCAAATTCTTAAGAATACTGCTCACATACGTGAAACGCGGCTCATCTGGATACCTGGACACGAATCTCTCGAAGGTAATGAGGCGGCTCACGCCGCTTCCCGCGCGCTTATACACCGGGCCATTACCATAGAGGGACAAACACCGCTTGCGGCCCCCAAAACAGAACCGCTTGTCAGGTATCCTGACATTCTCACTTACTACCGTCAAGGCCGAAGAACCTTCCCGACTCCGCATTCCCAGTTAACAAGAGCAGAACCCACCACCCTTCGAAGACTACAGACGAATACGTACCCCCACAGAACCCTAGTCTATGCGATTTTCCCACCCAATACCCGTCCACCTGCAATTTCTGTCCAACGCCCGGTACACTGTACTACTAGATTTGGGAGTGCCAGAAGATCCCAGGCCTTGCCCCAATAACCTCCCCCTTCTACAAGCAGTGGGTGAACCGCCTGACGAGCCCGGACTTTGGGATCCAGCGTGAACTAGTGAAGAGGGCCTGGACTGCCAGCCGAGCTCAGGGTATCCCGGAATAGGGAAGCCCCCCCACCGGGCGGGTGCCCTACATCTGCACCAGCTTGGCAAATAAAGATTTATTCATAATCATCATCATTGTGGATTACCACGGAAACTGCAAATTATTGTTGTTCCGTTCCTTCAGGATTTCCCAGCCGTCTCTTGCTTCACGGTGAGTGACCGCGCAGACTCCGAGTCGCCAGAAGATGCTTTCGAGAGTCTAGCTTAAGGTCGACGGAATACTTTCCAGCCACTTAGAACACGCGCACGCAGAGAACCCCTGGTTTCATTCCACCCAGCTCATACGCCCTCGCTGAGGGAACAGGAAAAATAATATGAAGAAGCAGCAGGGCAGGATACATTGTTTTCAACCATTTTGTTGTACCTTTTCTATCGTTGAATTTTCCTATTTTTGGCATTTACTCCCCACATGCCTACTCCCCTTTGTTCTGAAACTGACCAAGGGTAATCAGGCCCCGTCAAGCTAATTTCAACGTTCTTCATGATTACGTTGTGCAATGTTTAGTACGCAAAATAAACTGAAAACGATAAGTAAACACAGAGAAAGGCGGCGTTCGGACATGCGCGTGTGCTGTGGCCACCACCCATTCAAGTGAAAGATCCGAAACTCCTCTCCCAAACGGGCAGGGCTTGCTCGCTTATTAGCGTTTCAAGCATCGTGACTAGATAATCGTTAACAGCCTCTTACGGTGGGTAATGGCGTCGCTGCATTTCCGCCCCCCAAGCGCATGAAGTGAAACCAGAATTCAAAGAGCGGCCACCCTAAGCCAAAGGTTATACGGCAACGTTATAGAGTTTGAGCTCGCCGTTTGTGACGCTCCGCTCCGCCCCGATAGCAACCGTGGGTGTTAGCTACTGACGCTCCGGTTGTGCTGAGCGGCTTCCGGGAGCGAAGTGGGTCGTTTAGTATATTGTACATTTATTAAAGTCTGATCGGAAAAAAAGTGTAGAAACGTATATAGGAATCAATATCATTTGTAAAAATCAGGCTTTAGGTGTGACACCGCATTCCTGTTCACTAACAATTCCAAACAAAACGGCTTTCCGTCTCATTATCAAGACAATAATTAAGGTTTTTATTATATTCTCTCTGATTATACAGTATACTAGACCGATAAGGTATTCCCGAGCATTGAGCGTTTAATGAAAACACACGCATAAATTTTTATTCTCTCCGTGTTTCCTTGTATATTGTCACGTAGCCAAGGACGAAGCAGTTGTTTGGAAAAGAAACAAGTTTATTGGAGCGAACTTGTGCTCCCCTAACAACTGAAAAGAATACAGAGGCGGCGAAGCAGTGGTCAACAAAGTGACGTTACGTGCGTCGGCGAGCGTCGCAGAATCGAATGCCCTGGCGTCTGCTCTGCAGGCTTTTTATCTTTCGGCGCGCGTGGTTCTGGAACCATCGATTCGCATCGAGAACATAGTAGATCCAAGAAGATTATTCCGGGCTGTTCACGTTAGATCGGAATGCTCTCCCTATCACAACAGATAACACATGCGGCACAGAAAGAAGGAATGGAACACGCGCTTCCCTTGGCACGGAGATAACACAGACCGGCGCAGCCGGGCGGTAAAAGCAAAACACAAATAAACAAACCCAATGTATGGTTCGCGGCATTACCCCCCCTCTAAGAGTGCATCGACCCGATGCTAACATAAGCGACAGTCCGAAAATAAAAATAAAAGTTCGTCATCGTCCGTAGAAAGGTTTTAAGCGAACCACGTGGACGACTTCGGGCCGCGTACGTCGTCGTGATGTGCCGGAGTCACCATCGGAGATCACTTCGTAGGTAAGTTGGCCAACACGTCGTAGAATCTTGTAGGGTCCGAAATACCGTCGCAGGAGCTTCTCACTGAGTCCGCGTCGTCGGATGGGAGTCCAAACCCACACACGGTCCCCTGGGCGGTACTCGGCGTCTCGGCGTCGGAGGTTGTAGCGGCCGGCATCCACCAGCTGCTGGTCCCTTATACGAACTCGAGCGAGCTGGCGGGCCTCCTCCGCACGTTGAAGGTATCCTTGGACGTCGGCGTTGAGGTCGTCGTCTTCTAGATGCGGAAGCATGGCGTCGAGCATCGTAGTCGGTCGTCTTCCGTAGACAAGCTCGAACGGTGTCATCTGCGTAGTTTCCTGCGTCGCTGTATTGTACGCAAACGTGACATACGGGAGGACTTCGTCCCAAGTCTTATGTTCAACGTCGACGTACATGGACAGCATATCCGCAATCGTCTTGTTCAGACGTTCCGTTAGTCCGTTCGTTTGGGGGTGGTACGCCGTCGTTCTTCGGTGATCCGTGTTGCTGTAGCGTAAGATTCCTTGCATCAGCTCCGCGGTAAAGGCCGTTCCGCGGTCCGTGATTAAGACTTCAGGGGCTCCATGTCGCAGCACAACTTGGTTTATAAAGAACTTGGCGACTTCTTGTGCAGTCCCCCGCGGAAGAGCGGCGGTCTCTGCGTAGCGCGTCATGTAGTCTGTCGCTACGACAATCCACTTGTTCTGCGATCGTGACGTCGGGAACGGGCCTAGGAGGTCCATTCCAATCTGTTGAAAGGGCCTCGACGGGACGGTGATCGGTTGTAGAAGTCCGGCGGGTCTTGTCGGCGGCGTTTTTCGTCGCTGGCAGTCCCGGCAACTCCGAACGTAGTGGGTGACGTCGGATGTAAGGCGGGGCCAGAAGTACTTCGCCTTAATTTTTGCAATAGTGCGAGCTGTGCCGAGATGTCCGGAAGACGGGTCGTCGTGGGACGCTTCCAAAATTTCGTCACGAAGGTCTGCGGGGATGACAAGTAGATAATTCGTTCTTGTTCCGGGGCTGAAATTCTTCTTCACGAGGACGGAGTTTTTAAGGCTGAATGCTGGTAAGTTACGCTTGAACGCTCTAGGCACGGCGACGTTTCGTCCTTCGAGGTCGAGGGGAGGGGAGGTCGAGGGGAGCACAAGTTCGCTCCAATAAACTTGTTTCTTTTCCAAACAACTGCTTCGTCCTTGGCTACGTGACATCTGGTGGAGGTGCGGGGTACGCACCCTTCATACCCAGCACCTCCACCAGATGTCACGTAGCCAAGGACGAAGCAGTTGTTTGGAAAAGAAACAAGTTTATTGGAGCGAACTTGTGCTCCCCTAACAACTGAAAAGAATACAGAGGCGGCGAAGCAGTGGTCAACAAAGTGACGTTACGTGCGTCGGCGAGCGTCGCAGAATCGAATGCCCTGGCGTCTGCTCTGCAGGCTTTTTATCTTTCGGCGCGCGTGGTTCTGGAACCATCGATTCGCATCGAGAACATAGTAGATCCAAGAAGATTATTCCGGGCTGTTCACGTTAGATCGGAATGCTCTCCCTATCACAACAGATAACACATGCGGCACAGAAAGAAGGAATGGAACACGCGCTTCCCTTGGCACGGAGATAACACAGACCGGCGCAGCCGGGCGGTAAAAGCAAAACACAAATAAACAAACCCAATGTATGGTTCGCGGCAATATTGTCTTTTCACATCAGTAGGCAAGACAAAAACCTCGTCGAATAGTTTGACATGACGGCGATCCCAATTTTATTTACAGCTAAGAGGATATAAAGGTAACGCTGACAATGCTCTACATTTACACCCTTTACAAAAAGTAATTGTACGGACACGTAATAGTTTAGGCTACATATGTCAGGTGCATCTAGTGGTGTCTATGCCACATTTATTTTCCGTGTCGTCGACTTCGCTTGAGGTGGAAAATAGTGCAACGACAGTGATCAGAGTCGCTGCGTGTACGACGCCGATCCCCGTGTCCCCTCCAAACAGTAGGACTACAAACTAAGCGCTGCGCCAGAGCTGTTGCATTTCCAGTTTATTGAATCTGCACCACTCAGCGTAGGCCGGAATAAGAAATATCGAGAGCGAAACGTACTTCTTGAAGCTAAGCGAAATGTCAGTGTATGAGCTTGCGTCTTGGTGGTGTTTTTCTGCTGGTTTCGGGTCGGGGCTTGACCAACAAAAACCGCTGCGGACACTAGTCGGTCGTGGAAGGAGGTTGTTGCTGGAACCGCGCCGCTGGCAATGGGGCATCACCGCCATGTTGGTATGGCATGCCATACATCCCTGGTTGAACCATGCCGGGACGCGCAAACCCACCGCCAGCTGCTTGATACGGCACGCCGTACATCCCTCCTTCGGACATTCCCGGCTGCGTAGCACCGCTGTAGCCGTACATCGGAGCTGTTGGCCCGGGGAAGGGTGCACTTCCGGGAGGCAGAGGGGGAAGCTCGTCTGCCTCCTGCACCCGCTGTTCCCACAATTGGTAGAACTTGCCGATGTAGTAGAGGATTTGCACCTGCAGAAAGAGTTATTTCTGATATCCCCAGGCACTTGCCGGACCACTCATTCAGTCACAAAGACAAGTAAAAAAAGGATAATACGGCGAAATGGAACCTACCTCTCCAATACTTGGGGACCTACATTCGTTGCACTTATAAAACCTCACTGCATGATACCATTGAAATAAATGCAAAGTAGGATTTTTTAGGAGCTCCGACCAGGACAATGTTCGTACGGTTAACGTTATGGACATAACAATTGCTAAGAGAATAACTGATGTGAACTTCTACTCCTAACGTGCTAAGGAAGTCATTGAATTACACAAACAGGTTGGCAGAAAATTCGTTACTAAAGTTTGTTTACAGTTTTTTATCGCGTGTATAGAATAACAACTTAAACGTCTTCACTTAAACTGATGAAATATTCAGAGGACATGCGTTTGTAGGTAGATATCACCAATGTTCGTATAGAAATTTATTACCTTGGAAGTTGAGGGGATAAAATGACCAAAAAAAGTAATGAAAAATAGAAAGAAGACAGCTATCTAACGTCTGCTTTGTGTTTACCCATCTTGTTGTGCGGATTGTATTGTATTGTGTCGAAATAACAACCAGACTTGTAGGTCGTGTTGATGCACCTTAATAGTGCTCTGATACTCTTGGCTCCGTGTTAAGCGTTAAAACGAAGGTGGTGGTGTCAGTTTTCTAACGCGTTCCTATAACCCCCCTCACCGCGGTGTCCATTTATAAGCGGTCTCGCGTATTGTGAAGCGCACACAGACCAAAACCACTGCTATGCAGCAGATGTCGGAGGGCTCTAAAAGTTTTTTTGGTATTGAACTATGTTGCGATATTGCATTTCCAAGCAACCGAGTGCACAGCACAAAACATGATTGACCGGCATGTAACGAAAATATTTTACACAAAGAAATATTTTGTGTGTAAGGTTCGAATTATTATTGTTCCCCTCTTTTCTTTTTCCTTAACGTTTTTCTTCGCCGCTTCTGCAATTCACATGAAAAAAGTGAATGTTTGTTAAATTTAATTCCATTGCCTGCCTTTGCATATCTCGCGGCCCCTCAGTTGGCGCAGCGCGCGGGGTTTCCTGTGACCACACGCCTTCCGTAGGAGCCGAGGATATTTACTCGAAAACTGTGGGTGATAGCTGTGCCTGATCATTTTAAGGTAAACGTTACCATGGCTATGTCGTCATTAAGGCGCACCAGCTTCGGGCAGTTTGTTTCTGAATACATTCAAGAAAGCAGAACTTTCAGCTGTTCCTATAACCAAAAGCCTCCAGTTGGATTCCACGCATGAACCAGTTAATTGTAAATTAACTGGTCATGAGCTATCAAACGCCTTAAATGACTACTTTATCAATGTTGCTTCTCTAAATTCTTTCACGCAAACTCCGGTAAATAGCTCTCTGGGCCTCACCACTCCCATAATCAATACTATAGTACTGGCGCCCACAACTTCTCAAGAAGTAGCTACATTGATATTTTATTTAAAATGGCAACGTAGCGGCGGGATATGAAGATATAAACGTGATTCTGTGAAAATATGTCAGCGCCATTATAAGTGATTTCTCGTCACCCATTGCAAATCTGATGCTGTCAACTGGAGTGTTTTCAGAGAATCTCAAAGTCGCACGAGTCGCTCCAGTGCATAACGGAGGCGACATAAATGAACTGTCGAATTTCCGATCAATTTCCGTTCAGAGGGTGCGCCAAATTTCGAAGGTGTAATCAATTCTAAGACAGCCAAATTTCTTCACAAATACAATATATATGTTGATTTAAACTACGGGTACACATAAAATCAGTCCACAGACCGAGAACTGTTAGTTGTTAAAGACAAATAATTAGGTTTTATTGAAGACAAAACATATACCCTTGGCCTATTTTTAGATTTGCGCGAGGCATTTGATTGCGTACATCGTGAGACCCTTCTCAAGAAGCTTTGTAACTATATTGGTTTCCACGTATAATACGTTGGACCTATTGGGGAGTTAGAATATGAGTAATAGTTCCCGATATGTTGGAACAAATAAATTATCCGATGCACAAATATTTAGGCCTGGTGTCCCGCAGGTACACCAGGCTTAACTACCTGTGTATCGGAGCATTATTATTCAAGGACCGTTATTATTCATTACATATATGAATGACCTAACCCGGCATACATAACTCTCCCGATCTGGTAATGTACGCTGATGGCACCAATCTTTTCTTCACTTATTTAATCAACATTCGCGATTGGTTACACGTAAACGAGATTAGTTTTAATGTAAATGAAACGACACATTATTTTCAAGTCCATGAACACCGTGAAAACTAATTGTATACATATTGTCACGGGGAAAATGAAATAGGAGAGTTTAATGGCGTATATACACTGGGAGAAAACACACTAGGCCGCGATGCAGGAGCACTGGCTAACAGGCAGAACGCGTCCCGATCCTCCTCCCTGTCTCCCTTTCAGTCCTTTTCCTACAGGCGCTATCACGCACACCCAGATGGTGGGATTCCACTGCGGCATTGCCCCCTCCCCTGAAAGGCATCGTTCCGATGCTCTTTACCAACAGGTCCTCTAGAAATAAAAAGAAGAGAAATGACAGTTTTACGCAACACCACAGTTGTCCGAGGTTGAGTTCAACGAGCGTGATAAGGCTTCATCCGTGCAACATGGACAACCTCAGCTCGCATAATGGCCCGTGGGGAACTCACTGTTCCTTTAGGAATAGCCTCATAATTCACGTCACTCATCCACCGCAAGAATGTGTATGGTCTGAAGTAGCGTCGCAGTAACTTCTCGGAGTGGCCTCGTCGACAAACCAGGGTCCACAACCACACTTGTTAACCTCGCCGGTAAGTGACTTCTCTGTGCCGGAGGTTGCACCGCCACGCATCATGGGTTTGCTGGTGTCGAATGCGCTGACGTGCTAGCTGGCGTGAGGCTTTGGGGGGCTGCACGATGCACGATTTCTTCAGCACCATAACTGACATTGGAACACCGTTCAGGAGAAGCATCGAGTCGAGCATTGTGATGACATCCCGACCGTATACTAAGCGGAAAGGAGAAAAAGGCGTAGTTTCTTGTGCCGCCGTATTGTTGGCGAACGTCAAATATGGAAGGATGTCACCCCACTTAAGGTGGTCTATGTCTACGTACATTGAAAGCATATCTGCTTTTGTCTTGTTCAACCGTTCTGTAAGTCCATTGAACTGGGGGTAATACGTGGTTGTTTTACGGTGGCTGGTGCAGCTAAGCTTGAGGACTTCGTCAAGAAGTTGCGCAGTGAATGCAGCTCCTCTGTCTGTTATGATTACCGTAGGGGCACCATGGCGAAGTACTGTGTTTTCAACAAAGAACTTCGAAACCTCTGTGGCAGTGCCACGAGAAATAGCTTTGGTCTCACAATAACGAGTCAAGTAATCAGTAGCAACAGTGATCCACTTGTTCCCAAACGAGCACAAAGGAGAATGACCAAAAAGGTTCTTGCGCACTTGTTGAAAGGTCACTTCTGGGGAGTCTATGGGCTGCAGAAATCCCGCTGTCTTTTTGGGTGGCGTCTTGCGTCTCTGACCGTCACGACAGGTTCTAGCATACCGTTTCACGCTCTCAGTCAGCTCCTGCCAGTAATACTTGAGGCATATGCACGCCAAGGTGCGGGAGAAACCGAGGTGACCGGAGGACGGCTCGTCGTGACAGGCTCCGAGGATTTCCTCACGGAGTGTTTTGCGAGTGACTAGTAGGCACGTTATTTCCGTTGTACCACATTCTTCTTGTACAGAACGTTGTTGAGCCGACAAAACGATGTACGGCTGCAGGGCGAAAATTGGAGGCAACCGAGAGGTTTGGCCTTCCAGGTAATCAATTAGGGGACTTACCTCTGAATCATCATCCTTCTGTTGTTGAGCCAGAGCTATTGGGTTTATGGCACCGAGGAAGCCGCCATCATTGTCTGCATCAGTTGAGTCCTGAGCAACACGGGCGCGTGACAAGCAGTCTTCGTCGCTGTGTTTGCTGCCCTTCTTGTACTTTATCGTGACGTCGAACTCCTGAAATCGGAGGCTCCAGCGTGCTAGACGACCTGAGGGATCTTTCAGGTTCGCCAGCCAACAGAGGGAGTGATGATCGGTTGCCACTTTAAAAGGTCGCCCGTATAAATATGGCCGGGATTTGCTGACCGCCCACACGATTGCCAAGCATTCTTTTTTTATTGGGGAGTAGTTGGCTTCGGCACGTGAAAGAGTTCGGCTGGAATATGCTATTACACTCTCGACGCCATCTTGACACTGTACAAGTATCGCTCCTACACCAATATCGCCTGCATCTGTGTGTATTTCCGTTTCTGCTTCTTCTCCAAAGTGGCCAAGGACAGGCGTGTTCTGCCACCAATTTTTGAGTTCGTCAAATGATCCGGACTCCTTCTGGCCCCAACTGAAGGGAACGTCGTTTCTCGTCAAACGGGTTAAAGCCTCCGCTATTTTAAAAGAATTCGGCAGAAAGCGTCGATATACTGAACAGAGGCCCAAAAAGCGGCGGACAGCTCCTTTTTCATTTGTAACTGCAAATGTGGCTACGGCAGCTGTTTCTCTGGATCGGGACGGATGCCTTCATTCACCTCTGACAACATGACCAAAAAATTTCAGTTCCTTGCAATACAAGTGGCACTTTTCTGGTTTGAGAGAAAGTTGCGTAGGACAAATGGATTGCAGAACTGAACGGAGCCGCACTTAGTACTCTTCGAAAGTTTGATAAAATACCACCACGTCGTCTAAATAGAAGAAGGCATGTCTGCATTTTAAGGGCGGATAAAACAGTGTCCATCATTCTCTGGAAAGTGGCAGCAGCGGTATACAATCTGAATGGGAGCACTTTAAATTCGTAGAGCCCGTCTGGAGTAATAAATGCGGTTTTCTCACGGCCTCGTTCGTCGACCTCGATTTGCCAATATTCAACTGCGTGAGTGACTCAACGAGACGAACGTAGCATGGCGGAGGTGATCTAAAGAGTCGTCGATACGCAGGAGAGGATATACATCTTTTTTTCTCACTCTGTTCACTTTTCTGTAATCCACACAGAAACAGAGAGTGCCGTCTGTCGCTTCTACGAGGACCACAGGTGATGCCCACGGACTCGTTGACGGTTGTATGACGTCGTCGGCGAGCATTTTTCATCTTCCGGCGAATAGCATCCTGTTCCTTTGCCGAAACTCGATAATGGCGCTGGTGTATGGGTCGTTCGTTTTCGTCGGTTATGATATGATGTTTTGTAATGGTTGTCTGCCGAACCTTTGATGACGTAGCAAACCAATCGCTAAAAGTGACTATAATCTCCAGAAGCTGCCACTGTTGTTGTTCGGTCTGGCTGGGGTTCACGTCAACCTTTGTAGTTCTTGCGACATGAGTTGAGGTGGATAACTCCGCTATACTGTGTAGCTTGGGACCATCGCTGACTTCTTCGAAGTAGGCGTCGGGTGTATGGAATGGCACATGCTGGTGTCCTGCGTTGAAACTCGTCAAGAGAATTTCGGTTCGCCTGTTAATAAGGTCAACCAGGCCACGGGCGGAGCAAACTTGCCGAGCGAGGAGAAGCGAAACGTTTTTCTCCACGATGCCACAATTTTCCGGGGCTTGCTGGCATTCAACGGTGACAAACAAGCTGGCTTGAGGCGGCAGCGTCCCGTTGTCTCCGCAGATACGGAGTACCAGCTCCCGTAGCTTTATAATTGCGCCGTACTCACGAAGGAAGTCCAGGCCGAGTATATGCTGCTTTGAGCAGTCATGCCCCACAATAAAACAACCGGTAAAGGTCACACTGCGAATTTCGATCTTCGCGGTACACGCGCGAATGGGCACGACGAGGTGATCTCCCGCCGTATCGATTGCCGAGCCATTCCAGGGTGTTGTAACCGTCCGAAGCTTTGCTGCAAGGGAGCCATTTGTGATAGAATAATGGGCACCAGTATCGACTAAAGAGGTTACTGGGTCATTATTGACGAATACTGTAATGTCGGTGGAAAATATTTCGTTTTCATCAAAGTTCGTTATCTGGGTAGGGTGAGCTGGAGGAGTTCATCGCGTCGATGGAGGCTCTGGACCTATCCTCAGCGGCCTTGCCCCCGGAGGTCGCAGGCTTCAGTTTCCTCGACGTGGGTTCCGGAACCTGTTCCAAATCTGGTCAGAACTGGGGGAACTGCCAGGCGAGGTGTAGCGTCGGTGTGTGGGAGACCTGGATTAGTGCACTACTCGGGGTGTTGAGGGTAGCTCTTTAGCAGGCAGGTACTCCAGAATTTCCCGTGGTCGTTCCCCATAGTGCGGTGGTGGCGCATCCGGCAAAAACCCACGGAGACCCATTCAGCGATAAGAGCAGTGGCGGATTACATGACCGTATTCTCCACAATGGTAGCAGAGGGGACGGTTGTCCGTAGTCCACCACAAGGCCGTTTTACGCTCCAGGCGTCTTCATTAGTAGCGGGTCACATGGTTCAAGACGCGCTGAAATGGCTGTGGAGCAGCATGCCGAAACACAGGCGCTACAGAAGCAGGAGTGCAGACCACATCAGTATAAGCTGTTACTGGGCGTGTCACAAGAGCTGCGGTACGCAGCGCAGCCGTGTAAGTTGGAACCGGCCATTCAACTTCAGATGTCGGTAGTTCCACTGCTCGGCGAACTTCACGGATAACATCGGCAATGGTAGCGACGGTTAGCTGGTTGTCCCCTCCTTGTAGCAGCTGCAGTCCTTCTAGCAGAACGCTACGCACAAGTTCCCGGAGGGCTCTCATGACAAATAATGATCCGCAAGCCGCAATATTCACTTGAAATCTGTACTGTGTGGCGCGTTGCCGCAGCGAGCGCTCCATTGTGGACGCCTCTGGTACGACTTCCGCTACTGTCGTAGGAGGGCTTCGAGCAAGTCCAGCGAAAAGCTGTTACTTGACACCACGCATGAGGTGGCGCACCTTCATTGCTTCACTCATTTCGGGATCGCGCGCCAGAACAAGAACGACATAAAATTGACAGTTGGGCTAGTTGGTGTTGATGCATCGTAAGTAGCGCTTGAAACGGGACGACAGAAGAGCCATCGTGTGTGCGTTCTCTTCCCTCATCCCGTTTCAAACGCTACTTACGATGCAAGAACGACATGTCTTGTACAAACATGACCACGCTCTCTTTTACCTTCTGATCCCGGGACTGAAGAGCCCGCTCGGCCTTCTCTTTCTGCTGTCGCTGCCGTTGGTCGTCCGCAACCTACAGCGTAACTCTGGCTTGCTAGTCATCTAGCGCTCAATATTTAGGAACCATATTCGAGCAGTGTCTTCCAGCGAAAAGTAAACGTAGCGGAGCTTGCAATTGTACATGATTGAAATCGTCCAGCCAGCCGTCTATGTTCTCAAAGGGGTCTTTGTGAAACGGCCGTGGTGTGCGTGGTGCGTGAAAAACCAGCGGCGAGGTGGAACCGCTGCACTGGGTACTTTGGCTGGTGGTGCTGGTCGTGATGGCCCTTGTTCGAGTTGTAAGACAGCCGAACTCGGGTTCAAGGCCTCGCAGTCGGCGGATGGCCTTGTGGACGGGTGCTGTGTCCACTCCGATTGGTTTGAAGGCGAGGGTTTTATTTTGGTCCAAGCTCATGGGTTGGTACCCCGCACACTCCACCAGAAATGTCACGGGAAAAATGAAATAGGAGAGTTTAATGGCGCAGATACACCCGGAGAAAACACACTATGCCGGGATGCAGTAGCACTGGCAAACAGGAAGAACGCGTCTCGAACTTCCTCCTTGTGGTCCCTTCAGTCCTTTTCTTACAGGCGCTATGTCGCATGCCCAGATGGGAAGGGTAGGACGGGGGGGGGGGGGGGGTTCCTCCTGCGGCAATACTTATAACAACAGTATAATAATGAATAAGGTTTCTTCCCAAAAATTTCTTACTGTGTGGTTTAGTAGAAATATTTCGTAGTCTGTTCATATTTCCAAACATGCTTCTGAATTGTTGGCCTATTTTTTAGGGCTTCTCATCTACAGCCGGTTTGATTAAAAGAGTCTATGTATAATGCCCTGTTTTTTTTTTTTCAAGACTTTCTTACTGTAGTCGCGCTTGGGGTACGAGCACGTCTTCAAATTACCAAAAATTACTTGCCCTGCAAAAAGGGGCCTTGCGGGCTACTGAGGGATATTATGGCGCACCAGGAAATTTAAGTAGGCAACCACCATTTGTTAAACACTGCATATTAAAAGCTGACCAAGTGGGTTATCTTCAGCTGCTTCAATACATTCACTTCAATCCCTTTTACTGTGTTCCCGATAGCAACATAGGTTACAATCTTCGCGCGGTAAAACTAAGTTTCCGCGAACGTGGACGAATTATGGTGAAGAAAAACAGTTTTCAAGTGCCAAACGCCCTAAACAAATCCCCCTCTGCTGATCAGTTTCTTTTTATATTGAAACATGCTACACAAAAAGACCAAACAACACCTTATTGAAGGTGAACTTGTAATGCAAAAACGTAAGTTGTGTCTTCGAGATACCATATGCATATGTGTATGTATGTGTGTTCATGGATGTAAGTGTATATAACTATTTCTATCTTTTTCACACAAGTACTTGAGTGAAATGAGTTACTTTATTTCACCCGTATGCTCTTAATTGCACTTGTACATGTATCAATTTGTGCTTGCCACGAGGTCGCGGGTGTGATTCCCGGCAGCGGCGGCTGCTTTTCTGATGGAGGCGAAAGGAAAAAACTCCCGTGTGTTCGAGATTTCGGCGCACGTTAAAGATCACCAGGTGGTCCAAATTAATCCAGAGCCCTTTACTACGGGGCTCTTCATCGCCTGGGTTGCGTCGGCGCGTTAAACCCTACAATTAATCAATTTGTATTGGCCTATTATTGTGCTCTTATTTTTTATTCTTTTAGGTGCTACTGATTGCATATTATTTTTGTATTTTGATTGTCGCTTCATCTATGTATTAAGTGGTTTTTGGGTTCATATCTGCACTGCGTACTGGCTTCGGGCACCGAGGTCTCGTCAGGCTTAAACGCATATTGCCTCGGTTCAGTCTTTTCTACGAAAGGAAATTAACTTCACGTCACTTCACTTCACAAATATAGCGGTAATTCCTACAAGCGCTCACCTCTACTGTAAAAAAACTTATTATGACAAGTAACGAATAACTCAATATGAGTTGTACCCATTTCAATGTGGGCTCATCCCGGCGTCGTTAGTACTACACCACAAGTAATGGAACGAAGCGCCGAGGAATGAAGCCCTGTTCCAGCTAATCAAATTGCATCGATTACCTCCATGAATGGGCCAGTGTGGCGCATTTAGAGTAAACAGCATGCGAGTACACTATTCGAGTAATATTGCTGCAAACATGTTCTCACCTTTATTATAAACACCGACGTAAACCATGTGATGTTCGTAATGCGATGGGTAGGGGCCTATAATAGAGGGGCAGAAGGAGGGGCACAGTGCAGGGTGATTTTAGCAGTGCGCTTTTCCGCAGAAAGGCCGTCTAACCTTGCCCAAAAATCTACTTCAGCATTATGTTTACAATAGTGTCGTTCTCCCTTTTAAAGAACAATGACGTGCATGTATCCCTATTACATCGTGAAGATTCCCAAATGATTGATTAGGTTTTATAGAAAGTTTGCTATTCGAAACCCAAGAAATTATACTTTCCAGAATTGTTATAATGAAGGTTTGAGGTACTTTACACCTTCGTGATTCGTATACCCAAAAGAAACGATGCATGCTCTGCGACGCTTACATTTTGCCTGAAAGGTTCAGCCCTCTTTAGATAAAAAAATTAGACACGACAACTTAATCCAAAGATTGTTTCGGATTTCAACGATGCTCATCAAACAACATCGTCGGGTTCTACGCATGGGGTTTCTTCAACTGCACTCGATGTCACACAGTTGAGAAGCTCGTGAAGTCAAAAGACGAAGTATTTGGACATCTGGTCGGGAAGTCTGAAAATTGCAAGAATGCCTGCAGGTATTTTTATAGCCGCTAACCTTGCCTGTTGCCATGACAAGTTACAACCGACCGTTAAAGTTATGAAAATGAACTAAATTCACAGTGCAAAAAGTTGGGATAGGCGGCTTCGGTTTGCTGATCGCCGCGATAAAAGGAAAAAACCAAGCAGTTGTCCGCTGCTTCAACGTAAAACCGATGGAAGATTTTTAGCTATGAATTCAACGAAGTTAACGGTTTCACTTCCTCGCCTTGCAGCTTTTCCCCCTGTCCTCAAACCGTTAAAGAAATTTCATTTGTAAAGAAGGAAAGAACTCTACTAAAATTGTGTTATTTTTTACTCTTGCTGAAGATTCTTACGCATCTCCCTTTCACTCTGAGAATTTTACTGCCAGATTTGTCTTTTTGCAGCAAACCGTGCTTCTTTTTGTCATTTTAAGTTAACGTGGTACCAATATTGGACGAGTTCTAGTTTCGTTTAGCTCTATGTTTCCTTCTGTTCTTCGTAGTTTTTGTTTTCGTAGTTGCGGCTACTTTTTTGTTACATGTTTTATAAGGATTGTGTTTTCTAACCACAGCAACTGATTTGTGCGTCGTGTCCAAATATTTGGTTATTTTTGGTTGTTTACTTTCTCTACTACCCTAATTGTGTTCTGTATACATTGTAATTCTAGCGCGTAGATTTTATGCGTGAGTACGCCGCTCCCTTTTTTAAATTTTTCTTGACTTAAACTTCTATGGTGAGCCTTGTAGCCATTGCTTGTTCTGCTGTGTTTTGTTACTCGCAAATTTGTGCTGTATGATCCGCAAAGCTTCACTTTTGTAACCCCCTTACTCAATTACCTGCAAAGGGCTTGTAAAGTATTTTAAATAAACTGAATTATTGTAAAAACCATTCATTAAACGCCTATGTATTGTTCCTTTCGACACAGTTTCCGATCCAAGAAATTTAAATATGGTAGTGCGCGTAACTTTCTATTTGCACATCTGAAGCGCAGTAATTTTACTGCGCATTTGTAAGAACGAAGCGGAAAGTGCCATATGTGTTGCACCCATAATAGACGAGCACCAAAATCGCAGTTAGACATTTCTGGAGTTTGTCCAGTGCTCCCTGAAAAAAATTGTCTAGGAGCGTTTCCTTCGATTCTTTTCCTCCAGATAATCTGCTGCCACCGGTGTTTCTATTAGTGTATTATACGCAGTTTGGTGTGAGTTTTAAATTGCGCCCTTTATTTCGCCTCGGGACGGGACTATCCGACATCATACGTTCATTTAAAAATGAAATGTAGCGTTAATGTAACCACACGTTCCGATGTTCGAAGTGGAGCTGGAACGCGTTTTTTTTTTCGCAATAAAGGAACTTGTAACGGGAACTGGTTTCAACATTGGGGGGGAACGAGGAACGAGGTTTCGTTACTGTTTCAGAGGAACGTGTACAACACTGCTGTCAAGCCATCGACTATATGATGTTGCGCCATCGGTGCGCAAACGCTGACTCTGAATCGGTGAACACGCCCTACCAGTGGTTTTAAGGAAGATTGGGGGCTTGAGGCACGCACCTGTGCTTCAACCGGGCCAAT
The DNA here is from genome assembly GCF_048455015.1 of Haemaphysalis longicornis. Classification (NCBI taxonomy): domain Eukaryota; kingdom Metazoa; phylum Arthropoda; class Arachnida; order Ixodida; family Ixodidae; genus Haemaphysalis; species Haemaphysalis longicornis. Next base: position 150,519,768 of record NW_027526460.1, on the reverse strand, counting down.
AATGTTGCATTCAAGAGCCTGGTCGAAATGTGAACGAGCAACCAGTATACCATTACCAAAATGTCGTTTCGTTTGTTATACCAAAATGCAGTGAAAGTATAATAGGCGATATGAAGCGTACTCTGACCAGGACCAAATGAAAGCAAACATTGTTATGAATGTCACCGCAAGTGCCAACTCTAAATATACTGAAAATTATTCCCAACGCAAAAGCATCCTAAACCGCTCTGTTCGGTATTTCAGTATTTTTTATTTCAAACAGGACACTGTACTTTTGGCACATAGAGGCTGTAATGTCTTTTTTATGTTGCAAGTCGAACTTAGTAGGAACTACAAATCTTAGGTGAAAAGTGTCCCAGTGTTTCTGAAATTATTAATAGTTCTCCATCCCTCAGGCTATCACCGGTAATTAAAAATATGTCACGCTAAAAATACTTACGGTCCCGTACAAGTCCACCTTGTGAGCCTAAAAAATGAAAGATCAAACTCACACTAATGCTTGAACCTGCACATGAACATGTTATTCTAGCTCAAGAAGAGCACCGCAAATGGTTGTGCGCAGTTACTAAACTCCAAAACTTTGCTGCCTACAAAAACTTAAGGATGCCCACTAGCCTTAACTTATGCGTTGAATACCTTGAAGCACACAGCAGTAACAGTTACACCTTAGCACTGAAAAAGTCGCATATAAAAGGAACATGTCATTTCAAAACAAGCGAAAATACTGAAGAAATCTTCCAAGAGTTTTTTTTAATCTTCGTGATACAAATTGAGCCACTTCATTGCGTTTTATTGAAGTATTGCCCGTGTGCACTCTATCACTGTTCCTAACTCAGGCACAACTTCGCAAAGTGGTAATTTTTTAAAAGCAGAACAAATATGGGGCTCTTACCTCCGTGAACATGGCGTGGATGTAAACTAAAGTAGTGACATAGCAAAGGACCGTCGACAGAGAGTTCCAGGCCAAGAACACCAGCAGCTTCAACTTCGTGCCGCGCGATTTCTGAAAATTACATAAGACACACATACATCTCTGCTTATTGCGTGTTTGCTGAATATGCTATTAGAAACCAGCTAAAGCACTGATGTTGGTTTTCAAAATCAAATCCGCCTTGCATAATTCATTCTATTTATGCAACATAAAATACGACTCCTCAAAAACCACATGATTTGTCCTAACGCACCTATTTACCGGATCATTGAGGTTAAGATTTTCTGTGACGGCAAACTGTTCAGCCGCAAAAATGTCAGGTGCGAAAACAACTACTGCAAATGAAATTCACTTCAAAGATAGACATTTTCAGTTCACGAATGGTAGCAAGATGGCAAATGTTTCTTTCCTGCGTTCATCGAGTAGAATCCTTCTGTCACGTCCTCATAACGTCTCGATTCTACAAATTTTCGTTTGTTGGAGTATTATTAAACGTCAGCCACTTCAAGTCATTTGAATTCCTCAAATGAAGGGCGTTCGTTTCTAACAGTTTTTTCTAACAGTTCGTTTCTAATGGTTATTCCCCCCGTGCCATTGTTGTGTTGTGTGTGTGCGTGCGTGCGTGCCTGTGCGTTCGTGCGTGCGTGCGTGTGCGTGTGTGCGGGTGTGTGTGTGAGTACGCGCGTGTGTGTGTGTGAGACATTTGCTTCGTCATCACCCGCCCTGGGTGGCAGGCTAGCAGACGCACTAGCGTACGGGCCTCAGCCTTTCCGTCTAGCCTTGCTTGCCCCCAAGGGCCAAGTTTACCGCAAATAGAGAATATTATTATTATTATTATTATTATTATTATTATTATTATTATTATTATTATGGCCGCATGATGGCGCCCAGTAAGGACAAGTGCCTCCTCTGCTGCCTCGCTTTCTTCGGCAGGCAGGAGTTTTTTCGATGTTCTGCGTGTAAACGCCGTGCGCACGGAAAGTGCATTGTTCTTCCGGACGAGGAACTGCAGCGTTTGAGCTCCGGTGAGCAGCCGTTCGTCTGCAATCTGTGTGTGGCTGCGGCGTCACCCGCTAGGCCTAGCGACCCCGGTTACCAAGCCAGCGAAGACGGTGAGCCAGCGAACATCCCGGCCAAACGAGTGGCGTCCCCTGTCGGAGCAAGCTTCAACCCTTCGGCGGACCTACGCGCAGAGGTAGCTGCGTTGATGAATCTCCTGTCCGAAGCCTGCGCCAGCCTCTCTTTTCTCGGGGATGTTGTCACCGAGCTGCGCGAGGAGAACCGGCTTCTTCGACGGGACAACGTGGCTGGGCTTGCCCATCAGGCTGCAATCGTCGCTTCCCTGCGTGAGGAGGTTCGCTGCCTGCGAGGGGAGCTCGCGCGTCCCCCGCCTTCTCCGCCTGCTTCCCCGAAGCCTGCTAATCTTTTCATGCCGCCGGTGACGTCACCGCAGTCGGGTATCCCTACGAGGTCGTCGTTCGCCGAAGCCGCCGCCGGTGCAGCTGGTGAAGGTGCCCCCTTCCTGTCCTCTAACACCGCTTCGCCGTTCTTTGACCGCCCCAGCAGTCAACCTGCTATGGCCTTGTGCACTATGGTTTCCCCTTCGGTCCACCCTCTGCCCCCGCCTCCTAGGTCCGACACTGCGTTTAATGGCCCGCCTACGAACTTGCAGAAGAAAAGGAGCCCTCCCCGCGTGGGTGCGTCGGAAGCTCCTCAGTTGGTTGTGGTACACCGACCACCGAGCTCCAGGGTCATCTTTGTTTCAAAACTGTCCGCTAACACCACATCTGCTCAACTGTTCGCTCACTTGTCAACTGTGCAAGTTACGCCATTGTCGTGCAAACGCCTTAGGACCAAGTACGACTCCTATTCTTCTTTTTGCGTAACTGTTAACGAGGAGTGTTTTAGGCGCCTAAGCGACCCGTCTATGTGGCCAAAAGGCTGCCTTTTCAAGCCGTTTCAAGGCAAGGTCCACCCTGGTATGCTGTACAGCTCTGAAATAACTGAAAATGATCAGTAAGTACGAGAGTTTCGACATATACTATCAAAACACTAGAGGTCTACGAACTAAGTCCTCTGAATTTATTTGAAATATTGTATGCTCTAAATTTTCTGCTGTTGTCACTACTGAAACCTGGCTTTCCGATGATATCTCGTCTTCCGACTATTTCCCTTCTAACTATCAAATCTTTAGAAGAGACAGAAAATTAACTGGACCTAAACAAAAAGGTGGCGGGGTTCTCGTTGCCGTTGATCATTCAGTGCATTGCATGCGGCGTGCTGACCTCGAGACCCTAGACGAATCAGTCTGGCTTGAGGTAGGCCTCACGAAGGGCGAGAAGCTACTCATCGGTGCATTCTATATATCCCCGGATGCATTACCTTCTGTATTTAATCGAACACTCACATCCATAGAAAATGTCTCAAATGCACACTCCAACCATAAGCTCATTATACTTGGAGACTTCAACACCCCAGGTATTCGCTGGAACAGTCTTTCCTTTGAGCACAAAAACCATTATGCAGCCCAGAAATGCAGCATGCTATTAGATTTTCAATCGTTCACCTCCATGCAGCAGTTTTGCCGCATAGAAAACTCTTGTGGTAATGTTCTAGATGTGTGCTTCTCAACCTAAAAAACGTACAAGTGTGTGCCTCCGAAATATCCCTTGTGCACCCCGACAAGTTTCACCCCCCTCTTATTGTCTCTGTCTCGATCACGACCCAGCATCGCTCTGGCGGTGTTGACAATTGTGCAGTCCCGCGATATGCTTTCAAGCGTGTAGATTATGCTGGGCTGTATCACTTTTATTCATCTGCTGAATGGTCTAGTGTTTTGGATGTCAATGATGTTGACGAACAGGTTCGACGTTTCACTGAAATCGTCAGAAGGGGCATGGAAAAGTATATCCCTTGTTATAAGCCTGTTCCTTCCAAATTTCCCCACTGGTTTTCTAGAGAACTTCGAAGTTCGCTTAAACTTAAGGATAGCGCCCACAAAAAGGCCAAGCGTTCTGGGCTTGACAAGTGGAAAGCGGAGTTTAGTCGGTATCGCTCACTTTGTAAAATACTCTACCGGCGTGACCACCAGCTCTATATAGAATCGTTAGAGGCTGCTGCGTCTCAGAAACCGGCTGAATTCTGGAGGTATGTACGCGGCCGTTCTAAGGCGTCTAAAGAACACGTTAGCCTGCTTACTTCTGATGGTGAAGAGGTCGAGGATGTTGCCACCAGTTTTGCTCAGTAATTTCATTCTGTCTTTCTACTGCCAGATGGCAGCGACGAACGCCTATCGTTTAATAACTCTAATTTTAACACACTTAGGTTCGATGAAAAAGTTGTCAATGACAGCCTTCAACGAATGAAACCATAATTTTCCTGTGGTGCAGATGAAATTCCAGCAGCCCTCATGAAGGCTTACGGCAACATTTTTGTGCCTGTCTTAACTTCCATTTATAATAACTGCTTACTTTTAGGCAAATTTCCTTGTGCATGGAAGATCGCTCGAATTTTTCCAATATTTAAGTCTGGGGATAAGTCAGCCGTTTCTAACTATCGCCCAAACTCACTCCTTTGTGTCGCCTCAAAACTCTTTGAGTCAGCTCTGCACAAAGTTCTTGCTGCCTGCGTCAAGAACGTTGTGATACCAAATCAGCACGGCTTTTTCTCGGGTTGATCGACGGTCACAAATCTTGCAAGCTTTATGAAACAGGCTTCGGCTGCAGTTTGTGAAAACAGCCAGTTGGACGTTATTTATTTTGACCTCAGTAAGGCGTTTGATGTGGTGAACCATCAGTTATTAATTAACAAGCTTGCTAAGTCCGGTGTAGATGCAAGCCTTGTTGCCTTGTTGTCCAACTATCTCCTTGACCGGTCCTTTTATGTAGATGTTAACTACAAAAAGTCTAGTGTTTACCCTGCAACAAGTGGTGTACCCCAGGGTTCCGTGCTGGGTCCCTTATTGTTTTTTGTCTTTATCAATGATGTTTCAACAGTGTTAACAAACTCTTCTTTTCTTCTCTATGCTGATGATGTCAAACTATTTAGGCACACTAGCGGTGTTCAGGACTGCTGTGCCTTGCAGAGGAATGTGTCGGAATTATCGGTCTGCTGCAGCAAAAACTGTCTAATTTTAAATCCAGCTAAAACAAAGGTTGTCACGTACAGTCGGAAAACCCATCGTCTACTGTTTTCCTACAGTATAGAGGGAGCTCCTTTCCAAAGGGTTGAGGAGATTAGGGACCTCTGAGTTCTTTTCGACAGTACCCTCTCTTTTTCTTCTCATATTAGGCTCATCACCCGGTGAGCACTCCGAAGCCTTGGAAATGTGTGTCGGATTACAAAGGAATTCTCTTCTCCAGATCCATTTCTAATGCTATACAATGCAATATGTATACCACAGTTAGAATATGCTTCTGTTGCCTGGAACGGCATCTCCAAATCTAGTAGTGAATTAATAGAACGTGTGCAGAAGAAGTTTTTATCCATATTTAAGCACCGTCATCACAATCACAGTTTTCATCCTGATTCTGACTTACCCATAGTCCCTTCCATCCCTTCCTTGAACTGCAGACGTATGCGTGCAGACCTTACATTTCTTCACAAAATTGTTCATGGCGACCTTTCTTGCGCAGACCTGCTTAACTGTTTAGAGTTTAGTGTACCACAAAAGCGCACCAGGTCGCATCGCCCGTTCTTGACCTCTGCGCGCAACTCCAATCACTCTCCTGTGCGCAGAATACAGAATTGTTACAACCGCTTCTTTGAACGCCTTGACATCTTTCAGAAATCCTTTACAATTTACCGGACAGCGCTGTTGAATACAGTATGTTAAACACCTATGATATGTCTGTCGCTCTTTTTTTTCTGGAATTTGGTTTCTCTGCAGTTGTGTCTATCCAACTGATAGTTGCCTATTTTTTAAACTATCTACTGTCATTTGTTCATATTATCATTTGTCTCCACACTCCGTTGTTTTTGTTGTATTACTGTCAAACTTTGTTGCTCTGCCTGTCGTGTGGCCTTTACGACAGGCAGAGCAACATAGGCATCTTCTTTTTTTTTTACCTGTACCCAGGCTCCGCCTGTGCTTTATTTGTCATTTTCACTACTTCAATTTGTGTGTCTTGTCGCTTGTTTGTTTCTTGCTATATGTTTCTTGTATTTTGTTTTCATGTAACTACCCGTGCGCCAGAACTCATGCCTCTGGCTGTTCCTGGGCACGTAAATAAACATGATTGATTGATTGATTGATTGATTGATTGATTATAATTATTATTATTAATGAAAATCCCTCGCGTATTTCCTGTTTTCAAGTGAGGCCTAAAAACTGACGCTATAAACTATAGGCCTGTCTCGCTCCTTTCTTCTGCCTCTAAAATTTTCGAGTTATCTCTTTATATGGTCTTGTCTTTCTCATTTAAACACGTTCTTATTCCTAATGAACATGGATTTAAGCGTGGTCGTTCAACTTCCACGAACCTTGTATGCTTAATGGAGCAGGCTGTCCCAGCAATCATTGGTAGAAGCCAGCTTGGTGTGGTTGACTGTAACATGAGCAAGGCCTTTGATGTTGTCAACCACGCGTTATTGCTTGCAGAGCTCATTATGTTAGATGTACACACTCCTTTGGTGGGTCTCAAACGTTGCTATCTCAAGGAGCGATATTGCTATGTAAATGTTAACGATCAAACATCATTTAGGTACCAAGCAATCAGTGGTGTGCCCCAAGGCTCTTTCCTGTGTCCCCTTATTTTTCCATTTTCATTAAGGATGTTGCTTCTGCCATTCATGATTCTTCTTTTTTGTTGTATACTGATGATATGAAAATCTTTAGAGAAGTGCGTAATGTTCAGGACTGTAATTCTCTTCAGGCTGATATCGTGTCATTTCATCGTTGGTGCACCAAAAACCATCTAATTTTGAATCCGTCAAAAACAAAAGTTGTGTAAAATAGTAGAAAAACTCAACAGTTACGATACTCTTATCAAGTTTCAAGCACTACACTGCCGAGGGGGACCGAAATTCGGGACCTGGGAGTACTATTTGATTCTTTTCTAACTTTCTCCTCCCAAGTTACACAAATTACCCGAGGCTCTCTTCGATGTCTGGGTGCCGTTTGCATGTATTCTAGAGAGTTTAAAGTCCTGTTCCTTTCCTAAAGTTGTATTCGACTCTCCGCTGCCTATTTTCAAATACGGTTATGTTGTTTGGAATGGAATTTGCAAGTCCAACAGTGACCGTATCGAAAGGGTTCCAAATAAGTTCCTATCAATCTTTAAGTGCTGATTCTGTCACGTACAAGGAGACACAAACGGCAGCATGTCTTGTCTCAAAAGTAATCCTTCCCTTTGGTGTCGACGAAAGGGAGGTGATATTATTTTTCTTTATAAACTTCTTCATGGTAATATTTTGCGTGAAGATTTGGTTACTTATAAATGTCAACATGCCAAACAAACTTTTCAGAAAATTTCCAGCTTTCAGACCAGTTTTGCTTTAAATAGCCGACGCTCGTCCATCTGCAGAATACAATGTGCAGATAATGAATATTCCATTCGTCTTGATATATTCCAGAGCTCTTTTACTTTGTTCTCGAATGAGTTGAAAACTGTTGTAGCTTAAGTCCTTTATGCCATTCCAAATTTATGTACCCTATTTATTATATGCAAACTGTGTTGTTGCTTGTTTTTCACTTTTTGTTGTTTTGTGGTACTTGAATATCTGTACGTTTTAGTGTCAGTGTTAGGAACGCTGAAGGCTTTATTTTCATGTTTGAAACTTCCTAACAGTTTGTTAGAAAACTTTGGTTTTATACGTATACTCTGTCATGTTCATTCAATATGCGCTTGTGTAGTTCCTAGTTTTCGCGTCTCTTGAACGTTTCGCTGGCCGAGTGTCATGGCGTGAAACATTAGGCCTGTCTTTTCTTTGTTGACCTTTTGTTCTTTTTTTCCTTTTTTGCTTTCTAAGTTTTCTGTAACTATTTTATACTTTATTGTTTCTGTTTTACATAGTATTTTTGTGTGTTGTCTCGTTTTAATTTTAGTGTTTTTTTGTTTTTTATTTTGTACCAGTACCACGACCCTATGGTTGTTCCTGGGCACTGAAAATAAAGGTTGAATTATTTTTATTATTACTAATGTTATTATTATTATTATTAGAAGCTGCTCATCGGTGCATTCTATGTATCCCCGGATATTTTACCTGCTGAATATAATCTAAAGCTCACATCCATTGAAAATGTTTCTAATTCACACTCCAACCATAAGGGGACTTCAACACCAAAGGTATTCACTGGAACAGTCTTTCATTTCAGCATAAAAACCATTTTGCAGCGCAAAAATGCACCATGTTATTAGATTTTCAATCATTCACCTCCTTGCAGCAGTTCTCCCACATAGAAAACTTCTGTGGTAACGTCCTAGATGTGTGCTTCTCGAACTTGAAAAACGTACAAGTGTGTGCCTCCGAAATATCTCTTGTACACCCCGACAAGTTTCACCCCCCTCTTATTGTCTCTGTCTCCGTCGCTGCCCCGCATTGCTATGGCGGTGTTGAGGATTGTGCAGTCCCGCGATATGCTTTCAAGTGTGGAGATTATGTTGGGCTCTATCACTTTTATTCATCTGCTGAATGGTCTAGTGTTTTTGATGTTAATGATGTTGACGAACAGGTTCGACGTTTTACCGAAATTGTCAGGAGTGGTATGGAAAAGTACATCGCTTGTTATAAGCCTGTTCATTCCAAATTTTCCCACTGGTTCTCTAAAGAACTTCGAAGTTCGCTTAAACTTAAGGACAGCGCCCACAAAAAGGCCAAGCGTTCTGGGTTGGATAAGTGGAAAGCGGAGTTTAGTCGGAGTAAAGATTGTTTCCCCGAAGTCCGGTGTCGATCAGGAACCCAATCGCCCGGGCTCCGGTTGATTTGGCAGGAGGCTGGCCGGGCGATGGTGTTGAATTTCTTGGAGACGGCGGTCGAATTGACGAATTGGAGGCGTTGAGGTTGATTAAATGAAACGAGGAGTTTATATACAGCTATTTGCCGTAGGAAAACTAGGTACATGAGTAATAAAAAGAAAAAAAACTGCAAACTGCAGCTGGACGCTAGTTCCGAGTGCGCACAAATCACTCGAGCTCCTCAACTTCGTCCAACTCTCCTATTCTCGGAGCGTACACAAACCGCTCAAAAAACAACGGCCGAGACCCTGTCTCGCCGCAAGATCCGTCTAGTTGCCTGGTGCGGCGCTGCACCCTAGACCCCCGACGCGATCTTAACCTCGACTAGGGGGCTCATAAATCCCAACCTAGCTTTAAGGGTCGAGTCTCCTTGTCCCGCCGGGAACTGCCAGCTCAGCGCTCAGACAAGAACGATTTCCAACGGCCAAGTTCGGCCTTATAAAACCTCGACATCACACTCTCTCGGGAACGCCCCTGTAGCGTTCGTACACGCGTATGGGAGTGCCCAAATTCACGTAGACAGCTGTCACTCAGCACGCCACGGAATATTCATTGAGGCGTCGCCACCTTCGGGTCCATGGCACGCCCGCAGACGAGCAGGTTCGCGTGATCCCGCGGGGTGAAAGCTAAGGACGGCGACCGTGCGTCATGCTGACCAGGGCTCGACAAATATGGAGACACGCCGGTAATCCCACCACCTCCGCGCGTCGAGCAGACGTTCCTGGAATCCGGCGGCACTGTTTGCTTTCTCAACGGGGGATTATCCTTGAGGTATGCGGTGGGCCAGACGATCCGTCTCCCGTGCGCGCCGTGACGAATTGGCGGCGGTTGCACCGCAGTGTTGGCAGTGCTACGTCGCTAGACAGAGCGGCGGGTTCCCACGCGCAGCCCGGGCGCCCGGCCGCTAATCTCATAAGTGGACCTTATAGTCGGTAACGCTCACTTTGTAAAAGCCTCTACCGGCGTGACCACCAGCTCTATATAGAGTCGTTAGAGGCTTTGCGTCTCAGAAACCGGCTGACTTCTGGAGGTATGTACGCGGCCGTTCTAAGGCGTCTAAAGAACACATTAGCCTGCTTAATTCTGATGGGGAACCGGTTGAGGATGTTCCCACGAGCTTTGCTCAGTACTTTCATTCTGTCTTTCAACTTCCAGATGGTCACGACGAACGCCTATCGTTTAATAATATGTTTAATTTTAGTACACTTATGATCGACGAAAAACTTGTCAATGATAGCCTTAAACGGATGAAACCGTCATTTTCCTGTGGTGCAGATGGAATTCCAGCAGCCCTCATCAAGGCTTACGGCAGCATTTTTGTGCCTGTCTTAAGTTCTATTTATAATAACTGTTTACTTGTCGGCAAATTTCCTCGTGCATGGAAGATTGCTCGAATTTTTCCAATATTTAAGTATGGTGATAAGTCAGCCGTTACTAACTATCGCCTAATCTCACTCCTTTGTGGCGCCTCAAAACTCTTTGAGTCAGCTCTGCACAACGTTCTTGCTGCCTGCGTCAAGAACTTTCTGATACCAAATCAGCACGGCTTTTTCTCGGGTCGATCGATGGCTACAAATCTTGCAAGCTTCATGACACAGGCTTCGGCTGCAGTTTGTGAAAACGGCCAGTTGGATGTTATTTATTTTGACCTCAGTAAGGCGTTTGATGTATTGAACCATAAATTATTAATTAACAAGCTTATTATGTCCGGTGTTGATGCAAGCCTTGTTGCTTGTTGTCCAACTATCTCCTTGACCGGTCCTTTTACGTAGATAACTTCAAAAGGTCTAGTGTTTACACTGCAACGAGTGGTGTACCTCAGTGTTCTGTGCTGGGTCCACTATTGTTTTCTATCTTTATCAATGATGTGTCAACAGTGTTAACAAAATCTTCATTTCTTCTCTAGGCTGATAATGTCAAACTGTTTAGGCACATTAGCAGTTTTCAGGACTGCTGTGCCTTGCAGAGGGATGTGTCGGAATTATCGGTCTGGTGCAGCAAAAACTGTCTACTTTTAAATCTAGCTAAAACAAAGGTTCTCACGTACGGCCGGAAAACCCATCGTCTACTATTTTCCTACAGTATAGAGGGAGCTCCTTTGCAAAGGGTTGAGGAGATTAGGGATCTCGGCGTTCTTTTCGACAGTACCCTCTGTTTTTCTTCTCATATTAGGCTCATCACCCGGTGAGCACTCCGAAGCCTTGGAAATGTGTGTCGGATTACAAAGGAATTCTCTTCTCCAGATCCATTTCTAATGCTATACAATGCAATATCTATTCCCCAGCTAGAATATGCTTCTGTTGCCTGGAACGGCATCTCCAAATCTTGTAGTGAATTATTAGAACGTGTGCAGGAGAAGTTGTTATCCATATTTAAGCACCGTCATCAGAATCACAGTTTTCATCCTGATTCTGACTTACCCATAGTTCCTTCCATCCCTTCCTTGACCTGCAGACGTATGCGTGCAGACCTTACATTTCTTCACAAAATTGTTCATGGTGACCTTTCTTGTGCGGACCTGCTTAACTGTTTAGAGTTACCCGCCGCGGTGGCTCACTGGCTAAGGCGTCTCGCTGCTGAGCACGAGGTCGCGGGTTAGATTCCCGGCCGCGGCGGCTGCTTTTCTGATGGAGGTGAAAAGCAAAAACGCCCGTGTGTACGAGATTTCGGCGCACGTTAAAGATCCCCTGGTGGTCAAAATTAATCCGGAGCCCTCCACTACGGCGCGCCTAATCGCCTGCGTTGCATCGGCGCGTTAAACCCCACAATCAATCAACTGTTTATAGTTTAGGGTTCCACAAAGGCCCACCAGGTCACATCGCCCTTTCTTGACCGCTGCGCGCAACTCTAAACATTCTCCTGTGCGCAGAATACAGAATTGCTACAACCGCTTCTCCGAACGCCTTGACGTCTTTCAAAGCTCCTTTACAATTTACCGTACTGCGCTGTTGAACGCAGTATGTTAAAATTCTATAATATCTCTGTCGTTCGTTTTTCTTTTTTTTATTGCTAAAATTGGGTTTCTCTGCGGTTCTGTTTAACCAATATAGTTGCCTATTTTTGAAGCTGTTTACTTATCATGCTTGTCTTATCATTTGATTCTAACTCTTCTCATTGTTTTTGTCGTCTTACTGTAAAACTTTGTTCTCTGCTGATGCATTCATTACAATAAGCTGAGCCACAAAGGCATCTTCTTTTTTCTTTTCTACCTGTACCCAGGCTCCGCCTGTGCTTTATTTCTGTAATTTTCGCTACTTCAATTTGTGTGTGTCTTGTCACTTGTTTGTTTCTTGCAATATGTTTCTTGTATTTTGTTTTCATGTAACTATCCGTGCGCCAGCACTCAGGCCTCTGGCTGTTCCTGGGCACGTAAATAAACATGATTGCTTGATTGATTGATTGATTATTAATATTATTAAGCACATGAAACCTTCTTTGTCGTCTGGCTCAGATGGCATTCCTGCGGCCATACTTAAAGCTTTTAAAGCAGGGTGTCGAACCGGAACCGAACTGAACCGAAAACCGGAACTGAACCGGTATTTTTGCCGGAACTGAACCCGAACCCGAACCGTTATTTTTTGAGCACGCTGAACCCGAACCGGAACTGAACCGATAAAATAAATAACGGTTACCGGTTCATACCGAAACGGTCCGACCCTCCTCCGTTGTTGATATGGCACAGTCAAAGCAATTGAGGCCTTTTTTTTTTCACGTACCATTAATTTCGTACCCTCTCGCGCACTTTCCCCTCCAGACAATTGAACACTATCACGCTGTATGTAACAACAGGGGAAATGAATTAGCACCGATGTAGCAATGGTCTGTTGCTGCTGGAAGCGCGAGCGTAGTGCAAGCTGGCCAAACGAAATGTCGTTCTCGGCAGCTTGAAGGGGATATAAAACGACTTTGCCCTTGCTTAGCTGCGACTTTATTGGAGCAATCAGGCTGCAGGAGTGCTCCACAGCGCAACAGCGAAAGCTCACACCCAATGTGTGCAAACTTTTTGCATTTCATAATTCGTTTAAAAGGTGCGACACCAGCAAATTGTTAATACTTGACAAGTGTGACAGCAGGAGCTGCTCAGTGGCTAAGCCGTTTGCTGCTGATGCAGTTTTGTCTCTTTCAGATCTGCTTTCTTTCGAAGGTGCACTTGTACTGACTTCCCAGCTCACTACATTACTTCAACTGCTACTCGTTCCGGAAGGGAGTACTGCTGTGGACGAATTAAAGAGCGTCTAACCAAAAATGTCCCATCTCATGCTCCGCGCGTCAAATTTCCCTTTCATTTTGTAACAGCATAGTCTGTTATAAGATTCCGCAATGTAGCACACGGAACGATGGCCGGGGGTCAGGCGGTACGATGACATACTGATTGTAATACACACATCCGGTATAGCTATCGCAAAACGTATTGCAGTGGTCAGAGCAATGATGCAGTGACTGAGCGTTAACTAAAGCTTACTTTTAACAAAACTGTAGCTAACACATTAGATATGGTGACAGCTAACAAATTATTCAGGGTGACCGAATAATCTAATTCATTGGAAGTATTAATGTGCCTGTTGTATGATTTTTCTGTTTTGTTACAAATATAAAAAATGTGCGCCATTGGTATTAAGCGCTGGTATTTGAACGCGCCAGTACGCAGGCTTAAATTTAAGGCTTCAAAGTTAGCGTGATGGGGGATTCCATAGCGACGGTTGCGATTTCAACAAAAAAGGAAAGGGCACAAAATATATCCCACTGTCATATCTCTTGGCGGTGGCTTTATGAATAGTCGCTAGGACAACATAAAGTCTGGGCGTGAAAGTACGTGGTAAATCGTCGCCACTTCATCTGTTTTTCTAATATCACGTAATTATTTAAAGTTTGCTTTGCCTTGCGCCACTGCCCTTTGGGAAGAGCAGCACTTTGAATTTTCGTTTGTATTTTGAGTTGACCGTCGCTTTAAACTACAATTTTTTTTTCTAATTTCAGTGATAACTCAACTCATCGAACCGGTTCGCGAACCGGTTCAAGCTCCCGAACCGGTTCACGAACCGTTTCGGTACGTGATTTTGTCGAACCGGAACTGAACCGGAACGAAATATTTCGCCTGAACCAGAACCGTAACCGAATCGGTATTTTTTTCGGTTCGATACACTGTTTTAAAGATAATCTAGTTCCTGTTCTAACATCTACATTTAATAACTGCTTAACTACGAACACATTTCCAGCTACATGGAAAATTTCTAGAATATATCCTATCTTTACGTCAGGCAACCGCACACGTCCAACGAACTACCGGCCGGTTTCAATCCTCTGTGCCGCGTACAAACAATTTGAGCCCTCGTTACACACAGTTTTCTCGTCGTGCGTAAAAAATGCGTTGTTACCCGATCAGCATGGCTTTATAACTGGGCAGTCAACGACAACTAACCTTACCTGCATTATGACGTGCATCCAAAGCAGTCACAGACCGAGGCCAGATTGACGCAGTCTACTGTGATCTAAGTAAGGCTTTTGATCTTGTTACTCATGCACTGTTGCTCAAAAAACATGCTCTCTGGCCTCAATGCTCCGCTAGTTGCCTTACTAGGCAGCTATCTTCTTAACAGACGCTGTTATATTAGTGTAAATGGCCAAAGATCTGTCGACTACATTCTTACCAGCGGCGTACCTCAGGGGTCCGTGTTGGGCCCTCTTCTGTTCTCTCTTTTCATTGACGTATCTACCTCTATTAAGAGCTCGTTTTTTCATTTTTATGCTGATGATATAAAGGTTTACAAAATATATAATTGCCCAGAGGACTGCTTCGCCCTTCAACATGACATCTCATCTTTCGCGCGCTGTTGTGCTGAGCAGGGATTCTGAACTCTAAGAAAACCAAAGTTAGCACCTACATCCGGAAAACACATCCCTTCCAATTCTCTTACACGCCTAAAAATGCTCGTCTCTCAAAAGTTTCCGAGGTTAGAGACCTTGGAGTGCTGCTCGACAGTTCCATCAGTTTCACTACCCATATACGACAAATGGTAGGGCGGGCCCTCCGCTCTCTGGGTGTGGTGTGCAGGTTTACAAGGGATTGCACTTCTTCTGTTCTTTTTTTAAAGCTTTACTCGTCAGGTTGCCTCCCACAATTAGAATACTCATCTGTAGTTTGGAATGAAACCTGCCAGTCCAACCACCAGTATCTTGAACGAGTGCCGAAAAAAGTCCCGTCAAAATATAAACACCGGCTTGGACGCAGTTCTTCTTCGTCCTCTAGTCAACATCAGCTACCTCAGATTATTCCATTGGGTTCTAGGCGTGATCGAGCTGATCTTCTTTTTCTGCACAAGTTCTTACACGGAGTCATTTCCTGCCCAGAACGTCTGTCCCAGCTTATGCTCTGAGTTCCCCCGAAGTGCACGCGATCACGCTATCCATTCCATACTGGTGCAACTAGTAGTCGATCCACCGACTGCAATGCCTGTATAACTTTCTTTGGACAAATTGGATGTTTTAATGGCTCTCTGGCCCAGTTTCGTGCAGAAATGAGTAGTGCTGTTTGTAGCTAACAGTATATGTCTTACTCCGTTCACATAATCTTGCTATGCTACCTTCCTTTGTTTGCTAGTTACTGCATTTTATTCAACTTCTTCTTTGTATAGCTTTTATCCTTACCTCGCTATCCTGTAATTGGCTGTATGTTCATTTAACTAGTACATTATCTGTAGCTAACTCTCCCGTCCATGGAGGGTGGAATCATTGTTATTACCGTTCTTTGTGCTTCTATTAGTGTAGCGTATTTTGAGTGATACGTGTTGTATGTATCATGTCATTTTGTTTGTTTTTATGTTTGTTAGTGTACCAGCAGTAAGACATCACCGTCGTTCCCGGGCACTGAAAATAAATTGATTGCTTAATGGATTGTATGATATTTTATTATTATTTCAGGAGCGCTGCTTTTCTGGGACTTATCCTACACAGCTTTCCGACAGCAGCAGCAGGTGGCGTTCGCCTGCGTGTTTTGCTAATGTGCCTCAATGTACAGCACCGAAAGTATCGAAACGTTTTTTGTTTCGAAGGAACTTTGCAGCGCGATGGCAGCGCCTCAAATTAACGCCACACACCTCGCCGTCGTTAGGTTGTCGCTGCCTGCGAAAAATAATCCGGTTCATTTTTGCCTAATGTGTGAGTGAGCGGCGATTTCCAGGAGTGATGTGTGCTGAATTGCGCATCGCTTTGGCCACCCTTCACATTATTCCGACGGCAAATCAAGCGGAAACAAGACCTTCTCACGCTAGGTTTCATTAGAAAAACCCCAGAGGCTGGTATTTGCGCGTACGACAAGAGTCACAAGGCGACACCGTTGCTTTAAGCTGGAATCTCGGCAAACCGGTGGCTGTCAACCACTACAAAAGTTGCAGCCGGTGTTCGAGTTCTTAGTTATTACCCTTGGCATTTACCGCTTCCCAGGCCTATTTGATGTCGCATTTTTTGGGGTATCGACAAATATAACTCTTCACTATGAAGGCTCTGCAACATACCCGGCGCTATGTCTTGCCATGACGCTATGAATGTTTTTAATGCTGTATTCGGGTGGTCGTTTTAGAGCGCTCTGGAGCACTCCGGAAAGCGACTCCGCGTTCGGGTGGTTGAAATCGAGCGCTCGACGTATGTTCGTTGGTCGTCTCAGAGCGCCGTCCTCCACTCCGAGTGCCTCCGACTGCTCTGACTCCGAAGTGGGAGGGTCGCCGAAATCTGGAGGCGATCGGGTCATGTGACTCCGGCCGCCGCGACTCGCTCATATACGCCTGCCTAGCCGACGGTATGCTCTGGGAGTATTTCGACGTTTTAAATGCAGAGCATTTCAGTAACTCACGATGTCACCCGCGTTGGCGTCCGTAGTCCGCAAGCTCACTGCGCATGCGCGTCGAGTCGAGGCGAAAGCGAACACTCTCTCGCGAGGGGCATTGAATTGGATTCGAACACTCTCTCGCGAGGGCATTAGATTGGATTCGATTGGATTGGATTGGCTTGGCTTGGCTTGGCTTGGCTTGGCTTGGATTGGATTGGATTTGGATTGGATTGGATTGGATTAACGTGGATTGTGTTGCGTCACAGCCGCGGCACGCTGCGTCATAGCCGCGGCAGACGCGCTGGGGCCGGCGCATGTGCAGTACTCTCTCTTCCGCGGTTTCCTCTCCTTCGGGCGCGCTGCGCATATAACCGGTGTGCCGTTCTCCGGCGAAGCAACATCCGCGCTTGGCTCAAACACCTAGGGTCCTCGCCGCTTTACAAGTACGCCAACGTCGTCGACTGGGACCGGCTTACGCAGTCCCTTCAACGTATATAAGCGGCGGAGCGCGCGTTCGGAATTCAGTGAAGGGCGTCTTTGTTTGGCTTTCGCTTGACGTGATGCTTTGCTTGCCTCGAGTAGATGCGACGCATTTACTCGAGTTCCCCCCGTGGGAAGATGCGGGCGGCTTTTTGCTGTTACTGCAAGCATCTCCGCATCATGTCGAAACGGAGACGCCTATTGAGTGTAGGGGAACTGTCTTCGCTGCTTCTGCAGACCGAAATCGACGCCGAGGAGGACAGCAGCTTCGAACACCGCAGCAAGCCTGGCCGTTTGCAGTAGCCGTGCTGGCCACGCCGCTGCGCCATTGTCGCTTGCTGCTCCAAGATCGGTTTGACATTCGCCTGGCACCAGTGGCTCTGGCTCGGAGTGGGGGAAGCATCCGCATCGGCGTTCTCTGAGCTAATCTATTAGAGCGACCACCCGAATACAGCATAAGCCGTACTTGAAAACACATGTTAACTCTACGCTTTCCTCGCTTCAAAGGGCTGCAACCCGTGCCTCCCTGTACTGCCTCATTTTTGTTTTGCTGAGTGCTCATAAAGAGAATCCTTGTCCCGCCCTTCGGCTTTCTTCTAGCCAAAATAAAATCGCTAATTTGGCACGTATAACTACGTTTTCAAAGTGATGGGTGGTACCATCGCCACCTTTGAGATTCAATTAACTGCTTCATATTCATTGACCCACCCCCCTCCTATTTCTGCGTGGCTGGTAATAGCGACGTTTCTTTTCCTGCGTTTGTTAAAGGTCTTTTGAGCCGGTAGATGGGCACCGCCTTGTTTTACACGCAGGTCCAGATATTCCTACTTTTTTACCTAATGCATTGCTTCTTGTTGAAAAATACTCATTTGTTACGAGCATTACATTTCGGAATTATATTGCCAACTTTTCTGTGGTAAAACGTAATCCCATGATAGGTGCCTTCTTGTATATATCTGTAACCACTTGTAAACCACGTTCTGTATGTGGGGCTAGTACTATATCGTCCCCGTATATCAGTCCTGGGATGTGGTGTTTCACGTTCTGTCAGTTGCGACAATGGTATGAATAAAACCTCATTTAATATCCTCAAGTTTTTGTTCTAGCCTTGCTTGCTGCAGTCACTCAGTACACGGAGGCGGGCACAATCTTTTGGTATTAAGACAAACCTGAGTTGGATCAAGACCACAGCAGAAGCAGTGCCGGCAAAGCCGGAGGACGTCCCAGCGTATTGTGCGAAGCAGGCCACGACTAACTTGTGTGATACAGAAAAAGACTTTACAATAAAATTCGGTGTGCCAAACACAAAAGTTACAGGCATAAAATCATCCATATACAAGAAGTAGTGACTCACTCTGATAACGAGAATTTGGTCGTGTTTCATTCCTAGTTAGGGTCAATTTATGTTCTAATCATTTTGTATCAGTGAAAGAGAAACGCGACACGAAAATTGCCGTTTGGTTCGGAACCAAATGATCGGTTACTCAAGGAGGTTCAAGCCAAGTACAGAAAAATGACTTAAACTTTGCTTGCAATATGAATTAGGAATACTTTACTACGTGGTGTGAAATTTAGTAATTTCACGTGGTCCTTCAAAACGTTCCTTGAAAGACAATCTTCTGTCCGGTTATTAGTTCTCTTCATTTTTTGCTTATTTATTTTTAATGTAAAATTGATATGTCGATTTGTTTTTACGCTGATGAAGTGATTTATGTTATTATTTTTCACTTGAAATAAATTCTGCCTTGTTATTTTGGAGTGCCTCATGTTTTCTAACAAGCTCGTTGCAATGGTATTTATGGCTGTCTAAGTTTATTGTTTATTAACTTTGTTAAACTCGAGGTTCCGGGTGCAGTCATCGACATTGGAACCTCTTTGTAAGGAGTCTTTCTACTTTTGTATTTTTATAATATTGCCCTTAAGAAAACTTTATTCGACTTTGATTGCTGTCACTGTAATCTCCACAATGGATAAAGGTTCTTATACCGGTAAGTTCGCCTATATCCTTGGTAATTGTTTTCTTAAGTGCTGTTTCGGAACAGGCGTTTTTATTGCAATGTAACAGTCCTCATAACATGAATTAGCACCTGGAACCCTTTAGTTTCAGGTGCTATTGAGTTTAGAGTCTATATAACTGGTTAGCCCAGTGTAGGCCTAACGTTACATCCGCGCGAAATGGCGTACACAGAAGGGCGAAAGGTTTGCTGCCCCCTCTTATTCTCGAGCCCGTGGGAGGGAGGACAAGCTTGGGGCTACATAAACTGCCGACCCATAAGTAAAGCTCACAATTAATTACTTTCCTTTCGGCAGTGGTGTACCACCTAAATTTACAGGGCTTTGATAAGTTCTCTCGTCAGAACAATAAACCATTTTCGGATGCCTTTAAACACCAAACCAAATAAAACAATCGTATAGTCGATATAGAGTACGGCCACTTCAGGCCGCAGTGGCCATTATTTTTCCCATTATTATATTCTTGACTCTTTTATGCTTGGAATATAAACATGCCTCCACCATTGCCACAAATTACCTAGGCAAAATATTTATCTTACTCTTACATGACCAACCAACGTCCTTCTTCATGTTTTTATCTCTTGAGTACGGTCCTAATTTTGGTGCCCCAACGACGCATCTAAACGTATATTATAACCATTGGTGTAGTTCCTTTCAGTTGCGCCAATATGCGCAGTTTATTGCTGTTGCAGATTTCTACAGGTAAGAGAGAAGGCTCCACTGCGGCAAGAAAGTCGCATAATGTACTTTGTTTTGGTGAGGGAAACAGGATATTTTTTTTGACACCAATGTTATGTGTCTTTAACGGGCTTCAATTAAGCGACGCCAACCTGTCTACAATCAAGAAGCGCCGTTTTAAAAACACAATGACAGTTACCGAATACTGTACAGTTACCTGTATACAGCAATGGCATTCCGAACAATAGGTTAAATCTTAAAATCTTTTTTGCAGTTCCATTCAATGCAGAAATGGGGCACGACAAGAGTCTCTGGGTGGCTTTGCCATTCGCACAAAGTTTTCCATGCTCCCATCACGCTCTGGTTTATGGAAACGGCAATGCGGACGGTATACTAGATCAAAAGGGCTTGGAATGGGGCTAGTTGGGGATGCTTAATACTGAATTGCGCTAAGTATACACACGAATAGGACGCTAACAGGATGCCTCGTCCCAGTCCTGTTAGCGTCCTATTTGTGTCTACACTTAGCGCAATTCAGTATCAGGCACACTAGAACATGTTCTACACGGAATACCACTCCAGGGATGGACATGCCGTAATATTCTTGGGCATGCGGTAAAGCAGTATACTTACCCATGACTGCAGAGATATCAGCATCAACACGTCCGAGAGCAGGTTGAGAGCCGTCTCGACACCGAATATCATGTCATACACGAAGGTTTCGTCTGCACGACAAGAGATCAGAGGTTTTTGATGATGAATGTTACCAGCGAAAATTTTTACCACAGGTCAACCACATGTCTTTGCTATTGTGTAATTTCCAAAGGCCTAAGGAACACGCTAATCTGTTTTGTCAAGCATTACAAGTTAGTGTTAACAAACAAAAATATTTCAAATTTATCAGAGGGTGGTGTACACTTCAACTTCAAATAATTCGCCACATCATCCACAAGGTGCCCTAGGTTTCTCTTTTTTTGAACAAATGAGTTTGATTATATTGCTACAGACGTAATAAATAGGGAATGCGTTGTTTACAAGATCTGACATAGGGCAGTCGTGAAGCGGGAAAGGGGTTGGTCAGCAGACAGTTGGTAGGTCGCACGTTCTTGCACTTCTTCTTCCTGCCATTCGGCGACACAATTCACTGTTCCGCCGTACATGGGCTACACGGGTGATTGCGAATCACCATTGCTTGTAACTCGTATTGTAACAGTACCTCGTTATTGAATAATTGCGTTCGGCTTTGGTTAGAGTGAGGCTGGCATAAGCAACAACTTGCTGTGCTCCTTTATGTTGCTGGTCAAGCACAGCTCCAACCCCCCACCACTCGCATCTGGACGGAGCTCAATAAGTGCCTTTGAATCAAAGTGTCGCTAAATGGGGCTAGAAGTTAACAAAGATTTCAGCTGCTGAAAAGCAGACTGGCCGTCCGATCTCCACGCGAAAACGTGTCCTTTGCGAAGTGCGGAAGTCGGAGGGTTGGATAGCTGCGCAAAGTCTCGAATGAATAGTTGGAAATAGGCGCACAAGCCCAGGAAGCCACTTAGGTGTTTCAGGGATCGCGGTGCGGGGTAATTACGCACGGCAAAAATTTTGGGGGGTCAGGTCTTACGCCTTCCTTGTTGACGAGGAATCAGAGCACGAGCGCTTGACTCTCTCTGAAATAGAATTCCTTTGAGTTGCGCATCAAGCCCGCTTCCGTGATGTTGTCCAGAATGGTAGATAGTATTCTATTGTGCTCGTAGAATGTCCGTCCGTGGATGATGACGTCGTCCAGATAGCACATACATGCCTCCCATTTCAAGCCACGCAGATGGTGTCCATGAAACCTTCAAAGGGGGCGGGAGCTTTACCCACTCCGAAAGACATCACGTTGAATTCGAAGAGACAACCCGGCGTCAGAAACGCTGTGTTTTCTTTGTCAGAAGAGTGCATCGGAATCTGCCAATATCCCAGCCAGAGGTCGACTGAAGAGAAGTATGAAGCGGAATGCAAGCAGGCGACGGCGTCGTCGATGCGCGGGAGGGGATACGCATCTTTCTTTGTGACTGCGTTGACCCGATGGTAGTCCATACAAAAGCACATAGAGTTATCCTTTTTCCTCACGAGTATCACATGTGCTGCCTACTGGCTTGTTGACTCTTGGATGACGCCCTTTTTCAGCATCTTCTGTGTTTGCTCACTTATTATTCTGCGCTCAGAAGGCGATACACGGTACGGCTTTTGGAGAATCAGGCATGTATTCTCGGTAATTATTGTATGTTAAACGCGTGACGCGAGAACTGAAATTGTGTGGTCCTTTCTGGTGAATTAAAATACTGCGGCGTGTCGCATAAACACGTCAAGTAGCCCCTGCTACTTATGAGAAGGAAGCGAGACGTTTATCTAGTGCTTGATTTGATCGCAGTAATCCGGGCTGTCAATGGTCGAGTCCGTTGTCGTACTGACAGATTGGATTGTGACGGCAACGTGGTCTTCAGTCCACGAGACAAAAGTAAATGCTCATTAAAAGTTTTGACCGCCCACACATGGCTGCCCCCATGAACTCGTCTACCAGAACTCGCGGATCAGCACATTGTTTAATGGCATGTCTGACGTGTGGCTCAACTAGGACGAGGCAACGGCCTGTGCGAAAGTCTCTAGATTTCACGGGAACAAACATAGCCGTCATAACAGGCAATATAACGTCATCGGTGACGGCAAACAAAACTTCCTTGTCTGTCCCATAATCTTCGTCTAAAAGAGGTAGGGCTTGGTTTCGAAAAGAAACTTCACCGGTTCCGCAGACCAACGTCGCACCGTATTCGCTTAAAACGTCTATGCCCAATATGACTTTGTGAGGCGTATGAGCCCAAACCATAAACTTCGTGCGGAAACTGTCTTAACCGAGTGAAAGTATCAGAGAACATGCTCCAACGGGGAATAAACTCTCACCTCCGACGTCACGGAATTGAATCTTTCGGTGTCATGTAAACAGAACTTTCGACCCAATACGAGATTTAAACGCGAGCCTCATAGGAGAAACCGAGGTAGCAATGTCCGCACCATCTAGAAAAACGGTCACTTTGTTTGTCAACATGACGACGGGCAAGGAATCGGCGATAATGTCCGGCCCGCGACCTCACCCCCGTAGGCCGCTACACCTACAGTTTCGCACGGGGGGTGCGCTGAGTAGGCAACAAGGCGATGGAGATCGCGGCCGTCGCATGGTCGCGGAAGTATAGCCCTTGTCAGAAGTCGGCGAGTTGTTGCGTGCCACGTTATGCTGGGACAACCGCTGGAAGGTCGTGTTGGCCAGTTGCCCATGCATGGTCCTCGAGGCGGCCGTTGGAATTGCCGTGAAACGCGGTTGCAAAAATGGGCAATAAGACCACGGACACCGCAATTGTACCAAGTCCGCTATTTGCGAAACTGCACCGCTTCAGCGAAATGACGGGGTGATCGCGCGTAGTCAAACTGTGCGTTCCGAGTTGCGCCGCCTCGTTATAACTAAGTCAGCTGGACTGAGAAAAATTTCATTATGAGCAGTGTTTTGATATAAGCGGCACTTCAAGAAAAGCTATCCAATTTCAGCTCTAATTGCGCCACAGCTGTGAGGAATCAAAGCACATTATATTCAGTGAAGCAAAACTTTATTCAGGGGCAAAAAAGGCAGTGAGCTTGGGCTGTTTCAAGTTCTGGGCGCGATTAACCCCTGCTCCAATTTGGTCAACCATTGCATGACGCTGCGGTCTCCGCTCATAAAAGCGGCAGTGGAAGTGGTCACTTTCATAGGGGGCGTGCGGGCGTTACGGAACGTTAAGAGAGTTTCGCGCTGGAAAGCGCCGCAAACGCAGTGGCTCGAGTTTGAGGTAGGGTTTGTTGAGTTAAAATAGTATTAACCGCTCATTGTGGGTACTCAGCGCAATTATGAAAACCGACCGGTTTTGTACTAGGAGATTTGCGTATTCACTGGGCAATTTTTTCCCGAGCTGCGCAGCCGTTAAGTTTGCGACACAGGAGTTTTTTTGGCGTCCTGTTGTCGACGGCACTACTGATTCTATGGAACGAATGCCGGTGTTCGCACACCATGTTGTTCACGCCATTGCCCAATGTGTACAAACCATATTCAATGGCCCTATCACGCATTTGGACCTTTTGACTAAAGTCGGATGGGGCGAATCGAGCCTGACCGGCTCGGGAAAATCGCCGAGAAAAGACCAGTTTGCGTTGACCCACCATGGTGACAGCCTCACTCGCCGCTATGTAGCCGCCACTCGGTGGCGCCTCCACTCGCCACTTCGCTCTAATAAGGCCCAGCTCTTCGTGAGCTTCGAATAATGCGGCCTAAAATGCATTTGTTTCGGTCGAAACCAGAAGAAATTTCGAATAAAGAGATATTTCGAGTAAAGCGATTTAGTTATAATGAGGAATTACTGCACTTTTCATTTTGATAGCTCACTAAGCGAAGGTTTGCAAGCTGCGCGTAAGGCATGGCTTTCGTCATAAACTTAATGCTCAGGCTCAGTGCTAGGTTCTCCTCAGAGCCAAGGTATTCGCGAGTCATTATGGATGACCTGCAGTATGCACTGGTGAATGGCTGGATCAGGCGGACGCACGTGTGACTACGCTGGCCGCAACAAATACCTAACTCGCGAAGCTCTTTTCTGGCGGTACGTCGCATCATCGAGGCAATGTTTTTGGACGGAATGGTGCTGAGTACTGTCCATGCTGGCGACAGTCGTTACTTTAGCCAGGCGCCAAACCTTTGGGGAAATGCTTCGATCCTTCAACGTTTCGAGCGCTCGGCAATGGCTAATCCCTTCTCGCGGAGACGCTAGAAGCGATTAGAAAGTTGTAAGCGTCCCCGGTGACTCATTTCGTCCTCGTCGGACATCGAATGGTTGACGAGGCCACACAGCCTCAGGACTTGTTCGATGTACAGGGTGCACATTTTGCAGGCCACTTGTGCTCTCTGCGCAAAGGTTTGTTCTGCTTTCTTCTTCTGGGGAACCGCGTCACCAAAGGAAGCCTGGAATTTCTTCGCAAAACCGTCCCACGTAGAAAATGACGCCTCATGGTTTTGCAGCCACAGTAGTGCGGTCCCGACCAAAGAGAAGACGACGTTCCCAAGCTGCGCAGGGGCATCCCGTCGGTTTTACTTACCGACTCACTCGTCTTATTTGAGCCAGTCGTCCGAGTCTTCTTCGGCGATCCTACTGAACGTACGGTGTTCTCGCTGACGCACCCAAGCACTCACTCTCCGGGAGGAGTTCAGATAATTTTGCTGCGAAGGGGTTATGACGGTTTGCACCGGGGGTAGACCGGCAATCTGCGTGCTATGTCCAAATTGGGGTGGCTGCACGTCCTTAACTACGATGAATACTCCGCACCTTTACCAAATCCTACGGACGTAAAAAATGGGGAAGGCTTCATTTACAAACTCTTCCACAGGCCAGTCGTGAAGCGGGAAGGGGGGTTGTTCAGCAGTCATCCAGTAGCACGCACGTTCTACTTCTTGCCAGTCGACGCCACAATCACAATTCACTGTTCCCCGGTACAGGTGCCGTCAGAAGTGATTGGAGCACAGGAGCTGTGGCCTTACCGCGGAGGAACGCCGTGTAGCTGCACCGGCGGTAAACGAATGGAGCAGAACACGCATGCATGCCTGCTGGCGTCGATATTCTCTCTATACTTCTCAAACCACTTCTTTTCACGCGGCTTTGAGCGTTGTCCACAAAATACTGGTCTCGGCGATGGCTTTGATGGCTTATGCTCCTCCCGCTTATGCTCCTTCGCTGCAAGTGTGAGAGCGACGCTGCCAGCTACCGCCTTTGCTGCAGCGCCATCGCTGAGAGCAGAATGCTGCGAATAATGTACGAAGCCGAGTTAAAAGAAGTGGGCTCTTCTTGTTGAAGCCGCGATTGTCGACTCTTCCGCAGTGCCTGAACTTGCAGCCCACACCACGTGCGTTGCCACGTCGTCGTGCAATCTTGAGAGCTGCCTTGTCAATTCAATTCCTTTCTCTCTCTCTCTCTATCTCTCTGTCTTTCTCTCTCAACCTCTCTCTCTCTCTATTCTTTTGATGTTGTACCTCGGAAATAGCTAGACTGTATGCATACTCTACTTTTACAAAACATTTTCCTGCGTTGAATGCACACTTTCTGTTTCCAAAACATCTTCCTCTCCTTCTCCCATCTGTCCGCAAAGCTATATAAGAAATCTGTTCCAAATGTTTGCGGCAGCAAAATCATGCCACCGTAATCTGATGAAGGCAAGTCCCATTGCCGGTACGTGAGCAAACCTTCTGTGTGATTATTCTTGCTGTGTATCCGACACTTATAATATTTCTGCGCGCTTTCTCAGTACTCTCTATCTACAGATATATATATATATATATATATATATATATATATATATATATATATATATATATCTGTAGATAGAGAGTTAAGAGAAAAGGTTCCTGGCTATAAGGTTAACTGTACGATAGAGAAGTCACATTTAAACACATAGCAACATTTATTCTAACGTTTCGGCCAGCGGCCGGTCTTTTTCAAAGAAGTCTTTTTCTTTGAAAAAGACCGGCCCCCGGTCGAAACGTTAGAATAAATATAGTTATGTTTTTCGATTGATTTGATTGCGGTGTTTAACGCGCCGACGCAACGCAGGCGATGAGGCGCGCCGTAGTGGAGGGCTCCGGATTAATTTTGACCACCTGGGGATCTTCAACGTGCACCGAAATCTCGTACACACGGGCGTTTTGGCTTTTCGCCTCCATCAGAAAAGCGGCCGGCCGCCGCGGCCGGGAACCGAACCCGCGACCTCGTGCTCAGCAGTTATGTTTTTCAATGTGACTTCTATATATATATATATATATATATATATATATATATATATATATATATATATATATATATATATATATATATATATATATATATATATATATATATATATATATATATGTAGCGAATCAGAATAGGAAATGAGGGGCTCGTTGAAAATAACACAGAAATAAGGGTTGGCAGTCGAGAAAACCTCGGAAAGCAAAGGGGAGGATGTGGTAGACCATTGAAACAGAATAAGAATTTGGAAAGAAAGAAAGAAAGTGAAGAAAAAATGCCCGCCAGGTGGGATCCGAACCCACGACCTCCAGAATACCGGTCTGGTGCGATAACCACTACGCTACCGGCGGGGCGATTTTCCCATTCACTTTCTGGGGTATTTATGTTAGGTATGTTTGTTTCCTGTGCTTGGGGGTGGTAGCCAGCGCCATTCGGACTAATCGGGGTGAAGGGGACCTTCTTTTTAACCCCCGGGTCGTGACTCGAGTGTCTACGACATGTCCAGAGTGGTCGACCAGCTTTGAACCCTCTTAAGCTCCCTTTGGCAAGAAGACTCAGAAGAAAGTGAAGAAAAAATGCCCGCCAGGTGGGATCGCACCAGACCGGTATTCTGGAGGTCGTGGGTTCGGATCCCACCTGGCGGGCATTTTTTCTTCACTTTCTTTCTTTCTTTCCAAATTCTTAATCTGTTTCAATGGTCTACCACATCCTCCCCTTTGCTTTCCGAGGTTTTCTCGACTGCCAACCCTTATTTCTGTGTTATATATATATATATATATATATATATATATATATATATATATATATATATATATATATATATATATATATATATGTATATATATATATATATATATATATATATATATATATATATATATATATATATATATATATATATATATATATATATATAGATATATATTGAAGCGTGCTTTATTGGACCACTAACGAGCAGTTAGAGCTGCGGAGAAGCCGAGGTTCTTCGTGCTAAGCATATGTCCGACGCGATACTCGATCGGCCCGTGCGCCAAGCGATGCTTCTGCCTCCTCGTCGTCGGGCGTGCACCAAGCCGAATATCCCCAACGGGGAATTGTCCTTGCATGAACGCCTGTGACAATTACATCAATCGCGTCCATAATCAACGCTACAATATTCGTCCCCGGTGGAAAAGGAGCCATGCTGGCGACTCAGGGTGACGAGGAGACCACAGGTTCGTAATACTCTTTCAGCCGGTTGGCGTCAACTATCTCGCGTCCACGGTGTCGACGGTCGGGTGCAGGCGCAACCGGTTTGATGAGGTATTCACTGGTGAAGTTTGCTTGACGACTCTGTAAGGTCCGTGATATTTTGCAGCAAGCTTCGGTGGGAGACCGGGTGTAGGGCATGAACACAAAGCCAGATATGTGAACAAGGCCTATAGGTGGCAGCCGCGGTGGAAGCGTCGAGATTATGCTTCTGCTGTTGCTGGTGTTCAGATGTGAGCGAGCGGGTGAGCTGACGGCACTCTTCGGCATGCTTGACTATTTCCGAAATGGGTGCGGACTCGGTCTGATCTGGGCGATACGGCAAAATTGTGACAAAAGTGCACGCCGGCTCCCGTCTGTACAGCAGGAAAAAAAGGTGAGAATCCCGTCGTCGTCTGCGTGGCCGCGTTGTAGGCGTACGTGACAAAGGAAATTATCACGTCCCAGTCAGAATGGACCGACGCCACATACATCGAAAGCATATCACTCCAGGTGCAATTAAATCGTTCTCTGAGACCATTCGTCTGCGGGTGCTAAGACGACGTAGTTCGGTGAACAATTCGACATTCCCGCAGGAGGGCTTCGATGACTTCCGACAGGAAGACGCGACCTCGGTCACTGAGCAGCTCTCGAGAAGCGCCATGGCAAAGTATGAACCGGCGTAACAGGAAGATAGTGACGTCCCGTGCCGTGGCAGTTGCTAGAGCAGCGGTTTCTGCATAGCGCGTAAGGTGATCCACTGCCACAATGACCCAACGGTTGCCAGCAGCTGTGCACGGTTGGGGACCGTAAAGGTCTATCCCAATGCGATCGAACGGTCTTTCTGGGCACGGCAATGTCTGCAGCGGGCCCACTACGGGAGTAGGAGGGCATATGCGCCGCTGACAGTTGATCCATGAGCGGATGTACTTGCGGACGAACGTGTACATTCCCCGCCAGTAATACCGTATGCGAAGCCGCTCATACGTTTTTAACACACCGGCGTGGTGAGCGCAGCTGGGGTCAGCGTGGAAGGACGCGCATATGCCCGTGCGCAAATGGCGAGGTATTACCAGTAACCATTTGCGACCTCCTGATTGGTAGTTGCGCCTGAAGAGCATTTCGTCGCGGACTGCAAAGTGGGCAGCGTGTCGGCGCAGCGCACGCCATTCTTAGCAGAGGGCACGCCAGAGAGGAAATCAATAAGCTAAGCAATCCAGGGGTCCTTGCGCTGCTCGGCTGGTATGTTCGTGATGTCGAGGGACGACAGGCCGGCATCAACAGAAACGGAACACGAGCCTTCTGCCGGTAGGGGGGAGCGGGACAGAGCGTCAGCGTCTGAATGCTTCCGGCGGTAACGGTACAGCACACGAATGTCATGCTCTTGAAGTCGCAGAGCCCAGCGACCAAGGCGGCCAGACGGGTCTTTGAACGACGACAAACAACACAATGCGTGGTGGCCCGTCACAACGTCAAAAGGACGACCGTACAAATATGGTCGAAATTTTGTAAGCGCCCATACGATGACCAAGCACTTGTTTTCCGTGACCTAATAATTAAACTCAGCTTTTGTGAGCATACGACTGGCATAAGCGACGACATAATCGTAAAAACCAGCTTTTCGTTGGGCAAGCACTGCACCGATTCCGGCGCCGCTGGGATCCGTGTGGATTTCTGTTGGCGCGGTCGGGTCAAAGTGTCGCACAATGGGCGATGAAGTAAGGAGTCGCCGTAACATTGTGAAGGCTTCATCGCAATCCCTCGACCAAGCGCCAATACCGCTTTCTTTGCCGAGAAGCGCCGTCAAGGACGCAATTACGGCGGCAAAGTTGCGGATGAAGAGGCGGAAATACGAACATAGTCCAATAAAGCTCCGTAGCGCCTTCATGGTGGTCGGTTTAGGGAACTCGGCGACCGCGTGAAGTTTGGTGGCGTCGGGAAGAATTCCCTCCTTCGACACAACGTGGCCCAGTATGGTCAACTTTCGCGCCGCAAAGTGGCATTTCTTCATGTTGAGTTGCAATCTGGCATTGGCAAGGCAAGTCAAAACCTGCTCCAGGCGCCTCTAATGAGTGTCGAAGTCGGGTGAAAAAATGGCTATGTCATGGAGATAACAGAGACACGTTTTCCACTTCAGGCCGCGCAAAATAGTGTCCATCATCCTCTCGAACGTGGCAGGAGCGTTCCACAGGTCAAACGGGGCATGACGTTAAGTTTATACAGGCCGTCAGGAGTGTGAACGCCGTTTTCGCGCGATCGGCCTCCGCCATGGGTACCTGCCAATATCCAGACCGCAGATCAAGGGAAGAAAAAAACTCGGCGACTTGTAAACTGTCAAGGGCATCGTCGATCCGTGTTAAAGGATAGACATCATTCCGCGTTATGCTGTTCAGACGGCGATAATCCACGCAAAAGCGGATGGAACCGTCTTTTTTTTTGTTACAAGCACCACGGGAGACGACCAGGGACTGTTGGAGGGCCGAATTACTCCCCGCGTGAGCATATCGTTCACTTCTTCGTCAATAGTGCTGCGCTCCTTCGGCGACACACGGTACGGTCGTTGGCTCAGTGGTGCATGCGAGCCGGTGTCGATGGAGTGAGCAACTGCAGATGTTCGGCCCAGCGGTGTCTTTGCGCCGTCAAAAGGAGAGCGGAACCGACATAGCATAGCCAGGAGCCTCACTCGTTGGTCTGATCTGAGGGTAGGATCGACCGAAGCGTCAATGTCCGGACGCAACAGGCCTGGTGCTGACAGGGCAGGACTCAGTTCAGCCATTCGAACCCATGACGGAAAGTCGTCTGGTACGGCGGTGACAAGCTGTTTCCCAACAACTTCGACGGAGCCAAGGACCTCACCGTGCAGAAGAGGCTCCAAGGACTCCTTGTTGACTACTATAGCGCTCGTGCCAGCATGAACTGTCAGTAGGGCGAATGGTAGGGACAGCGATTTTTGGTGGACAAATAAGAGCGACGGCGTAAAAAAAACAGGTGCATCGTGAATGGAAGAGCAGCAGAGCGGTACGAGAGCAGCCGAGCGGGGAGGAATGTCCGTGTTGTGAGCCACGGTGAGCTTTGCAGGGGCAGTGGACTGAACATCGGCATAAGGCGCGTCCAAGGGAGAATCAAATTCTACTTGTGCACGTGCACAGTCGATTATTGCGCGATTGCGAAATAAAAAGTCCCAGTCTAAAATGACGTCATGGGAGCAGGATGGCAGCACGAGGAACTCGACGGGGTACACGACGTCCTGGATCGTGACACGCGCCGTGCAGGCTGCCAAAGGTTTTACAGGTTGCGCAGTTGCGGTACATAACGAAAATTGCGGCAGCGGCGTCGTAACTTTTCTAAGCGAGCGGAAAATATCGGCGGCAATGACTGAGACGGCTGCGCCTGTGTCGACTAGTGCGACTGTACATACACCGTCAACAGATACGTTGATTACATTTGTAGGCTTTTTACAGTTCGAAAGTCGCGCAGCTCTTGCCTCCGGAACTGAGGCGGCTAGTTTTCCTGTTCAGTTGGGCTAGAACGACGTCGCATAGGCGATAGTGAGCGGTGACGTGGGGAGCTTGAATGGCGGCTATCGGCTTCACGACGGCTGAAATCGTTGTAACCGGAGGCAGGTAACGGCGACCTGGGTGGCACGTCGGTCATTAGCTGCGAAGACCCGTGTGGAGAGCCAAAAGTGTGGTTACATCATCATTCATCGCGGACACGCGGCGGCCACAGTAACGGGCCACATGGCCTGGAAGTCGGCAGGCGAAACAGATGGGGCGATTATCAGCCGTGCGCCACGGATTCCCCGGTGGCGGATTCCTGTGTACCGCAGAGCGTGGCGGGGTTGGCGGCATGGCCCGAAAAGACGTCCCAGGCAGCTAGCTTTACCGGTCTCCCCATGGCTTCGGCATACGTGAGGGGTGCATATTACAGAGTGGGTAGCAGTGCGTCAGCCACCTGTTCCTTGATCATGTGGCGAAGCACTGGAAGTTCGGCGAGACAACGGAAGGAGTCACTTCGGTAGGCTGCGGAGGCACTCCGTATTGTGGAGATGGGCCAGGAACAGACGGTGGCATCGTTGATCCAGGCTCCAGGGAAAGAAGTAACACTTCCCGAGCGACTTCTTCGCGAACAAACTGTTCAAGCTGCCGCATCAAGGATGCGTCGACCCCGCCTCTGTCAAACTCGGCAGCGGCTCTGCCTGGACAGAAGAGCCCCGGGTAAGCGCCCTCTGTGTGCGGAGTTCGTAGCTTCGGCACTGGGTGATGATGTCAACAACAATTCGCAGATCTTTCGCTAACAGAATCTGGAAAGCATCATCATCAATTCCTTTCATCAGGTGCTTAATTTTGTCTGCTTCTGCCATAGCTGAATCAACACGGTTGCATAGATCCACAACATCCTCAATATAACTTGTGAAGGTCTCTCCAGGACGCTGTGCTCGTGTGCGGAGACGCTGCTCAGCAAGAAGCTTCCGAACGGCGGGACGGCTGAAGACCTGGACAATACGGTTTTTGGATTCAGCGCAGGTAGCCATGGTGGCTGGGTTGTTGTGGAACCACTTCTTGGCTAGGCGGCCCAATTGAAACTCAACGTCATTAAGCTTCATGCGATCGTCCCATCTGTTGTGCGTGCTCACTCGTTCGAACTGCGAAAGCCACTGTTCCACGTCGTTGCCATCCGCTCCATCGAAGTTAGGGAGGTCTCGCTGGCGAAGCCCACCCGAACACATCATGGGCTGCGGTGAGGAAGGTGCCATGTCCTGTTCGGTGTTCAGCTGCATCACGGGCTGTAGCCGTCTGCTGCGTAACTCCAGGATGTGGTATCGGAGGCTTGCGATGCGAAGGTAGAGTCACGCTGGGAACGAACCCGCACACTACACGAAACTGAAGCGTGGTTTATTGGACCACTAACGAGCAGTTAGAGCTGCGGAGAAGCCGAGGTTCTTCGTGCTAAGCATATGTCCGACGCGATACTCGATCGGCCCGTGCGCCAAGCGATGCTTCTGCCTCCTCGTCGTCGGGCGTGCACCAAGCCGAATATCTCCAACGGCGAATTGTCCTTGCATGAACGCCTGTGGCAATTACATCAATCGCGTCCACAATCAACGCTACAATATATATATATATATATATATATATATATAATATAATATATAATATAATATAATATAATATAATATATTATATATTTATATATATATATAGGTTCTTTTTGAGGAAAGCAAGTTCTCTTTGCTGAAACGTAGGCCACAATCGTGCTTTTACCTTGTTCGAAGTTTTTCTTCTCTTATATATATATATATATATATATATTACCAGAAGAGCTGTCTTAGGTTGCCGTAACAAATAGTAAAAAATGGGTATAGCTTCTAACAAAACAAAACTGTTTATTGGTCGACGTTTCTGTCGGGTGCCGACCTTTCTCGTCATGAGACAGGTCGGCATCCGACCGAAACGTCGACCAATAAACAGTTTTGTTAGAAGCTATACCCATTTACTATATATATATATATTTATATATATAGATATTATAATGAACAATTGGAGCAGGGAACGGTATGTGCGGAACCATGGCCAATCTACGCGTGGGTATGTGCTGCGGACCTGCAACAGTCATCATCAGAGCCTGTCTGTGCGTCTAGCAAGGTTATGTCTGGCTTGGCCGTCTTTTGAAGAGACTGCTCTTCCCCGCCTCTCGCTTGGACAACTGATCGAATTAAACACCATTGGAAGATATATATATATATATATATATATATATATATATATATATATATATATATATATATATATATATATATATATATATATATATATATATATATATATATATATATATATATATATATACATATATATATGTGTGTATGTGTGTGTGTGTGTGTGTAAGAAAACAAAAATTCGAACAAGGCAGTGAACACGTAGATTGTTGCCAACGTTTTATCAGACGCCTTCGCAGGCAAAGAGAATTGCCGTGAAACGTTTGCGAAACGTTGGGAACAACCGCGGTCTCTACCTTGTTGGAAGTTTCCTTTGGTTGTGTTCTTTACCGTCTTTAAAGTTTTATTGATACATACATATTGCTGCGAAGAAAGCTTTTCCACAAGGCGCCTCCCCCGTCATTGGGAGGACGCTCTCGTAGCGCCGTTCAACGAAGCCACGTGGAATGCGCGCTCGTGCGGCGGGGCGAGTTTTGTAGGAGACGCTCGAGGGGAAATGTTCGAATCGGTCGGTGTTTACGTTGTTGGCTCAAGTTCGCCTTAATAAACTAATTATAATCCACCCGTGCATCGTCTTGTCGCTACAATATGTGCGTGAGTGCTTGCTCGTGCGTACGTGCATGTGTGCATGCGTACGTGTGTGTGTGTGTGTGTGTGTGTGTGTGCGTGCCTGCGAGCGTGTGTTTGTGCGTGTGCGTGTGCATGCGGGCGCGTGCGTGCGCGCGCGTTTGTGCGTGTGTGTGTGTGTGCGTGCGTGCGTGTGACTGTGTGTCTGTGCGCGCACGTGTGTGTGCGTGCGTGCGTGCGTGTGTGTGTGTGCGCGCGTGTGTGTGTGTGCGTGTGTGTGTGAAGCGTCTTTTTCGCAATGAGCCTGATCCACCTAACGCGAATTTGAGCAACAAGCGAAAGTTTGTTACCGGACCGAACTGCAACGCCGTCAAACCTATTATATGATAAATTTTAATAGTCAGCTTGGGGAAGTTTATGGCCACAATTAATTAAAAATCATTCCATGGATTTCGGCAGTATTGTTGTGATAAGTTTGAATTTGGATCATATTGAATTGAAACACTGAAGTTGATGCGGAATTCCTACGAAGACTATTTAAATTGGCTTTCAAGAATGATGTGATTGCGTTTTGGCGGAAAAGGCTTAAAAATATGGAACAGGTTTTCATGAACGGTAGAACCATATATGGAGAGCAGGTGAGTCTTCTTGGCACCATTCGCAGCTCTTTTGAATTCTTCCCGAGGATAATTTTCTTTGACACGCCTGAAGACACTTACGAAGTCAGCAATCTCTTCATTGCTTTGCCACGAATTTCCAAAACGCTCACAAGAAGGCTTCCCATATACTTCTTCACCTTAATGAAGTGAGGGGAGAAATAAGCCCGGGCTTGTAAGGGGCAGCTGTTTAGTTATGTACTAAATAGTAAATTTGGAAGCAAATTTGGAAGCAAATCCGGTTATAACCGGAGTTATTTCGTAGGTACTGGTGAGACGAAACGCAATCATTGTTTCACATGCCTCCATTGCGCCACTTCTTTAGTTTACTTCGTTCTTTTCATCTGCCGACAGATCTTTCGCCTATCTCCTCAGTGCCGTCTGAATTCATAATGAGCCTGCTGCGAAAAGTAAAAGAAGAAACTTCCGAAGACACCCACGAAACCGTCTGAACAGTCAAGCCAACAGCAATCTGCCATCGGGCTAATGGGCTTGGCTCATTTTGATCCTTCAAACAGCAGGTTATGGTTCATTTTCGATACGAAGTACAATCTGCGTACACGTCTTCAGGGCGTTGTACTAGCTATTTTCTTACCAGCACTTGTTGGGACAAAGTGTCCGAGTACCTCTTGTCACTAAATTTTTATCGAACTTAGTTGCGGTTTCTGGATTTGGCTCACTAAAAAAAACGCCTCATATATATAGGGAGCTTACCTCCAGCTTACAGACACCCTCTGATAACGACTTTCCCTACAACGTGCTTGGCTTCCGACGTTTCCGCATGGCCTGGCACCAGTCGCTTTCTCAGCCTGGTTCCATGAATACAGCAAATCGCACTTTCCGCTTACTATCTGCCCAGCTAAAAATATGCAGCATTTCTGACTCTCCGAAATCTCTCCCTCACACTACAAAACCAATACTGCTTCTACATTGCCATTCCCACTCTCTCTCATTCCCTTCCTCTTTCGGGGAAGTACCCCTATATAAGGCATGCCAGCCAGGCGAGTGTTTGCCCTGACGATGGGTAGACCCTTGCTGAAACGCTGGCAAAAAAACGTTGTCGTTATCTAGTTCGAAGTTTTCCTATATATATACAGTGTAGCCCATTTATAAGGAACCCACTTACAGCAAAATAGCGGTTATAACGAAGTGATCTTGATTTCCCGTCCCAATTTCCGCATTTTCAATGCCTTGTAAGTCCACTTTTAACGATGTAAAAAAATGCGACTCAGGGGATATAGCGAAGTTTTCAGTCGAGAACAACAAAAAAATCCATCAAACCACCTTTTGAGCTTTCGCGTGAATCAACTAGGCCGAAATACCGCCAATTCTTGGCTCCCGGCAGCCGCTTCGCCCCACTCGGCTCCCTGCGAAAGCTTGCTTCACCGCACCACACGGTCGGCCGGTAGCCGTCTAGCCACCATAGCCGTCTCGCGAACCTTTTTCCTAATTCCTTTTTCCAGTGCCAGGCGGGCCGACCGCCGCGATCCTATCTTGTTTCATGGCGTACTCCTCTCTTCAGAGAGCAGGTCGTGGGGGCAGCTTCAGAAACTTTGTGGCCGCTTTAGACCGGTTCCGCTTGTAGCGCCTCATTTTGGTGAAAAAGCGAAGCAAGTTGGTGCGCTCCTAAATTGCTTTTCTTCCACGGCATGGCGCCACCAGCTAGGCCTGCCTAGAGTTACTGTAACAGTAACTCTAGGCCTGCCTAAGCCTGGCTGCGGCGCTCTTCCAGCGGCTCCGCGCAAACCTGTCGCACACAAAGCCATTCTTTCTTTCGTGGTGTTCAGTCAGTTCAGTCTTAGCAGCAGAACCAGCCGTTCGCACATGTTGTGCTGTGTCTCTGTTCACAGGTGAAAAGCGGATTATCGCAGCGCGCTTGGACTTGACCACGGTTGAGCAGCAGAAGCATTCGTTCGCTCGTGCTGTCTCTATTCATTGGTGAAAAGCAGATTATCGCAGCGCGCTTGGACTTGCCGCGGTTGCAGCTGGCCTGCCCATGTGCATCGGCGAACTTCACAACAATGTCGAGTCAAGCGATACCCGGAACGACCGCCTCATCGACGACCAAACGAAAAGTGCTGTCTCTAAAAGTGAAACGTGCC
This sequence comes from Haemaphysalis longicornis, assembly GCF_048455015.1. Classification (NCBI taxonomy): domain Eukaryota; kingdom Metazoa; phylum Arthropoda; class Arachnida; order Ixodida; family Ixodidae; genus Haemaphysalis; species Haemaphysalis longicornis. Next base: position 150,482,791 of record NW_027526460.1, on the reverse strand, counting down.
ATTTTGGATGAAGTTCGGCAGAAAATTAATAAGACCGACATTGCGCGGAAGTACGGCATACCACAGTCGACTTTGGCGACAATTTGTTTAGAGTCCAGATATAGCGAAAAAGCGGTTATAGCGAAGTAATTTCAGATTCCCGCCAACGTCGTTATACTTGGGCTACACTGTGTGTGTATATATATATATATATATATATATATATATATATATATATATATATATATCGGAAGATAGGTCGGCAGTCTCTAACGCCAAAGGAAGCATAGGGGTGTTGTTGGGCTCTTTTTTTCTTTTTTTACAACGGTTACTGAAGTTATTATTTTTTTTATATATACGAAAGAACGAAAGAAACAAAAACACGCGCCCAGAGTGAGGACCGAATTGGTGAGGCACTCGAGATCAAATCAAAAGGCGTGGGTTCGGTCCCCACTCTGGGCGCGTGTTTTTCTTTCTTTGTTTGTTACGTATATTTATAAATAATATTAACTTCACTAACCGAAGTCAAAAAAAGAAAAAAAGAGCCTAACGACACCCCTATGCCCCCTTTGGCGTTGGAGACTGCCGACCTATCTTTCCATATTTCCTCCACGAGCCCCTCATTCTTGGATAAAACCAGGGCGAACTCAGACGAAGACGAAGGAGGTATACCACAAGGACAGCCGCTGGTCTCACAACTAAATTTTAATATCAGAAAGGGTGAATATAAATACTGAACACAAACAATGAAGTAATAAAAAAGACAGTGCGCATGGGCGAAACAAGTTTGCAAAGGTCACGTTGATACCACAAGTAGATGTACGCATGTTACAATCAAGGCACACGCAGATACGCAATCTCTTTCGGATGGAGACACATGCTTGCTTGGCTTACACGCTTATCTCCTCCTTCTGCTATGTGGAATGCCTCCATGATTTCGCGCGTTGTTTGATTACGGTGCCTAAATAAAATGTTAGTGGCAGGAAAATTAGGTTCGCAGTGGCAGCACTTAGCGCAATGCGAAGAAAGATGGGATGATGCAGGGCCTTTCAATGACAATTCATGTTCTCTCAAACCCACGTTGATACAGCGGCCAGTTTGCCCAACATAGGTTCGGCCACAAGGCAAAGGAATGCTGCGCACAACTCCCGTTGCGCATGCGACATACCGGTTCTTGTGGTTGACACCACAACCAACCCCTTCCTTCTCACTTCCCTGCTCTATCTTTCTGTCAAGCCTGCCACATACAGAACGCAACTTGTTGCGGGCCGTGATAGCCACTTGCACTCCATAGCGATGGCCCACTTTTTTTAGGCGGTGTGTGATCGTATGAATGTATGGGATGACGGCAACTTGTTAGGGCTTTAGTGTGTCCTCAGCAACATCCCGGCCGCCGGACTAAAAACAAAGTCCGGCGGCCGGATATATATATATATATATATATATATATATATATATATATATATATATATATATATATATATTTATTTATTTATTCCTGCGCCATGCGCACACCCAGGACGGCCACCTCTTTTGCTGTATCTTCACCCTCCCGATGCATTTGAGCAGTGCCCACAATCTCCCATGTGCGGTGATCTAGGTCACGAAATGCGTCCGTGCATTCTTAAAACAGAGGCGAAGACTTGCACTCGTGGAAATGACTGGATAAGTTCCCATATGTGCATTTTTTACTCGATTGGCATGTTCACGAAGATATTCATAGGGTGTCCAACTCTGGCCTTCTTCTTGGCTATTTTCCTCCTCACTGGAAGCCAGCAAACGTTAAATTTTTATTGAAACCTGGACGTCCGCGGAAGGAGTCTTCCTCATACAGGACAACGGGCATTGCGTCGATGAATGGCAAGCTGCTAGAACGAATGCTAAATTTACGTTTTTACTATTTTCTACACCGTTCCGCGCTCCTTCCTCCTCATCAGTATGGTTTTACCTTGGGATACAACACAACAACCGCTTCGTTTGATTTGCGTAGCCGTCTGCAACACTATCGAGACCATGGTGATCTGTCTCTTGTTATATCCATTGATTTTGCTGGGGCACTTGACACTATTTGGCATTCCCGACTATTGCACTTTTTCCGCTCACACAATGGCCCTCGAAACATCTATGAGCTGCTGAAACCATTCCTGGAGGTGCGCACCGTTTGTTGCGAGGCGTTCTCAGGAAACATTACCCACGTCACAACAACGGGATCTCCTCAAGGTTCTCCCATTAGCCCCTTTTTGTGCAATGTCTATGTTTTTGACATGCTCTGCGTTCGCATGCCAGAAGACACGTATTTACAGGCCTACGCAGATAACACTGTTATCGTCATTCACGCGCGCCGCGCCATTAACTAGAAGCCATTGCCCATGAAACGCTTGCCAAGACTACTTGGGCAGAGAAGGCGAAGCTAAGGCTAAACCCTTCCAAATGTTCTTGCCTTTTTGTTTCAAAAGGTGACCGAGGTAAGATACGGAAGCCTACCATCAGAGTTCCCGGCCTAACCCTCAAGCAAGTCACCGAAATGAAGCTGCTAGGAGTTGTATTTGACAACCACCTGACTTTTCTGGCCCACACCAACCATTTAAAATCAATTGTTGAGAAAATGGCTGCTTCACTCACTAGATTTGCACGCATGCACACCCTCGTCAACCGTTATCATCTGCATCAACTGCATCATCTGGTCGTCCTTCCTGCAATTTCCTACGCCGCTCCCGCTTGGTGGCACTTAAATCAACACCATAGTCTAAAAGCTCGAGTTCACTCATTGCTTAGGTCATCATTGATCGCGATCACGGGGGAATACACCACAACGAGGACAGGAGCCCTTCAGGTTATCGCCAATGCACTCCCGTTACACATTCGCCTTGACATCGCTGTGCGCATCTTTTTACTGTTTCATCATCGACAATCAATCACATTCCACTCGGTTTCCTTCAGACCTACCAACGTAGACCGTCCCATCGGTCTCGACACTCACCCTGCGCGACGTATTCGTGTCGGAAGTGGCCACCTGACCAGCACCGAGGCCAACCAGGGATTTCATCTCTCCGCTCTCCACGCTTTCACAGACGGTTCCCACGCACCCACTGCAGCAGCTGGAGCAGCCTTTGTCATTCTGACCAGGCCGGACCACGTGCACGATGCAGAAAGGTTCCGTTTAGTTTTTCCCACTACATCCTTTCACGCTGAAGTGATAGCCCTGCAAAACTCATCCAGTTCCTCCTGGACCTCTGGACCTCCTGGACCTCCTGGGCCTTCCTCTCCTGTCAATATATACTCTGACAGTCTTTCTGTACTTCTGGCACTCAACAATCCTTTCAATCATTTGTCCACAATTCACCAGTTGAAACAGGACATTCGCTTGCTCTCGAGCTCGCTCTCCGTGGCCTTCTACCATGTGCCAGCGCACTCGAACTTGCGGGGCAAGGAAATCGCGGATACAGTCGCGCGAAGTGCTTCTACGAGAGGACAGGATGTGTGCGGGAAAATATCCAAACATGTGGTCCGCTCGTCGCTATTCAAAGCTGGTCGCCTATTCTGGCAGGCCACGTAGTCAACAAACAACGCTTACACAGAATTATTCCGCTGGACGCCGAGTGCTCTCAATCTGACTGCTTCTTTTCCGCCGTCTAAAAAACTTACCCACTTTATAAGTGGACATAGCCGATTCCCTCACTATTTCTTCTGTCTCGAACTTACGCCGGACTGCCTGTGTTTTTGCGGTGCGGCCGCCACTTTCATCTCTCACTATCTGACACAATGTTCAAAAACGTCATCATACATTCAACGACTGCTTCACATTGTGTGGCCACCGCTTGAACCACCAAACCTGCGGCATCTATTGGATAATTCTGAAGCCATCCGGATCTTAATCGAGTTCGTCGACTTCATTTCTCGTTCCTTACCCGACGCGTGATGCCGGTGTGTTTCCAATGGTCTTTCATCGGCGCCGTCCCACCTACAAGCCTGGGCATTCCTGCGGCCTAACATGTCACTTGTGATCTGTGTGGTTCGCCAGTGCGCGTGTTTTTTTCTGGTTTCCTCAAGTTGCGCTTTGTGTGAACATGACAAAACACGTGTTCCCTCTGGAGTCCTGTTCCCTTGGACAATGTATGTCTTTCTCCAGCGTGGTGTCGTTTTTTTTTTCGTGAGTACCATGTGACAGTGAGTGGCAGTGATAGCTGCATTGTTACGCTGGACCCACTAACGTTCTATTTGTTAAGTTTAGGGGGCCTCGGCGGTGCTTCGTTTTGTATTTCGTAAATAATGTACATAATGTATGTGGTGTTTCAGCAGGGCCTCGCACTTAGGTATTCTTGTGAACGGAAGTAACCGAACTGGAGTTTCATTTTAAAACAGCTACTTCTAGACGGACGTTTGTGGCGAACTTTATAAGTGAAACACCATATATATATATGTTTTTTTTTGTTTTTTTCCTACGCTGCCCATCCGGTTCTTTTTTCCACGCTGTTAACTACATTTTTGTAGTGCACTTCACAATCAGAACATGCTGCTACCACATCCTTGATTGCCGACTCTCTTCTTACGCTCTATGTACCTGCAGCCAGAGTATATAAAACGTCGAAAGTAGTTTTTTTTACCCAGAAAATTCGTGTTTATTCAAACAAGCAAAATTTGGCTTCTAGCCCCGTTCATTTATTTTATATTGGCTTTAACCGGACATAGCCTTGCTGGAGCGGGTATTGTTCCCCACTTAATTTTCTTTATTCTTAAGGGGGGGGGGAGAGGAGGACACGGAATTTTTAAAAGGATTTAAAAGGGCACTGCCCTGTTTTTTTAATGCAATCCCTGTGGCACAACAGTGGGAGCTTATAGACAATTTTATAGTTTATTCTTGACCACAGCCAATTTTCTAACGTATAGCTTGTTGCACATACCATTAAGGAGGAACGCTTTCATTGTGTTGATCTTGCAGTAACCTACAATATTGGGAGCGCATGCGCAGAATACACTTGAAGTTAAAACATGAACAGTACACTTACCTTCGGTCAATTGTCCAGGCTTTCTTGCGTTGGGCAGGGCGTTGTCAGTCTGGTTACTCTTGGTCTTGTCAGTGCGAAGGTTCCCTGCAAGACATAAGCCCGACGGTTCCGAAACAATCGTGTGAAATTAATCCTATTGGAAACAAGTGTGACGATTACGAAAACCATTCTCGACGATGTAACTTTCGGAATCCCAGACATGAAGAATGGAAACATTGACTCAAGCGTTAACAATCGTAGTTACCTTCTGCGCCGAGAATCTCGGAGTATCTATCACTACCACGGACATGGAGAGCGCATCAGGAAGATAACAATCGCGAATTTATGTTCAAGCTAGCAGGCATTACTAAAATTCTGTCCGCTGGCCCTCATTTTAAGGGCACATCATTGTGGATCCACGAAGACAACTCTGCGCGTGTCCGCCTTGCCCGCGGGAAATTTTACTCGTTTGATGAAAAAACAGCTGGTTTCAAAATACGTGTTAAGAAGCTAAGTACTGGAGACAAAAACTAAATTTATGAACGGGTATTCAATTGCGCGATCGAACAGAAACCGTAGCATCGAAGGCTAGGTTCCAGGCTTCCCACTTCAGCGCCTTTACTTCTACGCAAAGATCGCTCTCCACTTACGATTCCGCAACAATTTCGCTTGCGCACGTTCGAAGCTATAGCCCCAGAATGAGGATTTTGAGGTCATCTTCAAAGAAAATGCCACTGACATTGCAATAATAACTCAAACATGGCTAACCACTTCGATTAGAGGCCAGAAGGTTCTAAAGAATAGCACATCGTACCACGTGTGCAGATTTGACCGGACCGGGAGTAGGGGTGGTGTTATCGTATTCATGGTCAAAGCTGCTTTGCCTCCCTGTCATGTTAAAAGTGACACTAATTATGAACTTCTTTGCGTAAAAATATTCTTTCCTTCCTGTGTAAACATACTTTTAGCGTGTTAAAGAGCTTTTGGCTCCGTTTTTGTTGGATATGTTGCGAAACACGCCGCGCATGCTTTGCTCTTCCTGGGGTCCGCAACACTCTGGATTTTCCTTGGGGTGTTGAAAGGTTCTCAAGTGGGTGTTTGCTGATTTATTAGAGTGAAGATTATTACGGCTGTTTGAAATTTTGAGTACGACGAGGTTGAAGTAGCAAAACAGCTCAGCAGACGCCCATTCAGAAGAACACGACGACAGGAGAGGCGACAAGATGGCTGTGTGGTACAAGGTTCTCTGCAAATCCCGTAAATATATCTGCTTTATATCGACGACGGCCTCGTTCCTTGCCTCCTTGGACGTTCTACCACATGGTGCCGAAGCCCGCGACGCCAAACGACACGACGAGGTGATCTATGAAGCCGAATACCACATTGCTCAGCCTGAAGGGAGCAGGACGTATCGAGGCAGAGGGAACGGCATTACATTGCTCAGAAAAGCCTCCTTGATTTTATTCAGAACTATATAGCTAAAAAATGCCCATTCTGGATAGTAGCTAAGACGTCAAGTCGGCTTTTTTGATAGTCTGGCTCTAGCACAATGCCGACCAATTTGCTGCAGTCAGATCAGCAAGAAGCTGGATGCCCCTGCATGAGGAACCAGATTTAACGGCCAACGCAACAGTGCTTCAGAGTTCGTTAAAGAAGCCTACAGAATTGTTGGCTACCTCCAACGTACACTTTACGGATGAACAGAAGACCCCCCTCCGCGCCCCCGGAGCCGCCTCTCGCCAAAGAAGACCGGAGGCAACACTTACTGAGTCATACAAGTGAGTCATAGAAGCGAGTTAACTGAGTCATGCAAGCGAAAGTGAAGATCCTACGGAGGATACCGGAACATACATGAAGACACCGACTTCGGCGACATCGATGGACATTCCGATAATCGGTCATCGAGCTCAAGCATATCCAAGCATGATTAAACCACCGGCCCTAACAATACCATACACATCTGTGAACCACCACTTTGTTAAGCGGTACTTGAGACACGCCAGACAACTGTGCACCCCTCGCTCATAACTTAAAACAAAATGATTCCAGAAACCCCACACCAGGATGACGACACCGGCCATAAAGCGTTCCCTCGATGTACGCTGGCTCGATCCACAAAAAAGGACGCACCTTCTATTAGGGGCTAGCTTAGGAAGGTGACACCGTTGAAGTATACACAACTGAAGTGCTTGGACTCTCCTCTTCGTATACAGCCATGATGTCCAGATGGCTGTATGCAAAATAACTTTCAAAAGAAAGGAAATGTAAGTCTAGGCAACGGTAAATCCCGCAAAAAAGTGTGGAAACCTGCGCCTGACCACAAAGAGCCATACTTAGGAAACAAGTCTCACCCTGTTTGTGACATGTTTGGGCATAACCAGACTGCGCACGACATAACAATTCAACACACAATACCCACGTAGGCAAGCAACAAATCGTTCGTGATATTAAAGAAGCTGCTGTTACGCCCCAAGATGTGCGCCGGGCTAGGACAGAGGAAAATAAAGTGAAGCAGCTACTCCAGTATGAGGACAGGGCCACAAGAAAGACTGGTTAACTTCATTGCCCATAAAAGCACGGACCACTCAACGGCGACCCGACAGCTTCGGGTCAACATGTGCCCCCTGGAAAAGGCTATGCATCCTGTTCTAGAACGATATCGAAGAGGAATACCGTCACCAAAATGAGGGCATCGAGTATAAACCAATCCTCCAAACGTGTTCTGTAGTAAAGAAAAGCGGGACAGAATAAGTGTTGCCACTACATTTCACACAGCGCAAAACGTGACTATTCAAGATCCAAGCCGAGTTGTCAGGCGCAAAGGCAAGACCTCCATGAAGCGACTGAAGTCGGCGCGCACACGAAACTTCGAGGCAGAACATGCCTGCGACTAATCAGTAGACATAGTCGTGATACCGAAACAGAGGTCGAAATCCAGAAGGAAGTCTAGAAGAATGGGCAGGCGAATATTTTAAAAAAGAGGATGAAGTCTGACACCGGCTGCACGCATATGGGGAACTGACCAGAAACCATCACCGCTCACACGAACTCTTGTCGGGCAGGAGGATGTTGGAACTGTTGAGGAACATAGCTCAGCCGAATCACGCGCAAACTAAGACGAAGAATAGGCGAGGCGACAAAGGTGGGTGTGCACTACAAAGTCCACTGTAAATAGTTCATATATCCAGGGTGATCGAAATTAAGTCCACAGGTGTTGTTTTTGATGATGATGGTTGGTGTTTTATGGCGCAAGGCCAACGAGGGCAAAGAGCGCCAAAGCAGTTATTGAGTTTTCATCAGACCGTAAGTACTAAAACATGTAACTAAAAGTAAAGGTGATGCAAAACAAAAGACAATGGAGATGGCTGGTGTATAGGGCCAGGGTGATTACACATGATATGACAAGAGCTGCAGAAAGTTTACCTCAGCTAAAAACTTAAAAACACGTTGACTAGAAAACATTGGTTCGTCGGCTAAAAAGTATGATGGGTGCAAAGGAATGTGTTGTCTGTATAATTCAGGGAAATGTTTGTGTCGTGTTGTGTCAAGTGCCTTGCATGTGATTAGTATGTGGACTACGGATAGGCCCTTTCCACACCTGCTACACGTGGGTCCCGAAGTACCAGTGAGCAGGTGGGAGTGCGTCGCATGTGTGTGGCCCATCCACAGCCTAGCCAGGGCGACTTCAGTGTATCTGTTGTGTGAGTCAGTTATGTAGCGTCCAAGTTGTGGTTTTATTATGTGTAGTTTGTTGTCTGTTTGTTGACTCCAGTGTAATTGCCATGTGTTACGAAGCTGTCGTCTGATGTGTGTCTTTAGGTCGGTGTAAGGTACTGTTGTAACGTCAACTGTAGTCATGAGAGCAGCATCACCAGCCATTTGGTCGGCGGCCTCATTGCCAGGGATTCCACAATGCCCTGGTACCCAGCATATAGTTATTTCAAGATTTGAGGCATATGCAGACATTAGTACCTTGAAAAGAGCATTTATGACATAGTTTTTAGATGACCTTCCTAATGACAGTGCCTGTACAACGCTTTGAGAGTCTGTGTACACAATGGACTTGGGAATTTTATGTTTGATGATGTGGTTTGTAACGAGTAAAATGCCATATGCTTCTGCCGTGTAAATACTGTTATGAAAATTCATTGTTTTGCTTACTCTAAAATTTGGTCCGTGCGCTGCACAAGCTACCGTAGAACCAGTTTTCGACGCGTCGCTATAGAATTCTGCGCACCTGTACTTGTCCTGCAGGAAGAGGAAGTGCTGCAGAATTGCATTCTTGGGTACCCTATTTTTTTCTACAAGAGTGAATGACAGGTCGCATGATACAGGACGAAGATGCCATGGTGCGATGAAATTTTGAATGGGTGTCTTGTGCGTGTCTGAAAGAGGGACCGTGAGTGCAGAAGCCTCCTCCCTAACTCTGAGAGAGAAAGGTAAGGAAACGGATGGCCTGTTTAAAAAGAGTTGCAAGTTTGATGTATTGTTCATGATGGGATTAAAAGGATGGTTGGTAAGGGACACAATCTTAGATGCATACAGCAGGTCAACATACTCCCGCTGATGCCCTAGACACCACTTGTCGCACTCGACATAAAGGCTTTCGACAGGGCTAGTGCGGAAAGCGCCGCATGAGAGGCGAAGGCCAAGATGCAGCAGTGGGTCGAGCATTCTCAGTGCGGTCTTTGTCGCCGACCCATACACGACACTGCCGTAGTCGAGCCGGGACCCCACCAACGCTGTGTACAGGCGCAGCAGGAGTTGTTTGTCGGCCCCATAAGATTGATGCGAGAGAACCTTAAGAATATTCATTGCCTTTAGGCATTTACATTTGAGCTGTTTGACATGAGGAATGAATGTAAGTTTTTCATCGAATAAAATGCCTAAAAACTTGTGCTCCTTGTTCACAGGAATTGGCACATTCGCAAGAGTGATGTCTGGGTCCGGGTGGACCCCACGCTTCCTGGAGAATACAACACACGAGCTCTTTCCGGGAGTAATTTTAAAACCATTCTTGTCTGCCCAGCCGGCAAGCTTCTTGACGCCGAGCTGGACTTGACGTTCGCAGATGGACATATTACATGATTTAAAAGATATCTGCACATCATCTACATACATGGAGTAAGAAATTGTAGGCGGCAGTGCCTTCCCAAGGGAGTTCATTTTTACTATGAAGAGAGTGCAGCTTAGAACTCCGCCTTGCGGCACGCCATTTTCTTGCACGTGTACCTTTGACAGTGCAGAACCAACTCTGACGCGAAAGGTTCTCTCCGACAAATAGCTAGCAAGGGTGTTAAACATATTACCAGACACACCGAATGACTTCAGGTCAGTAAGAATCCCATGACGCCAAGCGGTGTCATAGGCCTTTTCTAGGTCGAAAAACACAGTTAAACAGAACTGTTTATGCACGAAGGCATCCTTAATATACGACTCTAGTGCCACAAGTTGATCATTCGTGGATCGCCCCGCCCTGAACCCTGCCTGGCAGCTCTCGAGGAGGCCGTTATACTCCAAAAAGTATACGAGCCTCCGGTTTATCATCTTCTCGAGAAGCTTGCACAGGCAGCTGGTCAGGGCAATGGGTCGATAGCTAGCGGGAGAAGAAGGGTCCTTCCCTTCTTTCAAGAATGCTACAACTATGGCATCCCTCCAAGACTTTGGAATGTGCCCCGAAAGCCATATCTTGTTGAAAAGGTGAAGAAGTGTTACAAGAGTGTCTGTGTGTAAGTTCTGTATCATTGTATATGTAATGTTGTCTGGGCCTGGAGCTGAGGGTTTACACGTGCTCAGAGCAGCCCTCAGCTCATGTAGTGAAAACAGGGAGTTGTACGAAGTCTGTGATTTGTTGTTGTCGTGTAGGGACTTCTTTTCACAAGAGGCTTTATGTTTCAGGAAAGTGTTCGTGTAGTGTGCTGAACTGGACACGTGTTGAAAGTGTTGTGCGAGTGTGTCAGCCTGGTCTTCCAGAGTGTCCCCTGTTGTACTGACCAGGGGCAGGCTGTGTGTCTGTAGTCCTTTGAGTTTGCGTATACGTGTCCATACTTTCCGTGTGTCTGTGTAGGAGTTTATTGATGTTATGAATGTACGCCAATTCTCTCGTTTTGCCTCACGGCGCACACGTTTTCCTAATGCCTTGGCCCGTTTGAACAAGAGGAGGTTTCCCGACGTGGGGTACCGACGAAGGATACCCCACGCCTTGTTCTGGGCCTCTCGCGCCCGCCTACAGTCCTCATTCCACCACGGCCTCCGCTGGTTGCGCGGGGCACCAGAGACGTGGGGAATGGACTTTTCGGCGGCGTCGAGGATGTGCGCCGTGAGGAGTTGGGTAGCTTCTTCAACGTGTAGGTGTCCTATGGATGTGTGGTGTAGTTTGGATGTCTCTGTGAATGTATTCCAGTTAGCTCGTGCTTCATTGAACCTATTATGGGAAGATGAACTGCTTGGGCCTTTATCTATATATGTAAGTGAGGTGGGGAAGTGGTCACTGCCATATGGGTCAGTTCCCACACCCCACTCGAGAAGAGGAAAGAGAACTGCGGAGCCAATCGCCAAGTCAAGACATGAGTATGTGTTGTGTCCTATGTTATGGTATGTAGGCTGTTTACTGTTGAAAAGGCATGCTCCTGAAGATGTAAGGAATTTCTCTATGAGGCGACCTCGGGCATCCGTGCGAGAAGAGCCCCAAAGAGTGTTGTGAGCATTAAGGTCGCCTGTCAGGATGTATGGTTCGGGCAGCTGGTCAACCAGCGCCTCGAAGTCAGAGCTTAAAAGTGAAACATCAGGAGGAATGTATATGGAGCATACCGTTATCAACCTATTAAATATTATCGTTCGAATTGCCACAGCCTCCAGGATAGTGTTCAAGGTGACAGGGTGGCATGCTAAGGATTTGCGAGCGATTATGGCCACACCGCCAGAAGAGTGTGTGCAGCCAACCCTGTCCTTTCTGTATACCAGGTAACTATTCAAGAAATTTGTGTTCTTGGAATTCAGGTGTGTTTCCTGAACACACATTACACTTGGCTGATAAGCATGCAGAATCTCATAGACGTCGTCAAGATTATTTAGAAGGCCTCTGCAGTTCCATTGAACGATATTTTCTCTTCCCATTATTATGTATTAGAGCTACTGGAGTGTGACTATTTATGTAGGGTCTTTCGGGGCTTGGATTCTTGGACGGGGTTTTTTTACCTCCTCTGGAGGTTTAGATGGGGGGACCCGTTCCTTCCGCTGCGAAGCAGACAGGAAGGGTCCCACATCCATGTCATCATCTGATTTGGAAGGGGTACCCGGCGTACCGGACCACCCGGACCTGGCACCCTTTGCGGTGCCCTTCGTTTTGGCCGCGACCGCCGAGGGCGTCAGGAGCGCCCCGGGTGGCACAGGCGGTGCGGCGGAGGTGGGAACTGCTGCGGTTTCCTCCAGCTCCATCTCCTCCGGGCCCTCGCATGTGCTTCGGGCCGGTGGAGAGGAGGAAACAGAGGGTGCAGCAGCATCCCCAACGGACGTGGATGCCACCACAGCCGCTGCTGACTTAGCAGGCGGTGCGGTGGCGGGTTGGGCTGCCAGAGGCACCCCAGGGGGGGGCGGGGGCGGGACCAAGTCCGACTCGCGGTACTGGGTCCCCGCCGAAACAAGACGCCGCTCCGCCCCCCGGCGAGCTGCGTCGGCGTACCTCCCCAGGGGGAAAGAGGCGAACCTCTTTCGCGCCTCTGGGAAGGTAAGATTCTCAGTCACTTTTACCTTGATGATCTCCTTCTCCTGTTTGAATTTCTCACATGTTCTAGAGTAGGCCCCGTGGGGTCCCTTGCAGTTAGCACAGATGAGGGTTTGTGATGGGCAGTTGTCAGATGCGTGATCATGTTTTGCACACTTGGCGCATGTTAGTCGACCACGACAAGCATTAGTGCCATGTCCAAACCGCTGACACTTGTAGCAGCGGCGTGGGTTCGGCACGTAGGGTCGGACCGGACATCTCAGGAAACCTGCGCTGACCGATTCGGGAAGTGTTGAGCGGTCAAATGTCAAGATTATGTGTTTAGTAGGTATTATTTGGTCATTTCGTCGTATCGTGATTCGCCGCACAGCTGTTACGCCCTGATCGCTAAGCCCTTCCAGCAGATCTGCTTCAGTCTCATTTATTAGATCTCTATCAGAGATCACGCCCTGGCAGCTATTAAGACTGCGATGGGGCGTGATCCTGATGTCGACATCGACCATGCGCGTTTGCTTCAAGAGGTTACAAGATTGTTGCTTGTTTTGAACTTCAATTAGGACTTCTCCCGTTGTGAGCTTTTTAGCTTTGTACGATTTGCCTACAAGGCTTTCAAGGAACTTGGAGATGATAAAGACAGACTGGGAAGTGATGGGGTTTGATTTATCCAGGGATTCCATTACCAGGAAGCGCGAGAAATTATCGGGCTTTGGAATGGAGATCGAAGACAAAGGAGGAAAAGATACTTCGGTGCGGCCCCTTTTCAGGGACCGATCACGTTTGGAGGGGGGGTGTGAAAATGCCATATGATACATTGGAAAGCAGGGGACGGGGGTACTTTCTTCCACAACCTTACCCTGATAGCTGAGGAGGTCCCGGAGCTCCCTGCCTGGTGAACAGACAGGGAGCCCATCCGCCGGAGCTTGACCTGGGCTCCGACGGCCACCGTTCGTGGTTTCTAACCCTCCACCTATAAACACATTGCCACGGTTGGATCCAGCGTATGTTTGGGGGCTCGGGGTCCGCGGTATCGCCAGTACCGTCACCAAGATTGCTCAAGGTGCCCCGTGCGGGGACAGGTGTTGTTTTTAATTGGGCGCTTATAGTTACATGAAGACCACCTCTTCGGTGAGGTTATGCGCCCAGGGGGACACAGAATAAGGTGGTGATTGTTGATGTCGGTGGCTAAATTAACTAAATTACAATAATTAACTTTTTCGTGGCTGTAGTTAGCAGGCATGTTTTTATTGAAAAGTTACACCCAATCGTGTTTCTGCACAATTTCATTTGACAGAATTTTTCTAGCGCATCCGTACTCCGAGATATCAAACTGGGAAGTTTAATTGCCGTTCACATGATTACGCATACAAGACAGCAAAAACCGGCGCAAAGTTCCTCCCTTCTGTACTGTGTATCGATAGCGGTTCCGCCTAGTGCAGATTGCGATAACGTCAGCCAAGACTGAGAGTGCTAGTTATCACTTTTGCCTATACCTCCACCCCGTTGTCAAAAACCGCAAACAGCAGGCACATCACTAAAGGGAGAAGTTTTGCGCCAGTCTTCGCTTTCTAGCATGCGTAATCCCGCGAACGGCAATTAAACTTCTCAGTTCGATATCTCGGAGTACCGATGCGCAAGAAGAATTCTGCCAAACGAAACTGCGTAGAAACACAAATGCGTGCAACTTTTCAATACCAACATGCCTGCTGACTGCAGCCACTAAAAAGTTGATTATTCAATTTTATTTAGGCCAGCTACATCAACAAGTACCACCGAATTATGTGTCCCCCTGGGCACATAACCTAACTGTAGAGGTGGTCCTTCCTCAAATCTAAGCGCATAATCTTAAAAAAACCTGCCGACTTAATTTTGATCACCCTGTATTTCGTTTAGATTGGAAGACCGAATTGTGTTTCCCTTCGACCATTTGATATTAAATGCGTTAGGTAAATGTTAGGACAGCTTTCTTTGTCTTTTTTTGTACCTCATCTAGGCTGTATTACCATACCAGCCCGTTGTTACCTCTTTGCTAGCGGATTCTTTTTAATTTTGCACTATTTTCCTTGCTTAACGAGATGCTGTGTTTCATTCGCACGTGTTTCATCGCGTCCATTTTGTTATAAGAGACGCTACGATGTTATAATTTTTTACGGTCAGTATTCCGACTTTATTATGCTCACATAGTTTAAAAAGCGCTTGCTTTTCCTTGTTCGCTTTAGCAGTGGTGTAAGTGATTTGAGGTATTTCCCTTTTAGTTTGATTGTCCAGTGTGTACCGATGCGCAATGCACGCCTTTTTGAGCCTTTCCATGCAGTGTGCAACGTATGCCCACTAAGAGTTTAACAAGGCGCACAGTATGATAAATAAAAACAAATAAATCACAATTACGTCCAAGGCCATCAATTCCTACATATCAGATCATGTTACAGCTTTCCCTACATAACACCTGCTGGTCCCTGCGCTCACTTCGCAATCACTCTGCGGTTGCAGTAAGGAATTTTTCTATTTCACATCGGCATATTAAAGTATAACTCTTGTAAGGTTGCCAGGCTGTAGTGACAAAGATTCAACCTTTGCCACGTAGCGTCCGCTACAAGGTGAGAGCCTTCAAGCAGTCAGCACTCCCCTCGCTATAACGAGTACATAATGAGTAAGTTACACCACTCAGAATACACAACCTTGCCACGACGTTCGGGTTTGGTTGGATTAGAGGCAACGAATGACTATGTGCCAGCATGGTAAAGAATATCTCAAATCGGCAACCGAGCATCATGGCTTACATTGGAAATATCTCGAACCACCAACTATGTAGAACAGAATCATGACGGTGTTGACGACCTGCAAAACAAAATACGACGTCGTTGATCAATTATTATTGCGTTGCATTCTTGGGCGTGTACCCCAGTGCCAGGACAATGTAACGCCCTGAATTTCCCCTAAAATGCAGATTTGGCGGAAGGAACACTTCTATTCGTAATAACAGCGTAAATGGAGATAATTGTTGGACTGAAGTTTGAAACATACAAAAATAGAACAGTATAAAAATATGTCTCAATAAAGAGATTTGGCCAAATAAAAAGTTGCATCATTTTCATCTTGCCGAAAAACATTCTAACAAACGAAAAAAAGCCCGCAAAGAATGTTGAAAATACGAATAAAAATGGAGAAAATGCGGGTACCGTTATGGAGGATCCAAGAGAGAAGCACGACCCAGCACCCGTTCTCGTAAGGCGATGGAACCAAATGTGAGCGAGGCAGTAGGCGCAGCTTCGTCTTCTTTACCCCAGCTATCGCCCTCTGCCTGAGCCCACCTCATTTATTTACAACACACTCCCCCCCGGGCCAGAAAGCCAAGGACTGGCCTTCAAGCTGACCCTTCGTATGGGGCGCCTGAATATTGTCCAAGTGGTCAGGCGAAAATAAACGATGTCGGATTGTTGGTGCGAGCGGAGCTTGAAGCGATGATTCTCATCTGATGCTGCGTCCCCGGTTGCCTGCGCATCCGGATCACGCGCTTCGCACCATAGGTCTTGGTGTAGCCGCCGGGGTCGTAAGGGAATCCGATAAGTTTGGGTATCTTTATGTGACTCTTAATAACGAGCCCGTCCCAGAAGGTGCACTGCTTGGTCCGTGGGCAAACGGCTGTAGCTGGGGCAAACAGAAGAAGTCTAGCATAATTCATAGTGTTCGTATGACTGTCACCTCCGGTTCTCAAGCTGTCTAGTTGAGATGACGGTGATTCCGCGCTGTGCCGTATTCGACACGGTCGGGGGAGGCGCCAGATTCGGAAGCGGGATGCGGGCCGGAGCTTCAAAACTTGCAAAGGAGACGATTTGGGCAGGCATCTGTAGACTCGGTAAAATGTCCGGCGTCTAGCTGGGATGTGGTTGCGGTTATCCACGACGTGACGCAAGGCGTGGCTACTCATCTTCCTTCGGGTTGGTGGGCGTCGGTTAACCTCCTCCCGTCGCGATTTCAAACGGGCCATTTCCTGACCTTTAGGAGCATCGTCTAAATGCATTCTGAGGGTGGCGTCACCAGGTGACAACAACTTGAGCACGCAAGGAAGCCCGCTGTACTTGCTCTCCCCAGGATCACTGAGTTCCTTGATCTGTTTCGTACGCGGATATGCCTCACGAGAAGGGGTGACGGCATGGTCATCGGTTGCAGAAGTGGACGGCAGGAACGCGTCTGCCTTATCGTGTCCCTGCGTATCATTCTTGTCGCTCGAAAGCAGCATGATCTCACTGTCGGGGAAGACGGCGAGGCTGGTATTTGGAGGGCAGATCGGAACAGTTATTTGACGCTGCGTGAGGTCCTCTGCTTCAATTATACTCGGTTGCGTTGCAGGAGACTCACCGTGAGTGGCGTTGACAGCAGAGTCACCAGGTGTCATCCAAATGGACGAGCCGCTGTTGGCTGCGTGTTCGTCGTGCATGGTGTGCTCGGGCTGTTGTTGGCGCGTCTCTGGCTGAACCCTCGGAAGAGCGACAAAGTAGGTGTTCTGCGGTACGTTGGGAACACCCGTGCGCTCTCGATTGTCACTCCTCCAGGTGGTTCGGACGTAGCCATCGGCGGCTGAATTCACAGCGGCTTTGCCAACCGGGTGGAGCATCACGCGCATTTGACACGAGCGCATTTTGTCGTCAAAATACTGGGATACGGCAACGTCTTCCTTTAGCTTGTCTCCGGTCAGGTTTTCTTGAATTGCAGCGTCGAGGGCACGTATCTCACTCGGCGTGTCGTGGAAGTGGTAAATGTTGGCGGTAAGGTCGGTCACGTGCAGAGCCGGGTCCTGGAGAAGGGCGTCGATTGCCGTAATGAGCCCTGTGATTTTCTCTCGCAGGAGCCTGCGGCGCAGCTTCAGGCGTTCCAATGGAAGGGGTGGCGTAGAAAAACGAGGGTCGGCTTGGGCACGAGCCATCATTGGCAGCGGTCGAGGGCAAGGCCTCCTGGATCAAATAGCGCGAAGGTTCCAGGCCCCGCGAGCCTCGCAGCCGCTGCGCCGTCAAAGTCAGGTCCGCTCGTGCGTCGAATCCCGGGTTTCACGGCACCAGCGTGTGGAGGATCCAAGAGAGAAGCACGACCCAGCACCCGTTCTCGTAAGGCGATGGAACCAAATGTGAGCGAGGCAGTAGGCGCAGCTTCGTCTTCTTTACCCCAGCTATCGCCCTCTGCCTGAGCCCACCTCATTTATTTACAACAACCGTGTCATGCCCTGCTTTTCCACAAAAGAGTAGATTTGGTAAAGTAACACATTTAATCGTTATAACACAGAGTTTCAGGATACTGTTTCTACCTTTGCGTACTCTAGACGCTAAATTTTGGCTGCAGGTTTTGTCGGCACCGCCCGGAGAGTTTTAGTGCAGCGATTAGGCGGTTTTGCTTGGCACCACGCGAACGCTTATGACGCCACCTCTGCACCGAATGCGAAGCGGCACCCATCTGGCCCAACAAGCACCTGGAATTTTCCATGATACCAAACGAGCAGAACTAACCGCCAGCCCGTTGATACTGAATGGAAGGGGTGCACAACATGATAGCAATGTTCTGAATAACGACAGTATATAGCGCAGGGAGTTGGGAAAGCGAGGTTTGTTGCTTTAGTGATCGCACACAACGCCCTGTGCGTTGTGTGCGATCCAAAGGACCTGGAATCTATGTACGGAGTCTATCCAAAGGACCTTGTTTCTCGTATACACTTTATTCCACTCGAAAACAATCCAGAAAATCGTTTCGAGCAAGCGCGACGCAACGATGTAACTACTTTCACTGCGAGGCGGAAGAATAAAATGAGGCCTTTTGCCTCCAGCCCGTCGTAAACACTGCACTCAATTCACGCGAGATGCGGTGTCGAACAGCAAGTCGCTTCACTCTAGGGCAAGGTGTGAAGGTGTTTGACCCCACTCTGGGTTTTTGTCGCCAGCAATTACTAATTCCGAACATATCAAGTACATTCCACCGGCTACTTTTTGCTTTGAGCCCGTCGTAAACTTCCCACTCAACGCCATTTGCGTGGTTGAACGGCCTGTCACTTCACTACGGCGCAAGGCGAAAAGTCTATTAACCACACACACTCGCTTTAGCAGTCCCTAGCGATTACTAATTCTGAACATAACAAGCACAGTCGAAACGCTGGAGCACACGGTCGCCTCCCACCGTGATGAATACGGGCCAACAGCACACAAACACACACACAACGTCGAACGCCGGCTGGAGGAAACTTTGTTCGAGCAGTGAGCGATGCCCCGTTATTCTCACTCACCGCGAGAGCAACGAGAAAACCACGGTGTAACAGACCGGACTATCTACTATCGGCATTCGCACTAGGCGATATCACCTAGTTCTCCTCTCCTCCCTTCCGTCTGCTTTACTTTCCTTGCTTGCTTTCTTTCCCCCTTTCCCGCTGTAAACTTGGACACTTAGGCACAGCAACTAAACGGCCGGGGGTCTTTCGTCTTGGCAAGGCGCAGACAAATGTTGATCGTCGCCTTGTCTGTCAACCTAACGTTACACACGAAATCTATTTAAAAGACAGGCCGCGTATCTGCTCCTTTCGTTAGAAATGTCGACGGAAGACGATAGTCGACCGGCGCCCGTGGCAAGTAAATGCATTCCTTCTCTTTCCCGCTCATCTCTCATCCTGTTCCTCTCCCGTATCGTTCCTTCCAAGATAACACGCCAGAGATTTTCTCCAGTACATTTTACGTTACCCCGTTCCACTGCTCCAAGTCAGGTGCCTCGATGCCAGCGCTGCCGTACGGCGGAGACGCGCGTGAATAAGGCACCCACTACAACGTTTATAGAATCACGTCGCCCTACTCCACGGGCGTTTCAAGCGGAACGCGGAAGCTATCTACTGGAACCTTTCGTTGCTCTTGTCGTTTGATTTTTTTAATTCCGCCAGGTTGCGTGGGTAACAGCAGGCGATAGCTTCTGCAATAGATGTAGCATTTTATTTGCCATTGCAAAAAGCAAGCATCCGTAAATTTGTTAATAAAGGAACACTGCAAATTTCACGCATGTATTGATTTTCTGCCTTATATTTGCGTGATGTCTTGTTCAACAATGTTTACAAGTATGAACAATAACACCGGACTTAGACGTTTAGATTTGGCTGGGAGTATATAAGTATTGCGGTGCATGAGTTTCGCTTTGGCCGGCTGACTGAATCGAGTGACAGAAAGACAGACATACAGACATAGGTCTTTGTAGAGTAAGCTGCACTCGCTGACGTTGAGCAGCTTCTCGTGGACCTTGAAGGGCCGTGCTGCGCAAGCGCTAGGAGCATCGCATTGCATTGCAATGGATTGGATTGGATTGTATTAAATTGGATTGTAATTTCGGTGCGGGTGTGTAGAGGATTCGGTCTACACATTTGCAGGTCTGGGCATTACAAAGGAGTAACGTCTAATAGCAGCGGCTGACTCACTGGCGCAGGCGCGTGCCCAGCTGTGCGCCTCCGTTGCGCAGTAGCCAGGTCTGACGCTGCGCCGGAACCGCTTGATAGCCGTTTCGCGTGGCTCCCAGAGAGCTGCGCTGCGCATGCACGAGGAACAGCGACTGGACTGGACCGGACGGGACTGAATTGGATTGTATTAGATTAGAAATTGTTTTAGAAGCAGCAAGCATGATAATCAGGTAATCCTAGACAACCAGGAAACCAAAGAATAACCAGCTGAACCTTAGCTCACGCAATGTATACCCTGGCATAGGCGAGGTAAGCCACTGCTAATTGTTTTGTCTATTGATAGTCCCTGGCATAGCCGAGCTAAGCCACTGCTAATTTTTTTGTGTATTGATAGACAGGAGAGTGTGCAATTTGACAGGGTCATGTTGTTGGGCCTGCACAGCATTTGGCGTTCGCGCATGGCTTGGCATCATTGTAATTTAGACGCGCGACGAACGCGACAGTATTTTCGGGAAAGTCTGTCACAGTTTTTTGAAATTCACAGAGCAAAAAACTCTCCACAAGAGTGGTTGTCAGAAAATGAACCGCTAACTACGCTTAGGGAATTTTAAATGACAACACCGGCCCTGGGGGGCATGGTTGCGTTACTGGTTTTTTTTCTTCGCCATTGTACCTGGTGCCTGGTTTTGCAATCCGAGATTTGCAATAAAGAAAAAAAACGACAGACAGACCAAGCTTTTTCCCTTGAAGTAGCCCAAGAAAGATTATCTTCTTTGAAAAAGTGTTCTATAGGACGCCAATTACTCCTCACACAGGAACGAAGCGCCATTGCCTACGCACACTACTTTTCTGAAATATCGTGCGCTCGCTTCACGGCCACTAAACGCAAAACCAACTTTGCATACTGCGCATGCGTAGTGCGACCGACGCAAGGGAATAGCGTGCGGTCGCACTTGGTCGCACTTGGTGCGGTCGCACTTGGTCGCACTTGGTCGCACTTGGTGCGGTCGCACTTTGCGTGGGGCTGAAAACGCTATACTAAAACTCTCTAATAGCGAAAATGGGGATAATTTTGTCGGAGGGAATTTTGAGAAACAAAAAATAAGAAATATATAAAAATGAAGTTTTGAAAAAAAAAATGATCTCGCAAAACAAACATTCGGCCTCTTGAACATCTCCCCAAAAAGTCGTAGACAAAACGAGAGTCCGCAAAGTAATGTTAAAAATACGAACAAAAGTAGCTTAAATGGAACAACTGGGCGGTACTCCTTGAATCTACCCGCCGCGGTGGCTCAGTGGCTAAGGCGTTGGGTTCGATTCCCGGCCGCGGCGCCGCTTTTCTGATGGAGGCGAAAAGCAAAAATACCCGTGTGTGTGAGATTTCGGCGCACGTTAAAGATCCCCAGGTGGTCAAAATTAATCCGGAGCCCTCCACTACGGCGCGCCTCATCGCCTGCGTTGCGTCGGCGCGTTAAACTGAACAATCAATCAATCAATCAATCAATCAATCAATCGATCAATCAATCAATCAATCAATCAATCAATCGATCAATCAATCAATCAATCAATCAATCACTCAATCAACGCTTTGAATCTTAGGACAAATACATAATTGGCTAACTAAATAAACCTAATCACAATAATGGGATAAATTTACATCATTAGAGATAATAAACAAAGAAAACCTACAAAGAGAAAAATGATCCCAGCGTCTTTGGTTACTGATAGCCATATTTGGCTGTAAAGAACTCACACTCTAGGCAAGCGGCATAAGAATCCTGCGCTTTAGTATACCATTCTCTTATTGTCTGCAGATTTTTCATTGCTTTACTCTTCAAAAGCAAACTGATCTTGTGAGCGCAAAGTTGATTTTATTCATAGAAAACCCGGAAATAAACTCTAAGGTTTCGATTTGTCATTTTGGAAATTTTGTGAACAGTTCTACGAACCCGTCAACTGACATGTTGAGCACCGAAAAAGGACTATTACAATTAGCCACTGCCGAACAAATTCAGTGCCCTCCCACTGCGTAAAGGATGACCAGTGAAGCTGCACTGCGTGATGTTATAGTCGCTTTAGAGGCGAATTTTCATATAATTTGTAGCGGGGTTGTTCCGATAAAATAACAGGTACAGCCGTTTTCCGTAATCATACTCCCTTCGTATGGATGGCCAGGTGTTGACAGGAGACAGAAATTGTGTGAGGTTACAACTTTATCGCGAACGCACACACGTAACTGCAATCTGGCCTCATGGTAGAAACGACTATATACTTGGCTGATGGTGACATAATTTGTTTTAAGATGCTTTCGATCAGATAGGAGTTAGAGCCGTTTTCTGTAAACATACGCTCTCCGTAGATAGACACGGTGCACTGTGGTACACACAATTTGGAAAAGGCTGCTCACTACGACCAAGCTTGCACCAATCCACTTGCAGTCTGCTTCACATCGAAACGAAAATGCATTGCTGGGAATACAATTTTGCAGGGGCGATATAAGCCGCATTATATTAAATATAAAGATCAGGGTTTTTTTTAGCATGAATATTTTCTTACACTGACTCTGGGGCGCAGTTTACAATGCTGGAGATTTCAGGGGGCGACGCCAAGGGGCTTTGCGGTAGCGAGCAATCTTTCTCTAGACTCGGGGACAACTTTCTCTGGCAATGGAGAGAAAGCTACGGGGGGATTAGAAAAGGGAACTAACTGCTGTGCGTTACTGCGCCAAAGTAGTTCCAAATAAAATGTTTCGGTTTCAGTTTCGTGGTGACAGACACGCATTTCCTACAGTCCATTTCTTTGCATGAGCTCCGTGGTATGGTGCATTGAACCACGATCGCCCAGCGTTGGCATCTTCTTCCTCACGCTTCATTTGTTTGTAAACACAAGCCGACGCTTTTACTGGAGTTCAGACCAACCGTTGAAATGAATTTTGCAAGCGCTGCAGTTTGGACGGCATGGACTGATTTATAAACTATTCTGGAACTCAAAACTTGGAAGCACCACTGACATGTATAGCGTACTTACATAGCGCGGGTGCATAACAAAAGGCCATGAATTTGAAGGTGAACATTTTGACAGACTTCTATCTGGTTGGGAAGTTACTAAACTGGAATTTGACTTTCTACAGATTACCGAAGATCCACAAACCTGGCGTCCCCCTTCGCCCGATCATGGATTTCACATCATCCCCGTGCCGAGCCCTGTCACATTTCCTGGACCGCATCCTGGCCCCCCTCGCCGGGAAGACGGCGACTCATGTACGCAACTCCAGCCACTTCGTGCAACTTGCGTCACAGGTGTGCATTGACGAAGACGAGAGCCGGGTCTCGTTCGACGTCGTGTCATTGTTTACTAGTGTTCCTGTACCTTTGGCTGTATCCGCTGCCCGAACTGCCCTCGAAAATGAGGCGCCGCTCACTGCTGGCGAGCTATGCTATGACGAGTTCTGCTTGGCCAGCACATATTTTTCGCACAATGGGCAATTTTTTAAACAAAAAACTGGAACCGCAATGGGGGCCGCCATCTCTGTAACAATGGCCAACTTGACGATGGAGCACGTGGAAGGGAAGGCTTTGAGCTCCTTCCTGCCGCAACATAAACTTTTTCTCTGGTATGTAGACGACGATTTCTGTATAGTGAAGACCTCCGCAGATGGCAGCCTTTTTAAAAACGCCTTAATTCCGTTCATCCCGCCATCCAGTTCACGGTTGAATGTGAACGAGACGGTTCCATTCTATGTCTTGACGCCCAAGTGACAAGGGCAGGCAAAAGCCTGGTGTTCTCCGTTCACAGGAAGCCGACGCACACCGGCCGCTACCTTCATTTTAATTTAATTCGGCTCACCCCGCTAACCACAAAGCCTCTGTTGTGTCCTCTTTATTTACCAGAGCTGATGCAATGTGCTCGTCCGAATCCGAACGTAAAAAAGAAGAAGTGTAATTGCGGACCTCTATACAAAAAGCTACCCGAAAAAGTTCATTCACTCCGTAACGCACCGCAAAGAGCAGAACAGGGTGACAAACTCTCCAAGATCATCAACCGTCGGAACTCGGAAACGCGTTCCGGTGCCTTATATCCCCGGAACGAGCGATGCCTTGGCCCGCATTTTCAGAGGAGTAGGAGTGCGCATCGCCCACATGCCTTCGACAACTATAGGCCGCCTAATCCCCCGCCCCAAAGACCGGCGGACAATAAAGAAAGCGCCCGGGGTCGTTTACCGCATCCCGTGCGCTGAGTGCAACGCCTCATACATCGGTGAAAGCAAAAACCTACCGGAGAAGATTAGGCAACACAAAAACGACGTACGGAAACAGAATAGAGAACACACCGCAGTCGCCGAACACTGTGAAGTGGCCGACCACAAAATTGACTTCTCCGGAACGGCCATCCTCGAAAGGGAAACGAACTGGAGGAAACGGCTTTTCCTTGAGTCGTGGATATCCAACGAACACCTGGGAACCTTAATCGCTGGCTTGGTACCCTCCCTTCGGTGTACACACACGGATTACGTGCCGCAGTGAAGGGCTTTGCGCGAGGGCAGCAACAGTGAAAGACTATAAAACGCAGCTGCAGCGTGGCCCCAGTCACCCCTGAAGAAGAAGCCGAGACGGCTTCGAAACGTCGGGTTTTGTCTATGTATTGGTTGGAGCATAATTAAATTTCAGTTTATACCGAAAGGGCAGCACGCAAACACGCTTACGCACACGCTCGCGTATCCCCGCAAACTGGCTAGCCTAACGGAGTCTGGAAACGACGGAGGGTCCCAATTGCATCAGTCTCACTTTGGCGTACGCCTTTCAAACCACTCGCTTCGTCTGTTATGGCAGCTTTTGCTTCTGAAGCTTCTGGAAAATCCTATGCGGAGAATGAAGTGCCGCGCAGCCAAAGGCTGTCGACGAGGACGCCACGCTTCTTTTTTTTCGGAAGCGAACCATTGCGACGCCAGTGGCGATAGCCGGAACCAAAGAACGCGAAAATCTAAAAAAAAATATGCAACTCGGTTTCATATATTCTGGCTAATAATTTAGGCTAAAACATGGGAACTATATATTTCTGAATTGCTTAGGTTACAGCAAGCTAAATATTTTTGTTGAACTACTTCTAGGGGCGCAGCGAAACTGCGAGGTCCGGCTTTGTAGCCTTCACTGCATTGCCACTGAAAGTTATCGCTCTGTTTACGAAGATAATCGCCAGGACCTTAGCTATAAACGCCCTCGCTGTAAAACCGTAGAAATAAAACGGGACAGACTTTTCAGAACCGGCCTTTAATTTGCGCCGCATTCCGTAATAATTACTTGCCCCTTCAAGATACTTTGCAGAAATAAGGCGAAAGCCACTCTGTGTGCTGCCTTTGTACCGATTCCGATTTGTAGCCTATTTTCTCGTGTAAATATGTTCGGTAAGTTCTTCATGCCTAGCCTGAAGCGGCAGGTTTAGGAAGCAGTCGAATTAGGAACGTTTTAAATTCCAAACAAGACTTCCTTGCTATGTGTCACGTCGGTCATACTTCAAGTACGGCGTCAACACCAAAGACGGCATCGTAACAATGTTGGCGGCCACGCGAGAGATCATGTCGTCCTCTCGCGTGGCCACAAGCATTGTTACGATGCCGCTATTGGTGACGACGCCGTACTTAAACTATGTCCGATATGACACACAGCACGGAAATGCTATGCGTCCCCGAAGGGCTTCAGTGCAGGGCTCAACTAAAGGGATTCAATTTAGGACATTTCATGCGTCATAGTCATAGTAAATAAAAAGTGCTGCTGTGCTACTTAAAATTTGTACGAAGAAATTACGCCCACCTCCCCTCGCGGGAACCCTGGTGTGATGCGACGCTGAGGGGGGTTCAAGCGCAAGCGGAGAGCAACCGTTGACCGAAAGCCCGCCGGAGAGCGGCACACCGGTTATATGCGCAGCGCGCATGAAGGACAGGAGACCGCGGAGAGAGTGCCGCAACTATGACGCAACACAATCCAACACAATCGACTTTAATCCAATCCAATCCAAATCCAATCCAAGTTAAGCCAAGCCAAGCCAATCCAATCGAATCCAATCCAATGCCCCTCGCGAGAGTGTTCGCTATCGGAGAGGGGAGGAGTGGCTGCGGACAACAACGGACGCACGCGGACAACAACGGACGCACGCAGGAAGGACAGGGCCGCCGAAAAGAGATTCTCTGAGCGTCGCATCTAAAAAGCCAGCAGTATGGCTGAGTTGGATAACACAAACAATTATCCGCAACGGTAGCTCAGTGGCCAAGAAATTGTGCTGCTGACTTGAAACCCTGCCGCGATGGCTCTATATCTGATGGAGCGCAAAATTAAAAACGCTCGTGTGGCGAATTTCCGGCAACGTTAAAAATACCCAGGGGGTCCAAATTAGTCCGGAACCAAGGTAAATATAAATGGTAGCGAAGCTTCGAGCGAAAAACGGTTCAGAACCTATTGCCAGCGACATCACCATGGGAGCTTATGGGAGTGGCGATTGAAGCGCGACTAGGTGAGGAGGGAACAAACACTAGTAACAAAAAACCAAGTCTTGTTCAACAATAAAACAACAATTATATTTTACGAACGATATTTATTTCTGAATCACATTTATTTAGTCACAGTATGTAAATAATTTATGAAAAGGCTGTTCAATATTAAAAACCTTTTTTGTAGCGTCATCTGAAGAATGGCACATGTCATTGCTCTGTGATCCAGTCCTTGTAGTGTTCCGAAAGGCGCTCCTAAAGTTCGTCTGCTAGGAAATGCCCCTCGCGTGTTTTGGTGGTGCGCTTTGCATTCGTTTTTTCTTGTTAATTTGGTGTGCACTAATATTTGCTGTGCGTGGAGTTGCGAGGTGCGTTGTATCGTCGGTGAACACGTTTAGTACCGTGCCCGGCGGGCACGGTGAACTACGGGACGATGCTGCCAACGGTTGGAGCGGAGCGCTTTCCTCGGTACCTACGGAAACGTTGTGCTGTACAAGGTTGCAACAGCAACTCCCGAACGCCTGGTGTTTTACTGCACCATTTTCCTCTCATTGTCACAGGTAACGCGAAACTATAGTACTGTTAAGGGCACAGGGTAAGGCGAAATTTTGAAAAAATGACTTTTTGTTACCTTCGCAATTAGGGAAGTTCAATTCCTTGTGCACATTTTTCATATTCACACTTGCCTTAAAAAGTCTTATTTCTCGCTAAAAAAGCAGTTTTCCCGTAAGCAAGTAGCAAGTGCCCACATCCTCTTAAGAATGTTCTCAGGGTTTATTGTCATTTTTTTCCATCAAAAGCTTCCAGTTTCCCATCAAAATGTTTTTCTGGAACCAGCTCTATTAGGAAATTGCTTAGCAACCATTGCATAGCTGATTTTTCACTGAGGGCAATCCAAAGACCCTGTTGCAGGTTTTTTCAACATTTGCCCTTTGAAGCTGCGCACAAAAACATCTTTCTTGGGCTTCACACTCTAATTATTGCAACATTGGATGCTGTTCTTTTATTAAATGATAAAGCAATGCGTGAGCCAGCATTTTGAAATCATTCAGACCAAAACCTGTTCGCAGCACCACCATCAAGTGGCTTAAAGAGGTTGACCACAAGCAAAATGCTTTGTGAACAGATCTGTACGATGGTGCACAAAATAGTCAAGGAAGGACAGACGACCGGGTGAAAAGCAAAAAAATGACTTTGACAGTGATTATGAAGCTGGTGCTTTTTAAATATATGGCTCCAGTGGTGTTTATAGCAAAAAAGTATTGTTTTTCACCTCTTTTTTTACTTTAAACTCAAATATCTCAAAACAATGTTTTTTCTTACTTAGGTACCATTATTTCCTATATCTTCCAAGACAACGAGCTGATTTTTTCCCCCTGTCATCTATATAACTTGTGACACCTGCTGTACTAGAATTAAAAATATGCACGTAACAGTTTTTTTGGTACATAACTTTTAATACTAAAATAATGCCAAAATTTAGGTACTAACGAACAAAAAATTATTAAAAACAGATTTTTTTAGGAATGTTCATAATTCTATTACAGTTAAAAAAGCACAAAATTTGAAAGAAAATGATATATACGTTATGTAGATACCTTTCTTAGATGCCGAGAAAAATGTACCTCAATATGCCCAAAAATGCATGGGAAGTATAGGGCTTACCCTGTGCCCTTAATACGTGCACGGGGGTTTTGTAAGGGGACGTGGTGGTGCTTCGAAAAAAAAAATGGGTCTAAAGCTTTGTTATGTCACAGGTATCTCTTGATTTCACCTCATGCTGGCTCCGAGCAAGCGGTGTCAATTACTCTAGGACTTCTCAGCGTAGTACAACTCGAATATAAACGAGTCAGTTTAATTGTTTATCTCAGTGTCTTCTCTATTGCATTACAACGCTTGTAGTGCTCGTTGCTTCCCACACTTGTATGCGCAAGCATTATTTCCATCGCCGACCCGCCGCGGTGGCTCAGTGGCTAAGGCGTTGCGCTGCTGAGCACGAGGTCGCGGGTTCGATTCCCGGCCGCGGCGGCCGCTTTTCTGATGGAGGCGAAAAGCAAAAACGCCCGTGTGTACGAGATTTCGGCGCACGATAAAGATCCCCAGGTGGTCAAAATCAATCCGGAGCCCTCCACTACGGCGCGCCTCATCGCCTGCGTTGCGTCGGCGCGTTAAACCCTACAATCTATCTATTTTCATCGCCGTACTCAGTTGTGCTTCTCCGTGCTGCACTGCTGCCAGATCTTTCCTGCTATGTGCTTTTACATACTGCCGTCGCTTTCGTTTGAATTGATCCATTTTTCCTCTTTTTACTTATCTGTTGCGACACTTGCCTAATAATGCAAGCAGGAAATTGCAGGCGTGAATGCTGAGTGAACTTCTGTAGAAACCTATGTCTACTTGATAAGACCGCCGGCACATCTGCGGTGTGCTCGCTGCACTTTCGTGAAGAGGCATTCCTGCGGCCTGGTTTTCTGCGTCAAGATGCAGTGATAGTTCTTTTCTCTTGTTTCGAAGTAGTTTTGCTGTTGACGCTTTCATTGCTCATAATGCTATGTGTTACGGGTAAAGTCAATTTTTCGGCGCGTAAGTAAAATCATAACGCATGTAGTGCCCACGAACATTTTGCACTTATTGTATACGTGATGATTTTGTGCAGTGTGGTAAATTTGTTTTACGTTTATCCTGGAATAAAATTCAAATGCCTTGATTATAGCATGACTATGCGTTATTTCTACTCTTAGAACAGAAGTACACAAAATGAGCAAGCATTATATAACCTTTATCTATACTTAAGGCACGCACGCAACCTGCGTATGTGCGACGCAATTAAGTCCAGCAGTGGCGTTGGTAGAAATTGGTATCGTGGTTAGGAGTGGGCACGTTTTTATATGAAAGGGGGGCCAAGGAGAGTGGTCAAGTGCCATTTTGTGCTCTGTATCCCAAGGCAGAAAAAACAATTCCGGTTGGGGGGGGGGGGGGGGGGCGGTACGTTTGCCACCCACTGCACTCAAAATAAACAACTGATTGCTTTTATACAGCAGTGGAAGGCATGAATACAGAATAAAGGTTCAGAGAAGATGCAAGGTGTTTTTGTAAACACCGAGGGGAATCATGCGACAGTATACTAAAGTACGTTTCTCTAGTCACGAGTAAAAGCTGGCGTTGACTTGAAGCACTCACGCCAAGGGCTCGCCAACTTTCGTCAGGAGGCGATGCAATGATATGAGCCCTCAGCGATCAGAGGCCTGCTAAGGGTATTTTGAAGTCAAATTTTCCCGCTAATGCCACCAAAATGACGTCACTTTCTGATCGGATCTTGCGTCACATCCTGTTTATCTTTTTGTTCCGCCGGAAGTGTTCCCTCCTCACACAGATGGCGCTAAGCCCTATGAGCAGCTTAAGAGCCGCCATTTTCTGAACGTATGGGCTTCTAGAAGCTTCGCTACCAGTTATATTTACCTTGCCGGAACACTCCAATGCGCGACTCACAGCTTGGGTCCGTTAAACGCCGCCATCAACACACCACGAAATGTAAGTTCAGATTCAGCATTCCCTGTAATGTTCGGGCAAGTTCGAAAGCTGGGGCAAGTTAGTTCGAGATAGGAGAGCGAGCCTAAGGTCACGTGCAGGTAAAGGGAAATAGCTGTGCCTGTGGAGGGCCAGAGAAGGGCGACGGAGTGCCGCGGCAGTGGAAGGTAGGCCGCAGCCGCAGTTGAAATACGAGCCACCCGGACAGGTGGGAACAGACGGGGCGAGTGAAGACTAATGGCGACTCCGAGCAACTGGAAGTATCTTCGGTGAATTCCCTTCAGAAAAGCAATCGAGGGGTGAATGCCGGGGACGCAAAATTCAAGAGAAAGGTAAGTCCCAGAACGAGAGGAGGCCGCAGGAGGGTGTCGCCTTTAGCCTGACATTGCTTTCGTTTCGTTGCTGTCTGGCAACACACGATCGAGCCTTTTTGAAGGAGAAAAGAACAAGTTGGTTTATTCCAAGGCAGTATTTAAAGATGTGCGGGAAAAGAGTTAACAAACGAGATGTTCACAGGGCATGCGCGAAGATAAGTTCAGATATCGCACCTGTCGTGATCGGTCAAGATTAGACTGCCGATGTAGTTTTAAGCTTCTCCTGTAATTCCGGTATAGAGTTCACTCTAAACAATGCAGTAGGTTTAAAAGAGCTTTTCCAAAACTTTTAAATTTTGTGGCATCTAAAAGGCCTACAAATTTCCAAATCATGCCCAATGAGGACAACCAGTCGATAGCTGTGCTGGCTACTCAATTCAAGGTAGAATAACTGCAGTACACAGACAATACATTACTACAAGCTCTCAAAATATTACTCCCTTTCCCGAGTTCTAATTCATGCTGTTTTTTCTATGTGGCGCCACAGAACCGATATTGTTGCTTTTGACCGCCATCTTTACGTTTGCAGTAATCTTTTCACATTGCAGAAAGCTATCGTCTATCCAAGACATTGTAGCGAGGAAACACGGCCAACATTTTATGATGCTCGCTGTGCAGTAGTCCGACATGAGTTGTGCCTTGCCTTATATTCTTTTTGACGCTCGCGCTATTATTGAACGCATTGCAGCCAATGAGAATGGAGCGCGCGATGAGGATGAGCTGCTGCGGACGCTCGTTTGTGGTTACTATCGCGGTGTCTGGATTATAAAAGTTTCGCGGTATTACGTGCGCTTTCACACGCGTCGTTTGTGGCGATGACTAAGGGCGTGGGACCAAGACGGGGCAAAGAACGATTATTGCAACGATCGCGTCGAATAAGGAGTTTGGTTCTGGCCGTCGTGAAGCGCGGGTGTGTTTTGGTTCGCTCCCACAAGGCCGGGGCGGTTCGCGATTTTGCCGGCCACACGTCGCGGGCAATGGGTGTTCGTTTCGGGCGGCGAGCTTTGGCGAGCGGCGAGTTGGGTTTTGAAGCGCAAGATCCCGCTCGCCAGTACCCGCTCGACTGCTTGGACTTTCACCCAGCAAGCTCTCCTGACTTCGGACTGCCATGGACAGCTCACCACGGCACAGCCTCGCGTCTACGCTTCACCGTTCCCGTCGAGAACGTCTCCCGGATGGGACATGACGCCAGGATACTGTGTTCGTGATGTGTTTTGTGCGGTCGTCCCAGTCACAGTGGCAGCTCTTCTTCTCCTTCCGTGGTGGCGGAACTTCTCTATTCTTCCACGGCTTCTCTATACTTTTCTCTACCCTATCTTACTCTCCCCTCCTATATTCCCATCGCCCCCGGGCTGGGTTGAATGCAGGTGAGCCCTCAGATGGGCTGAGTAATATCTTCAGTCCACTTCTTTTCCTTTTCTCAACCTCCATCACACACGTCCACTAAATAGTGTGAGGGAAGCCAAGATTGGCGGTGTTTACGCGTCTTGTTACTGCGATACATATTCGCGAGCAATAAGTCACCCTCACATAACAGAAGGCGCAGTCAGGTAAAGCAATGTGTTCTAATATGTCGTCAATGAAGTGTCTTCCAAAGTAAACAGTAAAAAGATAAATAAAAGCGGTCGCCAGCCTGTTTTGCACTGACCGTGACGTGTGAATTCAAAAGGTACTGCCATACATTTCTACCCGTTCTTCTACTGCCCGGTTGAGGAGAAGCAGCAAGGTGTGGCTTAGGTCCAACGCGTAGGGGCTGCAAACCATTTGGACCAATTCTTCTCATGCGCTGAAAAACCCTGCTCTCACCAAGAGCCTGGAGTACGTATCCGCTACTGTGGGTTTTTCCATTTGTAAAAAATACACAGCTATGGTCCATTGATGTCATGTGGCTAAGGCAGCATTTGACGGCTTCGGGAAATACAGCAATACGGAATGCTTTTTGGGCGACCCCCTCGACAGAAGGTACGCTTCTGTGCACACGCATACCCGAACCACACTGTGATTTCTCGTACTGAAACCGAGAGTTGATACCTATTGTCTGAATCGAGTCTTTAGAAATATGTTTTTCAGCCTTGGCAACAAAGGGAGCAAGAACAGATAAAAAGAATGAACCGTCGCTAACTTTCAACTAAGCCCTTATTCGCAGGAACAATGGGTTTTATACATTGAAGCAATATTGCACCACAGTAACGCTATGCCTTTCTCCCGCGTTAGAAAAGGTATTTCCTTTACGCCAAGTGGCCCTCACGAGTTTTGTCCTTTTTTTGCGTTGTTTTTCTTTAAGTACGCGCAACCTATATCCCCAAATCACGCTCCCGTTCTTGTATAGCTATTTTTATATCCTTGATAGCTAAAATTAGGGAAATGTGTGGACTAAATTTTAGATGCAGAGCATCTGATTCCTCGCCTTGTCCCTCCGGCTTCGTCGTCGTTGTCGGCGTTGTCCGCCCCTCCCCCATTCTCCTCGCCGCGCCAGCTGCGCTCTCCGCCGCTCACCCCCTCTCCTCTCCGATAGCGAACGCTCTCTCGCGAGGGGCATTGGATTGGATTCGATTCGATTGGCTTGGATTGGATTGGCTTGGCTTGGCTTGGCTTGGCTTGGCTTGGCTGGGCTTGTATTGGATAGGATTGGATTGGATTGGATTGAAGTGGATTTTGTTGGATTGTGCTGCGTCATAGCCGCGGGAGACGCGCTGGGGCCGGCGCATGTGCAGTACTCTCTCTTCCGCGGTTTCCTCTCCTTCGGGCGCGCTGCGCATATAACCGGTGTGCCGTTCTCCGGCGAAGCAACATCCACGCTTGGCTCAAACACCTAGGGTTCACGCCGCTTTACAAGTACGCCAACGTCGTCATCGAATGGGACCGGCTTGCGCAGTCCCCTCAACGTTATGCGCGCTATAAAACGCGGTCCCTTCGCCGCTTCGCCTATGCGTCGCATCTACACAGGGGTTCCCGCGAGGGGAGGTGTTTGGTTTTGTTAGTTATCAATTATGTTTCCTCGAAATATTGTTTGATCTAACCACGCGCAATCGCTCCAATTCACATTATTTATTGTCATTCCTCAATTGCGAATAAAATTCACTCACCTGCCGCGGTGGCTCCGTGGCTAAGACGGAGCACGAAGACGCGGGTTTCATTACCGGCCGCGGTGGCCGCGTTTCTTATGAAGGCGGAAAGCAAAAACGCCCGTGTATCCAAAATGTTGGTATATGTTAGAGATCCCCAGGTTCCAAAAATAATTCTGGAGCCCTTCACTACGGCGCTCCTCATCGCCTGCGTTGCGTCGCCGCGTTAAACCCAACAATATAAAAAAGATTAGAAGTCATCATTGACCACGTACGTCATTTACTTATTTATTTATATTACCTTGTTGTTACAATAACAGCATTTCAGAGGGGGGAAGAATAAAGAACAAAAAGTACACAAGGAAGAAGATATCCGACAAAAATTCCCGACACATAAAAATTTAAACAACACATATAAACAGCTGAGATAATTTTAAGTATTTGAGTATTCGAATTTTATTTCCTGGCAAAAATTTCGACAAGATATATTTGAAAACAATAGTTTCTGGCATGGTTGCAATGGTGCCTGATACGTATTTGCAGTCCTTGCTGGTTGCGGGAGAGCAGGACTATTGGTACGGTCACGTGTTTCAGTGGGGCACGTTAAGCTTTTGTGAACGATCGGGACGAGATTAAATGATTCACGCAGGTTCAATTTGATGAGGGAGCAAATAAGGGTTGTGTTAAAATATTTCACACGAAAGAAGAATTCCAGACTGCTTCTGACGAGTAGGGAATAATGGGACGTCGTTTTGATGAGAGTTACTCCAGCTGTATAACAATAGTAACGAAAAAAACAAGCTGCGCCGTTTTGTTCGGCTTAGACTGCGTGTGTTTCTGGCTGCTCACACGTAATTGTTGTCACCGCCCATTGCGGGAACGGATTACCAAGGATAAATCCATTTAAAGCCTCAGAAAAAGGCACGTATTTTTGCGTATTTTCGAAAAATGTCAGAGACAAAAAAACGTGTAGTAGCACCCTAAGTTTTCGGAGATGTTTCATGACTGTCATATAGTGAGGAAGCAAAGCCATGCGAACATGAAGCAGGTAATGGAAGTGGGTAACTCTGGGCAGCCTAAATGAGTAATAGAACAAAGTAGGCGTCGTCAGCACGGATTCACTGAATCACAAGAATGCCTTGAACTTTTCGCGCACACACGTCATATCCAGAAGTTATGCGCCTATGTTTGTGGAGGCGGCGTTTTCGACTTAGTAGAGAAAGAAAAAAAATTCAACCCTGTTTAACCAATGTCATTTCTGCTGTAACAGCTAATCGGTGTGCCTGTCAAGTCGCCCCGAATGTCAACCGGCGCTCACCCGAGAACGGCACCACCGTTGCCGCGCAAATTCTACGGTTCGGCAAAGGAATCGACGGATAAACGTCAGTAAAAGGATTCTCCTTCATTCCGCCCTACCCTCGCGGAGGGAGAGGAACCCGCTCCATCAAGCCACTGTGGCCTCTATCGGTGGGTCTGGCAACACGTTTTTCGAGGCATGGCCCGCCAGTAGCCGATCGCGGAGGCCATGTTTGAGGCCGCCTGCGTCACTCCAACAGCAGCCCGGCTGTTAAAAAGGAGAGACCTAAAATGAATCCGTTCGGGGAAGCACGGTTCCACTTCGATAGATGGGAAGTAGCTGAGAGGGTATCTGAACTTAGAGCGCTATTTATTACCGCGGCACTGTTTCACGTTGCATAGACGATCTGTAAGAGTGGTCTACGCTCACAGAGGCTGCAAGAAGCGACCGACTACGTGCTGTGTAAAACCGGAGTGCTACATTCACCCTCTCAGCACTTCACCGACGGAAGGAGTTCAATCAGAGTGACGAGAAGCAATGTCTCGCTTTTGCACACGGTATGCCATGAACCAAAATGGCAAACATTTGTTTGCTGACCGGTGCGGCAGGGCAATGTTTTAGCATTTTATAATGCAGCACTTCTTTTACTGTGGAACGAGTGCGCTAATGTATCAGTCTATCGCTTTCGAAGAGAGCATTTCACTAGCCTACTTGGGCAAACCGAGAATTTATAAGCTGAATCCTAAAATGAAAATTTCGAAGATTTATACTCACAATGCACAAATAAAGGACCCTTTTCATGAAATCCACATACGTCATGGTAGCAGTCGGTTGAGTGGCGCGGCTCAAAGCAGCCCTTCTTCGTGTTCTTCTATTTCTTCTTCACCTCATTTCTTATGTGCACGCTGAACAGGGTGATTTGGCTGGTCATGGCAAAATTCATATTGGTACAGTATAAAAATTCTGTATGGAATAATTTCCTAAAAAAAAAAACTCACAAGTAAACGTTGGATATAAACGTGAATAGATGGTCTTAAAATCAGCCAGCCTGCGCGCATAACAATGATGACAGATGCGCTCATAATATCTTGGCGCGCTTCCAACAGGAAACTGCCCCAAAGAAAACACTGTGAAGCGGCGAATTCGGAACATGCAAACCCAAATATGGCGAAAAGTAAAACCGCCCGTGCGTACGAGATTTCGGTGCAGGTTAGAGATCCCCAGGTTGTCAAAATTATTCCGGAGCCCTCCAATACGGCGCGCCTCATCGCTGCATTGCGTCGCTGCGTAAACCCTCCAATGAATGAATGAACACTAAATACCTATGATTGTAGAATTCGGCACGGTTCGCTCTCCGCATGTTCACGTGCGTTTCTTGAGCGGTAAGTGCGCTAGCGGTGTAACATAGTGGTGAGAGCTATGCAGTTTAGCATTCTAGTTCCTGCTTGACACGTGACGCCATGACGTAGTTTTTGCTACGTCACATCTGCCGTTGTCGTCAACCTTTCGCGCTGCATGTCGGGAAGTGTCCGGGAAATTTAAAATCGAGGCTTGGCTGTGCTGCCAGTAATCATAATCATTACCGCATGGCGCCATCTACGAACGAGCGGCAGAGGTTCATCTTCCGAAGCGTGGCCTCCGCGATTTGCTGCCGGCGGCGCGCCGTTGCTGTAACATCGGCTGTAAGTAAGTTGTTCGGGATATTAGTGAACAAACACATCAAGTGGAGAACTATACTAACTCGGGTAAAGATTTTTATTACATTACTTAGACCACGTCCATTTATGGTAGACTGGAAGTCTCTCTGTACGTTTGTATATGCAAGCATGCATGCCAATAAACGGCACCAGCACGTGTACCTTGCACGTGTACCCGGAAGAAATACCGATAGCCATTTGGACAGTATACACTTTAGACGCTGAAGTATACGACGTCTCTACTAACAGTATCGCGGTAGAAGTTACGCCAAACGTTTCAAGTAGTGTTGCCATGTCATCTACTTTATCTGTCAAAGACAGCACGTTTAAAGGAGAAAAAAGGAAACGACATAGGGGGTATTTTCGTGTTTACTAATGGTTGGATTTCGGTCGGTTGAATTCCCATAATTTGGTTCTTGCTTGGAACGCACGGAATATGCGTTCCGTGCGTTACAAACAACATGTACGAGATTTTTAGAAACAAAACCGGAAAACGTGTTGTGTTTTGGAACCATGCGTGACTACAAAAAAGAATACTGCTGTGCAATGGATTCACCTGTGCATCACCCCGGGCATATATGTCTACGTCAAAAATTCAAAGCCCCAGTAACTACCCTAATGGCACCAGTAACTACTTCTACCTTTCACCTGCATTGGTGTGCGGTAACCTTTTTATTAAACGTCGCACACAGGGTGCGAAGGCCGAGTTTTCGTCCTCAGCACCCGCCCGCGCCAGGGAAAACGACCTTAGGCTAAGCGTGCCGCGGTGCGGCGGAAAACGGCGAAACAGCCTCTTCGCAATTACGCTCTCTCCGGGCGATTGGAACGGCCGGAGCAACGGCGCGCCGCCGGTAGCCGTTCGCGGAGGCCACGACCGAAGCACCCTATTTGGGTGGATTTTACCTCTTTATTCCCAGTGGCGCCATCTGTCGAACTGTCAGCGACGTGCAGTTTATTGATCAATGTCTTCTTAACTAATTGATCACTTACTTGTTCTTGTAACCTATGATGTAGGCGGACTCAGCACAAGCAGAGGCGGTGAAAACAAGGTGACTTTTCCCCACCGGGATCGCACCTGCGTATCTCGTGTTATCAGCCCGACGTACATCACATTGCGCCACCGACGCCAGGTAGGATTCGTACTCAAAGCGTTGGGCGTGATCTTTGCACTGCGCCGTTACCGCGGATTTCGCCGTTGTTAGCGGGCGGGCCCAGTGCTGGGAAACGAGCGCCTCAATTGAAATAGGCGGCAGACGTGTTTCCACCGCTGCAGACACACATCATGCTTACAGCAGCGTTGTTCCCACGGGCGCTGCTGTGCCTAATTCGCGCTGTATGCTTGGAAGTGGGCGGATAATTTGAAATTTTCTCACCCTTGTGTTTTTGCAGGAATGTGTTCAGAAAACACACTAAAGAACAACCTATATCTTCGGGATCTGCTCAAACGCCAGCAAAAATTCTACGGTAAAAGCAATGGAGTAACATCTTCTAACCAACCCTAGGTTAAGAAATCATTGTAATGACTGAATGTTCGGCACAGAGCGGGATATTTAGCGAAAGAAAATAACTATATTCGTCCCAAATTTGTTTTATTATACGCGAAATGTTTCAAGCTTAGCGGCCGCCTTTCAAGAGAAGTTGATGCCATTCCTCCTAAGAGCGATCAGTTCTTGCTTTACTATTCTGAGGTTTCCTTAGAAAGTGCTTAGAACTTAGAACCTACTGCTTAGAAAGTGAACGCCAAGGAGCGTGTCACACAATAAAAATACCACAAATCTGCACTAGTCTTAAATGCTGAATTGAGGCATTTGAAGGAATTTAATATCTTATCAAAAGTCATACTTTTTTGGGTGGAGCGTGCAAGCAATACTTCGTGTGAAACAGGGGGTTGCCCCTTATAGACTGACAATCGTTTTCGGTATTGTTCAGGCAATGCACGAGAATCTTGATTATTGCAAATTTCGCTATTACGCTCTTCGCGTTTTCGCATGGTCGATGAATTATCCCATTACGAGAATCCTGGCGAACGGACATGGGTACAGATCCTCCAATTAGCATTCAGCGTTGAAAGTTTTACCAATGTGTTGCGGACCTTTTATGTGTTTCGAAAAATATTATAGCAGTCAGAGGCGGCTTCGACTCTGTTTTCTTACTGGAGGCGCGGGTAAAGCAATCGTGCACTTTTTGACAATTAGTGAAGAAAAATTCTCTGTTTGCATCCTGTACTACGAAACGGCCTGTTTGGCAGCCGGCTTCCATACAGGCTGACAGCGTAGACTATTCATGACGAAAGGATGTAATGATGATGCTGAATAAATCTTTATTTGTAGAGCTGGTGCAGATGTTAGGGCACCCACCTGGTGGGGGGCTTCCCTATTCCGGGATACCCTGAGCTCGGCTGGCGGTCCAGGCCCTCTTCACCAGCTCACGCTGGATCCCAAGGTCCGGGCTGGTCAGGCGGTTCACCCACTGGTTGTAGGAGGGGGAGGTTACTGGGGCAAGGCCTGGGGTCTTCTCGCACTCCCAAATCTGGTGGTACAGTGTACCGGGCGTTGGACAGAAATTGCAGGTAGACGGGTATTGGGTGGGGCACATCGCATGGAGTAGGGTTCTGTGGGGGTACGTATTTGTCTGTTGTCTTCGAAGGGTGGTGGCTTCGGCTCTTGCTAATTGGGAGTGCGGAGTCGGAGAGGTTCTTCGGCCTTGACGGTAATAAATGAGAATGTCAGCATACCTGATAGGCGGTTCTGTTTTAAGGGCCACAAGCGGTGTTTGTCCCTCTATGGTAATGGCCCGGTGTATAAGCGCGCGGGCAGCGGCGTCAGCCGCCTCATTACCTTCGAGAGATTCGTGTTCAGGTATCCAGATGAGCCGCGTTTCAGGTATGTGGGCAGTATTCTTAAGAATTTGAAGTGCCGTTTTGCTGATGCGGCCTCGTTGGTAACTGCGGCACGCCGCCCAAGACGTGAAAAAAAAATATCGTTTGCTTTTGGCGTCCACGGAAGGCAAATGTAATTCTCGGCCGTACTGCTATATTCTCGACTGAATATTTAAAATTTTATAACACCCGCTTTTCGGATGAATATTTTGGGAAAGGCTTGCCCATTGCATTTTTAAACGTTACTTTTTCTAAGAATATTACGATGCCATTGGCACGTGGAATCACAAAGTCAGAAAATGTTTGTACGGCGGAAGGCCCAGAATATTGACCAACCTTTGGTAAAGCCAGAGGTTTTACTGAACAGCAACCTAGCGACTATGATGCCCTAGCTCGGTAGATTTATGAGTCAATTTCCATCGGAATCATTTTGCGCTTACATAATGGGGACTTAGTGGTAGATTTTTCCCATGCTCCACAACACTGAAGGACTCAGGCACAGAAGCTAGCCGCAATGTCCTTTTCGCAGTCGTTCACACTTCATAACCCAAGGCAGGTAAGAAGGCAGCACGGCTAGTATACCAGTTTCGGCGTGCATCACTATCAGTGCACTTGGAGCTTGTGGCGCCTCTAGCGGTGGCATTTGTATATTGAATGTTTGTTTTAGCGCCTCTTAATTTCTGACCACCTAATCACAGCTCATCCTTGTGAAAAATCAACAAAGTCCACCAATCGCAAAAACACAGCAAAATGGCACCCCAAAGTTTGTTTTTACGAAGGCATTCCACGAAGGAAGATTAGCTTTGCGTAGATTCGTATTTATGCATCGTTTAGCCTCGCGGGCTCCGAGCACAGTGACA
Organism: Haemaphysalis longicornis; assembly: GCF_048455015.1. Classification (NCBI taxonomy): domain Eukaryota; kingdom Metazoa; phylum Arthropoda; class Arachnida; order Ixodida; family Ixodidae; genus Haemaphysalis; species Haemaphysalis longicornis. Next base: position 150,442,516 of record NW_027526460.1, on the reverse strand, counting down.
GTGGACAGCGACCATAAGCTTTTTAAATCATAAGTTATTCTAACAGCTTCGCTCTATAGCAAATTGTAAGTATTCCTTTCCGCAGTTAAAAATCCCAAGAAATTGCGCAGCGCGCGCACGCGATCGCAGGCTTCGCGGCGTCCACCCTGCAGTTAAAGGAGCCATGAAGACAAAATACAAGTTGGGTTTATTAGAAAGACTGCTTAATCCCGATAACAATGATACCAATATCATCACAATCTTCGAACATACAACGGAGATATTAAAGAAAACGTGGGAAGCAGTCGCGACCCCCTAGCCAATTTCCCGCAACTTTTGTATGACGTCACGGAACCTTGTTTGTGCGATTGGCGGCCGCCTAACTGACCTGTCGCGACGACACATGACTGGTCGTCTGTAATGGGGCCTCTAGTTCCATTTGACCACATCACTTGAATGCTAACGTGCAGTTAACGCACTGAAAATCATGTTTTATTGTTGGCCCGTATGACGTCATTCTTGCTCATAACACGTCACTGTGGCGCAAAATTCTAAAGTTTTTAAATACTTCTTGCTTTTTTTTCGTTAAAAAACATCTTTTGTGGCTGTAATGGAGCTGAGTGAGATACTGAATCCTAGTTCTTTCAAATTAAACAAAGTTGTATTTTCTCTTCATGGCTCCTTTAACAAAGGCAAGAAAATGCAGAGTGCTCGTTTGTGCGTTGATCGGGTTGACCGCACAGCGTCCTCGGTGCCGGTTTATCCAACCAAGCAAACCAACGTAGGGAAATTGGCCAAGGTTTAAAAAATGGGGTTGATACCTCTTCCATTGGAACATGTAAAACACAAAAGTGACATCTACCTTTTTTTATTTATTTTATTTACAGTATACTGCGGTCACGGATACAAGCACTTGTATGCTTGCATACAAGCATACAAAGCATACAAGCATACAAGCACTTGTATGCTTTCGTGAATGGATATGAACTTGGACATCGCTGTTCTATTTATATTTCGGCGGCGTGGCAACGTTTTTTTTTCAGTACCCTAAGGGCCCTTCAGGGCAATACATAGGGGGGGGGGGGTGGTTGGAAGGGGATTTGATTATCCCCAGATTTGATTACCACAGAATCAAAAAAAATAAAGACAAACAAATGTTACAATTGTGAACACAAAAAAAACATCGGAAGATAAGGGTACACAGGCAGGAAGAATTATACAGCACTTTCCGCTTGAAGGTGACCGAGTAAAGCGGCCTCAAATAAAGATGCATCCGCTAGGGATGCTATCCTGGTTGGTAGATGGTTCCAGTCATTTATTGATAGCAGGAGGGGAGATGATTTGAATTTTTATGTCCGGGCAAAAACTGGTGGCACCTTGTGCGCATGATCCACACGTAACGAGATGTGATGTGCTGTAAAAATATGTTTTGAAGAAAATAGCGAGCCGTTGTAATACAGTGAGTGGAAATAAACAGAACGAGATAATTTACGACGCACGTTAAGGTTTAGAAGACCTACAAAATTTTTAAGGGCCGATACACTTTGGTCTCGAGAGAAAGAACGCAAAATAAACCTTGCAGCCTTGTTCTGGACTGCCTCCAGTAGGTTAGTCAAATTATCTGGATGAGGATTCCAGATGATCGATGCGTATTCTAGTGAAGACCGGATCAGAGTAGTGTACGCATGAAGCCTAGTATCAGCATTGGCTAAAAATAAACTTCGGTTAAGGAAACCTAATTTTTTCACAGCCTCATTGGTAATTGAGTCTATATGAGCTCGCCATGACAGATCAGACGTTAAGAAGATGCCCAAATAATACGGTTTTGTTACGCTTTCAATAACAGTGCCGTTTACTACATGAGAGTTTGTAGGGGTTCTGGAAAGCACAGCAAAATGTCATGTGATTTGTTTTTTCGGTATTTACTTGCATTTGCCATCTCTCGCACCACTCAGTTAGCTTAGTTAGGTTATCCTAAAGATCAGTAACATCATCTGGGGTAGATATCTGCCTATACAAAACACAGTCATCAGCAAAAAGCTGTATAATTGAAGTCATGTTCGTGGCAATGTCATTTATGTAGACCAAGAAAAGCAAAGGACCCAAGACAGAGCCTTGGGGAAAGTCAGATTTAATGCATGTGGTCTTTCAAACACAGTTATCTATTATTACTGATTAATAGTGTTCCGATAAGAATTCCTTTACCCAGCTAGTTACGCTCCATTCAAGTTCCAAGGCAGCCAATTTCAGGATTAGACAGCTGTGATGCACACGATCAAAGGCTTTCGAAGGCACGATCAAAGGACCGGTCAATGAAAACCGCATCGATATATTTCTTGGTATGTAAGGCTTCATGAATGTCTGTTACTAATTCGAATAACTGAGTTTGACATGGCCGTTTATTCCTAAAGCCATGCTGATTTTCGAAAAGCAAGTTATTCACATGTAAATGTGACATTAAATGGGTGTAAATGATGTGTTCGAGCAATTTGCAGCATATGGAATTTAAAGAAATTGGTCTGTAGTTGGAGCGAGACTTTTTATCGCCAGATTTAAACAAAGGCTTTACATAAGCAAGCTTCCAATTGTCTGGAATGCATCCAGTGTCTAGAGGTTGCTGGAATACTAGCGAAAGTAAAAAGGCTGAGCATGGAGATGTTCTTTTCAGAAGGTTTGATCCGATGCCGTCAGGACCTGGACTTGAGCTTGGTTGCAATCTGTCGATTGCGCGAACGATACTATTTATAGTAATTGTGATAGGCTGCGCTGGGTGGATGATCAGTGTGTGGGCTACGTTGCAGGATTCATCGTTTGGGGATTATAGAGTAAAAACATTGCACAATTGTTCATTAAATAGAATAGTGCATCCACCAACGGGAGAGCAGTTCCGTTACTTTGCTTGAGCACATGAGTCGTTTGCCAGTCTTTCGGGTTAACAGTTCGCCAGAATTTTTTAGGGTCGGACTTTAGTAAATTAGGGAGAGTGAGATTAAAATATTGGTTTTTATCTGCTTTCAAGGTGGCATCGAATAAAGTCGCTACGTGCTTATAGGTCTGCCGAGCCTGAGGTCTGTTAGATCTTTTTGCCTTCCTATACGCCCTTTTCTTTCTGCTTAAGCACCTCTTTGTGCTTACAGTGAACCAAGGAGCATTAGTTCTTGTTCTAATTGTGGGTTTTGGAATGCAAGCCTCTTCTATCTCTCCCAGTTTATCACAAAATATTACCCAGTTTTGCTTGGCAGTATGGCTTGTAAAATTTGTTTGGAAATGCGATGAGAATTTGGACAATAATCGAGTCATTTTGTCGGTATCGGCCTTTTGATAGTTACGAATGTACTTTGCGGATTTGGCATTTATCGGGAGTGGCAGGAAGAGCAAGCAGTGCACAAAACAATGGTCACTCACTTCTTCCAGAATGCAGCTTTCGTATTGATAGGCTGATTTATGAAAACTAAATCCAAAATATGGTTACCGCGTGTCGGAGCATGCACAAGTTGCGTTAAATGGAACAGCTTTAATGTACAAAGAAACTGTGCACATTCCTATCGACTAGATTGTGGGCTTGGGGAAGACGTTTGCAAGTCAATATCTGGGTAATTAAAGACAGCGCCTAATATAATAATGCATTGTGGAAATCTGTCGCCAATTTTTTCAAGTGAATCGTGCAAATGATCTACGAAATCGGAGTGGCTGCCCGGTGGACGACAGCAGACACCAATCGCATATGTTAATTCAGAAAATCTCATTGTCACCCAAAGCAGTTCAAGAGGAGTGTCAAGAGTGAAAATCGTGGGCAGATTATTACTTTTTACTGCTATGACTACGCCTCCTCCTCGAGAAGCAACCCTGTATTTTCAAAATATTGTCACGAAGCCAGGGCCGACGCAGTTGTTTATTGAAACAAGTTTATTGGAGAAACAAGTTTATTGGAGCGAACTTATGCTCCCCTAACAACTCAAAAGAATACAGAGGCGGCGAAGCAGCGGTCAACAAAGTGACGTGCGTCGGTGAACGTCGCAGAATCGAATACCCCGGCGTCCGCTCTGCAGGCTTTTTATCTTCCGGCGCGCGTGGTCCTCTAACCGTCGACTGGCATCGAGAACATTGTAGATCCAAGAAGATTATTCCGGGCTGTTCACGTTGGATCGGAATGCTCTCCCTATAAGAACAGATAACACATGCGGCACAGAAAGAAACAATGGAACACGCGCTTCCCTTGGCACAGAGATAACACATACCGGCGCAGCTGGGCGGTAAAAGCAAAACACAATTAAACAAACCCAATAGCCGCGTTTACATGAATGCGACAGATTGCGATAGCAGCGCGTCAGATTTCCTAGCGCATCACAAGTAATGCGATGCGCTAGCGTTTACATGTAGCGCATTACCCCTGGTGCGATGGTGGCGCCATACGGTGTTGCACATCGAAGGTAAAGCAGCATTTCTGGCGCTTCCAAAGCTTCCGGAACGGCTGGTTCTGATCTTTTTTCACGAGTAGCATTTTCTGGCGCCTTACACTCGATTTAGACGTTTTTAATTGCAAAGCTGCGTTTGCAGGGCTTACTTTTCTTGTCGACATAATTTCTAATGCGATGCGCTCGCGTTTACATGCACTTCGAAAGTCGACTTACGCGTCTCAATCCACCCCGGTCTGGCGCATTTATGCGACGCTCTTTCCTAGCGCATTAGCCCCATTTACATGGATGCGATGCGCTCGAAAATTGATGCGATGCGATGCGATGCACCACTTGTCGCATTCATGTAAACGCGGCTAATGCATGGTTCGCGGCAATATAGTGAAACTATTTGATAGCGATCATTCTTTGTTCTCGATGCTGTCTGAGAGCCAGGTTTCGGTGCCAAGTATGATTTCAGCTGAACACAGACATGCCATTGCTTCTACAATATCAAGCATGGGAAGTAAGCCGCGGAAATTTGCCAGAACAGAAACTTCGCGCTTTGGGCTATCTATGGCTGGAGGATCAAGTCCACGCTTCTTTTGAGGTGCCCGTAAAATAGAGGGACCAGCATTCGACGATGCCAACTGAACAACCCGCCAGGAAGTAGGATCGTAACGATAATTTATACCATTCAACTGAAGCTTGTTAAAGCGGATATAATAACGCTCAATATTTGCATGGTTACTCTGGGCAAAGTCCCGCAGCTTTTTCCGTTCCAACTGAACTTTTTGCGAGAAATCGTCTTCAAGCCATACTTTCGGCTCTAAGTCTTTTTTTAACATAGGACCATTCCAGAGAGCACCAGATTTAGTCTTAAAACGCAAAAACTTGACAATTATTGGCCGTGTGAAGTCTGGACGGGGCTGGCCGACACGATAGGCACGCTCGATATCATTAGGCTCCAGCGTCATCTTCAACTTAGTCGCGAAGAACTCCCGTACAATACGTTCGGTCGACGTATATTCCTCCTTTTCTTCTTCAGACAAGCCCTTGATAATAAGGTTGTTCCTTCTCATCTGATTGTTTAGGTCGTCCACTACATTAACTAGCTCCTCATTTGCTCGTGAAATAGATACCTTCACCTTCTCCACCGAACCACCTACAGTAGTAACATCTTTCTCAATCTGGAGTACGCTTGCTAGATTGGTTTCAATGACAGCAACTCGGGTCTTAATGTCGTTATTGCCTTGTTTCATTTCTTCTAAAACAGCAGCCGTGTCTGCATGCTGTTTGTTAGCTTCTGACATGAAGTCCCGAAGTAGCGCCAACGTCCTCAATCTTTGGCCCTGGGTTTGTTTAAACGTCTCCAGCGCAAATCAAGAGCGAGGCGATGCTCATGAAACCAAGGAGTCTACATGGTTTAGGGCTAAGCGCTAGAATCAATCTGGATGCACCGACAGGGTGAGCGATACATTTTCTAACTTGTGGCAGGCAAGAAAGGTGCCAATTTTAGCGCGGTACAAGCTTACATCAATATCCATCTTGCCGATGTAGCACAGCAGACACGAAGATTGAAACTCTCACTTTTTCAACGTAAAAAAAGGCAGGGGATCAACGGACACCAAACATTCAGAGTATTCGACTAGACTAGTAAAAAATGCATACCTATAACCGAGAGAGAACACGTCTTAGCGCCTGCACAGCGTGGCCGCAATCCCGAAGGGTCGAGGCAGCTTCGCTCCTTTTGTAGTGTCCTTGGGCGCTCTTTCGGCGATGACGTCAAACGGAAGGGCCAGTCGTTAGATAGTGAAGGGTGATTTGATGCAGGATACGACGAATGGCTCGTGGCAGTTATCTCGATGAACAGCAGCCATGCAATGCAGAGGCACCGCACGCACGAGTAGAACGGAGACATATAACCGAGCAAGAACACGTCTTACCGCCTGCACAGCGTGCCGCAATCCCGACGGTTCGCGGCAGCTTCGCTTCTTTTGTAGTGTCCTTGGGCGCTCTTTCGGCGATGATGTCAAACAGAGGACACAGGCGTTATATTGTGAAGATTGACTTCATGCAGGATACGACGAACGGCTCGTGGCAGTTATCTCGATAAACAGCAGCCATTCAATGCAGAGGCACCGCACGCACGACTAGAACGGAGACCTATAACCGAGCAAGAACATGTCTTAGCGCCTGAAGGCATCAACGGTAAACACTGGATTGCACGCGCCGGAGCATTGCGGATGTCCGACTGAAACCACAGACGCTCGCAAACCATCAGTGCAAATGAAACTAAACCGGTTGTCAGCTAATCGTTCAGTGAAAACACGGTCCGCTGCAGTGAAAGGAGCAGCTGTCTGCGCCGCGAGCGCGAAGTTCGCAAGTCGGCGTCGATCTTACCCCGCGGTCGTTGCCTTAAAGGCTTCTCCGCAGGTTACGTTGCGCGTCCCCAGTACACATAGGGACTGGGATCGTGGCGCCAGCTGTGGGCGCTCATTAGCGTCGCTTCGCCTCTTCTAGACGGCAGCACATTCTGAAGAATAGAATAGGACTTTATTTCACATCAGTTGCATGATGTAGGAGACCTGCGGAAAAAGCTGAAAGAAGTCAGCTTGACAAGGCCGCAGGCCCCCTCATTGGCATGACACATAAAATTCGCGATGACATGATATATAAAATTGGCATACATGGGCATGATACATAAAAAAGGCATGATACACAAAAAGGGCAATAAAACAGCCTTTTTTTCGAAATGAAAGAAAAAAAACCCACGAAAGATCAGTATCATTAGTGTTAGGCACGCTGCCTAACACCAAATGATAACTACGACATTCGACCCATTATCATTAAACTTACGCACTTCAAAGACAAGTCAAAAATTCTTTCAGCTGGACCAAAACTTAAGGGCACTTCATTCTCTATTCGCGAGGATTTCTCTGAACGCACACGACTAGCCCGAAAGAAGCTTCGAGCACACGGCAATCAGTCAAATGCTTCCTTCAAAATATGATTTGATCGGCTCACAATAGGCGACAAACATTTCATGTACAATGGCGAATCCGATAGCATCGTTGAACTGAAATCATAGCGGTCCAAGAGTGCATCCACGCCTTTACCTCGGCGATCCCCAGAGTCATCATGTCCGACTATTCCTACCTACAACCTCACGTTTCATACTATGTCTGCCATCCTCACAAACGTACGCAGCTTTTTGCCGAAAAAGGAGGCTGTGGAGGCCCTTCTTGATGATAACTGCACAGACCTCGCTGTTTTCACCGAATCCTGGTTGACCCCCGATGTCGACAATCACGAGCTTCTTCACAGCACTTCGTTGTTTACCATGTACCGACGCGACAGGGTTGGTCGGAGAGGTGGAGGCGTTCTAGTGTTTGTGAAATCCAGCATAGAATCCAACCTCGTAACTACGAGCTGCGAACACGAAATTCTCTGCATCCGTATATCTCTCCCTACATGCACGAACATCTTGATCGCCTGCTACCGGGCCTCCGACTGCGACCGTTCCTTCATTGAAGATATTTCCTCCGTCGTCTTCGATTTGGCTACCCGCTTCCCACGGGCAAACTTAATACTTTGCGGAGATCTTAATTTCCCTGATATTGACTGGACTAATTTCACGGCCCACACACAGCAGTCTAGGGACTTCTTAGAATTTGCGCTTCTTTATAATTTTACACAATCAGTCAATGAACCAACTAGAGGTTTGAACACGCTTGACCTTATCCTCACTTCAAACCCGGAACTTATCAATCTGTGTCGTGTGCTAGCGGCCTAAGCGATCATAGCATTGTACTGTTCAACATTTCGAGTCGCATACCAAGGCGCCAACCTCTTAATAAGTACATCCGTGACTACAATAAAGCTGACTTCTCTCTTATTAACGAAGAACTTGAACAATTCTACCTCGCATTATACCAGAGTGCGTTTACCAGATCGGTGAATGAAAACTGGCTGTTGTTTAAAAATAAAATCTTAACCCTAGTTGACCGCCATGTCCCCCTCGTCTGCATTCGCGGTGATGCGGATAGGCCCTGGTACTCCAATACCATAAGGAAATTATCACGTAAGAAAAAACGCCTCTTCCGGGCGGCAAAGAAATCTCCCTCTCCCTCTAAATGGGAAAAATATCTTCACAGCTTACACGAATACACTGCAATGCTTAGGCGCTCTAAACAGAAATACTTCCACAATGACCTCTGGGATATCCTACGCACAAAACCGAAGAAGTTTTGGAGATTACTTGGCACGAAAAACGCCCACTCCAACAGCATCCCTCTCGTTGACTCGGACGGCTCGCAAACCCCGAAGGATCAGTGTCCTAATGTCCTTAACTCCTATTTCACATCTGTATTCACTTGTGAACCTAGCCACGATACCCCCACTTTACGACGCTCGGACTATAGCGAGATGCCTCCCATTGAAATAACTACAGAGGGTATCATAAAACTCATCAACAACCTGCAGTCCTCTAGTGCTCCCGGTCCGGACAATATTCCAGCAAAGATATTAAAGGCTACCAACACAGCATCGAGCCGCTTTCTCCAAATTATTTTCACCCAGTCAATTTCTGAAGGCACCATTCCGGACGATTGGAAACTGAGCAAAGTTACACCAGTCTTCAAATCCGGCCATAAATCCGACCCATCCAACTATCGCCCCATCGCGCTAACCTGCATCGCATGCAAGCTACTAGAGCACATAATTTATTCCCATACCGCTGCTCACCTGGACAATAAATTTTTCTCCTTTCACAACCAGCACGGGTTCCGCCGGGGTTTTTCATGTGAAACCCAGCTTTTCCAGCTCACTACAGACCTCAACCTCAACCTAGATTCTTCTTTTCAAACAGATGTCATCTTTATTGACTTTTCCAAAGCTTTCGACCGTGTCCCTCACCAAAGACTCATTAGTAAACTCTCTTGCCTTTGCCTGCACCCGCTGATATTATCGTGGATTAGATGCTTTTTAACAGATCGCTCCCAGTTCACCACCGTCGCCGGACGTCAGTCGCGCACAACCACGGTAACGTCTGGGGTACCGCAAGGCTCAGTCCTCGGCCCCCTTTTATTTTTAATCTACATTAATGATTTACCGTCTGGCATCTCCTCCTCCATCCGGCTTTTCGCAGACGACTGTGTTCTGTACAGGAAAATTTCTAGTAAAAATGATCAGCTCCTTCTCCAAAACGACCTAATCCACTTAGAAAACTGGTGCTCGCTATGGATGATGCAACTAAACGTTTCGAAGTGTAAATTCATGCACGTCACCCGCAAACACTCTCCCGATCGCTTTACATACTCGGTTACCTCAACTGACTTATCACGGGTGGAGACCTACCGGTACCTCGGTGTCCTTTAAACAGCAAACTAACCTGGTCTGACCACATCCAAAAACTTGCAGCCGATGCCTCTAAGATCCTCGGGTACATCCGGAGATCGCTATCATGCTCACCTGCTCGAGTCCGCCAACTGGCATACACTACCTTTGTACGCGCAAAGCTTGATTATGCTTCAGCAATTTGGAACCCCCATCAAACGTATTTGACAAATTCTCTTGAGTCTATTCAAAATCGTGCTGCCCGTTTTATTTCTTCTACGTACGGCTTTTCTTCGAGCATCTCAGCTATAAAGTCGTCCCTCGGTCTCCCCACACTTGTTTCTAGGCGGAAAATAGCAAGGCTCTGTCTTTTTCATAAACTATATTATACATTTCCTGACATGCACACTTCATTATTGCTACCCCCGCTGCGCACCTCACGCCGCCTACATAACTCAATGAGCAAGCAGCGCCTGTATGGCTCCACAAATTCGTTCAACAAATCTTTCCTTCCTATCGCCATAGAGGAGTGGAATAACCTGCCTGAATCTATAGCAACTGAACGCGACCCTAACAAATTCAAGATGTCATTAACAGTACACGTATACAATTAGACTCCATGTCCGAACAGCATGTAGTACGACCACACCCAGATGTTAGTGTAAAGTTTCCATGTATGCTGTTCTCCTTGGTCTTTTTTTTTTTATCGCTGTTACCTCATGCGCTAATCTGATTCTTATTGACACATCCTCCTCCTATTGGCGCCCCATGAGTCGTGTCCTCCTTATTTCCTCTTGTGACTACATGTGCTCACACTACTGAAGGGATCACTACAAGCCTGTTGTCCGCCACCTTTGCTTGTGTGCCCTCCTTACTGCTGGCTCACCTTTTCATGAATGATGTTGAATCTGTTGTATTTTCTCCCTCGTTTATTTTTCTTAAGCCATTGTTACCCCATTGTTACCTCGTTTTATTTTTCATACAAGCCATTGTTACCCCACGCAGTCAAGCGGCTGCTGGGATGAGTCCCTTCTTGTTTCTCCCCCCAAACGGCTTTTACATGTTGCCCGATCTTTCTCTTTGGTGTTCCATTTGTTTTTCCTCCTGTCTTGTTTTTTCTTTTGTTTCTCCGAACATGTATACGCTTTCATGTTTTTCGCTTCACCCCATTTGTGCAATACCCCTGTTATTGCTATTGTCATGTTTATGTAGTCTTATTGTTCTTGCTGATGTCGTGTTTACGGGGCTTTAATATTGCCCCTGTGTTTTCCCCTTGTTTTATCATGACCATCGGAAGCTCTCGTTTCTGCCCCCCCCCCCTTATGTAATGCCCAAGACAGGGCCTGTAAGGGTAATTAAATGATGATGATGATTATGACATATCTGCGCCTGATAGCGCGCGCACACAAATTAGCATATTGACACATATCAAACAAATTAACACAATGTACAAACTAACACCACTATAGCCAAAGGTGACGAATTAGCAAATAACAAATTGAGACAGGCAACAAAAGGCATGTACTACATTTTGAAATTGTCTCACAATGCCATAAAACTGATGTTCTGAAGCTTGACGTTTCTAGCTTCCAAACTGTTTAATAGCCGAGGTAGTCTGTTTTTTAACATTTGTAGACCGCATGTAGTCCTAGTAGCCGTGATTTTCCATGGTTCAAAATGACGCGTCTTATATGTTTCTACATTTTTTTTTTCAGTTTAGCTATTTTCTGAATGAAACTATCACCGCGTTTACTTTCTTGTTTAAATACCTTGCAAAGTCGATAGTCGTAACATTTCGTGGCTGGGACAATATTGTATTTTGCAAATAAGTCGCTTGTATGATGGTGCATCGGTACATTTTCAACAGCTCGTAAAAACTTTTTTTGTAGAATGAGTAGTCTGTCTACATTATATTTAGTTGTTGACGCCCATACCAAGTGACAGTAGTTGAGTCTAGAAGAGAAAAGGCTATTGTAAATCAACACCAGAATATGGCGAGGGAATACATGGCGGTTGCGAGAGACTATGCCTACTAATTGAGATAGCTTTTTTGAATTGAAGTCGATGTGGGCATCCCACGACATGGTTTCTTGAAAAATAACGCCGAAAATCTTAAAGCTAGGTACAAATTCAACAGGAGTCGACCGCAGTAAAATTTGAGTTTGTGCAACTATGTTTTTGTTTTTAGTCTGAAATATGACTGCTTTCGTTTTCTGAACGTTTATTCTTAAGCTATTTTTCTGGGTCCATTCGTCAAGTTTAATTAGTGCTACAATTGCTGCAGCTATTAACTCATCACTAGATTGCCCGGAAAAGAAAATACTTGTATCATCGGCATAATTTATAAATATAGCCGACGTGGCATTACTGTAACCATCGTTCACGTACATATTAAAGAGAAAAGGGCCTAGGATGCTACCTTGTGGCACGCCATGTGAAACCTGAAGTGGATCGGAGAGTCAGTCATCTAGGGCTACAATTTGAGTACGATGTTTTAGGTAGTATTCCATAAGAGCGCCGGCTTTTCCCCGAATCCCATAATGTTCTAGCTTCCTAATCAGCAGCTCATGGTTGATAGTGTCGAAAGCCTCCGAGAAATCAATATATAGGCCCAAGACTAACTTTTCATCTTCCAGTTGGCTTAAGATATGTTCTTTGTTTGTTAAGAGCGCAAGTTCAGTTTTGAACCCCTTGCGAAAACTGAACTGTGAGTCCGACAGCAACTTATGTTTTCTTTAAAAGACGGACATTTTCTGTAAAATAGCTTTTTCCAAGGCTTTCGAAAAGACCGGGAGGATTGATATGGGACGGTAGTTTCCCATGTCATTTTTGTCACCTTTTTTATGCAGAATGCTTTCTCGAGCGACCTGCATTTTAGTAGGAAATACAGCCTGCTCCAAACATAAATTAAATAAAAGGGAAGGATATAAGGCGCGTTTGTAGTCCTGTTTACGCGTCTGTTCATAAAATAATAGGGATCGCGTTTCGAACCTCCCGTTGCGTTCGTGGTTGAAATCCCGGCGTAGCCTCGTCAATCGAAGTTTTTCTGGCGGTGGCATTTCCGTAACAGATATGACGTCAGTCAGATGTTGGTGGACCCCGGAATAAAACACTTTCCGTGTTAAAAAAAGAAAACTTTAGCGTTCATCGTAATCATGGCAACACTTGCTCGGAACGAGAAAGACACCGAAAGTACGCCTCTCCAAGGTGACGCCCAAAGATTATCACTTCCGAAAAATGAAAGAAGCTCATACTTATAGCAACAATGAAGGAGAAAAGAAGGTTGCGGCAGCGAAGAAGCCAACATAATTAGCACTTCCTGTATACCCCTTGATAAAGCAGTGATGGAGCAGCCCGAATCTACGTGCGGGCAGTCGTTGATCTCGCAAGTAGGTTTGTTTCTTCTTCTTAGGTTGTTAGATGGAAAAGGAAAAGAAATGAACTGGGGATATTATTGAGCCCAGCTGGGGGCTCACTGGAATACAACCCAGTCCCGGGGGGTAGGGAATATAGAAGGGGATGAATAGAATAGGGTAGAGAAAAAGGAGATGGGTAAAGAGAAAAGTTGAGGCGCCGCGAAGAAAAGAAGCGTTGCCACAGTCACTGGGGGCCACCGAGCACAGTACACACCACCAACACAGGTCCTGGCGTCATGCTCCGTCCGGGAGAAGATCTCGACGGGAGCGGTGGAGCGTAGAGGCGAGGCTGTGCTGCGATGAGTCGTGCGCGGAGGTCCGAAGTGAGGGGAGCTTGCTGAGTGAAATTCCAGGAAGACGAGCGGCTACTGGCGAGCGGGAGCAGACGCTCGACCGCCCCACGCGGCAGAGCCTGCGCCGCCCGAAAAAAAAAAAAAAACACTCATGGCTCGCGACGCGTGGCCGGCATAATCGCGATACCGCCCTGGCCGCGCATGCAGAGCGAACGAAAAACACGTCCGCACCCCACGACGACCGAGGCCAAAACTCAAGTAGGTTTGTTTGAGACGCTTGGGTAGATGAAAAACTTTGGGGAACGATTTATTTTCCGGCTTCTCATTGGTAGGAGATGTGCACTTGTTACGAGCGGACATAGGACACCCGAGGAACCAGCATGCTGCGCACAACGCGTAATTCTGGAGTATGCTCCTTTGCTCTGTCAGCCGAACAACAGCATTATGATGAAATATTTGGAGGCAATTCAAAACAATCATGGGCGCTTTGTTACTAACTCTCATAGTTACGGTGCTAGTGTTACAAGTGTAAAACGTTGTCTAATTGGAGTCGGAGTGACCCCTAAAACGCCGGCGCACTTCTTCCTTCGTGTTATTCTTAACAGATTGTATGTGAGCGTGTTACAACGGATCGACGTCACTATCTCCAGCCCTCTACGTATTTGTATAATTTTGCGGCAATGGCCACCTTCGGCAATGCGCAACAACCTGCCTTATGAAACGACTATTCGAATTCCGCATTTTACCTGCCCAGCAAGTCGAGCAACATTCGCAACGACTCGCCCGTGTCGGACAGCGGCTCCTCTACCGCACGCACGCACGCACGCACCAAGCCCGATCACCATCGCTCCCCAGAGTCGCCGACGCTGGAAACTAGCTCCTGCGAGCCAAGGAGCTGAGGTAGTGAGACGGTCACTTTCACCTGTTCCCCAACCTGTAGTAATGTCGAAGAACACCGTGATTGTTAGTGTGAGCGGTGTGAAACCATTAGCGTTAGTGGACACTGATGACCCAATTTGCCTAGACACCAAGTTATGTTTGTGTGGAATCACAACGCTCAATTCCGAGGTGTCGAGTGCAAGCATCCACGTGCTATCGGCGTTTGTTCTGCGCCGGTTGTGCTTGGAGAAGAGGCCTTCTGACGGAATTTACTTTGCTGGAGCAAGCTACCCATGGCTTTATATTAGATGCGACGCTGAGAGGAGAATCTCTTGCCGGCGGCCCTGTCCTGCGTGCGTCCGTTGTGTGCGTCCGCACAGCTGCGTCTCTCCTCCGCTTGCCTCCTCTCCTCTCTCCGATAGCCACCACTCTCTCCCAACATCTGCGGTCGCGCTGCATGCGGCGCCGCGTGCGGCGCTGCGCGTGGCTGCGCACTGTGCGCATGTGCAGTACTCTCTCTCCGCGGTCCCCTCTCCTTCGGGCGCTCCCCCCGGTCTCATTCGACGGTCGTCCGCGCTTGCGCTTGCTCTCTTGCCGTACCCGAAGATTGCTTGATTCGACCGTACCTCCTAAACAACGCCTAAACGACTTTCATTTGCATGTATGCATGGTCAAAAGTGAAAATTACGCCCACCTCCCCTCGCGCCAACCCAACGATGTGATGGAAACTCAAGGTCTCTTCGATTTGGCTGCACTAGCTGCACCAGTTCAAGTGGTGCACCACCGTCGTCCTCGTTTTGCCGATGCCGCGCGCGCCCTCTGCACTTCCTTCCTCGTTTTGCCAAGGTGCAGGTACAGTGCAGGCCCACCTCGGCACTAGTTCTCGGTCGCCGTGCACTCGCCGAAAAGGAGGTGCCGGAATAGTGCAGCATGGCGTACGGGCCGCCCAACGCGTAGCAGACGACGCTGCGCGTCGTTTGACGGCGTGGAGAAGGACGTGTACCTCCTTCGCAGCCCGGACGGGTCACCTATGCAGGGCGACAGCGGCTGCTACCTGTACGAGGCGTCCGGTAAGCGTTGTTGCATGCCGGCGATAAACACGTGTAGCGTTCAAGAGCGGTTTTATTTTTGGTCGTAGCCATGTCGGCCTCGTCGCGTTGCTTTGGGTCGCAGTTTGTGATTTCTCAAAGGCTGTGCCGACTTTATACATGCTGGTGTGTACTTTTGCAGACGGGCAGCACGTAACGTTGCGGTTCACGGCAGCCGGCGATGAGAATTTGCCCCCTCCGGCGCTACCGCCGACTTCCGCCTGCAGTGACGGCGATGATGGTGCAGCCGCACTGGCTGACAATGAGGGGGAACTGTGGAGCGCCCGGAAAACGAAGTTCTACATCGCCCAGTACACCGCACTCAAGGACTTGGTGGGAAAGACCAGAACACTCTGCTATGTTATCCTTTGTGTGCAGAATTACATTCAGGATGCCATAATTTCTCCCCGCGCTAGATCTCTGAACGCAGTAGCTGCTAATGAACTGTACAGGGGCGCTGCCATTGTCGCTCGAATTTCTAGTTCCAAGCAATTTAAAATTATTCACAGAATGCTAACGTTCACACATCTTTTCCTCCTGCTTCGAGTGCTTCAAATATGTGACAGCTGAAATACAAATATCCTGATAGAACGGCACTTAATAGCAGCGCATGTTTACTAAGTTATAAATAAAACGTTGTGCACCCCTAGCATGCGACTCGTGTCAGTCAAGTGTTACTTTACTTTACTCATACATTACTTCAGCTGTGCTTTTCTTTTGTGTTTAGGACAAAAAAACAGCTCTGGATTAAAATAACCGAGCTCATTAACAAAGAGTTCCTATGCAATATGACGGCCACCCAAGTGGAAAATAAATGGAAGTTTGTACCGATCATATAAGGCAAAAAAAAAATAACACTTCAACACTTCCACTGGCCGTGCCCCCACAAGTTGCGCACACAAGGAGTAAGTTGGAATTATTTATTGAACTGTTTAACAGTTCTGGCATCTCATAACAGGTGACTCATACCCTGAGTCACCTCGAGACACCATGAACCTGTTTAACCATTGAAATGTTCTTACAGGGAACTTGCCACAGTTCTAGAGAAGGAACATAGCATAAGCCCAAGGATCCTTTTGGAGCCTGGGAAGGCAATCCTACCAGGAGGGAACCCACCCAGGGTAAGTGAAAATTGCATTGTGTAAGCAAAGTGCTGTTTGTTGGCGTGACGTTTATCCACAACTTCACCAGGGCCAGCACTGCAGCCGAAGGACCTTGAGGGTGGAGGAGATGGACCTCCTGAGGACTTGTCGGTGCACAACAAGGGGGGCCCTGTACCGAAGAGAGTGCGGCATAGCAGGTCGCAGCTTGGTCCCCTCTTGGAGACGCTCCAAAAGATGGGGGAGGCCAAAGCGAAGCAAGAGGAGGCAGGGAAAAAGCCATAAAGCCCGCCAGCAGTGGCAAGAGGCGAAGGCAAAGCGCCACAAGGAGCGAATGCAGAGATTCGACCGCCTCATAGATCTGCTTGCGACAAAGGACAAGTGAAACAAACAATAAAGACGGCGTTTCAGGACTGCACACTTTTTACTTTTCATGCAAATGTTTCTTCTAGCAGTGCCAACTCTGTTTTCATGCAAATGTTCTCTATGCACATGGTTTGCACATGATGTGAACACCACCCTTTTTCAGATAGTTCCCAGCCTTTCACAGTGGATGCAGTTCAACAACATAGCAGTTTCCGTGATGTCGGATATGTGGTAACACAAGGCACTTTCATGTCGACTTTGCGTTGGCAGGGCAAGGGTGTCCACAATTAGCACTGCTCTTTAGCAATGCAATCTCTCAAAGCCTGAGCGTAGCCTCGTTGGTTGCAGTCGAAGTCCCCTTCGGAGGCGTCGTTGCCCACATCATCACGGCGCAATGACATCAGCTCCTGCAGGAAGTCTGTCGTCGTTGCAGAAGTTGTGCAGAATGCACGCAGCCATTACAATGTAGCAGGACTGCTCAACAGTTCTGGCGTCTACAAAGTACAGCCTCCTAAAACGCTGTTTCAGGAGGCTGAAGGCGTTCTCAATGGCCACTCTGCTGGCTATGTCGCCTATTAAAGTTACTTTTCCACGTGGGGAATGTGCACCCGTTGTCCCTGAATGGGGTCATGAGCCACGGCATCAAGGGGTACGCGCTGTCCCCAAGAATGTAGCTTTCCCCGCACTCGACGGCTGCGCGTTCGAAGAAGTAGCTCTCTCTCAGGACGCAGGCGTCGTGCGCCGAGCCCGGGAACCCGATGAAAACGTTTCGGAACTTGTTTCTATCGTCGCAGATGCCTTGCAAGATGATAGAAGGCCACTTCTTGCGGTTGAAATACGACTTGGCCGATTCGCTTGGCGTCGGTATTTCGATATGCGACCCGTCGATGCAGCCAATGGCATTTCGAAGGCCCTTTCCACCGCTCTTGGCTAGAAACCCGGCCTTGATGCGCGTCACTTCCTCCAAGCTACTTGGCCAGCCGATGACTTCAGCGCTAATTGAGTGGAGGAAGTGAATGACCCCTGTGACACAGGCATGCACCAACGACTCCGTCACGTTGAACTTGTCTCCGATCGCGTACATCGACACTTGCGAGCCGATGTATGTACACAAGCGCAATGAGGCACGTACTCTGAGCTGATATTTGTTGCCGGCCTTGCACTGCGCTTGGATAGTAGGCCGAAGCGCTGAACCTTGAGCTCAGGCAATCAAACGTCTCCCTCGACAGCCTAAACAGCCTCTTGAATTTTTGTTCGTTGTATCTGCTGACAACACGCTCGTAACCAGACGCACGATTGGCGTCTTCGCGTACCAACGCGCACGCCACGGAAATACACACGGTGGCGAACTCGTCGTCAGAGTCACTGCACGGATCACTATACTCCCTGCCGTCGCTGTCGGAGTCGCGCAGCTCACAGAACAGCGCAGCTGCGCGAGCTGCGCGAGCTGCGCGGCAGCTTCGAAAAGTGCCATGTCTGACAGCCGATCCATGCTCGCGATGCACAAAGCTCACGTTCGCGTCTCCCGGCTGCTGCTGCAGGCCTACACTTGTGTCCTCGTTTTGGTTGTATCCGGTGCGCGCTAGTGTCGTGGCTGCACCTGCACTTCCTGAACCGGCGCTGCACGCGCGCGACACCGGCCGGCACCGCTGCGGCACTTTTCGGAACTAGTGCAGCCAGTGCAAGCCAAATCGAAGAGACCTTCAATGGACGTTCACTACGCGTTTCACGCAATTCGACTAATCGACCCAACGGAAACGCCAATGGAACCTCCTTCAGCGTCGCATCACACCAGGGTTTCCGCGTGGGGAGGTGGGCGCAATTTTTCAGTGTTAGCTGTTTGAATAAATCGTGTATTCATTTAGTTGTTTCAATAACGTCAAATACAATTCAATAAGTTGTATTAGTAATTTGTGCTTTCTCCTAATATGTTCAGTACTTCTGTCGGTAACTATACCAGGCAGTTTGCATCTTGTTGTTACTTCGGTCATGTTCATTGTGTTAGGATAGTATACTATTTGGGTATAGGCTTTCTTCGGGACAGCGTAGCTACGCTGGACTGTGGCACTGGCGAAATTTCTTTCCGGGATGAAATTCTGCCCACGCCGGCTGATGATCCCCGCAAGAAAAGCGCTGGTGTACATTGAGTTATTGACATTTTTCTGCTAGAAGCTAAGGCAGCTTCGTTTGTTCCGGTCAACTGTTCTGGCCTTCGTTCGGGAAGCTGCCTTATTTTGATTGAAGGCGATGCGAACGACATCGTGAAGAAAAAATAAAGGAAGCTCACACTACCTTCACAGACTTGAAGGTATTGATACGGTCCACAAGCATCACGATCCTCATGGGGGTTTAAGTCCATGACTGCCGTCGATTTTCTTATTTTTCGCTGGCGCAACGACCCTTACTCCATCATTGTTGCTATAAGTTTGAGCTTCCTTTATTTTTAAGAAGTGATAATCATTGGATATCAGCTTGGAGTGGCGTAGGCTGTAACGTGTATTTGTCGTTTTGAGCAAGTGTTGCCATAATTACAGCGAACGGTGGAGTTCTTGTTTTTGGCAAATCTTCGCCGATCTCCCTAACTGAGCATTCTTGTCCTGGAAAACGTGCGCCGGGGACGCTGGGACCGCGCGCACACACGAGCGCTCGGCATTTTATTGCTCTTTTTAACGGCCGGGAGGTCGCCGCAATTTTGGCCCATCTTCCTAAGCGGGTATGCGTGGTAGACAAACGTGTGGCGGAGGCGCTGGGCAATCGCCACGAAGCGTGCACACACAAGCGCTAGGCATTTTCATTTTAGCTGCCGTGGGGTCGCCCGAGGCATGCGCTCAGCTGCGGTCGGCATTTTCCTTCTAGTTTCAACTGCAGACTCAAAAATAACCATTTGCTGAAAAGCTTTGTTGTTAAACTATTCTGGTAACGGCCAAGGACAGAATCATGTATGCACTCTAAGAAAAAAGGTAGTCAGTACTGACCCATTTTACAGAGTCATTGGCTTGCTACAGAATTGACTACCTTTGGACTCTTATGGGGAGGGCCACCAGACTCTCTTTCAAACAGAGTCCTGGGACTCTTAGGGAGGGAGTCGTGACGAAGAGTCAAAAGTGAGTCTGCAGGACTCCTGAAAATTAGTCCCGGTGACTCCGATATAGTAAATAAAAAGAGTCTGCTTGACTACGTTATGGCCCAGCAGTGAGAGTCGTCCTGACTCTGTTTGGAAAAGAGTCTTGTGACTCTGTTAGACCGAGTCAAAAAAGGGTATGCAGGACTCTGTAAGGGAAGTCACCTCGACTCCTAATTTTCAAATGAAGAGAGTCTTCATGACTGCTTTGCGACTAGTAAAAGTAGTCACACAGACTCTCTGTTTGGCTAGAGAGAGCCCGCGTGGCTACTTTGGCTACAACATGACTCCAGCCAAGTCGCCCTGACCTGCTGAAAGGGAATCCCATGACCCCTGAGATAGAGCATGCAGGACTCTGCAGCACCGTCACCGACACTGAAAATCTGCAAAGAAAAAGTCCAGCCGACTATTTTCCGACTCGAGCAAACAGAATCCCTTCAGAGTCCATAGGGTAAAAAAATACCATACAGATACTATTATGACCTTATAAGGACAGCCATGCATACATGCAAGAAACATCAATGCAAAGTACCAACACAACTATTTTATTGAAATAAAGCCTACAACCATTTTAAATTATGCATTGGCTCAATGACTAGAAAAAAAATGATACAAAATAAAAATCACGAGTTTTTGCTTAGACAACATATAATCGACTATAAGAAACGTGAGAAATACAAGATTTAAAATTATCACCTTAGACAACATTTGTGTCTCACATAACAAAAACTAGTTACATTGAACGGGACAAGCAACACTGAGTTCACATATACAAAACACAACCCTACAACAGTGATCAGCCATCAGCTGCTGGCTCAATAACATAACAAAATGATAAGTGAATATGAAAACACACATTTTCTTAAAACCACATTTATAGAAAAAATGTTACAAGAAATAAAAATCACGAGTTTGTCTTAGACAGCATATACATGAATAGAAGAAACGTGAAAAATACAAGATTCAAAATTATCACCTTAGACAACATTCGTGTCTCAAATAACAAATTGTAACATTGAACGGGTCAAGCAACACTTGAGCTCACATATACAAAACACAACGACACAACCCTACAACAGTGATCAGCCATCAGCGGCTGGCTCAACAACTTAACAAAATGTTAAGTGAATATGAAAACACAAATTTTCTTAAAACCACATTATCACAAATATTTGAAAATGTCACTTTAGACAACTGAAGTGAAAAAATTATAGAACAATACAACTCGCAAATTGAAAACAGGACAATAAAATGCACAAAACAGAGTTCGGGAGAGTGTTATTGCTTAATAAAATTGTAATCTTGAACACGTTCATATTTAATGCATACAACTAGGTTCGGCTTTATGATAAGGCCACTTTGACCACTCATACACAATGCAAATGGACATAAACAAAGGGTGTTAAAAATTATTCATTGATGATTGTTATAATTTGCCTGAGAATATTTTGTACATTTTAGAACACAGAAATGTACTCGGAGGCTATATGTTGCAACACCCACCACTTGATCTGCTGGCCCTGGACAATGTATTTATTCCCTGGCTGTCCCTGCACGAGCTCTCAAGGTAGTGACTACCTTTGTCGCCGGCATTAAGGTGCTCAAGCATGCGCCCTTTCGAACCACCATCAGTTCCTCCAAAACTGTAAAGGTCTGCTTTGCAGACTTCACGTACTGCAGGTTGTATGCCCAGGACATGGCACATACAAGAGCGATTCCTGACGTGAAGTCAAAGACGTTAACGGATACATGTTCGCACACCACCTTAATTGAGTCGGACCGAGTGCGCTGATTTCCGTGTACAGCAGAGTCGGGTGCGAGTATGCAGTATTTGGGTCCTGTAAAAAAGAAGATAAATAATGCTGAAATTTAGTTGCTGTAAAAAAAAGTTCTTTATGTGAACAGCCATTAATATGTATAAATTATTACTCAGACTGTCTTTACTATGCCACGTGGATTAAAAAAGAAAATACCTGCGATGATAAGTTACAGGGAAAGCTCAGTTATAGTACATCCCCCGGTTATGCGAAGACCCGCTTCTTATGATTAATCATTGGGGTCGCAGCAACCTGCCCTTAGAACCTACGCATTAAATACACCGGTTGTATCACGCACAAGTACACGCAGCTAGCTTCATGTGATGCACGACTCGCAACCTGACACCCCTATTGCGGTTAAGAAACCTGCATACTTCCCACCTTTCAGGCCGCTTTTTTGCCACAATTTCCTTGAGGCTGTGGCTAGCGTTCCGTCCAGACGGAACGGAGCACTGCGGGTTATCCTTCCGTCCAGACGGAATACAACTGAGAGCTTAGCGTTCCGTCCAGACGGAGCCGGCGTGAAATTTGTACGGTTCCGTCCAGACGAAAGCAAAACCGGCTGATTAGACGCAATCTTGAGTGTTCATATTTGGTGTAGCGGTTGCGCCTCGGATAATGGCGCAATCGTACCGGGTTCGATTCTCTTGGGACATGCTTCTTTTTTTTTTGCGTGGTTGTGTCAGCGTTTCGTAACAGCTAACTGCGTCAAGTCGGTCTAAATTTTGTACTCAACCGAGCCAAGGCCGACGTAGCCATCGCTAGTTACGCTCGATTTCCTGTAATTATTACCAGTGATTAATTAACAGCTAGGGACTCAGGCTAGTCTCAAAGAGTGGTAGCGGTTTGGCCGGTTGGGTAAAAATCAATACCGACTGCTGTCGCTGAAATATTGTGAAGCGGGTCGCGTGTGGCGGCTTGGAGATCCGTTCGGATTGAGCTAGAGTTAGTCGGATCATCTGTGATTACTAATAATGACTAATAATAAACATTGATTCTGGCTAGTCCGTGAGCGGAAGCGGTTTGGCCGGTTGTGTAAAAAGAAAAAAAAAGACTGCTCTCAACGTGAGTTGTGTTTCCTCTGGACGGAACTTTAGTGACAGCTGCCTTTCCGTCTCCACGGAACTCGACACTTTTCTCTTCGCGTAATAATTAACAGTGACTCTGTCTAGTCAGTGAGCGGAAGCGATTTGGCAGGTTGGGTGAAAATAAAAAAGGACTGCTCTCAACGAGGGTTGTGTTTCCTTTGGACGGAACTTTAGTGACCCTTTCCGTCTGGACGGAACTCGACACTTTTCTCTTCGCGTTCCGTCCAGACGGAATGGCAACTGTCACTAAAGTTCTGTCTAGAGGAAACATAACTCGCGTTGAGAGCAGTCTTTCTTTATCTTTAACCGACCGGCCAAACCGCTTCCGCTCACTGACTAGCCTGAATCACTGTTAATTAATCACTGGTAATAATTACAGGAGATCGGGCGTATCTAGCGATGGCTACGTCGGCCTTGGCTCTGTTGAGTACAAAGTTAAGACCGACCGCTCTCACCACATCAATTGTAAATTGGGCGCTAAGTTAGCTCTTACAAAACGCTGGCCCAACCACGCAAAAAAAAAAATGTCCGGGGGGAATCGAACCCGGTACGATTGTGCCATTATCCGAGGCGCAACCCCTACACCAAATATGAATACCCGAGGTAGCGTCTGCTCAGCCGGTTTTACTTTCGCCTGGAAGAAACTGTACAAATTTCACGCCGGCTCCGTCTGGACGGAACGCTAAGCTCTCAGTTGTATTCCGTCTGGACGGAAGGATAACTCGCAGCACTCTGTTCCGTCTGGATGGAATTTTAGCACTTGTATATCGTTCCGTCCGGACGGAACGCTAGCCACAGCCTTTCCTTTAACATTGCGCTATCTCCCGGCTTGTCTCTTTGAGGCACCACTCTTTTTCTACTCGTTTCTTTACTACCCCAGTATGCTCAAGGCATTATCTCAAGCAATCGCGACTGCAGCCGCTCGTGCCTGTTTTTTTGTTCACAATCGGTGAAGGGTGCTCAGAGCCACAAGGTCAATTTTTATTTTTCTGGCTGAGCACAACAAACAAATGCCACAATTGCCACTAACGCTTCGTGATAAGATCAAAATAACCGAAGAGACCGAAAAAAATTCCCCCGCATTTCCCCGAGGGGGAGAATGTGAAAGTGCGAATGCACGGTTGTCGGCCCGCTTGCGGCGCTTGCGCTCGGCCCCCGCAGCCCACCGCCTCGCCGCCTTCTCTTCCATCTCTTCCATCGGGTTTGTAGTTTCACGTGCACACCACGCAGTTATCAAGCCGCTATAACGCCACTGAGTCGCCAACGCACGCCGCTGACGACGTAGTTTGAATGCGTTAAAGATATAAGGCGCGTCACTAACGCTGATATCACGTCGCGTCCGTGGCTTGGTCGGTAGAGCGTCGCGCTGCGGCCGCAAAGTCCGCGGATCGAAACCTGGCGCCGGATGCTGTTTCTTTATAGAGGAGCACTGCGGACGCCGACGCCGGCGGTGGATGGTTTGGGGTCGCTTACAAAGTGCATTCTTAAAAACGCTGAGCTACCGCCGACCCTTCCATCTACATTCGTTGCTTCTTTGTTCACGAATAACCCATTTAGCAAATGTCCTGCTTCAGAAAATGCCCTGCTTCACTCATTGCATTTGCATTCTTCTCGCACTTTTGCTATGTTCAGCTTTATCCCATGGCACACAGCTAACACAGCAAAACGTTTTTGGAGCGCACATATTGTGGAAGTAATTTTTTTTTCCTGGAATAGGTGCTTAGGTCACGCACTCACAAATTACATGAGGACAAGTTACACAGTAAATACCATGTTGCGCCGAACCATTTACAAAGCGCTGTTTGTCCATTTTCGATTTCACATGTCTGTATCTAGTCTGTGCTACTTCAAGATGTTAAAAAGCACTAGCAACTACCCCACTGTGGATCTTTCCAAAGCTTGACTTTGCTGGCTGATATCTTAAACACGCTGGTTCCTTCCCAGAGTCTAAAGCTTCCCTTAAAGGAGCCATGAAGACTAAATACAAGTTGGGTGTATTAGAAAGACTGCTTAGGCCCGATAACAATGATGCCAATATCATCGCAATCTTTGAACAAATAACGGAGATAATAAAGAAAACGTGTGAAGCCAAGGCGACCCCCTAGACAATTTCCCGCAACTTTTCTATGACGTCACGGAACCTTGTTTGTGCGATCGGCGGCCGCCTAACTGACCTGTCGCGACGACACATGACTGGACGTCTGTAATGAGGCCTCTAGTTCCATTTGACCGCATCACTTGAATGCTAACGTGCAGTTAACGCACTGAAAATTATATTTTATTGTTGGTCCATATGACGTCATTCTTGCTCATAACACGTCACTGTGGCGCAAAATTTGAAAGTTTTGAAATACTTCTTGCTTTTTTTCCGTTAAAAAAACATCTTTTGTGGCTCTAATGGAGCTGAGTGAGATACTGAATCCTAGTTCTTTCAAATTAAATGAAGTTGTATTTTCTCTTCATGGCTCCTTTAAGGCTTCTCTTTATGGTAAGTTACAAAATTGAGGTTATCAAGAAACCGAAATTTTGAGTGCACTTCACATTTAGGAAAGCAAAAAAGTACAGGGTCAGGGCTATTTCGCTACCTGTGGTCAAAGTAACCATGAACGTTAAGCCTAAACACGTCAGGCAGCCTTTTAAAGAGCAACAATTTTTTCCCAGTTGCTCTCTCTTACATGTAGATCATTTCTTTTAGTTTAAGATTGGGTACACCCTAATATTTTTAATTCCGAGGGCAACTCAAGCCAAGAGCCCTTTGCCAATGTTGCCATCTAATTCGCAAGTTAAGCTCACTGTTCTCACCAGTATCGTGAAGATGTCATCCTCTCTTTCCTTCGCCAAATAGGGCAACCAAACAGGAGCGCTGACACCTTTTGCATCTGTAAAGAGAACAAACTAAAGTTGTACAGCCGAACCCAACTGATGGAAACCATTTGCATCGATTAATTAAGTATGTTGAACTTCTTCCGGTAACAGTATAGTTGCAGTGAAACATATAGCAAAAATTACGTCTATATCGAATGAAAATACAAGCGAAACCCGCTATATCGAACGGCAAATGACGCAGGAATGCCCCCTCCGCCCCCCCCCCCCCCCCCCCCACACACACACACACACCTAGTTGGCTTTTCCTCAAGGCGAAAGAGGAATACTGCCGGCACATTTATCCCGGCCGCTCATCGGCAGTTGGCGGCTCCTTCCCTCCTCCTCGCTCTCCCTCTCTATCGTAACGCACCTGCGCCGTCTAAGGCGAGTTGTCGCACCCCCATGATAAAAATTATCGTGGCCTGTCCACCAGGGTTTTTTTTTTTTCGTTCTTTGAGTTTGTACCGCTCGCGCTTTATAGGTTTTTTTTTCCGACGTGTAGCTGTGATGGCTAGCGCTAGAAACGTTTATTTGACGGCTCAGCTAGCGCGAAGCGGCCGAATTTGCATTTCGCCGTGAAGCTGACAATTATAAATAGAGTCAAAAGCGGTGTGGAGCTATAGTACTACAAAGGAATTGTCATCTAGTGCAAGATAACGCTGAGTATACTTAGGTGTAGCCGGACATGGCGTGCACGCAAATTTCCTTGCCTGCTTCCTTGTGCCTGATTTCCACGTACGTGTGCTCGTTAAGGAGGATATTCCCGCCTTATGCTCCCGAATGTGGCCTTGCAAACGCTCCTGCGCCACCCTAACGCATAATAATAGTTCACTCCATAGCCCACACAATGCTAATATACCTTTCGTTAGACCGGCGGCCTATGAACAAAACGCTTACGGTGCGCAAGCTGCAGCAGGATGGTGCGCAATTTCATGTTATACAAAAAACAAAACATCTACGCGTTGCTGGAGCAGGCGAGACAGGCTTGCGAGCAAAACATAGAAATGGTCTCATAACGAGCACAGTCTCTGCGCTGGAGTAGCATTAAAAGCGTTCTGCGCACCTCCTATATTCCTCTAGCACCAGCCACCGTAAGCTTACCGACGCGGTATTCAGACATAACCTGAAAAATAAAAACCGCATTTCACTATGCTTCGCCGTACCATTTAACCACAAAGCTACGCCAGCTTCCTCGAGGTCCGTGTGTACGGGATTTTGGCGCACGTTAAAGATCCCCAGATGGTCAAAATTAATCCGGAACCCTCCACTGCAGCGCTCCTCATTGCCTGCGTTGCGTTGGTGCGTTAAACCCTTCAATCAATCAAGCTTCCTCGAGGTACCCGGCGTTTCCTTTGGTTGATGGCCACTGCAATGGAACAGTTGATACACCTTCAACCGTTATCAAAGGGAACTTATTTAACACTAGTTTACCTTCGCAAACATTATAGTGAGAGTGAGGGCTGGGGGAGGAGAGGAGGGCAGGCCCATTAGTGCTAGTAAAATCTGCGGAGCGGGCCGTACTGAGCATGGTTTGGGCGCGACCCAGGTGTCCATCGTTATTTGCTCAAGTTACTGCACCCTACATGCAAAGCTATGTCGGCAATGTGACGCCAGCATACAGGGGGAGCAGGCACTCGTGAGAGCCGAGCCCACAGTGGCCATAGATACCATACTGTCTCGCGCCGGATCACTAGCAATTGTTGTCAGCGCTCTTGTGGCATGGCGACAAAGCAAACATGCGAGTGAGCAGACAGCAACATATCGCAGTGGGACACGCAGCCTCGCTCCCGACATCTCAACTACGCATGTCCGTACGTTTTCCTCGGCCGCTGCCAGGTGACGGCACCGGGATCTTCGGCCGTGCGCTCCGCGGTTCGTATTTGAATTGTTCATTACTGTTAGCGCAAAATTATATTCTTCCTATACATACGCGTCCCGCATTTGTACGAAGTGGCTGCTGCTCTGCGCCGAAATAAGCCGCTGTCGAACACCTACTCGTTTCTTTTCATGTTGACATTTCGCCCCTCTGTCAGCCTGAGCCATATTCATCAAAGCGCACTCAGCGTTCCGTGTTCAGGGTCAAATAAAAGCGCCAGAGGAAGTAAAACAAACTTTCACTGCGCCTAGACCGTGGAGCGGCCATCGTGTTCAAGGTCGCCGTTTCGTCGGCGGTGAGCCATCGGCGGCGGCTAGCGCCAACGGTCATGCTGCCCTGTTCGCATACTCAGGCCGTCGAAAAACCTGCCACTCACGCAGACATGCGGTTGGACGTTTCTGCCACGACTGTCCGCATAGTATTCAAGCAGCATATCTTACACAACTGAGCGTTATTCGCAGAGTGAACGAAGTATTTTCACGAGGGAAAATCTCTCGCCGCGGTGAATACTTCACTTACCTCTATCAGATGCAGTTGCTGTGTTGCCGCAGCTCCGTCCGTATATCTTCCCATATCATGGACGCTGTCCTCACGTGGAGCACGGCAAAAGCGCTGTAAAATTGTCGCGACACTGACCAGCGAGACCACGTAGTTACGAAAACCACCCTAACGGCCACAACACAAAGAACGCCCCTCCGGCGGAGCACGCCGGCAGTTCAAAAATTTCCACTCCGCGGCGCCGGCGGCGCCTGCTCGCCTGCTCGCGGGAAACGCCTGACGTCACACCTGCGTCGACCAATAAGAGCGGCATCTTTTTTTGTTTGTTTTCTATGCTCCTCGTATCAGTACCCCTCTCCCGCAAAGTTGCGCCCCAACCCGAGTCAAAGAAGAGTCGCCAAAATTATGACTATGTTCTGTGACTCCTTTTGACTCGCCAAGCGTAAAAGGTAGTCGCGGCGCCGGGGACTCTCTTTTGACCACCTTTTTTCTTAGAGTGTGGACAGTGAATTTATCTAGTCAGCCCTTAGTTCGTCCCTGTAGATTCAAGATTGCACTAACAAGTAAACGTCGCCACCCATAGCGGTGAACAACAGCCTCGCCCATACGACGAACCTGACTTTACTGCGGCCACAATGCGAGGTACTAACCACTATACGATCACGGCTTTCCGTAGGGACAATTAAGAGCCATCACGATTGGGAGGAAGCTCTGCACAGCAAAGACCCGGAGATCCAACTGCGGCTGGTCCGCCTGGCTCTGGGTGCGGCGGCACCGGGGTGTCGGGGCGTGCGGGACCGGGGGGACTTTGCCGTTCTCTCACGGGTCTCTGAGGTGAGGGAGCTCGGCAACATAAGCACCGGCTGACGCCCACGGGTGACTCCAACGCCTTGGCTACTGGGCCTCCCGCAAGGGGCTCAACAGAATAAGTTTCTCTCTCTCTCTCTTTCTCTCTCTCTCTCTCTCTCTCTCTCTCTCTCTCTCTCTGTCTCTCTTTCAAGTGATGACGCGGCGCTGTTGCCCGTGCGCTCGTTGGTCACAGAAGAGCTCTACGTTGCGGACGTTCGAGGCCTTGCCAGTCTCGAAGACCATGAAGGAGGTGTCTCTCAAAGCGGAGGTACCCTGGGCGTTGGTGCTCAGCCAGTAACTCCGAAATACCTCGTTTTTTGTTAAACCCAAGCGGCTTGAAGACGCTGCTTCCTGCTCCCAGAAGACAGGACAAGACATGACAGGACAGGCCAGGACAGGACAGGAGAAGGACGTGGCTTGGCCTTGAGGTCTCCTGGACGTTCGCTACAAGCAGATAACTCGCCGATTAGCCCGTTCTTCCTGCCTCCGACATGCCACCCCGCTTCCGCTTCTTTAGCTCGTCCTCCTCCTTCTTCCCGGCGTGCTCTTTTCTTTCCAACACCAGCACGAGCGCTCCGTTGTCTTCGCTTCTTTCTGGCCCTCAAAAAATTGCCTGCTCACAGTTGGTTTTCTGTACTTAGTCGTTGACGCCGATTGTGGGCAACCTTCTACTCTTCAAGTGGTCACCAATTGATGTCAATGTACACGCTGAACAGCACGCAACAGCTGTTCAGCGCTCAGGTCCGGTGAGCACGTGAGTGAGCACGTGAGTTGGGTGCTATTATCGCTGTTGATATTCTCGCCTGCAGACAAATAGCTTCTGGAGCACAGTGTTACGCCTTTACCTGTTGCACTGATGTTTCTCTAACGCGCAGGAAATTAAAAGGGCAAGAAACGAGAAATCTGAGAAATTTTATTGATTCCCTCTAGTTTAAACCAGCTGCCAAAAAAGATAGCTTATTCTCTACGAACACACCTATTTGATAAAGGCGTCTCAAAGCGCTCTTGCGGCATTTTCTTACTACTGGAATCGATCTTAGACGCGCCGCTGATGTGCAGAAAAAATATACGATAGTTTTGTAGAAGTATATATGCCTGCCTTTGAAAAATCTTGATCCAATCCAGACTTCATTGCTGCATTTTTGTTGGTACCGACGGGATGCAGATAATCACAAGAGAATAAATATTTTTTACGACCACAGTGGATACAGTACCCTCCGGTAAAATGTAGTTGCAAGGGTGTTTGAGTTTCGGCGGATGAATGTTTTTTTTTTATTTATTTGCCTGATACCTGTCGGATGAATTTTAAGGGTGGGTATTGATCGATTAACTTTCCGGTTAGTCGATTATTGCCTTATTCGCGAATAATTAGTTTAACCGATTAAACAGTTGAAGTCAAATGAGAAAACTAAAACAATATTTCCGTGTCAAAATTGCGCACAAGCATGTCGAGGAGCATATTTAGGTTCTAATAACGCGCCTGATGTCATCATATAAAACAATGCAAACATGATTAGACATAGTAATGATTAAAACTGAAAGCTTACAGCCAAGACAGACAACAAAATAGCTACCCTTATAGAAATCTACACGCTACAAAAATCGGAGAGCGAGTGCCCGCACCGATGGCTCGTTGTGGAAGCTAACTGGGTCGTAAGTAAAGCAGAATTATTAGGCACCCACCGCAATTACATTGAGAATGTTCCCAATTCTAGAAAATTGTTTGTGACGAACGCGGTGATAACCGTCCAGCCCGCATCTTCGCTATGATGATTACCTGTTTACCTCCCTTGGAGTGCCTGTGAACAAGCCGATGAACTCATAGATATTGTTCTTATATATATGTTATTAGGATATAAATAAAACTTTTTTGGTTATTTTTCTTCGTAAATCAACCCAACCGAATAATTGATCAATTAACCAATAAAGCCTGCCTATTTATCGGATTAAAATTTTTAACCGACACCCAGGCCAACTGTAGTTGTAAATCGTTACGAAGCTGAATAGGCTTCTGAATCGTTACGCTTCTGAAGCTGAATCGTTACGCTTATCCCCCTCTACTTAGAATAGAGGGGGAGAAGCGAAAAATGCGGACGGGCAAAAAACTTTTGCATTACATATTCCATAAACGGTTTTAGCAGCAAAAACCATTCCTTCGAATACAGGGTAAGTTATTTCTCAGCATCTTTACTTTTCGTGTGAACAGCGGACTCACATTACATGTTCCATTGACAACATGGACATTTTCAGTACGAAAGCTCGACTACGCGACAACTTTCAAGGTGTTCAATCGCATCGCATAGAGCTTACGCCGCCCGCGCGAACTGCGCCTTTCGTATCCCCTCACCTGCTCGGACCTCCACCACTGCAGTACCACGTGATTAGGCAAGGTGGAAACGTCTCCTTCGCTTGCACCTTATCCATAAGCGGCATCTGGGCCATCTGTCCGTGCTGTTTTAGTACAAGCAAGCCGCGTGACTTTGCGAGGCATTAGCGACTGACATGTCAAACACCGCACAGGCTGAGCTAACCGGAACGAGGGCTAGAGAAACACATGATGCACGACACAAAAAGATGTTTCGCGGGCGGCTTTGCGCGGTTTGGTTCCTGACAGTCGACATTGACGGCGCGCCGGTTGGGCTGTCAGTATGTAGCTGCCGTTCAGCGCAAGAAATAGTATTAATCCAGTCACCTAGTGAATATAACTATACGCCAGGATGCGAAATGCCAGTATGCGACACCGGACAGGTCGAAACTAACTGTATGACGTCGATCTATCGCAAACACAACGAACATGTATGTCATCAGTGAAGGCGTGAAACGTATAGCTCCGTGTACACGACTGCACCATCCCCCCCCCCCCCCCCCCCCCCGCCCGTCCCCTCCGCAGACTACTATTTGTGCATGTATAAACCGGCAACCGGTTAGGTGCGTGTGCCGCGAAATAAAAGACGCCGTCAAATATGTCGCTCTGAAAGCCCGTCAAGCTGAACACGAAATATTCGCTCACGCTGGCGTTCGGAGCGGGCAATTGATATTCATATGGGCGAAATTCGCTGCGATTCAACGAGCTGGATCTTGCAATGGCAACCGCAGCTGCTGCGGCTTTCCGTTGTTTGCAAGCCCACTGGCCCTTCTGTTCAGGCTGATAGTCCTTCAACTCGCGCTCTTCTTTCACCAAGCTAAGCACGTGCGTCCTTCCCATAGCGGGCTACAACCTGGAGGGACTCGAGCTTTATTTAAGTGGAAAAACATGTGGCTGCCCGTTTGGCTCCCGCGACGTAGGCATCTTTGTGTCTGCGTAACACATCAAGCCTATTAAACTGAAACCGCTCTACAACAAACGGCATCTGACAGGTCACATTGAGCCTTGAGATATCCGCGTTTTAATCTGAAACCAATACAACAGACATGTCATCGGTAGCGGCGGGAAGCCGAACAGTGCGTGCAAGCCCCCCCCCCCCCTTCCCCGCCCTCTTCCCCCTCCTTCCTCCCCCAACCCATGCACGCACGAACCGGCAACCAGTGATGGTTACCTGCTTATTCGTGAAATACAAATGAGAAAATGACGCTAGGAGAGCCTTTCAAGGTGAAGAATTATGGGCTCACGCCGGGGTTCCGAGCGGGAAAGTTTCGATTTATCCAGAAGCGAATCGAAGCTGCTACACCAGGTGGAATGCGATGCCGCAACGCCGGTGGCCCCATGTTCGGCGTCCCTTCGTTTTAACGCCCCTTCGCGCGTCTGTTGATTCTCCGCAATCATCTGATAACGGTACCGTCGTTGCCAGCCGAATGCGAAACTTGTGAAAGAGGCATCAGTCCAGGCGAGGGAAGAAACAGTCGTGAAAGAGGGTTCGGTGGCGGCGAGGAGTAAGTTGGCTTCACCGTAATGAAAACATATTCTACTTGTTAGTAAAAACAATGTGTTGTATGCGTCGCGAAAAAATGTTACCGCGAAACAGCAAAAAACAAATATTTTGAGCATGTCAATGATGCGGCAAAGCTGCAGCTGGATTTGCTGGAAGCACATTTTGAATACAACGCACCGGGAACATCACCCTAGCTTCAAAGAACGTTTTATATGAGCGAGCTCTCCGTTGTTCCCCTGCCTACCGCTTATCTGCTGAATATCAAAATCCATGCAAGAATCCCCCATACGCACCTGAAAATGCCGGGCGTCATTTTGAAATTCCCACCGCTACAAAAGCGTCTCATTATGCATTAATGCTTGATTGGTCATCATTTATTTATTTATTTATTTATTTATGTATTTATTTATTCATTCATTAAAGTACCCCTAAAGTCCCTCCGTATAGGATGGTATTACATAGGGGGGAGCATACGCTTACATCAAACATAACACTAAGGGGTGCTAACAGAATCACAAATTACAAACGCAGAATAAAATACAAGTAATAAGAACTTTTCAAATACATAACTCCAAAACATATATCTAAAGGCAAGCACATAACAACAACAAAAAAAAGAAAAAGGTCCATATACGCACGCAAGAACAGAATTAGGTCCCTTCCATTTTCAAAAAGACTTGAAATTTTGATATGTTTCCTTCTCTGGGAATGTGGTGGGGTGTAGCCCGAAAGAACCCATTCCCGTTTGACCCCTTCCCGTTTGAACCCATTCCCGAAACGCCCTTCCCGCTTGACCCGTCCCGTGTGCGCCAGTTCCCGAAACGACCTTCCGGCTTGGGCTCTTCCTGCTTCAGCCCGTTCCCAAAACGCCCTTCCCGTTACAACCCGCTCCCAAAGCGCCCCTCTCATTTGAACCTGCATTGTTGCAACCCAGTTGAATTTCTGAAAATATGCGTTAGCGTCTTCGAAACTGTTCCCCAAAATGTGCTTACAAGCATTGGGTCATCGCTAAAAACATGTATGCACCAAATGTTCCGGAATCGACCGATATTTCCGGCCGATAAAAGTTTCCGATAGCCTTAGGCCGATACGCCCTCTTGACACAAAATTTGTAGCGGCGAAAGTGTACCATAAAGATACCCGATATCTTGAGTAATGCACGCATTCGATTTTTCTGCAGTTGGTGTTCGTACGTGCGGCTGAAATTTATTTATCAGCCTCTCTTATGCCCATTGTTGGGAGCGTAGCTTTGTCTTCGGGTTCGAGAGATCTATAGATCAAAGTTGTCCGTAGAACAGACTTTAAAAAAGGCAAAAACATCTGCAGAATTCTGAGAATTATCTACTAATGTCGTTCCTACGTGGGTAATGGGCAGATATTTTTATTTATTTACCGACACTTTACGGCCTGATCAGGCTCACGCAGGAGTGAACCTAAAAACACATCAGTATTGGTTGGCGTAGTTTAAAAACGCCCCACACAAATAAGTAAAAAACATAAATATGTAATAGACGCAAAGGGGTCTGAACAAGGATATGCATTCCTAATGTATTCCAGTTTGAAAATACGACGATTCAACCAGAACACATATTTGCAATACGTAGGGAAAATTCTTATAACGATACCGAGTTCACTGTTCGTTCATTTAACTTATTCCAGTAAGAAATTGCACGAGGAAACAAAGAGAACTTTCGAATAATAATTCAGCTGATTTGCTGCCTAATAGTCTTACTATGATGTCTTCTCGCTGAACGTCTGAAAGGCCCTTGGAGGTAGTATTGCGGGTCAATTTTAAGTTTCTGTAGCAAAGAAAATTTAGGCTCGAAACGACCCTGCGCTGCTGAAGTTTCTAATGTTTCGCCCTATTATGCAAATTGAGTACGCTAGAGTGACGGGAATGAACAAAATCAATAAAACGCAAAGCTAAGTTAACAATTTTCGCCGCTTCTCATGGCTGCGATTTTTTATAGCCAGATGTATAGATACATAGGGTTACTTTATTTTTATACATTTTTTTATATTTTATAGTTTTCATCTGTATCTTTTCGACATTGATGCACACTTGCGCTACTATAACGATTAAATGTGTTAGTCTGCCAAATACGATTTCTTTCAAAGTGAGGGTGTTTTTGCGATTTTTTATTTGTGCTTCCGCGGCGCTTTTCTGGGCTTTTTGATTTTACCATTTTTTTGGTTTGTTAATTTAAAAGATTTGTTTCTTAATTTAAAATATTTGTTTATTAATTTGTTAATTGTTTATTTGTTTGTGTAGGTTTTGTTAATTTAAAAGATTTGTTAATTGGTATGACGAATTGTAACCAAATGTCGTCGTCTCTAGATTCAAAAACTGAACCCCAGGTTTGAAAAGCAGTCAAGGACTCTGGATGTACTGAGCATGCTTTTGCAGCGGCTGTGAACAAACGGAAATAAATGAAACATAATATGAAAATGTTTTTATAATGTTTCATAAACTGGGTACGCTATTCCGGGAACGGGATAAATAGGAAAATACGAACCGGGAAGGTTCTTTCGCCCCGGGTTGAAATGGGAAGGAACAAACGGGAAGGTTGAAATGGGAATGGGTTCAAACGGGAACAGGCCAAGCGGGAAAGGGCGAAACGGGAAGGGCGTTTTGCGCCGGGTTGAAACGGGACGGAACAAGCGGGAAGGGTGAAATGGGAATGGGTTCAAACGGTAACCTCCCATGTGGTGTGGCAGGTTATTCCTGTGTATTATTGGGACTGGAATGAACGAGTGTGCGAACGCAAACGAATGGCAAGTAATGCGCTTAACTTTACTAGAATGATCGCGCCCCGGAAATGTAACAGTGGGTGAGTGAAAGAAGTCGTCACGAAGGCGCTTATGGTGCTGGATGTTAGACGGACATGCCAGAAAGCGGCCACACACTGGCCGGTCTTGGGACACACTTTCTGCGCCGCCTGGGTCGTTGGTACACTCTTAGGCAAAAAGGACTAAAATAGGGACTAAAATACAGCCGTTAGTCTTCAGGGGCAACCGTTCATCTTCAAGGGGAGTATCTGCGGCAGAGTATGTACCGTGTGCACAAATGCGGACTAACTGTTCGTCCCCGCCGATCGCTAAGGAGTAACGGGAAGACGAAACGCATTCAGTTAGTCTCTTTGCTGCGTCGTTAATCCCCTCATGCCGTCGTCGTTGCCCTTTCGCGCATATGTCTGTGAACAGTTTTAGATTTCCAAAACACACGTCATTGCAGTCAGCAGGTCCTTTAGATGGTGCCACATGAGAAAATATCGATGTTAATTATAAGAAAATCGCCTAGGGTTAATAGACCGCCGGGTAATGGCAACGAGCGGCGACGCGCGATGACCAGACGCTTCTCGGTGAGGTTATGTTGATACGCTGTGTTGCATACGATTCGTGGGCGGTAATAAAGTTCAATGAAAGCTTTCAAGCGCGTTAACAGTAACACAAAAAATTAGTGACAATAGCAAACGTGGATTCCTAGGCGTAATGAATATGTAAATGTTTAACAGACGAGAAAAAAACGTAGTAGTTGCGGATGACAACTGCAAAATAAAAAATGCTCGCTACAGGTAACCGTCTCGAAGTTATTCTTTGTGCTGTGTACATAATTGCCTTGTGCACCAAAGCTATGACAATGCTGCAACTGCTGTAAAACCCGCTTGCATTTACCAGTCGGAATCGTCTAGCGACGCGATTGAACAATTCAGGCTAAAGAAACACCGAATTTGGTTTCTCCGATGCAGGAAAATATGGTCTGCTTCCCTATTCTAACACTAAAACAGACGACACCGTTCACACACGTTACGTAGAGCACTTAACATATGTATCGAACACTAAGAATACATATAGTTTGCGCTATTTGTGAGGAAAAAAAATGAGTCGTCCGATCGCCCAGCTCTTACCTCAACTAGGCGACGACGAGTTCATGGTTATTTACGAGAAAAAAACTATGGTTGTGAGGCTGTACTTACAATCAAACTGAGCAATAGTACGTAAAGTTAGCAAAGCGCTAAGCGCAAAGTGCGGTCACATTCGCTTGCACGGATTGAAATTCGGACTCGAGTTTCTATGGGTCTGCCGCGTTATGCACAGAACTAAACGCTGTATACTTGAATATTATCTACTGCGACTTCCACCCGGCGCTGTGGTCCAGCGGTAGCGCGCCGAGCTCATTGCGTCTATTTCCGGGCATCGGTGGCTCGATCCCTGGTGGTGCTAACGTTTTCTTCTTTTTTCTGCGAATCAGCAGTTCGTCCTTGGGGAGCATCGGAACGGACCATCCGGGAAGGGGACTAACCGTTGGTCCCCTCGCAGGTAGTACACAAAAGGACTAATGATTGTGGCAGGGGCTGTTAGTCCCCCAAAGGACGAACTGTTAGAACTTTTTGCCTAAAAGTGTACAACCGGAGAGCTGTGTGTCGCATGAGTAACCCCTGCGAAAACCATGCTGATATTTGTAAATAATGTGTTTTGTCAAGGTATTGGATGATGTGTTTTGTCAAGGTATTGGATGATTTGGGAGTGTACGATGTGTTCTAATTGTTTACAGATCATAGTAGTTAATGAAATGGGTCGGTAGTTTAACGGTGATGTGGGATCCCATGCTTGAATTCTGATCACGCAGTAATGAATCCGCTTGTTCAACTACCTCTCAATGTTCAAACAACAGTGTCGAACCTCAGCTGACTCTTCGGCTGCAGTCTTTGATTTTCGATGCGAACGCATCTCATTCACTCGCCTTGTCCCTGCATCCATCCGGCGTTGTTGTCGGTGTTGTTGGCGTCCACCCCTTCCCCATTCTCCTCGCCGCACCAGCTGCACTCTCCGCCGCTCACCCCCTCTCCTCTCCGATAGCGAATACTCTCTCGCGAGGGGCATTGGATTGGATTCGATTGGATTGGCTTGGCTTGGCTTGGATTGGATTGGATTGGGTTGGATTAGGTTGGATTGGGTTTGGATTTGTATTGGATTGAATTGGATTAAAGTGGATTGTGTTGGATTGTGTTGCGTCGTAGCCGCGGAAGACGCACTGGCGCCGGCACATGCGCAGTACTCTCTCTTCCGCGGTCTCCTCTCCTTCGGGCGCGCTGCGCATATAACCGGTGTGCCGCTCTCCGGCGGCCTTTCGGTCGACGGTTGCTCTCCGCTTGCGCTTGAACCCCCTCAGCGTCGCATCACACCAGGGTTCCCGCGAGGGGAGGTGGGCGTAATTTTAATCACTGAATGTGTCTTTCCCCCATGAGGCACTAATATGGCTGGGTGCCAGGTTTTTAAAGCGAAGCCTTGTGTGCCTTATCGATGGCGGCTGCAGTAACGACAGAACACATTGCCGAAAGCTTTTTTTTTGCAATGAGTTTTTTTGTTGTGCAGTGGGTTTTGACAAAAGGCTCATCAAGCTCGTTGTTGCGTTCCAGAATGCCAAGCGCCTCAAGAAAAAACCGCTTCATTTGACCGGAATCGACCAACCTGGGTCCCCGAGTTATGAAACGGACGTCTATCCCATTGCGCAATATCGTTTTTCTTGTTATTGCTCCACCCAGACTTAGACACTCAAACTAGCACCCACTACAAAAGCTCACAGGCAGCGAAGAATCCGCCCAGTTTTGTAAAATAATCCAAACCGTTTCCAAGCAGTGAAGATAAAGCCCGCACCGAAAAGTTGCTGCGCTGCTTAAACGATCGGCTCCAAATGTAGGACGTTCCGCGTACCGGTCAGTCATGCGGCAATTACACAGTCAGTTCTATAGCAGAATAAAAACGTCATAGGTAACCAGACCAACATTTTGAAAAGGCAAGAAGTGAATTGTGAAATGTAATTTCTAAGAGTCCGTTGCAAAACTCCCAGAGAAACACCCCGTCGCGGCACAACACAAAGCAATGATCATTAGTCTCAGGCTGGTTGCAGAAACGCCAATTGTCTAACCAAGGTATCGACATCCCCTCTTCACGCAGTTATTTTTTAACTGGAAGGAGATGCAAAGAAAGAAAAAAAAACATTTTTGCATTTGGCAGCCCACACATACGCGTGTCACGATCTAAAACGCCGTTCGCGTTGTAACGCAAGTAAGGCTAGCGATAAGCAGCCACATGAAACAGATAATCAATTAAATAATTCGTTATATCCTTTCGTCAAAGGCTGAACAGACAGTACAAAAAAAAGCACGCAGTAAGGAAATTAAAAGTGTTCACAACGTCTTTCAGAAAACCCCACGAGTGTTTCCTGTCAACCTCAGCCGTAAAAAAGGCGAGAAAAACGGATACAGACCCCACGAAGGCTGGCGGGAGTGCGGCGCAGCCATTCGCCAGTATCGTCCTTGTGTTACTTTTGTGAGAACCTCGTGCTTAATTATCATCACGAGCCTATCTAGGTCCACTGCAGGGCCGAGGCCTCTCCCATTAATTTCCAATTACCTCGGTACTGCGCTAAGTGCGACCAATTTATCCCCGCAAACGTCTTGATCTCATCTGCCCATATAACTTTCTGCCGCACTCTGCCATGCTTGCCTTCTCTAGGGATCAACTCTGTTACCCTTCATGACTAACGGTTATCTTGCCTTCGCAGCATGCCCTGCCCACGTCCATTGCTGCTTCTTAATTTCTACTAATATGTCCTTAACACGCGTTTGTTCCCTGACCCACTCCGCTCTCTTCTTTTCCCTTATTGTTACACCAATCATCTTCCGTTCCATTGCCCGCTGAATCGTCCTGAATTGAAGTTAAACCATGTTAGTGAGCCTCCAAGTTTCTGACCCGTAAATGAGTACTAGTAAGATGCACCTGTCCTACACTTTCTTCTTCAGGGACTATGGTAGGCTGCCTTTCATTATCTGAGAATGCCTGCCGAATGCACTCCACCCCATTCTTAACTTTCGAATTATCTCTGCCTCATTGTTGGGATCCGGGGTCACAACTTGGCCTAAGTAGATATTCGCTTACCACTTCCACTGCCTCGCCAACTATCTCAAAACGCTGTGCTGTCCCGATGTCATTGATTAATAATTTAGTTTTCTGCATATTAATTTTCAGGCCCAGGGTTCTACTCTGTTTTTCCAGTGTAGTTAGCATGCTTTCTAATCCCCGAGTTACTTAACCAGGCAACGTCCTCAGCAAATCTGAGTTTTCTGGGGTATTCTCTATTATTCATTACGTCCACCTGATGCCAATCCAATGTTCTGAATACTGCTTGTAAGCATGCTTTGAATAACATTGGAGAGATCGTGTCTCCTTGCCTGACGCCCTGCCGTAATTTTACTGCTCCCCTTTTGGAGGATGATGGTAGCTGTGGACCCACTGTAAGCATGCTCTACTATTCTTACATAATGCTCGTCTATACCCTGGTTCCGTAATGCCTGAATGACTGCTGAGGTTTCCGACGAGTCAAATGCTTTCTCATAATCTATGAAGGATATATATAGGGGTTCAATGTACTCCCCGCACTTATCTATTACCTGATTGATCGTGTGATTATGGTACAGTGTTCAATAGCCTTTACGAAACCCTGCCTTCTCTTTAGGTTGACTGAAATCTAAGGTGGCAGAAATTCTGTTATCGATTACCTCGGTAAGTTTCTTGTAGACGACTGACAGTAAGCTGTTCGGCCTGTAATTTTTCAAGTCCTTCATGTCACCTTTCTTATGTATTACTATAATGTTTCTGTTATTCCAAGATTCCGGTACAGTCGAGGTAATACAGAGTTTTAGCATAGCGTTACTGTGTTTGCGTTACCGTTTATTGTATTTGCGGGAGTCAACTACGCAGCGCGAGAGTTACCGCGAACGGTAACTTATCGGCACAGCCTTCAACGTCGCCAGCGGCTTCCGTTAATGCGGTAAACGGTAGCGCAAAAACCGTAAAGACATACTAAAACTGCCTAATTAGGAATTGCGTGAACAGGTTCGCCAGTTTAGTAGTACAATGTGTCCGCCATCCTTCAAGAGGTATGCTGTTATGTGATCTTCACCAGGTGCTTCGCCCCCTTTCATTTCTTTCAAAGCCTTCCCTAGCTCTTCTGTCGTCACTGGTGGGACGTCTATCTCCTCGGAACTACTTTCTCTTTCGGCATTATCCTGGATGTCCCGGCTACTCTGCAGATCTCTATAGAACTCCTCGGCTACTTTGAATATTTTATCCCTATTTGTGATGACATTGCTTTGCTTGTTTTTAAGTGCATACATCTCATTTCTCCCCACAACTAGACGCCTCTTCACTGCTTTCAGGCTGCCTCCATTCTTTACAGGATATTCGAACCTCTCTACATTATACTTCCGTACTTCAGCTGTTTTGCGCTTATTGATTAACGTCGAAAGCTCCGCTAGTTCTGTTCTGTCAGCTGGGGTGGAGATTGTCATGGTTTTCCATTTCCTAATTAGATCTTTCGTCTCCTGGGAAAGGTTACCAGTATCCTGTATAGCCATCGTGCCTCCGACTTCTACTGCACACTCCGTGATAATGCGTGTAAGGTTGTCGCTGGCTCCCTGTGTCGTAAGCTCGGCTTCCTCGGCAAGAGCTGAGTATCGGTTCTGCAGCGCGATTCTGAATTCTTCTACTTTCCGCCTTACTGTTAGCTCATTAATCGGCTTCTTTTGTACTAGCTTGTTACGGTCCCTCCTCAAATCTACCTTAATCGAGATCTTACCATACGATCATCACTACACCTTACCCTTCCGAGCACTTCCACACCCTTCACGACGCCAGGGTTATCGCAATATATGAAGTCTATTTCATTTTTATGTTCTCCATTTGGGCTCCTTCACGTCAACTTCCGGCTCTCCCGTTTACAGAAGAAGGTATTCAGTATTCGTAGGTTATTCCGTTCTGCCAAGTCAACTAGTAATCCCCCCCTGCTATTTCTATACCCCAGACCATAGTTCCCAACTGCCTTGTCTCCAGCCTGATGCTTGCCTACTTTAGCATTGAAATCTCCCATAACTGCGGTATACTGTGTTTTTACTTTAGCCTTTGCCGATTCGACATCTTCATAGAAGCGTTCCACTACCTGGTCCTTATGGCTGGATGTGGGGGCATAGCCCTGTACCACCTTGAGCTTGTACCTCTTATTGAGCCTAATACAAGACCTGCTGCCCTTTCGTTATTGCTAGAGTGTTCTTCTATGTTGCCAGCTATGCTTTTATTGAATACAAATCCCACGCCCAGTTCTATTGTGTCCTCTAGGCCACGGTAACATAGAACGGGTCCATTTTTCAGCACCGTAAAGGCTTCACCTGTTCTCCTAACCTCACTAAGCCCTATGACATCCCATTTGATGCCCTTTAATTCCTCGAATAACACCTCTAGAGTCGCTTCACTAGATAAGGTTCTCGTGTTAAACGTTGACAGGTTTAGATTCCAATGGTGGCCTGTCCGGATCCAGGTATTCTTAGCACCCCCTACTGCGTCACAGGTCTGACCGCCGCCGTGGTCAGTTGCTTCGCAGCCACTAGAGACTGAGGGCCGTGGGTTAATTGGCGTATTCATGGGAGGTTGTTGCCGTTACTACACCAGGGTGGCCAATCCTGCTCCGGTGAGGGAGTGCGTTACCCGCAATGGTCGCCGGGGTGAGCCCGCACACCAAGCCCCAACTGGGATTACATAATTGCGCGG
The DNA here is from genome assembly GCF_048455015.1 of Haemaphysalis longicornis. NCBI lineage: Eukaryota > Metazoa > Arthropoda > Arachnida > Ixodida > Ixodidae > Haemaphysalis > Haemaphysalis longicornis. Next base: position 150,400,075 of record NW_027526460.1, on the reverse strand, counting down.
TTTTTTTGGGGGGGGCGGGGAATAGTCCGGCGCCGGGATTCAAACCACGGTCTTTCGAACCACTCTCTGCCTCTACGACACCGCTGCACCGCACGGCGGCGCAGCGGAAAATCAAAAGTTGCCCGGGGACACATATCATAACAAAACACGCAGCCTTTTTTCTTCCTGCGGCGGAGACTGAGCTAGTTCCCGGGAGTCTGTGCGAACACGAATGCCCTCGTGCTTTCTGAGTTGGCTTTTAAATACACGTCAGGGGATTAACCCGCTCTAGAAGTTTCGGGGTTAGAAATCGTTCGCGGAGGGGCCAGTGGCCTTCTAAGAAAGAGAAAAATAAGAAGTTGCCCTTGGAACATACCGTAACGTTGTTCTCTAAACACGCAGCGTATTTTCTTCACGCGGCGGAGACTGAGCTCGGTCTTGGGCGTCTGTGCGAACGCAAATCGCTGCTTCGCCCGATGTCAGGTCGGGACAAATATCGGGTTCCAGACGATCATTCCTGTTCATCTCTGTTTGACATGAGGGAGAAAGAAAAGCCGCGTTCCCCGGGAAATTAACCACATGCCCATAGCGCACAGTCAAAGTTGAAAACGATGATTGGCTGCACCCGTCGCTGCCAAATCAAGTAGGTCGGCCTTGCCAACGTTGGGCCTTGCGGCCGCAGGCGCCGGCAGTGTCTGGCCCTTTCCTTCCTTCCTCCCTCCCGACGGCGTTCCCAGCGTATTCTGTCTCCTCGGAACAGGCATTTATTTGTTCGAAGCAAATGGTCAAGCGGCCGCCGCTTGGCATCGTTCGCCATATTCGCAGCTTCTGCACTCGTTTTTTGACGGTATGAAGGTCGATCTTTGTGATGACATGATCGACCACGTCTGCATAAGACTGTGAATAAGACTGCTCAGAGCAGGCTTATTCACAGTCTTATCAAAATCCTATTGAGAGTCTCATTCGCCGTCTAATAAGTTTCCCGAAAACGTTTTATAGCCTAGGGAACATAAGACACGAATAGGAGTGCCAATAAGAATAGTCTGCAAATAATACTGTCCTAATGGGCTTCGAGCAAGCGGGCCCTGGTTTGTCCAACTAAGACTTCCACGTTCGATTCTTGTCGGTAGCAGCGATGCCGACCTTCTTCAAAATTTATACGCCAACCAATAGTGGCGCCATAATGAATGTAGTCTTTAGCTCGGTTGAAGCCCTTTTAACAATAGTTTCGAAACTGTAAATGAACAGTAGGCAAAAGGAAGTGCCTTAAAATGCCTTTCCTGTTTGCCATTACGGTCAAAAGAAAACATGGCAAAACGATAGTGTTAAAGCATCGCGTAGTCAACGGCAATGCACTTCCATGGCAGTGTAACCCAGGCCGCAGAGCCATTTAAAAAATTGTCTGGCGATTACGATACTCCCTAATGCGATATTTGGGCGCAGCAGCAATGCGCTGAGGCAGCAGTCACTCGTGGGTTCTCTCTACGGTGAGCCTTTGCGGCGGCGGCGGCGCGAAGGGCCTCTCACGAAGGGACATCATAGTCACGCGCACACCACCCTCACGTTTTCGCCAAATGTCGCGCCGTCGAGCGGCTCGTGCGGACACAGCATACTTCCCCCTCTCTTTCCCCACCGCACACTTTCGGAGAGCGCTTGCTCGCGCCGCCACAGCGAACCACCCTCCCCTCCCAATTTCGCGACACTCTCCTTCTTTGCTTTCTTTAATCGTTCGCTTTTTCTTTCACTGGTCCGTCTTGCCATCGTTCACTCGGTTGCGCCGACAACGCGGCTCAGCCTAGAGACGGCCGATAAAGGTCTGCGCCCTGAAAGAGTGCGTTGATAACGCATTTAATAAAAGGTTGAAAACCAGAACTCTTCGCCTAGCAAGAGCCTGTGCGCATTTTAATTATTTCTGTAGAAGTGAAGGATGGGTCAATATAAATTTGTATAAGTTACGAAAACGACTTCAATGCCCACAGAAGATCTCTACTTATGCATCTCTACCTTGAAGATCTCTATCTTGCACCAGACCTACGCAATGCCTGGTGCAAGGTATTACACTACCGGTGATTGATCACACAGGTGTTTTCAAATTTAAATCGACCCAGCCGAGGTACGAAAGACGGCTCTTACTTGTCACGGAGGACTGTTTGAGTTCGTACGCATGCCCGTTGGCTTGAGCAACAGCCGAAGTGCCTATATTCGAAGCACAAGTTTGCCCTTTGGCGATTTGGTTGATGGAACTGTGATTTAACGATCGTTTAAAAGCAACGGGGGCGTTTGAAAATTCTACTGCAGCGCATGCGCGCTGCCACCCTAGGAAAATTGAGCTACCTCAGTGTCCTTCCACTTTGTGAAGAAGGATAACCAGCAAAGCTGGGGTGGCGAGCGTAAACGCGAGTGAAGATATGCTTTGACCGGGCCGCGGTCCAAGGGGTCCACGAAGCAAACACGTTTGTTTGTAATTTGCGATTAGGCATAGTATACCTCCGAGTTTATTATCTGAATGCAACTTTGACGAACTACAGGACGCACATGGGTTGGTCCATTTTCCAGCCGTAGAACTCCATTTTCTGGTAGCGGGTGAGAATTCTACAATTATTTACAACCTCGGTAAAACTATGCAATTACGAAAGTATATAAAACTCGGCGTAACGTTACAGTTGCCCTCGAGGCTAATTATCTTGTAATTTGTTTTAAGAGAGTTTCAATAAAACAAGAGTTAGACCTACTTCCTGTAAAGATACTACCTCCAATTATGGCCGCTCTTTAACAGCAAAAAACAATGAACAATGACACCAGCATTTTGCGGCGGAAGCACATGGAATTTTACTTGCAGTAACCCATATTATAAAAACCAAAACACAACAATCAATTGTTTTACAGGCTTTTTGAGCGTTGTCACAGCGTTGCAGACAGGGAAAAATAGTAGAAACATGGTTTTAAATAATCTCATCAAATCGAAAGTTTTGGCGTATTCGGACAACATCCAAATAATAGTTTGCTGGATGCCTGAATACAGTGGAATTCTGAGGAATGAAATTGCTGATAGATTGGCTGGTAAGGCCGCACCACGAAGTGGTATAGACATAAGGCAGGTCCCATACCAGGATATGAAGCCTCTTCCACGAAGAAAACTTCGGCAACCATGGCAACAAAACTTTGACAAAAAATCATTAGCAAATTACACTTAATAAAACCACAGTTAGGTCGATATACAACAGAAGAACGAGATAGATTTACTGAAATATGTATGTGCAGACTCAGAATTGGCAACACGTACGGTACTCATTCTTACCCATTAAAAAGCACCGAACCACCAATATGCAACACATGTGAGGGACGGCTCTCAGTTCTCCAAATCTTAATTGACTGTTCAGGATTTGAAGACGCTAAACGCCGCCAGTTCCCGAGATTTATAAATATGTCTTACCCCTGCACCCCTCGCTATTTTTAGCAGATGAACCTACGTTTCCCACAAATCGCCTTATAACTTAGATACGTGATACCGGATTTTTAAAATTTATTACTTACCGCGCAAAATTCTAAGATAGTATACGCGAGGATCTTTACATTTAGATTGAGGGCCTTTTACACCCTATACCAATGATTTATTTTTTATCGTCCCCAAGTCCTTCCAAATTGCATTTTACTGACTGAAAGACCACACACTCTGACATGGTGCTCTTTCGCTTCGATTCCCTTGTGCCATAAACACATACACACAAACATTCTTAAACCCTCAATGTTAAGACGCCATCTTACTAGCGTCAAGCTTACAACAATCCTAATAAAGTCGGCTTCACCTCTAAACAAACTTGCACTGCTAGAAAGACAATTCCCAGGGAAATTTACCCATTCATACTAAAATATGATGGCCATATAGTTTTTTTTACAATTTTTGAATATTTTTTATCTGCTGAAGGTATGGCGCACAGTTTTACGATCCTGGCGATATGAGTGGGCGCCGCCTTTTGGCTCTACGCTGGCGCGCGATTCTTGCATAGATCGCTCTGTTGCCGGCATCGTTACTCTGGTTGCCGGAGACGGTCTCCTGAATCCTAGGTATATATAGCTTTTCTGTACAAAGATTTAGCCGATGGGATTTTAAGTTGTCGAAGACCACCATCGAGCCAATCCAGAGAAGCTGCAGGCAATACCTAACTAGGGACCCACCCGGTCGGGATGCAAACATCGAGCGTTCTGTTCGCATTCTTTCGTTTTGTCGGCAGTTTAAATCATAGTGCAATAAGAGCCCCTACCTTTAACACAGTGTTTGCATAAAGGCACAATATATATCTTGGGAACAGAACAGCATGGAGTTTTTCTGAAGTTTCTGCAAAGGATAGCGAAGAAAACATCACGTATCAGACCCTAAAAAATCGTTGTTCTAGAGAGAGATGACAGTGTGTTTAGATTGGGGGCTATCTTGTTTTAGGATTGTGATGATGCGCTGATGCATGTTGTGTTCCCCAACCACACGAATGTTCTTGCTGGACGAAAGTATTGCATAATAGCTAAGTAGGGCCTTGCCACTGTTTTGCACTAAATATTGTTGACTTGTTTTTGGACGGATCTCTGTTAACAATTCGGACGGGTCACCTTACGTTTCCATGGCTGAAACGTCTTCCTTATCCAGCTGGTAGAGTCACCAGGTAGGTGCTTCAGAGCCCTTCAAGTATTGCATAGAGTATCATAGAGATCCACAATGCAGTTGCGACGGGAGAGATGGCGCTGACATTTCAGCGCTACAATTGCTCTATGTACTATAAAAAACGTCCACAACGCAGTTGCGGATAAGTGGCACGTGATCCTGTTGGTAAACCGACGCGGATGGAATCTGAGGAAGAGGCTGTAGTCGCTTTGGTGCACACGACTCTAGACAACGACCGTTGCACCTTGGTGAGCAAGAAGGGCCTTCGTTACGCCTAACAGTACGGCGGATTCTCTCGTAAGGTGATCGGCAAGCTCTCCGAGCAAGCATCTTCCGATACTGCATTGGGCGAGGAGTTCAACTCGTATGTGCTCAGAGACGATGGCCTGTTGTTGCCCTACATCCACATGGCGGAGAAATTTATGGGTGCAACTTTCTGGGTCTTTTGTCTGCGCAAGCCGCGTAAGCTGGTGGTGCGGACCTATTTTGGTCTTGCCTTCGCTGGTGATTCATTCAGGCAGAAAACCTTCAGGCAACTGTTTAGGGCACTGACTTGGCGAGAAATGCGCCAAGATGTTTTGCGTTGCGTACGCGCGTGCGCGGGTTTCCAAAAGCTCTGCCACGTGGAGGTTTTCATCTCGGAACAATAAATGTTGCAACCCGTTACGTGCCATGGAATGTTGTTGTTTGTTATATACTAGGCCTTTTTTTCAGGAGCCCCTGCACTGATCAGTTTTTCTTGTTTGCGAGATGTGCTCTCAGTGGGTCGACTTGTTGCCGCTGTGGCAGTTCACATGACAGGATGTGTGTAAAGGTTCGGCTGCTCTCAACACCTGACAACTTACAATGGGACTTACTTACAACCAGCCAGATATTCTTAGCCTCCTGCCATGCCCTATAAATTCGCCACACCCCAACGTCAACCTACCGTCCACGGGCTAATATGACCGAAATCTGAAACAGAAATTTAAATATCATGCTGATTGAATGCGCTGTTCTCCACACTGGCTGCGATTTAAAAGTGTACTGAATTGGTTGCAAAATCGGCAGAAATCTTTTTTCGGAAAATATTTCTCATTTTTAACAAATATAAAATGGTAATTATTGCATGAAAACGTCTTAGTCATTTATTGCTTGGAGACAGCGGTATTTGTCAATAAAGTTGGCACAACAGCCCGTCCACTGTTCACTCCAGTGTCACCGAAATAGCTAGAAACAGAGAATCAGCGGTCGGTAGTGACAAGCAACAAGAAGCAACAAGTGACAGGAAGAGAAGCAACAATGCGCGCCGCCTATTCGGTGTTTTCCAGTTCAATTGGCGAGGCTCTGAATCAAGCAGACGCGAAGTGAAAGCTTTATAATTACTGCCATGGTTGCGGTGAGTTGCATCCAAGTTAATTTTTCAGCCATGATATTCTTGCGTTTTCAAATGACTCTATAAACATTCTCCTAGACATTACCAACAAGTGCACTCGTAGCTATAGAATAGATGAACTTCATCTGTAATCCAGGTCGCCTGTACGTTCGTGGGTTCTGCGTGTATATGCGATTCGACGGGCTCAAAAACGAGTAAACCCCAAGTTACTCACGATTTTTAGGGAGGCTTAGAGAAAAGGTTTAAGGGACCAAGGCGATCTGGGTTTTAAAAACGTCTGGCTCGTGATCTCGATCAAAATTGTAGTCTATGACAATAGCTTAGCTAAGTATATAGATTTCGCCCGTGGTAAGCAGGAACAAACCAACGTGGATAGCATGAACTTGAAAGTCAACGTTTGACAGATATCTGTCTAGTAGGGAGGTTACAAATGAGCAATATAATTACACACTGAGCCAAACTATTTTTCAAAGAATGAGCTATTGTGCTTGCCTGGTGTGCATGCCTGCACGGCGCACGAAGCGCCACGAGTCGACGTGGATCTCGGCATCTTTAACTTCTCGTCACTCGTAAGAATTATATCTGTTTCCAAAGCAAATTTCACATGCGACAAAGAAAGTGATAGTAATGTGAAGAAATGGGCTGCGTTTCTCGTCACTCGAATGCAAATGTCGTAGAAAGACGATAGTCCTGTGCCGCGCCTCCACGTCAGTGCCTCTTATTTCTGTCCCCGCCCACCTACCGTCGCTGCCGATTTATCGCGAGGGACACTCGGTCTATGAATACTGTTCCTGGTGCCACTTTCCAAGCGTCACGCCTTAATTGGCGGTGAGCGCGAGTACGGGCGGCGCTGCGAAGCGCGCCTCTGTGACGTCGGCTTAGGGATTCTCGCATTTGTCGTCTGCTTCACTCGGGCTCACTCTCCCTTTGTTTCTCTGCGCTCGGTTGACGTCTGATGCTTGTCCGCGCCAGATTTTGCCTGTGCGTAACTTTTTATAATAATAATAGACATACAATCGCATACACTAGCTGAAGGCGTGAGTTAAAGTGCAGTTTTGGATACCGCTACGGAAGAAACATTGCCGGCGTCGCCCCATTCCTTGGCGAAGCCGGTCCTGTGCGGAGCGCGAAGAGTCTGAGATAGGGGTCAGCTTCTGTAATAAGCAATCTTTCGAACAAAGGCAACAGGCAGCTGCTAATAACCGACAACAGAGAAATTGCAAGACAAAAAACAAATACCAGTCCTTCGGGGCTGTCGGCTTTGGCAAAAGGCATTACGATTGCCGGTAATCGTATGTAAAGTTACAGTTTTTGCCACCTTGCCGAACGCTCCAAGGTATTGTATCGCATTCTTTTGTGATGGCATGGCATGAAAGTATGCCGACAGGTATTATGGGTCTGCAAGAACGGTAGGTTGAGTTCCGAATAACCCACTGTGTTTACAGGCATGTGGTGGTTTTATACCCAGCTTCTAAGAAGTATGGATGTTTATTGAGCAAAACGAGTCACGTTTATGGTAAAGATACACTATCATTATGCTTGTTCAGACCTGGAGGGATAATGCAGTACATTACCTATAGCCATGTCTTCCCAGAATTCAGATTTGCGTCATCCGAAAACGGCACTCAAGCGGAGGAGGAGGACGAGGACGTGGACGAGCGGGAAAAGGGGGAGAAAACTGTAACCGTAAAATCGAGATGATTAGTAGTTCGGGTCCTCAGCCCAAAACAAATGAGTAAGAACAATTTTTCGAATTCATAGATCGCCATCCCGGTGTGTTCTTTACGCCTCGAAGAGTGGAAAGAGTTGAAGAGAACTCCTTGAAGCTATTCATCGGTTTCGGTTCTTCTAATGTATGCACGTATACTAGTTATTGCGTTCGTAAGCGAGTATATCAAGCCTTAAACACTGTAATCATCTCATGATTGATCGCGCTGAGAGTCAGTTCGTTATGATAACAATGGTTGACACAGAAATTCGGAGCATAAAAGCCTCCTTTCAGTACTCTGCACAACGTTGCCTCGGGCGCGATCGCGGTGGTGTAGCAAAAAACTATATGTGCATGTGAATAAACAACGTACGCAGCGGATATGCAGCTTCTTGCAAGTAGCCACAACGGAAGCCAATTTGTGAAGAATGGAAGGTATGCCATGCATACAGCATGAAGAAAGTGTCCTCACGATTTTTGTGAGCTTCCCGAACAACCCCACACCTACTAATAAGACGTTTGTGAAGGGGTAATAATTAAGTAATTATTATTATAATTAATACGTTGTGCACAAAAAAACATTCATCTGCTACAAATCGACAACAGCGAAAAAAAGTAAACAGGCGCTCTATTTCCTGCTGTGCGATGCGCTTGTACCCAGCACTAGACTGTTGAGTCTTGAGACTGTTGAGTCTTAATCGCAAAAATAGTGTAGGGAAGCCAACGCATTTTGAATACTTGTCTGTGCGCTGTACCTCGCGAAAGGACGGGTTGAACACGAGCTTCTGACGGACGCTCTCAAGAAAGTTGTTTTTTCTCTTCTCATGTGTTTCAAACTTTGGGGGGATACAGCTTGAAATTATTCAGTTGTGTCAGCAGCTTGCAAAAATGACTGAAGTACTGAAAATACACTTTTTATGGCACTAAAGCAACAAAGCGGGAGCAGGTACTGCTGCCCCTCACAAGCGGAGTGTAGCAGACGACAGCGGCGTGAGTCCCTAAGCCGACGTCAGAGCCAGGGGGCGCCACTCAAACATCTCACCGCCAAATTGTTGTAAGCAGCAAATAAAATACTCTGCTGTTTAGCCACTACTTCAGCGTACGCCATTTGCCGGTAAATACAAGGCTGAACTACGTCAGCAATGCACATATGTGTCTGCCGCTTAAGTAAGCGAAGCACTTGGACAAAAACAGGTGAAATATCCTTATTGAGAAAATATCGTTTGAAAACAGAACGACTGGTGCCATAATACAAAGAGAGTCTCATGAGTATTTCAGGCACACTATAAGAACATAACTCAGAGTACGAGCGCTCTTGTATATAGACGGTAACCAACGCTTGGTATCAAGAACGACAACCTTACAGGGCTACCTAAACGGCAAAGGTTTGGTCTATGTGTATGTCCTTCTCTCAATTGAGCCGCCTCAGATGCTTTCAAGCAGTTATTAAACTGCAGAACAGCTGAAGCTTCTGTGATCGAAATTGTTAGAAACGACTCAAGCATTGCCGAAAAGAGCTTTAAGGCATTTATCTCCACCACATTAACATAGTGGAATATTCCTGAAACGCCGCGAGCGCAGATTACTAAAAAATCGTTATTCAATCAAAGTAGATTATGCTTCTGCCTTGCGAAATTCATGAAATAATCGCTGATTTTGACAATGACCCAGCTGCTGGTAGTCACGGCATTAAAGCAATTCTCCTCAAATATGCTGCCCAAATTATTATCCAGATACTGTGATACCTAATAAACCCTACATTTGAAACAAAATTTCCGACGAGCTAAAAGTACCTAAAGTTACCCTTATGTATAAGGGAGGAGAAGAGGTGGAAACAAACGAGTACCCCCGTAGGTCGATCTTACCGTAGTTTTAAAAGGTATTTGAAATCGTTGTTTACACTAGACTCACGCAATATTTTTTTCAAAAATCGCAAAAAATCTCTTAGGCGGAGTATGGTGGACATGAAGTAAACGAAATATCAGTCCTATTAACGTAGCATATGAAGTGAATTACTGGAACAAGTGATTCACCAATCCTTTGGGGTTTGGATTTCTGGGAAACTTTCATGGCCATTTCACGTCAATAGACTTGAGTTGCCACAGTTAAATTTTCACAGGTCGCGGGATGCATGTACCACATTCAAAATTTGATACCAACTTGCCTGAAACAAATATGAGATATACGTGGGAGACAACAAAATACTAAAACTACGATTTATAAAAGAATGGTTCACATATGTCAGAGCTCCCTAAGGAATCAACAAGAATTAAGGACATACCGACGTTTTGTGAAATAAAACACGTTAAGGCCGACCAAATTTAAAACTTCTAACTCAATACAGCATATTCATAAAGACCATCTACATAATGAACTGTCGGCCCAATCCAGCACATACACAATACACAAGGTCCAAATTACACCAACCAAATTTTAAGTAATTATGGCAAACCAGCCGCATCTCTCATCAAGCTACAAAAATATTTAGTAGGAGTGACGTAAAAAAATTTGCACAAACCATATGACGCCTTCACAAGTGAAAGCAGAAGATGTCTTGATAGTACTCGTATAACGTACTTCCAACCCTACACATACTACATCGATTAGAAGGCCATCGCAGCTCTGCACGGTGCTCTAAGTGCTTTGGCTTTCCAAGTACGCCGAATGTTCTTTAGGAATGTTCTGCTTCACAACCATCACTCTCAACTTATCTTAAATACTTTCACCTCTTCCATCTTCTCCCCAAGACCAGCTCGCGGCGCCGGAGGGATCGGACCGAGCGGCCTGGTGACAAGCTTTGGTGGGTCACGTTCGCCAGGTCTTCCCGTCTGTTTAGAGAGAGAGAAGAAACATTTAATAGAGCAAACAGTGGTGGTTGAGCCGTCACTCGGTGGGGTGGGTTCGCCTCAGTCCAGGTACCCTTGGGCCTTGGCTGCAGCCCTGGCATGGGTGACGAGAAAGACATGGTCAGCGTGACGGGAGCGGGTCGAGCAGGCCCTCCCACTTCTCTGGGGAAGGTATGGGATTGGAGGAAGCGATTGGGTGTTTTGACAGGCCCACAGCATGTGGTAGGCAGTATTAAGAGAGGGGCAGAATTGACAGTTGAGGGTGTATTGGGTAGGGGAGATAGCGTGGAGGATGGGTGCGTTGTAATAGGTGTTTGTTTGTAATCGACGCCAGATGACTTCTTCCGCCTTGGTTAGTTGAGGGTGAGGTTGAGGCAAAGTCAGGCGAAGGTTGCGATAGTGGTGCAGGATGTTGTGGTAAGGTGATGCAACAGCGGGAGGTGGAAGAGGCTGGACCATGGGTTCTGTGTCTGAGGGAAATGCCCGTTGTGGAAGGGCGCGGGCAGCGGCGTGAGCCGCCTCATTTCCCTCGAGGGACGAGTGACCAGGGGTCCAGACGATGTACTGCTCGGGGAGGGGATTGATCGATGCGAGTATGCGTAATGCGGGAAGTGAGATGCGTCCACGTTGAATGTTACAGCAGGCTTGCTGGGAATCTGTTATTATTGTAAGGTAATCGGAGCCAGTTTGTACCGCCTGTGTAGATAATTTTTTTTCGTTTGAGAACTCCGGACTTTGTGTGTGTGTGTGTGTGTGTGTGTGTGTGTGTGTGTGTGTGTGTGTGTGTGTGTGCGTGTGTGTGTGTGTGTGTGTGTGTGTGTGTGTGTGTGTGTAAATAACCTTTATCAACAACAACAACAACAACAACGAACTGTAAACTGTGAAGTTTTTTTTTCGATTTGTGCCGCAATATTCCATTGTATGTCTGAACACACAACTTGCATTTATGCTGCCTGTGTTATACGGTAACCGAAATCGCTGTGTGTATTCTACTTTTGGCAAACGCATGTTTGTTCCTTTCTTTACGCTGCAGAAACCGATGAGCTTTCTTGCAATGTATTTTTATTTTACTATGTTTGTCTTACGTAGGTTGCACGACTAGACACACGTCTGTGTCTTACTCTTTTGTGATGTTGAAGTTATTTTGTTACTTAGAACTTCCTGTCTCATTTTCCCCACGCAAGCTGTTTGAAGCTATGTGCTCTGTGTGAGATTTAAACCTGTAGGGTAGCCAGGGCAACGTGAGGCAATGTCCGCCTTTAAAGAAAGCAAAGGTAGACAATAACGATGAACAAGACGTATGTATAGGCGAGACTGGCCCGAAATACCTAAAAAGCTCTCAGGGCTTATACGTGTCTACATTACTGAGCGCGAAAAAACCCGCAGCTACATTTCAGGCAAAATGTTGGCTCGTAACGAGAGTACAAGCGGCGTTTAAAAATATTCATAAACAATTAGTTTGCAAGGGTCGAAATGAGGGGAACGCGTTAGAAACAGCTGTGAAGTGAGGAGAGATAAAAACGCACAACAAATTAAAAGAAGTCGGCGCCTTCTATTCTAATTATTACAAAAAGAAAACGATAGAGAAAAGTGTTTCTGTAGTCAGAAAAAAACCCCGCGTCGGTAGTGAACGAACGAGGGAAAGCTAATCCTCGTTGAAAACCCTTCATTTCATTCATCTTAGCAGAAGCTCCAACAGACGGCAAGAGAATAAGGGGTTAGCACAGGAAGGTTTCATGAAGGGTCCATTACGTATCGCGGGTTATAAAAAACTGACGTCTGGCTCGTTTTTGGGAGTAACAGTGGACCAGAATGCAGTCGGCCTGTTAGTATGATAAACTCATCGAAAGGTGATGAAAAAGGCAAAAGAGAGCAAGATTTGTTGATCTTGTTTTTAGCCTTGGAAGCACAAAAATACAACACGTTTGTAGGAGAGGATTAGATATTTTATCGACAAAAATAGGCAAGGAGTTTGCGTAAATACCTGTAAACTAAAAATGTGGTCACTCAATTCCGGAAGTGAAAGTTAGAGCTTTCGACACAATACAAACGTAAGTACGAAAACGAATACTCAGGGGACGTTTTCCATGCAAAGATAAAAAAGCAGGTCCGGGGGAGATGCTAGTGCGGTTACGTGGCGAAAGAAGTTCAAAAAACCTATTGAGCAGTCCATAATGCAGGCAGACAAAGAGTCCAGAAAGGGAACCTTTACTATAAAGCTAAAGGGCTTGTGTTGCTTTTTCATAGAAAGAGAGCAAGGGAACAAATCTTCTCTAGAGCGTTTTTTATGCGTTGGAGGTGTTTTAAGTCAAAAAGTCCCCACGTCGTCTGGGCACGTCCACGTAGCACACTCCGGCAGCACGAGCTCCTCAGCGAGGGGTGCACTTGAGTCTTGTCACCCTCTGCTCCAGGTGTGGGATTGGGGTGGCCCATCCGGGTTTCAACCTAATTCCGAGAGTGTATTGAATTTTGAGGTAATGTTAAACTCCGGGCTGGCTACTTTATTAAGGAAACATATATAAGCAAAAAATGGTTGGGGCTCTCAAGCCTGCTTCCGTGCTTTGAAAGCATAAGCCTGGCGACACTTATAATAAAGTGTTTACTGCTACAGCGTATTTGCGGGATTTTATCGCTTTCTATTCTCTGCATTTTGCCTCTTTTTCTGCAACACCGACTTTCAGTCCGTTTCTTAGCTTGCATTTTATCGTCTTACTTCGCAGGTTACGCGAGCAAGCAGACTGGTACAGACCAGAGCCTCCCGAGATTCTGGGCACTGTTCTACCCCCGTGCCATTACGTTCACGTAGTTCACTACAAGCACATACTACAACGTTTGCGCTTCCAAGTCTTAGTTTTGTGAATGTTAGAAATAAAGTTTGTTAACCCTATCAGAGCACCCGAGTATACGCCCATTCCAAAAGTGGGCTTCCTCTAGAAAGATAGATGCAACAAAAAGAATGACGGCGACTTGTGTTGTACCGCTCGCAACGTGGAGGTATAGCTCAGTCGGGTCGGTGAGCGACGCGCGGGGATAGTGCAGCTGGGTTAGAACAATGAGGCGCTTGAGGCGTTCCCCTTAAGACTCACCCCAGGATAAAACGTGCGTATGCTGTATAGACGATAAGGAAATAGTTGAACATTTATTAAAGAACTGGCGGCATAGCCTTCTAGCCATGCAGGAAAGCAAGCCCACATTTTCAGGTCTCTGAGTTAGATATATCTTTTTTACTGTGGCAGTTAAATAAATACGGTTAGAGTACTAGCGGAGAAAAATTCGCGAAGTGGCTGACCGCGGGGCGATCTAACTATAGACTGCTTAGGACATACAGTCTTCGAACGTTTTTTCGGACTCGACGGTAGTCCGAATAATCGGTAGTCCGAAAAAAAGGATTCACCGAAAAAAATTGGCCGCGTATCTGCTCATTTCGTGGCAAATGTCGTCAAAAGGCGATAGTTTTTGTAGACATTTGCAAGGAAATGCCCCCCTTTGGTTCCTCGATGCCAGCGCTGCAGTACGGCGGAGACGCGCGTGAACGGAGGCGGCCGACTAGAAGGTTTGTTGAGCCGCGTGGCCATGCTCCACGTGCGTTCAAAGCAGAACGTGGAACCTAGCTAGTGGAACCTTTCGTTGCTGTTGTGGCGTGATTTTTCATATGCCGCCAGGAGGCGGCGGTTATCTGCAGAAGATGTAAAATATCATTTGCTATCGAAAAACCAAGCATCCATGAATTTTTTAATAAAGGAGCACCGTAAATATCCCTTGTGTACTAATCTCCTGTCTTATATTTGCGTAATGTCTTGTTCTTGTTCAACAAAGTTGACAAGTATGAACATATAAACCGGGCGTAGACGTTTACATGTGGCTGTGAGTATATAAGACTATTGTACAATTTCAATTTTACTTTAGCCGGGTGGCTGAATCGAGTCACAGACAGACAGAAGGACAGACAGACATACAGACAGACCAAAATTTCTGGGTTTAAGTAGCACAAGAAAGACTATTGTCTTTAAAAACCTTTATTGGCCCTAATGCTGAAAAAAACGTATGTATGCGCGTCTGTACACACCCACGCCTACGCGCGACTAAGTCCGCCTCTATTTCCGCCAGCGTTTGTCCGTCACTGTAGGCAGACAATAGCACTGTTAGAGCGCGCGCTAGATCGATATTTGATGCCTCTGGCGTTGGTGGCATGTCATCATCAGAGTCGCTGTCCACCTGCGCCGGTTCGAGGACCTGGCGTACGATTTCGTCATCATCCAACTCGGCACGCGGCAGGAAGGCACTATCGATGTTGGTGAAATCTTCAAACGGAGCCGCTCCCACGTCGACACCGCTAGCACGGAGGTCATGGAAAACGTCGGATGCTGCGGCAGGCGGCATCTCAGCTGTGGGGTTGGGGACTGTGTGACTATCCTCGGCCTCACTGCCAACCACAAATCCCGCATGCCGAAAGCAGTTGCGGATCGTGACCATCGTGAATGCCCTCCAAGCATCAGACAGGATGCCGATAGCTGAAAGCACACCCACAGCGTAGATTTTGCCACTGTCCACACACAGCAGCACACGATTAAGAAGGCGCGATCGGTAGTGCAGCTTCAAGTGCTTGATGACACCTTGGTCCACGGGCTGCAACACACTTGTGGTATTCGGCGGCAAAAATTCCAAGGTGATCGCTTTCAGGTTGCTGATGTGCCCGTGGGCACCACAGTTATCAACGAACATAAGCACCTTGCGCTTCTGTTGCTCACACTTACGGTCGAGATTCCTCATGTACTGCTCAACGAGGTACTGCGTAATCCATGTCTTCGAGTTCACTTCGTACCAAACTGGGAGCGATTTAGGTACTTTAAAACATCTCTGGTTTCTTGATTTGCCTATGACGAGGAGGGGAAGCTTCTCCGTCCCCGACATGTTGGCTCCCACGACAACTGTCAATCGCTCCTTAATGTGCTTGTAGCGGTGGCAGGGTTCACCAGAAAACGCTTCTCAGGTAACATCTTGTAAAACAAGCCAGTCTGATATCACAGTTGAATATGTTGTCTGGGGTGTACTCGCGCAGCAGGGAACACAGCTTGTCGGCGCGGCAATTCGCCACAAGGGTTACGTCTACAGCACCACTCTCGCCACACATGCGTTTAAAGGCGAGGTCGTATCTTTTCTTGAAGTTGCGCAGCCAGCCATCGCTGAACTTGCAGTCCGTAATATCCATGCACAGGGCGAGCTTCTCTGCCTTGTTTCGAAGCCTATCTCCAAACACTGGCACCTTTCTAGCCAAAGTTGCGCGCAGCCAGATGTTAAGTGCCCCTTCCAGCTTTGGGATGCTGCCGTCTCGGAAATTCTTCTGCTTTACCCCAGACACTTTTTCCGCTGCCTGCAGGATCTTCTCCTTCTTCTTCAAGTAATCGGAGACAGTTTGCTTTGAAACCGAACATTCGCGAGCAACTTCGTATTGCGGTCGGCAGCTTTCAACTTGACGGATAATGGCAGCTTTTTTCTCCACAGTAAGTGTCTGGTAGTTGCCTCGTTTCTTGGTAACTCGGGAGAGCTCCTGACGGCGCAGTCCTGACGGCGCAGGTGGCCGTGGTGTCACGGGTGGTGTCGGAGCCATTTCAGAAGATCAGTCTTAGCCCGCAAAGTAGCATACTCAACGGTACAAAAAGCACAGAAAACGACTGACCGTGACAACGGCCAAAGTCCGCAACCACGTATCGGGCAGTCCTACAATTGCCTTCCGTTGTGCCACGCCTCTGCCAGGTGGCGACACAGGTCCCGTGAGAGCACCGTGAGAGCACCGAAGCTGGAGTCCGAAAAATCGAACGGCGGGCTGTGCAGCGTCCGAAATATTGGTCGTAGACATGTACAGTAAAGCCTGTTTATATCGAACACAGATATATCGAATTATTGCCTATATCGAACCATTGTATAGTTCTGGTAAAAAATATGTTAATTTAAGTGAGTGAGTGAAAACTCTTTATTGACGATCCGGCATAAAGGGTGAAGGGATAGGGGAATTAAAGCGAGACACTAGCGTACTCGGACGTCCCGGAGCAGCAACGTACTCGCGTCAAACCCGTGGGGGCGCCGCTTTCGGCCGCTAGCGTTCCAGGATGCTAAGCACGTGCTGGACCACGTCTCTTTGGTTGCCTAGCTCTCGGCTGATGATCTTGCTGCTGATGGCAGTTGGCATTGCTTCTTCTTGGTTACCCGGCGGTGACGCACAGTCCCAGAGGAGGTGTCTCTGAGTGGCTCGCGCCTTCTTGCAGTGTTGGCATATATCCGTGGTGTATACCTCCGGGCAAACGTGCTTTGCCCAGAAGGGGGTCCATATGGCTTGTACTTGCAACTGCCGTAGTGTGGTTGCTTCGCTGCGTTGTAGGTCTCGATGAGGCGGTGGGTAGAGGCGTCTGCTCGTTCTGTACCACTGCAGAACGTCGCCGTAGGTTGTGATGGAATACTCTTCGTCTTCGGTATCGCGTCGTTGCGGCTCCGAGGAATGCGTTGACGGAGACCCGCGGCTAGTTAGCGCGGGTACCTCCCTATCTGCCTCCTCGCTGCGGTTCGGGCCCGCGTCCAGCTCACCGGCGTGCGCAGGGAACCACTTGACGGTAACGTTGGTTACCGGTCTTGCTAGCGCTGAACTTACTCTTGCAATGGTTCCATGGACGTTGTTTGTAGCAAAGTTGACTATTTCCGGCTTTGAGTCGCTGAGGACCGTGCGGCAATCCGGGATCGCTAGTGCCAGTGCGATTGCAAACTCCTCGGCTTGCGTGGGCGACTTGCACCGTATGCTTCCCGACGTTGTGAGTACTCCGGTGTCTGCTGCGATGACTGCTGCTGCGTACGTGTTTGGCCGGTGGGGATACTTCGCCACGTCCACGTAGTACGCGCGCGGATCGTTGGCGTGACCTTTTGTGAGGGCCGTGGCTCTCGCCTTTCTTCTTTCTGGGTGTACTTGCGGATGCATGTGCTTCGGTAAGGGTGGGACCCTCAGTCTTTAGAGAACATCCCGGGGTAGCTGCTTTGCTACCTCCAGGGTCGTCGCTGGCGCGTTGATTGCGATGCGTTGTAGTATCGTTCCTCCCGTCCTGGTCTGGGACAGGCGGTGATACTGTGCCGTTCGCTGGACTTCTGCGATTTCTTCCAGCGCGTTGTGAACGCCCAGCGCGAGCATGCGTTCCGTGTTGGAGTGGGGGTGTAGGCCCAGGGCCGTCTTGTACGCCTTTCTGCTCATCGCGTCAATCTTGATCTTCTCCTCCGCTTTCCAATAGTGGAAAGACGCTACGTAAGAGATGTGGCTGACTGCAAACGACTGGGTGAGTCGTAGTAGACTGTCTTCTCTCATGCCCTGGTACCGCGTGGCCACCTTCTTGAGTAGGCGGGTGTCCAGCGAGAGCTTTGCGTGGAGCTTCTGTACCGTCACGTTGTTGCGGTTCAGGTCCTGGAGGTGCGGCCCCAAAACTCTGAGCGTCTGCACGTGCGGTATCGGCGTTCCGTCTTGGGTTACCACGTTGATGTGCTGCGTTGTCGGGCGTCGCGCACTTTGTGGTGAGATCACTAGCAGTTGTGACTTGGTTGGTGAACATTTGAGTCCGGTGGGTCGTAGGTGTTCTTCTACGGCGACGACGGCTTGTTTGAGGGCTGCCTCGATCTGGCTGTCACTTCCTCCCGTTGACCACAGCGTGGTGTCGTCCGCGTAGATCGTGTACTTGATGTTTCTAACGCGTTCCGATCTTCGTGCAACGCCTATCATGACGAGGTTGAACAACAGAGGGGAGATCTCCGAGCCCTGCGGCGTCCCCGTGCTCCCCAGCTGCTTGAGCGGTAGTTGTAGTTCTGCCACAAGCCGCGTGGTGCGGTTGTTCAGGAAATATTTGATGTAAGCGAAGGTCCTCTCCCCCATGTTGAGGTGGGACACCTGCCAAAAGACGGCCGAGTGGTGTACGTTGTCGAACGCTCCCTGGTGATCCAGTCCGGGCACCGCTTTTTTATCTAACGTGGGAAACTGTCTGTCCACGATTTCGTTCTTGAGTAACAGCATGGCGTCCTGGGTATACAGTTTGGCCCGGAACCCACACATTGTATCTGGATATATGTTGGAGTCTTCGAAATAACGTTGCCATCTGTTGAGTAGGACATGTTCTAGCACCTTGCCCACGCACGACGTTAGAGAGATAGGTCTGAGGTTGTCTATGCTGGGTGGTTTGCCCAGTTTGGGGATCAGGACCGTTTTCGCGGTCTTCCATTGTTGCCTTAGCTTGCCCGTCCGCCAGCACTGGTTGTAGTACTTGGTAAGGGCTTCGATTTCCGTGTCGTTCAAGTTCATCAATGCCTTGTTGTTAACGTGGTCCGGTACCGACGCCGATTTACAGTTAATTGTTTGTAGAACCGCTCGCACTTCCCATTCTACGATGTCGGCATCCAGGCTCTCGTTGGTTGCCCCTTCGTAGCTTGGGAGTGGGTCCGTTGGTGTTACGGGGAGATACCTGGCGTCCAGGCGTCGTTGCACCTCGGCCTCTCCCATTTCTTTGACGGCTTTGTGAATGGTCTTGTTCAGCGTGTCGCTCCCTTGGTTGTCTGATCGTTGAGCAAGTGGCGCAGCAGGCCCCACGTCTTGTCTTTGTGTAGTTGACCGTGGGCTTCTTGACACACTGCGTGCCACTGTTGTTTGCAGAGGACTGCGCTGTGATGCTCGGTGTCTCTGTTGAGTTGTGCTATACGTTTGCGTAGCTTTCTGTTGTGGCGTTGACGTTTCCAGCGCCGTTTCAGCGAGTTGTGGGCTTACATGAGGTGGGCTAGTCTGCTGTCCAGAATCGTAGCCTCCGGCTCCGCTTCTACCGTCTGAGTGGCGTATTTGTTCGTGGCGTTTAACATGTTGGTCCATGCTTCTATGTCTTCCATGGTTTCCGTAACGTTGTCTTCTAATTTCTTTCTGTACTCGTGCCAGTCGACGATTTGCTTTTGCTGTGGTCTTTGCGTGCTCTCTGCGATGGGTATTGTAATTTCGAGTATGCAGTGGTCACTTCCCAACGTCTCCCCGGTGTTCCGCCACGTGACGCCCCGCAGTGCCGGGGCCGTGCTTATGAAGGCGAGGTCCGGGTTTGTGTCTCGCTGCGACGACGTTCCGTTTCTCGTTGTTGCGTTGGGATCGTTTAGCACTAGGTAACCTGCGTCCATTGTTTCTTCATAGAGACTGTGGCCCTTCGCCGTCGTGTATGGATACCGCCATACCGTATGTTGAGCGTTGAAGTCGCCGCCCAGTAGGGTTACGTTGGAGCCCGCGAGCTGTTGCGCTTTGTGCACAATAGTGCGGAACGTTTGCTGGAAGTGCTTCGGATTGCTGTACGCGTTGATTATAAAAG
The DNA here is from genome assembly GCF_048455015.1 of Haemaphysalis longicornis. Taxonomy (NCBI): domain Eukaryota; kingdom Metazoa; phylum Arthropoda; class Arachnida; order Ixodida; family Ixodidae; genus Haemaphysalis; species Haemaphysalis longicornis. Next base: position 150,380,154 of record NW_027526460.1, on the reverse strand, counting down.
TGCTTTCACGGCGCTTGCACTTCCCGGCGACGATTTCGACCACGGTGTGCTCGATGGCGCCGTTGGGTAGCAGCTCGTGATCTATTGAGGTTAGATTCTTCTTTACCAAGGTGCAGACCCCCTGCCCTGCTCCTTTCCCAACCGTTCGTGCGCTGGGGGGCTTTGCAAAGGATGTGTACCCCGGTAACGTTGGTGGAGTTTCACTGTGCGTTTTTTGTAGTATTTTAACATCGGGTCTCTTGGTGCTTTGCTGTATGTACTGTTGTAATGATGATTTGCTTCCCTGTATGCCGTTGGGATTCCATAGACATATGAGGAGATGATGCTGTTGTGTCCGTGCTCTGTTTCTGCGGGTAGCGGTGCCTGTTGCCGTTGTCCCGTCCATTATTGCGGTTGGGTGAAGGCCTGTTGTGGGATTAGTCCTGACGCCGTAAGCGCGTGTATTAGTGCATCCAACGTGGTCTGTATTCCTTGTATGGTAGACTGCATGCCATGTACGGTTGTCACCAACGTGTAGAGGCGTGCGTTGGTAGCATCGAGGCGATCGTTAGTAGCCTGGATGGCTTGGCTCAGGGTGTCGTAGTTGGCTTTCATGGTCTGTTCTAATCGATCTTGACGTTCTTCTAGGCTGTCCAGCCTAGCGTTGACAATTCGTTCACGTGCGTATTCGAGCGCTCGCTTCTTCAGTGCCGGTTCGCTTGTCCTAGCAACGTCGATCGTTTCGGGTTCTGCGCTGTTAGCTTCCGTAGTAGCTCTTGCTTGTACCTCCATGGCTGAGTTTGCGTTGTTTTCCGTTGGCGTTGGGGGTATTGGTTGAATCTGCGGTGGCGACGGTGGCGGTGGCGAAGTCGCCTGTTGCTGCTGCTGCTGCTGCTGCGCGTTGATGAGTTGGTTCAGCTTGGCGTTCATCCATTGTATTTGAGCTCTCTGTTCGGCGATGCATCGCTTGAGCTTGTCGTTTTCGTTGTGTAGTGACTGGACGGTGTTGTCCTTCGCTTGAGCTACTTGGCTGAGCGTATTGCGGTTCGCCGCTTGCGGGTTGATTGCCTGGGCCAAACTTATCACGTTGCCCGGTCGCTGCTGGTTGCGGTTGTAATTCATGTTCTCGCTGCGCTTGCCGTCGGAGCTTCTGCCGCGGCTCGCCGAGCGTCCCCTGCTTTTGTCCCGCTTCCTCGAGCGGCTGCGTCTTCTCTTTGATGGATGTGCTTCGTTTTGTTGTTGCTGTTGTTACGCTGGCAGCTGCGGGAAGACTTGCGACGAAAACGTTGACCCCGCGTTTCTGCGCGCCCATCTGCGCTGAGTAACTACGAAGGGCACCTTGAACTTGTTCGTACAGCCTTCCGCGCCCGCGGCGTGGGCTCCGTTGCACAGCTTGCAACGTGGCTTGCACCGCGCCTCATGGTCTGCCGCCGGGTTAGGCGCGCCACACGCAAAGCAAATCTTGGTTTCCGGTGTGGGGCATACGTCGGCTCGATTGCCGATTTTGCTACATGTCCTGCACACGTTGTGGTGTTGTCTGTATAATACACACTTTACTATAATGGAGCCGTACTTTATGTAGTTGGGAACCTTTGTTCCTGCGAACAAAATGAGGATCGAGGTAGTGTTTCCAATCCTGTGCGCCTCGAGGGCCTGCGGGTTTGTTTGGTTAACAATATTTTCCTTCAGATCTTCGGCAGTGTTCTCTACTGCGATGCCACGGATCACTCCTTTCACTGTGCCGTGAGGCGCGGTGCAGTAGGCATGCGTTTCGTAGTTACGGTCCCCAATGTACAGGGAGCGTACGCTTGCGTAGGAACGTGCTCGTTCTTCATCGGGCGTGCTGATCACGATGATGTTCTGCGTGGGGTTAGTACAGATCGTATCTGCTTTCGCTGCGGTCTTGGGAACGTTGGCTGCCGCTAGAACTGCGGACATTACGATGTCGGCTTCGAGTCTCACTAGGCATAGCCCTCCTCTCGGTCGTATTACAATCTTCTGCTCTTCCCGCGGCAAATTCAGCGGCATGCGGGACGCTTTGGTGATTCTCGCTATCATGCGTTTTGCTTGAGCTTCGCTAAAATGCGAAATTGCTGCTTTGGGTAACTTCGCTAAGCTGGGGATTATTAAGTCGTTGGCTTACTTGTTCTCCGGAGATTTTCCATCCCACGATGTCGCTTGGGTGTAAGTCGTTGCCTCGCACCGCGACGGCGATGCAGCCGGTGCTGCGCAGAACATCGTGGTCGTTGATCGTGTCGGTGGTCGTAGTGTCGTTGCCGCCAGCACAAAAGTCCGTGTATTCCGTAGCAAGGGCCGTGAAACGGTTGTGGGAAACGGCGTTGAGCTGCGATGAGGCCGAGGCGATCTTCGGCGATGAGGAGTCGAGCGTCGAGGCGTCGAGCGGGGCCGGGCGGCCGGCGCAGCTGCGCGCCGCGGCCGTACTCGTGCTAAGCCTAGGCGTGGTCCGCTAGGCCTAGCGTCGCACAAGTGAAGAAAACGTCGAACATTGACAAAACGTCCGGTTGACCGGGCCAAAAATGGTATCAATCGAGTCCAGGGATGTTCACAGACACTGCAGTGATGATTTCCAATCGGTTGGAAGCAATTAAGGTGGCACAATTAGCAAAAACTGCGGAGCCCATGCGGAGCACGTCTGCTCAGCTCGGCAACCGGAGCGCCCCCCCCCCCCCCTATGAATTTAAAACTTTTCCTATCGAACGCAATTTTGCTTAGAACGGATACATCGAACTGTCCCGCGCGGGATTTTTCGCTCTCCTCAGGCATGCGGCAGGCTTTCCCGCAATACATCGGCCCGCAGCGGTGCCGCGGGTGTCGCTTGCGACTCCCGCGCGAGCTCGGGCGCGTCCAAACCGGCCGTGCCACACTGTAGCCACAGTGGACCAGCTCCACGCATGCATGCCGTTGTAGCCGAAAACGCCACATTGGGCGCTGTGGGCTGTGGTGTCACCGAACTTCAAGTCCGCGCCACTCGCTGCCCGCACTTGCTCGGTTCGCTGGGTTCACCGTTATTCGCTTGTATCTATACTTGCCTCCGCTCTGTCGAAGACGCCGAGGACTCCGTACCGCTTCCGAGCACAAGCGAAGCCGTTGCTGCCGTGGCCCTGCTACGGAGATACTGCAGTGCCATTGAGGACAGCGGTCTTGTGCTTGTGGACTGTTTAAATACCGTGGAACAAGCACTCACCACCAACCCGTTGTCCTCCAAGAAGCAGGCTACACTCACGCAGTTCTTCCGCACCAATACAGTTATGTTTCTTTCCGAGAAAGTGTCGTATCAATAGTGAACTGCAGGGTGGTAATAGCTCAGCGTTAGCTTGTGACTCCATCGGAAAGACTGCTCTCATATAATTTTTTTTGCTGCACTTCCTATATCAAATTTTTGCTATATCGAACTACTTTACAATCCTCGCGCTGTTCGATATAAGCGGGCTTTACGGTACTTCAATGAGATAAGTGGCCGTGCCGCGAAGGTGTCCGAATAAACAAGCGTGTCCGAAGTTTCGGCGTCCGAATAAAGGGTCGACACTTGTAATCCAAAAGGAGAGATAGTGTGAAACTTTATTTGTGGTGAGTCTCAGTCATAGCTAGTGCCTTTTAAGTGAGGAAGGCGCGCCAGGTAATCTTACCCCGTACGCGTGGCCTGGAGCCGTAGCTCGAGAGAGAAGCTCCCGCGCACCTCCGGGCAGGTAGTGGAAGGGTCCCAGTGAACGTACTGAGGTAAAAGGGGGAAGTCCCAAATGGCGTGCGGCGTGGTACCTCGAGCGCTACATACGGGGCAGTTTGATGTGGTTATGATGTGGAATGGATGTGGTGGAAGACGTGTATGAGAGGGGATTCTGCTATCCCGCCCTCCTCCCAACCAAACCATAATCGATATAGAAGCGCGAGTCGGGAACAAACCGGAAGAATATTATTTGTAGATGATAATTAACACAGGCGAAACACGACATTCATTCAAAGCGCAGCTTCTTTTCATCCCTATAAGTCACCGTGTCTCCATATGGAGATCTCCTGCCGTCATCGTGTCTCCTGCCGTCATCGTGAGAAAATTAAATTGAAATAAGCGAGCCTCCATTTGGAGGATGAAGGATGATGGTGCTACTGAGCAGGAACAACAAAAAATATTGGTCTGTCGAATACGTACAGTCAAGACAGCAGAAGCACAGCCCATCTTTTAGTATTGTTTTATATCGACTCAATTTGAGAGTTTTTCTCCGTCTTATTTTCACAAAGACCACTTCCACATGTAGGTCAAAGAGCCCTCTACGTTCGCTTCGCTGTCCAAAGTTTTAAAATTCATGATCTTGCCACTTGTAATTTGGGAAGGTTTGCCTATACTATATGTCCTTCTGGCCCTAGAATGAGGGTAGTGGTTTTCTCGATATAACAAGCACGGATAAATATTTTGTTAGAGTGCCCTGAAAACCTATGCAGCTCACACAAGAACGCTACGAATGGAGATGTATTTATTTTATTTATCCATTTATGCATACTTCTGACGCTCAGGCCGTTACAGGGTATATGGATTTGCGACATAATCTGTTTATATTGTGAGTGATTTTTTAGTACAAGTGGGATTTTTGATGAAATGTAATTTTATGTACTGAAAAACCTTACTTTACTGATGAAAATCTAACGACGGAAGTAGAAATAGCGGCGGATTGTTTTGTTGTCAAAGAAATTCCAAAGATTCTAGGAAACTTGATTACTTTATTTGGGTTGTTGGAATATTTAAAAAGGAAATGTTTATGTTTCTGAGCTGAATGCTCACAACAAGCTTTTCCTTTTCCTCTGGTAATCTTCAGGATATCGAAGACGTCTGGGTGCCATGAAATCATTGCAGCGAACCCATTCCAGGGTGGCTGACTCGACGTTTCCATCGTAGTCATACATCGCTACGCAGTCACCAGCAGCCTAGAAAGGCAAAAAAGAACGTTAATCATGAATGAATTTGATAAAGAACATTTGGTTTCTCTAGCGACTGTGCGCATCATTCCTATGCCAAAAACGTGTGTGATCCTTTAAATACTCTCTTGCAAATGTTAGTGCGTTAAGTACTTTAAAAACGTTTTAACTCGTTTAATACTATATTTTATGGTCGTGGCTGAGCATTGCTTCCTTCAGAACCTCGGCCCCGAATAGCTCCAACAAATTTATCTGTAATTGTTTACGTTGTTTGCCTGTACTTTATATAGGGCGGAAGTTTGGTTTTCTTTAGTCGTTCATTGTTCCGCATTACCACAAGGCTTTAGGCAGGAGAATGCAGAGTTGACATAATCAAATGTTCACTTTTCAAAAACAATTGCAATTCAGAGAACCTGTGCCGCTCTTTACGGTTCCAACGAAACAGAAAATTGGCCCATCTTGGCAAGCAAATACCCCCATTTTTCTGTTTTATACAAATTGTAATAATGTTCCGTGATGTATTTTTTGCTGATGTCTGTTTTTTATTTCAATTTAAAATTAACTTCAATACAGCTATGAGCAGTCCGAAGAAAGAAGTGTTCATTCAGGCGATTTCTTATTTCAGGGTGTGCTTTTCCCCTTGTTAGGCTGTTCCGAGATGATAAAACTGTTCAACAGCAGTCCGATCAGGTTAGAGTAAAACCGCTATTCAAAATCGCTCGCTATATTTTAGTAGAAACGCACCCGGTACAGAAAATTACTTGTTTGGCTGTTAAATAGGTTTACTCTTGGAATAACTGTTACCTAGCGAAAGGGGTGAACCGAATGTATATAGAAATAAACCCAACAAAATAAATGGGAGAAACTAAAGCCATATAAATTATGGCTGTTTCAGGATGACTTGGGAATTTATCCAGATGGGTGATTGTACCCAGATGTCTTTACTAGACTCATCCACAGGTTCCAGTTTACTGTCATAGTTTATTCTACTTAATCTCCCAAGCAATATAAGGAGTTATTACAAGCGGACGAAAATAAACTTTTGTATATTTTAGAGGGACTTGTTGTTGGGCCAGTTGGTGCTTTTTCTCAGAAGGGGTGAACTGCGCTAAGGAAGACGCTACACAGAGAGAGGTACACAAAGACAGGCGCGTGTCTTTGTGTACCTCTCTCTGTGTAGCGTCTTCCTTTGCGCAGTTTACCTCTTCTGAGTAAACTTTTATAATTGCATTCCCTTGGGCCACCTTCGCACTAAGGTGGCGTGGTTTTATTGTACATTACAAAAGGTGAATGTAATGAACCATAAATGTTTTGCACCACTAGTGATAATGCTACAGTTTGTTCTAATGCGAACATAGCGATTGTAATGCCAGGTACACATAATGAAAAAGTTAACTAAGCGCTTTGCTCTGCTTAGAAAAACACCGGAGAGCAATGGACAGCCTCGAGCATTGTAATGAACAGAAACTTACCCTCGGGACGATTTTCTTGCATTTACTGGCATCAAAAGGTTCGTCGACACTGCATGGTGTGGGGGTGTACGAAAAATACAATCTATGCTTGTTACCCTGTCAACAGAAAGTGAAAGTTTCAACGCATGTATTGTTGAAATCAGCATTTTCGCGATCAGAATTACTTTTAACACTTTAGGAAGAATATTCTTGAACAAATATTTTAAGCAGTTGGCTTTATTCCCCTCCGAACTGTTTTAAGCGGATATTTTTTAGTAGTGGACTCTGACGGTGTTTATGGTGATCATCTGTGTACCATAATCACCTCACCGCAAAAGCGTTTATACTAGCATGTGCTCTTCGGAAATTTCCTTCTGCTTTTCAGAAAACGATCTTGTGCTCTTGATTGCGTTAGTGCCAATCGTGTCCAGAATTCTTGTTTTGGCATTTTAAATATTTTTACTATTCCCTCACGTATGTAAAACCTCTGTTATGTCGACCACATTCGCGAGTAAGATGGCAGCAGGAGGTAACAAAAAACTTGAAGGTATTCGGTGCTTCCGAAAACCAAAATAAGTGAAAATGTTTGTCCTCAGCATTACCATAGAAGTAAAGGAGGCATCACCCTTGTCTCTAAATTTTAGGAGCCAACAGATAACGTAAGCCTTTGCACTTAGAATAAAACTGTGTCAAGTTGTAGTGCTTACAATTGTAGAGAAACTCTTTTTCGGTCAAAATGTTATTCCGGTATTTTAATGCCTGGAGCCCGATTTCTCTCCACCGGTAAAAAGCCTCATCCCAAAAGTTCTCTTCATAGACTGATGATCCAGCTCCTATCCCATTGGCATGCATAAAGCCGATACTTATCTTGACCCCAGATGTGTTTATGGACTAATGTGATTTTACCTACTAAGTGCTATTCAGCCCAAATGGCAGAAAAAATAATTTCTCAAGCTAGTAAGTAAACTTTTTCGTTCTCTTGATTTGACACCCCTGTTTGTTAGTGTAAAAAAACGAGATGCAGCTTTTGCCATCTGTTTAAATCAAAAGCAATATTGATTAATTTTGCTGGGTTACATCAGTGCAATTTGCAGTAACCTCGTCATCACTTTGAGCCTGAAGTGGGCATAGCTAAACTGACTGAGATTGCCATACGGGTCAGCTAAAAATAATTATTTCGATGTCATAATGCTCACACCATTATTGAGCAATTTATATTCTGCCAAAAGCATTCAAGTGAATAACACCATCAGCCGCTTTATAACCTGGAGAGGACAACGTCCCATTAAAACAAAAACATCCAATCATTCCACTCCTCAGGTGTGAGATGGAATTGTTGGCCCGTAACGTTTGAGGAAAGCCCCAAAACTGAGGTGCCTTTTCCTACTTTTATCAATGTCTCTCGGCAGTCACCCTCTTGCCGTAATGATTCGCAATTGTCAGTAGTACTCATTACGGGTGCTTTAAGCGTTACTTCTACAATCAATTCTTTCCGTGGGTAACTTGGCTTACCTAAACTTTTCTGAAAATGTTTTGTAAGACCCCAACCGCACTTCTTTCAGTGCGAAAACATTATTTTACTTCCTCTGCTGGTTTCGTGGAAAAATCAGTATGGTTTCTCATGAAGTCTACTTGACGAAGTTCGTTCTGTGAGGACCGACTGAAACAGCCTAAACAGTAAATCAGCATTCGTAAATTCTCCGGCATTTACAAGTGTATATTGCGGTCACGCCAATGTTGATACGCGTCGGAGAGCATAGGCGACGAGAAGACGACCCGACGTTTGGCCAAATGTACCGCTCTGAGGCACAAATTCGTCCGATGCTACGAGTGGCTCGACGCAGGCGGTGCATGATTTTGCTTAGCAAGCGCTTGGGCTCAATTATGAGGCTAGCAATTATAGGCCGCACGTTTCACGTTGAGCTTTAAGGTGGTCAACCCGTATAAACTGTATAAAAATTTATAGCAGTCCTTCCACTTTAATCTGCTGGCACGGGGATACGAGCAGCGGTCATGCTTCTCAAAGCGTAGCGGCAGGCCTCAGCTCGTAAACACCAGACCATAACTTAAAGTTTTTGCTTTCATTTTAGCAATGCTACAATGAACGTCTCAGCAACAATGTATCAGGCAACGATTCACAGGAATAAGTTCTCGCGCCCTGAATACTATGTGCGTAGTCTTGAAGCCTCAAAGTTTTACTTAGCGACACAGTGGCACGCACCAAGTAAGGTTTTGGATAACGCATTATAAGCGGGATTGCATTCTGCCTTCTCATAATGTTGAGCAGTTGGCGCAGCGAAACTATTTCTACATTTTTTATTTACGCTATAAAATGTTCCCCCCGAGTTAATACTGCAACACACGACGCTTTTTCCATAGCAATCAGCGTTACTCCTACAATCAATTTTTTTCGTGGGTAAATTCGGCTTACATAACATTTTCTGAACGTGTTTTGTGACACCAAGTTGCTGCTGCGTGTTTTTACTAATTTTGTTTTCTTTCGGCATCTTCTCCATGCAGCAGCCCGGGAGGTCAGCTGCTGAAGGACCGAGAAAGTGGACGTATAGCTCGCTTAAGTTTCAAGAATAGACTATTTATTTTCAAAAGATGCGTGCGCCGAGAGCTTTCCCGGCGAGGTAAAGAAGAGGAACCCCCGCGTCTTTAAAAAGGGAGAGGAAAAAGTTCTCCTAAGCGAGCACACAGCAACGGCGCCATGACTAATGCCAGGCGTCGGCTGGACAATTATGCCTCCCGCGATGGCGACCGTTGAAGAGAACGGCGGAATGACCCCCGTAGTAAGCAGGCGGCGGCGTTGCTAATACGCATCTTCCACAAAGGCGCACTTTCGACAAGTCGGTGGCAGACCTGAGAGAAAGGAAAAGTCCCCGTCGGCAGGAGCCGGTTGCGCGCTGATGCGGAGCGGCTTCCGCTTCAGATGCTCCCCCACTAGATTGCGGAGCTTTTAAAGAAAGGCAGCAGTGACCGGCTGAATGGTGAAATATCTTGAAATATCAGAATCCACTGGTAATCACTGAGCACGTACATGAGAGGCTGCATGAACAGAAACCTCAATACGAGCAGGCTTGCACGGTCGACGGCAACGGTGGCCCCGCACGTCGATTGGTATGGTCTTGTTATTACTTCCCAAAACTTTGAAAGGGCCGTCGTACGGCGTAGTGAGGGGCGGCTTCGTTGCGTCGTGTCGCACGAACACATGTGTAGGTGAGTCCATATCGAGAAAAGTGAAAACCTTTTTGTTACAGGCGATGCGAGGTGCTGCTGCCCTGAATTGCGCACGCCATGCGCGCAGCTTCTCCACGTGGTCGGAGGCTGCTGAGGCGAAAAATGTTTGGTCAGAGAAGAATTCTCCCGGGAGGTGCAGTGTTGAGCCGTACACCATTTACGCTGCGCTGAAATCGATGTCTTCCTTCACCGTTGAGCGTAGGCCAAGAACAACGATCGCTAGCTTTTCTACCCAGTGCTAGCGACCGAGTTTGGCTGTTAGTGCAGATTTGAATTGCCTGTGCAAGCGCTCAACCATTCAATTGCTAGCGGGGTGGTACGCGGTTGTATGCTGCAGCGTCGTGCCGAGGAGGGACGGAGGCGCAGAAAGAAGGTTGCTTTGGAATTGCCGTCCCCGGTCAGTTGTTATGCGGGCGGGGCAGCCAAAGCGGGACATCCGTGTCTGAATAACGGCCCGCGCGACGGTCTCAGCTTATATGTCCGCAATTGGTATAGCTTCGGGCCATCAGATGTATCTGTCAATGCATGTCAGCTGGTGCCTGAAACCTTGGCAGGGCGGTAGCGGTCCCACATGGTCGAGGGTAACGTGGTCAAACCGCGACTCAGGAGTCCACATTTCCTGCAGTGCAGCCCGATGGTGGCGAGTCACATTCCCTTGCTGACACGTTTCACATGTCCGAGCCCAACGTCGCACGTCCGCGTTGACGTCAGGCCAAAACAGAAGCGTTCTGTTATCAGCCACTGGGTGGTGCGGACACGTGGGTGGCTGATGGAGTAGAAAGTGCTGCATACCACTCGGCGGACATCCAGTGGGGCGAAAGGTCGTGGGGTTGCCTGGGAGGTACCACCGGTTATCGTGCCCTGAACGTAGGGAAGTGCAACCTCCCTAAGCACGAGTGAAGATCCCTACCTTTCAATCCCGTCAATCACTACCTTTCAATCCCGTCAACTCAGTGTCCTCCCACTTAGCCGCAACCATCACTTTGAAGTCCAGGTCTTTTGTGCCGGAAGCGTTGACGCAAGTCAAGGCGTCGGCTGCTGCGTTTTCGAACCCGGGAATGCGGCGGATGTCTGTAGAAAAGTCAGAGATGAATGAGATCTGGCGAATTTCCCGTCTTGAGTAGGAGGAACTGTTGCTGTTGAATACGTAGGTGATGGGCTTGTGGTTTGTCAAGATGTAGAACTTACGACCTTCGAGAAAGTAGCGGAAATGCTTAATGGAACAATACATTGTTAGCATCTCCTTTCCAAAAGTGCTGTACCGTACTCCTGCAGGCTTCAGACATTTCAAAAAGAAGCCCAGTGGCTTCCACTGTGCACCCTCCTGTTGCTGCAGCACTGCTCCGACCGATGTGGGGGAGGCGTCCACCATGAGGCGTGTAGGAGCATCAGGCAGCGGATGAATGGTAAGGGTACCCGCAGCCAGCTCGCCCTTAGCTTTTTGGAAAGCGTTCTGGTGTTCGTCGGACCAACAAAATTCTGGTGTGTTTTGTTCGTCTGGGCGCAGCAGGTCGGTGAATGGCTGGAGTACTCGAGCACAAGAGGGAATGAACCGCCGGTGGAAGTATAAGAGCCCGAGGAACTCTCTAAGCTTGCGGAAAGATGTTGGAGCATGAAACTTTTTGACGGCTTCCACTCCCGAATACAATGGCATAATGTCCTCAGCAGTGATGTGGTGGCCGAGGAAGTTTAGAGCCTTGACACCAAACATGCACTTTTGAGGTTTCAACCCCAGAGCGTGCTCATCCACACGCTGAAAGAGCTGGCGGAGGTGCTGTTCTTGCTTGATAGTTCTGCTGGCCACCAAAATGTCATCCAGGTAGACAAACACAAGGAAGACCCCGGGTGACCTTATCCATGAACCTTTGAAAGGTCTGTGCTGCATTTTTCAAGCCGTAGCGCATACGGACAAACTCAAACAGGCCGAATGAAGTTGTTATGGCTGTTTTTGGTATATCCTCCGGTTCGACGGTGGTTTGGTGATATGCCGCTACGAGGTCGATATTGGTGTATATTTTTGTACCTGCCAGCTGCGCACTAAAATCGTGAATGTGTGGCAAAGGATACTGGTCCGGCGTTGTCAATGCGTTCAAGGCTCTGTAGTCACCGCACGGGCTTCAGTCGTCCCCGTCGTCTTAGGCACCGTGTGCAGTGGCGATGAATGGTTTCTAGATAAAGGGCGAATAATTCCTAGCTGCAGCATATGCTCGTACTCACTGCGTGCAGCTTGAAACCTGTTGCTGGGCAGCTGTCGTGCTGTGCGGTGACTGCCGGCTAGGTGGTGACGATGTGGTGACTACGTTGTTTCATCGGCTGTTCCGTGTTATGGGGCTTGGTGAGACAAGGGTTTTTGGCCAGGACGTGGTGGTAAGCAGATAGTGGCTGGAAGGCGCAGATGGCAGATAAGCAGATGTTTTACTCCAAACCACGTACTTTGAGGGATGTATTGGTATCCTTCAGGCAACGGTCACGTATGCTCACATCCAGTTTGAAGTAGCTCAGAAAGTCTGCTCCGAGTATGGCGAATTTAACGTCCGCAACCACGAAGACCCAGCAAAACAGTCGCATGAGTCCGACGTCTATTGTCATCGAGCTGGAGCCGTACGTAGCGGTGGCACTGTTGTTCACCGCCTGACGCGACGATATGTTCTTTCTACGTCGGCGATCCTCGGGGGTTGTTGGGAGAGTAGAGTTTTCGGTTCCCGTGTCGACTAGCACGCGCGAGTTGCTTACGGGGTCAACTACGAAGAACAGGCGGCTGGTTGGAGGCCCGATGTCGTAAGTCGCCGTTAACGACTGGCCGGAGCGTTTCCCGGAAACGAGCAAGGTTGTGTGCAGTGGCTAGCACCTGTGTCGAAACGACGGTGGTACCAGCGAACTCCATGCTGTCTATCTTGTGACGGGCGTCTCTGGAAAGAGCTTGGCTGTCTTGAAGGGGCTGGGTTGCGTCGTTGCTCTCCCTGTTGGGGGGCGCCAGACAGTAAAAGTTGCTGCATGGTCTAGGTAAGTTGTTCCACTTTCTCCTCAAGACACCACAGTCGATCTGGTTGTTCGTGTGTTCCTGCAGCAGCTATGGGCGCAAAGTTTGGAGTAGAGTATTTCGTATGCGATCGGCAAGTTTCGCCAGTCGATCAAGGGACGTCTCATCTAAACCCGCGAGAACCACGCGCACCGACTGGGACAGCCGTTGCAGAAAACGTTCACGAAGTGGGAGCTGGCCGTCCTGACGCGCGTGCACACTGGGTGGTAGCCACATCCGGTGCAGCAGTTGGGAAGGTCGTTGGTAGCCCAGCTCCTCCCGACATAGGAGCTGCTGAAGTCTGTTTTTTTCAGGCGCCTCGATGCAGTCCAGCACCGTCTTTTTGAGGGTGTCGTATTCCCCTTGTGTGGGGGTGTGAAACCAGAATGTCGTCTATAGCTGCGGCGATTTCTCGGGGCAGGGATGCGACGCCGTGAAGATACTTCGTCGACTGCGAGGCGATGTGCCGGAGCTGACAACGGGCCTGCACTTGGCTGAACCAAACTCTTGGAGTTTTAGGCGAAAACTTTGGAAGCTTCAGTTCTGTGGCGGAGACTGCAGGCGTGGAGGCAGCAGTGTTGTCGTCGGAGCTTATCGCAGCGTGTTGGCTGAAACGTTGTTCGGGTCACCAATTTTGTAGTACCCCGGAGTGTCAGCTGCTCAAGGAGGCGAGAAAGCCGACGCAGAACTGGTTTGCAGTTTCCAGACACGACTGTTTATTTTTACACGTTGCGTGCGCCGAGAGCTTTTCCCGACGAGGGAAAGAAGGGGAACCCCCGCGTCCTTCAAAAGAGAGAGGAAAAAGGCTCCCCAAGCAAGCAGGCGGCAACGCTGCCAGGACTAATGCCAAGGTTCAGCCAGACAACAAATTATGCCTCCCCCGACGGCGACCGTTCAAGAGTGCGGGGAAATTATCCCGGTAGTAAGCGGGCGCACTTACTGCCGCGGGTGCACTTCCACACAGGCGCACTGTCGACAAGCCGGTGGCAGACCGGAGAGCAGGGAAATGTCCCCGTCAGCGGGAGCCGCCTGCACGGTGGTGCCGAGCGGCTTCCGCTACACCAACTTAAGTATGGTACAACGCGGTATGGCTGAAAATTGTATTTAAAGCTGCTTCTCTTCGTTACAAATAATTGCAGGAAAAACGCGTCGTTTATTTTTGTCCGGATGTCTGTATGTCATTGTTTTGCCCCCCCCCCCCTCGTGTAATACTCTCCTATAGAGAGCCTGGAGGGGCAGTCTGAATAAATAAATAAATAAATAAATAAATAAATAAATAAATAAATAAATAAATAAATGGAGGGAATCCCCATGGCAATAATAAAAATGTCTCAGTAAAACACACTTGTAAAGAAAAAACAAAACGAAACAGCTTTCACTTCTCACTTTTTTCTCCACCGTATCGAGACTGTGAAGAACCTGAAAGAAGTCAATGTCTCTAGTGTACTCGATGGCGGCCCTTTCTGCAAGCTTGACGAAGTTTTTGTTTCCTGCGAAATCCAGTGTTCGCCATTTTTTGGACAAATTGGTGCCATCGCCGAGGACACCACGTCCGATTTGAAAGGCCAGGAATAGGATGCACAGCATGATCCTTGTAGGAGGCTCCTGTGGATGTATGAATCAAATTTTCTGTATTTATAGACATCGAAAACATTCATTCATTAGCCTATCTACATGCATTGAATGACTAAACTTCCATTGGAGGGTTTGGCGAGTGGAGCGGAAACGGAGAAACACAAGAAAAAGAGTACTAACAGACAGCGCTGACTCAGACATAAATTTTTTCAGGCTAACTTCATCTCTTGTTAAATCCCGCACATAGCCCAGCAGAAAACAAACGAAAACAAATTGTAGCGGGCGGTTCAAAACCATCGGGAGTGACAGCACGTGTGTAGGTTGCCTTGCAAGAATGATACGATTACTAACTGGGGGTATTACAAATGTAAGCGCGCAAAACGATTACTAACTGGGGGTATTAGAAATGTAGGCCCGCTTTATTGCCGTAGAGGTAGCGGCCTACTAGACACGATCAGTGATAAGCGCTAAACAACACGGGAGGAAGAGCCACCAAAAGGCTAGTCGGGTAAGTTTAGCTGCAAAAAATGCGCTTCTTTTTTTGACAGGGAAAGGGTGTTATGCTTGCACATCCAGAAAGGAGCAGCAAATATTGTCTACGCAAGTGTGCTGACATTGATCAATGCGTTTATGTGATTTTGTGTGCATCCCGCTTTCTGAGAGGTGCTCGGTTATTGGAAAAAATGGCGGCTAAATAGCTAGGGAAATCATAGAGGTAGCGGAAATCCACACTGTTATCGACGATTGCGTAAGAAGGCCCTTCTTTTTAATTGAACTGGCCGCGGCTTAGCTAAGCTAACACTGGATATGCAAAGCGAAAGCTCCGTTTTTCCTGGTTCGCTGCCGTCGTTTTGTTAGCCTGACGGCTTGCTCTCCCCCAGACTCTGACGCTATACCCACGAGCTTGGCATTGCGGACCTTCTGCAGAGAAGTATCTCGCCGGGTGATATGCGCGGGGTGGTCCAATGTCGTTGTTGACGACGGCTCAAATTCTCCGGCTCCAGCTAAACGCTGAGAGAAGATGGCCCGCACTCACCCGGCCCAGCAGCGGAGAGCGCATGCACAAATTGGGTGGCAACGGCAGAGCTCGGTGCGAGGATTAACATCATGCGTTTCCAAGGCTACGGTGCATCCTCAGTCAAATGAAGGCCACATTTCCGGCGGCTGCGAAACTCTGTTCGACAAAGTTAGTAAAGCTTTGATTTAAAAAGAGTGTGTGTTTACTGTAGCTGAACTGCAAGGTTAAGTATTATTAGTAGATAAGGACAAACGAGGCCGAGGGCGTGTTTTGCGGGTTTAATCTGCACGTTATCAATGTCGAGGGCTTTGCATTTGTTACTTGACCTAAAAGCTTCATTAAACACCTAGCTGTCTATTGTCTTGAGGAAAGGAGTTTCCGGAACATTATGGTCCAGAGTACAAGACACGTAGCTTGGAGGCGTAATGTTAGCAGTTGCATTTCTGAAGGTATCATTGTTGCGTTAGGGTTGTGATAGTGCTGTTGCAGTATAGGTCTCACCACGAGTGGTTAGTTCAGACGTTTCAGTCATCGCGCTGGTTGTTCCCATTGCATCATTATTGCATCATTAAATATTTTCTTTGTCTGAGTAGCACGGGGTGCATCGAAAAATGCCGGCATTATCTGTAGGTCTAACACAGAGTTCTGCAAAACGTTTGTTTTATCTTTTGTCTGTCTTTACCCCCCTACAGGAAACCAATGCTGGAAAGTCAAGTTCGGAAAGCGATGGCGTGTTGTACGAGATTTGACCGATAGAAGCCAAGTGCCTAGAAGATCGGCTCGTATTTTATGCGGAAGATCATTGAGGATAAGGCGTTTTAAAGCAAAGCTTTCTACCTCTACCCCCCAAGGGTTCTTTCGCGACCGTTGGTGTCACCAGAAAACTACCGCGAACAAATAAAATAATTTACTGGCACCACCGGGAATCAAACCTGGAACTAATAAACCAACAAAGCGAGAGCCCGTTTCTTACCGATTTAGCTACGAGCCCACGCGAAGACGGGGAAGACAAGTGGTGTACTCGCCAAGCACATCTACGGGTTTACCCCCCTGCGTTCTCGCTGAATGCCACGTGAAAGCGTCACGCGACCACTAAGGCCCGTCTAGCGGACCTATGCGCACCTTGCTCATGTGCTAAGTGTTACAAAAACTAAAGGAAGCTCACACCAATGCATGGCATCTCACTTCAAGTACGCAAATGTGCTAAACAATGTGGCCTGCAGTGTTCACGTAAAAAATCACAGCTCCTTGTCGTCCGCCCTCACGCCAAATCAAGGAATACATTCAAATACTCATTGATGACCAGGCCATCACTCCAAGCCGCAGCACCAAGATCCTGGGCCTACATCTCGAGGCTAACACTAAGAGTGACGTCTCCTTGCAGCGCCTCAAAAACAGCATTAATCAAATCATACACATGATCAGCCGAGTTGCCACCAAGCAGCGAAGCCTAAAAGAATCCGGTACCTTTCGAATAATTGAAGCTTTTGTCCTCTCGAGAGACACTTACGTCAACCCCCTGTCTTCTTCTCGACAAGGAAGACATAGAGATGATTTATATAATGATTAGAAAGGATGTCGAGCAGGCCATTGGTCTTCTCATGAGTGCGTCCACACAGAGGCTGCTTAGCACGGGGCTCCGCAACACGGTGGAAGAGCTGATAGAAGGCCATATTTTAAACCAGAAGGTCCGACTCCGAACTGCGGTGGGTAACCGCATGCTTCACCAGATTGGCTGGGCAGCCCAGAATGTTACTCCGCTTGACGTAGTCCCAGACTCTTGGCGACTAAAACTAAAGATGCTCCCTTTGCTTTGAAATATGAACCCCTCACATTACGAGGGTCACCGAAAAGCACGGGCTCAAGCGCTAAACACCACCCTCGGCGGGGATCATGCAGTTATCTACACAGATGCCTCCAAACATCGAGGGCAGCAATACGCCATCATCGTGGCTACCTCCAGAACCAACCTCCTTGCGTGTACCTCGCATAGGACCCAACAAATGACGGCAGCAGAAGAGGCAGCCATCACCTTGGCTCTCGCTCAACCAGGGGTTCGGAGGGTAGTCAACGATTCCCAGCAAGCCTGCTGGAATTACCAGTAGGGTTGGGTGTCCTGACCTGCACTGCGCGTGCTAAAAACCCACTCCCCAAGCGGTTCCATTCAGCTCATCTGGACACCCCCTCACGCTTCAATGGAGTGCAACAAATACGCCCACCCAACAAGCCTGCGATTTTACCTCCCGTTCTATGGAGCTGCACGAGGACAGTCACCCCCGTGCCACGTTCAGGGAGATAACCCAGCATTATCACCTTCTGAGACAGACCGTACCTTCGCCTTACCCTGATGTTTCGAGAGAACAACAAACTACCCTACGGCTCATACAATCCGGGCTCCTTCCCACAGCCTACACGTCTTCACCTAATGCATCCGAATCGCTACGACGTTGAATGTAAATTTTGGTCAGAAGTAGGAACACTCCGCCCCGCAATCGGGGTGTGCGACTTTAGCCCTGAGCGCCCTTCTCTCTCCGTCAACTACCCAACAAGAGCAAAGGGAGATGCTGCTGTCCAGGCCCTCTCTACCTACCCAGCTTCAGCGAGTGGACAGAACACAGGCCGCGCAGACTGCATATGGGCACCACAGAAGAAGGAATCACTCCCCAGGGCTGCACGCTGGGCCGTTCAGAAATCTGAACAGAAGTATTGCTTCTTCCTCCTCATCCTTCTCTGCCGCCGCAATTCTCGTCGCCTTCGTCCGCGGCGCAGAGACGGAGAAGTCGGATCGTCTAACACCGGGTTGGAGCTTACTTTAATTTTATAAAAAAAATTTCCACTCTTGTGCTACACCAATACAACTCAACCAAACACCGTTCACGCATCATGCATTGATTTAACTTACCAAGAATATCTCTTTGAAGTAATAAATGGTGTCGTTAAGTGCATTTCACTTCTCTCTGGTTTTACTACTTGTAGAGCGATGTGAGTGAATTTAAGTGACGTCTCATGGGTAATCGTTATGTGTGCCGTTTAAAGCTTTGCTTTCCCACCACATTCACGAGGTGGATTGGCGCGATTTTTTTTCTGTGGCATTAAGGCCGTCTCATAAATAAGTACAAATGCCATAGGGGTTTCATCGGTCATCTCCCAATTCCCCGAATATCTGTGCGGTCATTTCATACACGCATGCCTATATATGTTCATATGCATTGCTGGAAGGCGCAGTTTTAAGATCCCATACTATGTTTTCATATCAGTTTCTCAAAGTGGATGCACGGAATTCCCGATGAATACGCAAGAGATGACCGGCGGGAAAGAATGCATACACACTATTCGTAATTCCCAATTGAAAGTGTCTCCATTTTTTCCCAGACAGTAATGTATCCAAACAATCAATTACTGGCTGTTTCCTTGCAGAAGAGTCGAGCATTTTGCAACGCTATCTTTGTCAAGCACATCAGCACTGTCGACACTTGAAGAATAGATGGTGATTCTTAAGGTTTTTGTGCTAAGCTCTAGCTCGAATCAGAGAAGATCTGGCAAATGCAATGAAGCATTGACTCCTGTAACTATTCGATTTGCTGCGGAACGACAATGGCCACCACTACACAAAACTGGAATTTTGATTTTCCTAGTTGCTACCTAATATACAATTACACCTTTGCGGAATCGCAGTGATGTACTGCGGAAATTT
Organism: Haemaphysalis longicornis; assembly: GCF_048455015.1. NCBI lineage: Eukaryota > Metazoa > Arthropoda > Arachnida > Ixodida > Ixodidae > Haemaphysalis > Haemaphysalis longicornis. The sequence continues at coordinate 150,361,249 of NW_027526460.1, read as the reverse complement.
CGCCAGTGTTGCCCAACATATATTTCTAGCCCATTACATAAAGACAATCATCCACCTTTGTGTCGAATACAGAGTCCTAACATCATTAGGGTTTATAAAAAAAAATCGCGCCAATCCACCCCGTGAATGTGGTTGGAAAGCAAAGCTGTAACGGCACCCACGACGATTACTCATGCGACGTCACTTAAAATCACTCACATCGCTTTACAAATAGTAAAACAAGAGAGAAGTGGAATGCACTTAACCACACCATTTATTACTTCAAAGAGATATTCTTGGTAAGGTTATATCAATGCATGATGCATGAACGGTGTTTGGTTGAGTTGTATTGGTGTAGCAAGAGTGGAAACGTTTTTTTATAAAATCAAAGTAAGCTCCAACCCGGTGTTAGACGATCTGACTTCTCCGTCTCTGCGCCGCGGACGGAGGCGACGAGACTTGCGGTTGAGAAGGAGGAGGAGGAAATACTTCTGTTCAGATTTCTGAACGGCCCAGAGTGCATCCTTGGGGAGTGATTCCTTCTTCTTTGGGGCCCATATGCAGTCCGCGCGGCCTGTGTTCTGTCCACCCGCTGAAGCTGGGTAGGTAGAGAGGGCCTGGACAGCAGCATGTCCCATTGCTCTTGTTGCGTAGTTGACGGAAAGAGAGGAGGGTGCTCAGGGTTAATGTCGCACACCCGGATTACGGGGCGGAGTATTCCCACTTCTGAGAAAAATTTACATTCAGCGTCGTAGCGATTCGGATGCGTTACGTGAAGACACGTAGGCTGTGGGAAGGAGCCTGGATTGTATGAGCCGTAGGGTAGTTTGGAAAGGTCAGGGTAAGGCGAAGGTACGGTCTGTCTCAGACGGCGATAATGCTGGATTATCTCCCGGGACGTGACAAGCGGATGACTGTCCTCGTGCAGCTCCATAGCACGGGAGGTTGGGCTTGTTGGGTGGGCGTATTTGTTGCCCTCCATTGAAGCGTGAGGCGGTGTCCAGATGAGCTGAATGGAACCGTTTGGGGAGTGGTTTTTTAGCACGCACAGTGCAGGTCCGGACACCCAACCCGACTGGTGATTCCAGTAGGCTTGCAGGGAATCGGTGACTACCCTCCGAACCCCTGGTTGAGTGAGAGCCAAGGTGATGGCTGCATCTTCTGCTGCGGTCATTTGTTGGGTCCTATGCGAGGTACACGCAAGGAGGTTGGTTCTGGAGGTAGCCACGATGATGGCGTGTTGCTGCCCTCGATGTTAGGAGAAGTCTGTGTAGATAACTGCATGAGCCCCACCGAGGGTGGTGTTTAGCGCTTGAGACCGTGCTTTTCGTTGACCCTCGTCATGTGAGTGGTTCATATTTCTAAGCAAAGGGAGCATCTTTAGTTTTAGTCGCCAAGAGTCTGGGAGTATGTCAAGCGGAGTGAAATTCTGGGCTGCCCAGCCAATCTGGTGAAGCATGCGGTTACTCATCGCAGTTCTCAGTCGGACCTTCTGGTTAGAAAGATGGCCTTCTATCAGATATTCTGCCGTGTTGTGGAGCCCGTGCTAAGCAGCCTCAGTGTGGACGCACTCATGAGAAGACCAATGGCCTGCTCAACCGCCTTTCTAATCATTATATAAACCATCTGTATGTCTTCCTCGTCGACAAGAAGATAGGGTTTTGTCGTAAGTACCTCTCGAGAGGACAAAAGCTTCAATTAATCGAAAGGTACCGGATTCTTTTAGGCCTCGCTTCTTGGTGGCAACTCGCCTGATCATGTGTATTATTAGATTAATGCTGTTTTTGAGGCGCTGCAGGAGACGTCACTCTTGGTGTTAGCCTGGAAATGTAGGCCCAGGATCTTGATGCTGGGGTTTGGAGTGATGGCCTGGTCATCAAGGAGTATTTGAATGTATTCCTTGATTTGGCGTGAGGGCGGACGACAAGGAGCTGTGATTTTTTACGTGAACACTGTAGGCCACAGGCTTTAGCACATTGGCGTACTAAAAGTGAGATTCCATGGATTGGTGTGAGCTTCCTTTAATTTTTGTAACTCTTAGCAAATGAGCAAGGTACGCACAGGGCCGCCAGACGGGCGTGAGTTGTCGTGTGACGCTTTCACGTGGCATTCAGCAAGAAGGCAGGGGGTACACCCGTAGATGTGCTTGGTGAGTACACCATTTGTCTTCCCGTGTTCGCGTGGGCTTGTAGCTGAATGTGATTCTGCTTCCGGCCGCTGCGCAGTGCGGACGCAGGATGACGAGCTCCGTTCAAGGGGCGGTTTTGGCGGGCCCATCGGCTCGCGGTACTAGGTCTTCTGTTTTTGACAACTCTGCGAACCAGGAATATCAAGTTATTCTGCCTCATTTGCCATCCGGACCATCTGTTCTCAACACCATTTTTCTGCACGCACACGGACGTGAATGCCAGGCCATACAAGGTGGATGATTTCCGCGACCCGCTGGTGCGTCTGAATTTGCTGCCCGAGGTTGTGGCCTTGGGCTCATATCAGATGAACCACCTGTGGGCCGTGACGTTCAAGGACGCCGAGGCAGCTGCGAAGCTGGTTGCCGCCTCCGAACTTCAAGTGAAGGGGCGGAGGTGCCTGATCTTTGATCCGCGGAGCCAGGACGTACGCCTAAAGCTTCACTGGGTGCTCCACAACGTCCCCGACGACGAAGTGCGAGGCGCCCTGGCGCTTTACGGGAAGGTCACCGAAGTGACCCGTGACCGCTGGCGTGTGCCGGGCTGCACTTCGCAGCTCTCGACGACACGCCTGGTCACCCTACGACTCAAGTCGGGCGTCACCGTAGACGACATCCCGCACCAGCTACGGATAGCCGGTGAGCAGGCCCTTGTCGTGGTGCCCGGACGGGTACCGCTTTGTTTGCGCTGCCACCGGAGTGGCCACATTCGTCGGGAGTGCCGCGTCCCACGGTGCGGGCGGTGCCGCCGCTACGGCCACAGCGACAGCGAGTGCGTCCGCATTTACGCGAACGTTGCCGGACCAGGGGACGACGACCACAAGTCCGAGTACGTGATGGACGCCGAAGACGCGGAGAGCGCTTCGAAGGGCAAGGAAGAGGAAGGGGACGCGGTGAAGGAGGCAACGCCCCCTGAACCTGCAGCCGCCGTGGCACCGAGCGCCGAACCACCTGCCGTAGGAGAAACGCCCACCGAAGTCCCGGACGTTCAGGGCAACCAAAACGCCACGGACGGTGCGGGGGTGACCGAAGCACCACTCCTGACGTCGGAGGGAGAGAAAAGCAGGGAAGAAGAAGAAGTTGAGATGACAGGTGTCCTTGCTGGCTCTTCAAAGCGTACAAGGGATTATGTCGAAGGAAAACAGGCCAGCACCGCCGAGCCGAGCGGTGACGAACCCCCGGCGAAGGCTCCGACGCATGCTCGACGGGCGTCGGTGAAGGTGAAACCCAACGTCAACGCGGAGCGGCCCAGGAAGCCACCGGACACATAACGTAACGTCCCTGTTCGGCCCTGCAATGTGAACAATGCCCCCCGATTCTCTCGTGAAGTGCAGCGCAGCGAACAGCCGTCTCCGGGGAGTCTACGGACAAGGGCACGGCAACGCACACGGAATATCCGCCGTCGCTACACTGGAGCCCAGGGTTCGTTGAGCTGGCCGTTGTATTGTGCTCTCAGTGTGCTTTAATTCGATATTATGGCTATTTTAAATAGGCCGCTTCGCATTTCTACTTTAAACGTAAGATGGCTTGGGGCTAGGCGCAAGCAGTATCAGCTGCGAAGGATTATGGACGAAAAAGAAATAGATATAATGGCCATTCAAGAAACAAAAATAGAAAGCGAAAGCAGCACTGAGAGCATGATAAGGCCCTTTAGTGGCCGCTACAGCGTTTGCGTGAGTCATTCTGTGGGAACTTCGGGGGGGTGTTGTATTGTGGTTAGAAATTCAGTTGGTATTCGTGTACAAACAGTTACGTCGAGCGAAACTGGCAGGATTGTGTGTTGTGATTTCAACTACTGTGGATTAGAATTTCGTGCAGTGTGTATCTATGCACCAAATGTTACAAGGGATAGGACGGTTTTTTTTGAAGGGTTATCTGATTATTTAAAGCTGCAAGAAATAGTAATTTTATTGGGCGACTTCAATTGTGTGTTAGAACGAAGAGACAGAAATGTGTCGCCGCGAACAATTGATCAGAGTGCAAGGGTCTTGACAGAAGTTCTTGAAGACTGCGAACTAGCAGATGTAGCACACTGTGCGGTTAACAGAAGGGCTTTAAAATTCACGCACTTTCAGGGCACGAGCCATGCGCGGCTGGATCGTGCATACGTATCTTTCGAGCTCGCTGCGGCGTGCAAGAACTACGTGGTCGATAGTGTCTCTTTTAGTGACCACTGCCTGGTTTCATTTTTGTTGGGGGAAAGGAGGGAGGAGTGTAAGAAGTTCAGCTGGGAACTTTGGAAATTTAATGTAAAATTATTACAAGACACCACATTCACGGATAGAGTACAGGAAATTGCAGAAAAACAAACAAACGACGAAATCAGCAGCTGGCGGGAAAGGTGGGAGGTATTCAAACAGGAATGCAAAATGTTAGCGATGGAGAGGGGGACGGTGCTTAAACGGCAAGAGAGGGAAGTGGAAAACCAACTCAGAAATAATCTGCAACACATGTTAAAACTCGAAAGCGAAATGCCTGGGGCATACAAAGAAGATATTAGAACTATTAAAAATAAGCTGGAAGCCATCGATATAGAAAGATATCGGGGAGCGACCGTGAGGGCGAGGGCCGAGGTGTTTTCGGCCGGCGAAGCGCCAACAAAGCGAGCGATAAAAGACGAAGCACGGTACGCGAAAGGGAATGGTATCGAGGAAATATACTGGCGAGGCGCGCTTACCAGTGACAAAGAGAACATAAAAAGTGCGTTTCAAGAACATTACACAGATCTGTTTAGCCCCACAGTTCCAAAAACTGATGAGTTCAAGCGAGACTTTCTTCCAGCCGTGCCAAGGTTGGGAGACGATGTGAGGGAGGAGTTAGAACGACCGATATCGCTTGGCGAAATTCAGACGGCAATATCGGAGTTAAAAGTAGGTAAGTCGCCAGGACCTGACGGGCTTGGTGCGGATTTTTATAAAAGGTTCTCGGATATAGTAACTCCGTTTTTATTTATGGTCTTTCGCGAGGCGTACGAGTCCAAGGTACTTCCGCCGTCGTTTGGTCGCACACACACCGTCCTCATACCCAAATCGGAAGACCGTGTTAAACTTCAGTCGGTTTCTGGGTACCGGCCGATTACATTGGCCAATGTAGATTATAAAATCCTTATGAAGATCTTAGCGCAACGAGTGCAGAGTGTTATAACAAGTGTAGTAGGGCCGCATCAGACCTGTGGTATAAAGGGGAGGAGTATAGTAACAAATGTTCATGTTGCGAGTAGTTTGCTGGAGTGTTGTGATATGTTTTTTAAAAGGGTCGCTATGCTTCAGATTGATTTCGAAAAAGCGTTCGACCGAGTGTGCCATGAGATTCTTTTTTGTATTTTGGAGCATATAAATGTTGGTGATGTGATCATACAGGGAGTGCGTATGGCGTACTCTCACTGCTGCACGCAACTTATAATCAACAAGAATGTCACGGGAAGTATTCCTGTACTGTCTTCTGTGCGACAAGGATGTCCAGCATCTCCTCTTCTGTTTGCAATTTATTTGGAACCCTTTTGTTTAAGAATAATTAATGACAGTGGAGTACGTGGTTTTCAGTTACACACATGCGAGGTGAAGTTACTAACATACGCGGATGATGTGGCGGTTTTTTGTGAAGACGAGGAGAGTGTAAGCGCAGCCATATCGATAACAAGGGAGTTTTGTAGTCTTACTAACAGCTGTGTTAATTGGGCCAAGTGTGCGGGTTTTTTTCACGGGGAGTGGGGGTCAACACCATCTGTATTTGAAAACGTGTCTTGGTCGCGTACGCCAGCGCGTTATCTCGGAGTTCCGCTGGATCGCTATCAGGATAGCGGCGAGTACTGGGAATCCGAGACGGCGAAGCTGCGCGAAAAAACAACGAAGTGGGGCGGTCGCGCGTTGTCTGTTTTCGCACGAGCCACGGTATGCAACCTTTTTCTTTTGGCAAAGCTGTGGTATGTGCTGCAGGTGCTTCATTGCTCACGAGTCGACGTGCAGCGAATGCACAGAGTATTCGCAGTCTTTATCTGGTCATCGGTGTGGGAGCGTTCCAGTCGGAGTAACCTTTTTCGCCGAGTAAGGCATGGGGGTGTTGGCCTGTGTCATGTATTTGTTCGCCAGCTTGTAAACCGGTTCATGTTTCTGCGTGATACACGTGATCCATTTCTTCGCACTTTAATGCAGATTACATTAGTAGATGTCTTGCCTATGTATATTGTTTCTTCTGTAAGTGATAGATGTGGTGCCGTGAAAGGCTATATGAAGGAAGTGGTTGAGTCTTTTCGTTTTCTTGCTGTGAGATTTTGAGTAGAATATTTAGCCACTGTTTCGAGAAAAACCCTTACAAATAATTTGAGGGAGATGCTGTTCCCCGTACCACGTTATCGTGAAATGTTTAGTTCTGGTCCTGGGCAGGATGTGTTATCCCGCGTGAAAAAAATGGCAGTCCCAGCATGCGTGAAAACTTTCTTTTTCAAGTTACATACAGGAACGCTGCCAGTTAAAACATGGATGGAGGAGAAGGGGCTGTTTATTGGTTGGTCAAACATCTGTACGCTGTGTGCGAAAGCCGAAACAGTGGAACATGTTTTCGTGGAGTGCTGGGACGCCGTATTTTTTTGGGACGTCTTACAGAGAACATTAAAGAAAGACCTGCCCATTTCAGCGCATGGCATTCGGTTCCTTCCGGTTGAGCGCGAAGATGAAGTCCCGTATGATTTGATCATGGCGCTAGGGTTACATGCCATTTGGAGGTCCAGAATGGCTGTGAGACATGCGGACCCGAATGCACTCACTGTAAGCAAGTATTTTTCTCAAAATGTCAGGCTTTTGTATGAAGTGTACAAGTTACAGGACCCCGAACTTGAATGGCTTTCTGTTTTGGAAGAGTTGTGTACTTTTGATGTTTATTTTAAGTCCTTCCGTCAGCCAAAGTTTGGCAGGCGGTTTTTAATTTATCCGTGACTTGTATTACGTGTGTGCAAAAGGTAATAAACAAAAAAAAAAAGGCTCGTAGCTGAATCGGTAAGACATCGGGCTCTCGCTTTGTTAGTCTATTAGTTCCAGGTTCGATTCCCGGCGGTGCCAGTAATTTCTTTTATTTGTTCGCTGGAGTTTTCTGGTGACACCAACGGTCGCGAAAGAACCCTTGGGGGTAGAGATAGAAAGCTTTGCTTTAAAAACAGAAATATCCCACTAACAATATTCCGCAGACAAGGCTCTCATTTACGACCAGCCTCTGTTACTCGAAATTAAACGTCCGCATTGACATTGGATACTGGGATACGATTCATCTTTTCAGTTGTCATCACCAAAATGTTCGGCATGTGCTCGCGAGTGCTTTTCTGTTTTAAGGAAGCGAATGTTTTTCGACGTAACGGAAAAAAATCATTTTGCACTTTGCATGCGAGCGTGCAAGATCTCATCTCAGCAAGAAAAGTAACACAAATCTCATTGAAACGACATTCATATGAAAAAGAAGGCTAGCACAATACCCTGATGAGCAATAGGTGTTACCCCGCCTGAAGCTAATAGTTGCACAGGTTATAGGCCAGTTTTTGTAAGACAAGTTACAGTAAAATCTTATTGAAAAAATATATACGAAAAGCTCTCGGCGCATGGTAAAGAAAGTAGCTGTAAATATAAAAAAGCTTTCTTGAAGGCATGTACAAAATCCTGTTGTCTACGAAGGTGATGAAGAAAATAATAATTATACGGGGCATAAAAATGTGCTCAGATATCCCCACCGCTGCAAATCCAATGAATATATAAATTTAGCTATTTAAATATTTAAATTTTGTCACTGGTGCTGCGCGACAGGGAGTTTGAAACAACAAATAATTTTACTCTGCAAATGCAGCTTTGGGTAAAGCAAATTTCTGCTGCAGCAGCTTTTTGCCAGAATGAAAAGCTGTCTTAGAAATCCGCACAAAAATATTTTGTGCATCCCAAACAACTGTATAAAGAACATTATATACATCGTCAATATTACACGAAGGGGCTGTTGGAAAATAGCAGCCAAGATAAGATAAAGAAATTTATTTCAACGCTAAACAAAGAAGTATTCAAGACAGGGAGTTTATCTGAAAGGCGGGTAAAGGACGACATACCCAATAAATGTGGCTAGCGAGAGACTGGAAAGGAAGTAGATGATGACAGATGAATGCTCTCGGCGCACTAAAAATATTCCATACGTGGTGGGTTTGGTTTCGCAAAATAGCGGCGCCGAAATCCTTTGAAAAAAGACATGTTGGATCTTTTTTTGGTGGTGATGTTCCGGAATACGATAATATTGGTCAATGGAACAGGAACAAGGATCGCTTTTTAGTCTCTTATGGCCGTGTTAGCCTACCACTTAATCAAACATGGTAGCGGGATGTGGTAGGCTTTTGTTCCCATAATTTCAGAGGATAATTAGATTGCGAGAAAAACATATCCTGGTTTGTTGATAATGGCTTCATGCAAGCTGAATCAGTGATGTTTGTGGCTTTGTAGTTACATACAGGACACTCAAATCAAGGTGCTGGCTATTGGTGAAGAGCTTTGTGGTGGACGGCTGCCTTAGCGATCCAGGGTAAACAACAAAATGTGCATGGTAACCGACGAGCTCGTAGCGAAAAAGAAGCACAATATTTTTTTAATAAATAAAACAGGAAACGTACATACTGCTCAGCCCATCCGAGGTCTGCGGCGTTACATACACAACGCAGGTTCAAGATGTACAGTACCACAGATAACGTTTTTGACAAAATGTACATAATTATTCAACGGTGCTGGATTTTCTGACGTTACTATTTATAAACAATCTTGACATGCTCCGAACGTTAAATGTGTTACCTAAATATTTATTGACATGTAGATTGTGCTTATTCACTCAATATACACGATAAAGTTCTTGAAGAAAAATGCTGGCCTTAGGTATGTTTGACTCAAAGCCATTTGACTGAGGCGTGCTGGGATTACTTAATTGATTTTTGGTTACAGCCTACGTATATGTTGGAAATAAATAAAAATACCGTAGGCATGTTTTGTGTAAACATGAAAACCCTCTCGTACCAATTGAATTTTTCCTTCATAAAGCCATGATGATTAAACAGACGTAGGTCGAAAGCACACACCTGGTCAACGTTTGGTGAGATAACTACTGGATAACTATCAGAGATAACAATTGGAGATAACTATTTTAGAGCGCCAATATTGTAGAAAATTACGTCTGTAACCACCCTGCTAAAATGCTGTAATGGCGAATGCGGTATGAAAAAATAAATAAATAAATGAATAAGTCAAAATATGTTATATATAACCGAGGAATAGTACTTTTTTTGCACTTACCGTATATTTTTTTTATGAACTCTAGCGGCAGAATTGTAAAACGATATTTTGGGAACGTGCAACACAGCGGTGTCACCAGAGTGCTTTCTCCGTTGAATTACATGAGTATTAAACTGCCACAAAAGTCTTTACTCTGAACTGGCTGCGTCCTTTGTTCGGAAATTACCCGTTCTGCTTGTTTTTGTGTATGTTTTTATTGTTTGTGAACTAATACTTCTCACTCAAATTCTTTGCTTGTGCCAAGGCACAACAGCTGAAAATTAATCCCCGTCTTTACGCTCACATGAATATCGTGTTCTGTGGCCCAGACTCAGTCATTGTTTCTTTTGAGCTCCAGATAATAAAAACAGATGGTGAAAGATGTATTTAGCGTTCTCTCTGCTATTCAGTCTGCTGAGCGCATAAAGAAGAGAAGATATCACTCCAAGTGCGGCAAAGGGGGTGCGAAGTATATTGCTTCGTCCCTAGATATGTACACGTAAAGGGGGGGCCCATTGTAAATTTCTTCCTTATGCGTGGCACATAATGAAACAGAAAACCCCGCATGGCCAAATTGAACGGCGGCTCTAAACGAGAGCTTAGTGATCCTGTTGATGGCGTGCCCAAAATAGTGCGTAAGTGCTCAGGGGGTTGACATAAATGTATAGTATTTTTATTTGTTAGTGAATGCATTTAAAAACATCAAACAGGACAACGGAACGGAAGGTCTAGTATTATTGATAGAGTGAGCAAGGCAGAGGAAAATACAAAGAAATCTCAACAGAAAACCTGAACTAAATAGGCCTTGCATGTAGCACACGAGACGTCGAACGGCAAAAAATGCAACACAAAGAACGAACGAGTAGAGCAGCGACGCCACAAAAAACAAAATACGATTTATTCTGAAAGACACAACCAATGGACATGTGCTATCGTCGAAATCAAAGGTACTGAAGCAACGAGCACCTGTTCCTGAACGCAGATCAGCGAAACAGAAATACATGCTTTTGGGAAATCCAGCAAAAACTACGCACACTCCATGAGACTTTTCGACATCTACACTGACTCTTAAACCGGCATGCTCATGCGTCCTATACAATCAAATACCCCCCGGAGTGTGCAAAGTTTACGAAAGGATACAAGAAGCAACCAAACTCTACTGGGTACTGTCGTGTATAGATGTACTCTAACGAAAGACCAAAATCACTGGCGCGCGACATTGCGATCCGGGATTGCTGCAACCACATCCAAATACACAGGGATCTCGTCTCAGAAAAACCGATCTCCCTACAAGATCAACGGCACAACTCAGAATCTTACACCAACCCCACACGCACAATACTAAAAGGGAACCGGTTTTAGTGAGACAGGTGCAAACGAGCGTCCCCCTAACGTAAGCCCGGATTGTCCGTTATTAACAAGACTGCTCTCACTCGGGGCTCGAGATTTCAGGGAGTGTTAAATCAGCATCACCTATTTGGCAGGTGCCTAAAAGAACGAGGAGAATCAATCATCGTAGGACTTTATCATGGGATACCAAACCGCCCTTGTCGCCTTCATCCAGCACCAATTGGAACCCCATCGTAAGTGAGACAAACACGTCTCAGACAATGACCCAACCCTGCCACACATGAAGACGACACCACGTAAGAAGCCAGATCAGGCAACCTAAGGAACAGCAGAAGATACGCATACGGATTAAGGCTTTATTTCAATATGTTTTGCTGCAGCATAACATATTGAAATAAAGCCTTAATCCATACACTGGGAAGTGAAGGACTGGATATGTGGCACATATGCAGGACACAGGGCCTGCTCTGTGGCCCTTGAAAGCAAAGGCACAGGAAAAGCTGAAGGCAGCCCTCGGCGTCACCCGAGACCTTCTTGTCTTCGCTTTTATGTAGTAGAGAAGTGGCACCAAAAATAAAGTTTTTGTTTATTTATTTATTTATTTATTTATTTATTTATTTATTTATTTATTTATTTATTTATTTATTTATTTATTTATCATACCCTCAGGGCTAAATGGCATTACAGAGGGGAGTGGTTTACAGTAGAAGACATGGTAGATGTGAACAGAAAGAAACAGAATACAGTGTTAGCACGAATACAATAAAAATATCAGCTAAGATCAAAAATACATCAAAAATACTTTAGGCAAGATCAAAAGTAAGATCAAAAATACATTAGGCGGATACTGAGTGTTCAGTTCTAGCAAGTGTTTTACGATAATGATGTTTATCATTATTAGACACAATTTCAGGAGTAAGGTGATTCTATTCACGGGAAGAACGAGGCAAGAACGACTGTGCAGCTGCATTAGTACGATAGGTGGTAATGCCAAATTTGTGACGGTGATTGAGGGGATGGGAAAAACACTTGGGCTGTGGAATAGGTTCGTTGTGCAAGATAGAAATGATGGTACAATCTGTGAAAAGTTGATAGCCGGGGTACTTTTCTTCAAGACGACAAAGTTGGCAATGATAGATTAGTTTTCATTCCAGATGTGCTGGCAGTGCGATTGTAATTTGAAAATATGAAGCGTGTAGAATTATTCTGAACTAATTCTAGCGATGTAATCAAGTTGTGGTAACATAGATCTCATACCGAAGATGCATATTCTATTTTATGTCGAAATAATGTTTTGTAGAGGGCTAATTTTATTGGAGCTCCAGAAAGCTTACGACGTAGGTACACAAGCGTGCGCTTAGCGTGGCTGATCATCTGTTCGATGTGCAGTGCCCAAGTGAGATTTGCTGTTACGTGGACGCCTAAGTATCAGTCCACAGGACTAAGTGAGGTGTGGTGGCATTGTGTCTGTTATTTTAGGACTAAATGAGGTGTGATGACTTTGAGAGTCTCTGATATGGTATTGGGGACGATTTGGCGGAGCAATTGCCAGCAGCTATGCAAGGCTAAGTCCACCTTATTAAACAATACTTACTACTACTACTAATTGCACGAGGTATCAGATGCAAGAGGTGTGTCATTTAGATTGTAAGTAAATTTACGGCAAGCACTTCGGGACACGCGCATAGCTTTACACTTATTACGTTAAGTTCCAATAAACATGCACGGCAAAAGTTAGCAACTTTGTTAATGTCTGACTGAATATTACAGTAAACATTTATATTGTTGACCTCACGAAAAATATTGCAATAATCAGCAGAGATGAATACTAGAATTTATGTGACAGTGAGTGGGATAATTGTGTCAAAACAGGTGGAAAAATGGGCAGAAGTGTCACATAATAAATGCTGATCGAGCTGCTCTATGTGGATATTGTTTAAGGAAGGGTACAGCACAGCGAAAGAAGTCAGGGAAGTCAAAGTAAGTGAGTACAGGAAAGGATTTGTTCCCAGCGATACCTCAGCCTCGCGCGGACGATCCAAGGACAAATACTACTACTGGTACGGCTGCAGCCTCTCCGCGCGACAAAGGTCCTATGTGTCAGAGCAGATTGAGCATTCTACAAAAATTCACAGCATATCTACGGGGCGAATGATGATGAGTGGGCGAAGCTCCTGAGGGGAAATCATCGGTAAAACCGTGACTCTTCAGTGAAAGTTCGCCCACTACATATGTGTCCGAACGTAACGTCTAGAAAGTCTCGCTTAAACCGCGTGTCGGCACCTTGGGGCTGAGCTCGCCTGATGCGTTTTGCAGACGCCTCACGAGCTCCCACTGCATCGGGGTCTGCCTGCCGATACGTGCGCTTTTTCGCCGCTTCCCGTTCTCTGATGTTTTGGAGATCCTCTTCGCGCCGCAGCCGTGCCACTTCGCGTACGGCAGGGTCCTCGCGCCGTAGCCGTGACGCTTGGGCCTCTCGTTCTCGAACGCTGGGATCTTGGCGGCGTCGTCGCGCAGCCAGACGACACGCTTCGGCCTCCCGCTCTCGTACGGCAGGATCTTGGCGGCGGCGTCGCGAAGCTTCACGGAGCGCTTCTGCCTCGCGGGCTCGCACATCTGCAGCCTTATCCATCGGGCGACTCCGAGCGCGCGCCAACAGCGAACGGATTTTATTACAACGCTCTCCGCCATCTAGTAAACAATCCAAGCGCATCTTTTCATCATATACAAGTACCGCCATCTAGTAAACAATCCAAGAACTAAACTAGAGGTAGCCACGCCATCTAGTAAACAATCCAAGAACTAAACTAGAGGTGGCTACATACATACGTCGAGGATGGACAGACCCACGCCCTAAGGAGCTTCGCCCCTAAAAATGGTTTGGTGGTATTTACGACATGAGATGCAATACCCCAAAAGAGGATTGTACGTGTTGACCGATGTGCACACAAACTGATCATGTATAAAATCCTGTGAGAGCTCGCGGTGAGTCAGGCTTATTGCCATTATAATCATGTGAGCATTTTAGACGCTTAGGCTTAGTCACACAACTTTCACCTCACATTGAAGCGCCCTTGTACGACAGAAATAACAACGTAACGACAAGCAGTATCCACCAAGGTTAGAAATGACTGCAACTATCCAAATCGCCGAACGGCTTTGCGTCGTGTGTAGAAAGCGAGGCGGCCGCAATGTAGCTGCCGCCATGGAACAGGGGTCACTTATGTGGGCACCGCTACCATACTCCTGTTTTAAATACGGTAGTTTATCTTCAGCTACTTAAGCTCGAAACTTTTGGTCTGTTTATCGCCTGTCTGTCTGCTGCGCGATTAAGCCACTCGAAAAAAAGTTGCAAAGCGCAGAAACGAAAAGTTCATATAGGCGAAATATTGCCATACTTTCCATACATACGTCATACTTCATAACCCCACAAATGTAAGGACAACATTGAGAATGTTGTTCTTAAGGCGTCGATAAATACTTTGTTCTAGCAGTGTTGTTTAAAATGAAAATATTATTGGACTATATTTTCGTGATAGAAAACAAAAAATGCGCTGGTAACACTGTTTTTACCCAAAAATTCCAAAAGGGCGCCCACCCTAGCCTAGACCTTGTGGAGGGTTTAATACTAAAACAGTCAAAGCGTTCTAATAGATGGCGCACGAGAAGAGGAGCGCGGGACAATTCAGCTGACTTGAGCTAATCTCCAGCGCGTTACAATGGCAGAGTGACGGTCAGAGACGAGCTTGAGAGTTGGGCGGAAAGAGGAACGGCATTTACGTGAGAGTCGAGGCAGTAGATTATCATCTTTGGGAGAAATTTTCAGCGGAGTAGGTATATACGCGGTCAATGTTTTTTTTCGCTTTTTTTGTTGCTGTATTATAACTATCACGGTCTAGTTAAGCAGACCTCTCCCCTTCCAAACACCCTAATGCGACTACTGACAGCATTTAAACCGAAAGCGCAAGACAGCGTCTCCTTCTTCACTTTTTTGCATGATTTTATTTTACATTTTATTATGACACATTAACCTAAATTTTCGGTTCCTTTTCATAGGAACGGAATATGAGAACGATGGCATTCCCTATTGTGTACTTACGTTTTGTTTAGAGCATTTCTCAGGATCTCCTTGCGCTAAATAATGTACAAATTTATCATCTCACGCCGGAGAACAAAATTTGCAAATGTCTTGCGGGTATGCCTGTACTCTGTATTCATTCCATTCGTGTTAGCAGAAATTGATTTTGCAGCGGTATTCAGTCCCTCCGAAGATGGAAACTACATCAGACAGGTGATGAAAACAATAAATGGCAAAATCGATCACCGGCTTTGTCAAGGCGTCGTTCGGTTTAAACTGACATAAATATTAGGCAGCGAAGGTGTGATGCCGCCAGCGATACAGCACAGGGTGCTACGAATCTCTGGGTCCGTACAAACCACCTTTGCAACTTGACACTGGCAACGTTCGATGCAGTAACCCTGTCTAGCGAGGGAATCTTAGCCGTACTCTTAGAGGTGATCTCAGACAAGTGGGATATCATAGTGTTAAGCGAAGATAGAACAGGAGAGGGCTTCATTGAGATCACAAGCGGGCGTATTGTGTCCTACAGATGACGCCAAGAGAAGAACAAACACGAGGTGGGATTCCTAATACATAGAGATGTAGCAGGGAACGTGCAAGAATTCTTCAGTAATAACGAAGGAGTCGCAGTTGCTGTGATCAAGCTAAACAAACGGTAAAGGTTAAAGATAGTACAGGCCTCCACGCTAACAGCTTGCTACGATAGCGAAGACGTCGACACTTTCTACAAGGACGTGGAATCAGCTATTAAACAGAGATCAACAACGTTAACGATTGTGGTGGGAGACAAACGCACAAGTCGGTAGGAAGCAAATGGGAGAAAGGCCAAGAGAAAACTAAAATAGACAATTCCAACAGCTGAGAAAATACACTTGTAGGATTGGGAGAGGAAAAAAACCTGCAGTTAATAAACACATTTTTTTACTAATGAAAGAATAGGAAATGAACATGAAAAAATCGTGATGGAACAACAAAACACGAAATTTACTTGATTTTAAGTGACACCACGGGTGCTGTGCAAGGCGAAGAGTTGCTCAGTAAGATTAGGAGCAGCGATCATGGGATGGTTAGATGCAAAGTAAGGCTGAATCTTAAAAGAGAAAGGAGGAAACTCGTTAAAAGTAATGCCAGCGTGGACTCAGTCAAAGCCAGAACAAGAAGGTAAAATAACTCTTCAAAACTCATTTGCCTGCTAAAGGAGAACGAGGATAGTGTAGCAGGCTAACTAACAACTTAACAACAGCAATCACAAAATCTGCAGTAGCTGTGGCATAATCCCCATGCAACACAGAAACTGGAAATATGAGAAAACGAATGAACTAATGGCGAAGCGTGCGAACACTGTACGAAGTGTCAAGTACAGTGTATTGAGTTGAGTAACAGCTGTCCAAATATTTTTATAGACATAGAACGAGCGACATTTATGCATCTAACACAACCGTGGTTGTGGAAACGCTGCAAATAAAAGGAAGCTTGAAAGCAAGTCAGAGGAAGCTCGAAATTTTCAAGAACAGAATGTACGCACACCGAGCCGTGCAGGGTAACACCAAGCACAACGTGGACGAGACAATAAGGGAGCAGGACAATTCTACAACAGACTGTGCCAGCGATGTTCCACCACGGGAAACTAAAACAGTACGAGCTTAGCTGTCAGACTTCCACTGGTAACTAAAGAGGAAGAAGGAAAGGCTCTCATTAAAATGAAAAGAGCAAACGCAGCAGTTGACAACTGCATACCCGTGGATCTTTTTAAAAAAGGAGAAATTGTTGCACTGGAAAAGCTCGCAGCACTATTGTCGGAATGCTTAATCACTCAAAAAGTGGCCATACCCCGGAAAAGCGCCAACATTGTTCTAAAAAAGAAGACACCAAGGACCTTAAGAATGACCGATCCATCAGCCTCCTCTGAGTTGTTTACAAGCTGTTTACCAAAATTATAATTACCGCATGGGTGACAGCCTGGATTTCCCACAACGCAGAGACCAGGCTGGGTATAGGACAGGGTAATCAAGCATGGATCACATACGTGTTGTCAATCAGTGATAGAAAAACCAGCATAATACCCTAAACTTCTGTACATGGCATTTATAGACTGAGAAAGCGTGTAACTCAGTATACACCATAACCGTGCTAAAAGCAATTAAAGACCACGGAATATTAGAGGTCTAGCTAAGCCTTCTAGACGACATGTATAAGGAATGTGCGGGCAGAATAGCACTTCACAAGCAAAGCGATAAATTCCCGATCCGAAAGGGAGTAAGACAGGCAGATAGCATCTCCCCAAACCTATTCACAGGATTTCTGGAGGTGGTATTCATAAATCAACAACAGGAAATAAAAAAATTTTAAGTTCCTCTCAGCTTAGAAATTTTTTTGTCACGCTCTCCAATAACTTATACTGAAAATAATTATTGCAGGATTGGCGAAGCACATGCTGCAAAAATGCAACATCTGTTAAACAGGTGGCCCGTTAAAGCAATATTGAACCGACTCTAGTGCTCGCATTTATTCTTTGAAATTCACACACTAAACCTGAACTAAACAAACTGAAGAAGTTCAAAGTTTAACAGCAAGGGTTATTTCTCCGAATTAACGAAGAAACGCACCAGAACAAAAGAGCCGAGCTTCACCCATTCACCCAAACACACCTCCCCAATTAAAAAAAATCGAAGTATAAAAGTAAACGATATGTATAATTACAAATTGATATAAAATTTCTAAAGCGCCGTGAAAGGCACATTAAATTTTTAAAAATTTATCTTACCTATAGCAAGCCACATACGCATATCCGTTCCGCAACAGACACATTGTGAAGTTCCCTTTTTTGCGCGTATATTAAGGGAAAGAAATACTGGATACTCCAATACTAAATTATTTTTACTAAAAAAAAAACTGACATTAAAACTGAACCGAAAGAAAACTTTCCAAATGTTCGTTTAAAAAGTGCTTTTGAATTTTTTCGCTTTAGTGTGTATTATTTTAATGCCATATCAAAATGCTTATGTATGTTTTTTAAGTATGATTTGATGTTTTTAATGTATGTTTGCTTGTGTGACTGCACTGTGACCACTGCCGATGAGTGTACGGGGCGCCGTCGAGCCAAAAATGAGTGGCTTTTTCTCGGGCCCCCGTCTCCGTTGTATTTTTGCTTTGTTTTTGGAGCGAAAATGAAACTTATTCATTGATTGATTAAAAAACAGTTCATCAGAAATATCCGTTTGAAGTTTACCACAAAAAACTGTAGAAGGGATCTCTAATTATACCTGTGTCTCTCGACGCTATTGTCGGCTCGTACTGTCCCCGCATTAGTTGTAAATGTATGCACCACAAAAAGGATCTCTTGAGGCTTTTGCTTCTTCTACGATCGACGGTGGAGCGGAATGGGCTGTGGTACAATGGTTTGAACGCCGCCAATCTTCTGAGCACTTTATAGGAGGGCTGGGTCCGTTATTTACATCAACATATTGTATTGTCTATGTCCCACACACGCCTGAAGGACTAGCAGTATTGTAACTAAGGAAAAAATAAATGAATTTCTGATTTTATCTTTCTAGGTATGGTTTTACAACCATGGTGCACGTCGCGTCTTCTATAGTGAGCGTGGGAAAGTCTTGTTATGCGAAATTCTTGAGGAAGCGCTACAAGCACCATATGCTGTTCATAAAACTGCAAAAAAACACCGCCCGCCGACGAATCGCTTCACCGAGAGATTTCATTAAACTCACTCCCACAAGCTATTCATGAAGGTTAGGCCCGACCACACGAACTGGGATCACAGCCTGCTCTCATCACCATCGCCTAAAATATGGCTATACAGCACAAAACCAGCTGACCTCCATTTTTCCTTTTTTTCAGCTATCCCTCTCCTTTCTCAAACATACATATACACCACCATCTTCTACGCAGTGTATTAGGAGCGAGTTCCTTCGGGCTGTCGCCGTCACCTGAAGTAGTGACCTTCCGCCCGGGGGCCAACCGATGCGGGCGTGCTTCACATCGGCTCCACCAAGTAGCGCTTCTAAGACCCACCAAGCGGCTGCAAGGCCACGAAACCAGTACCAATCGACATAAATTGTCAACGCGATCACCGGGAGACCAAGTTTTCCCCAGGAAAGCCATTATTTCTCGAATTACGAACCCAGGAAGTTTCGAAGCGGCGGCCGCCACGCTAACCCTAAGTCAAGGGTTAGCCGACCAGCGGCAGTGACGCAATAGGTGACCGGTAGAAAGCGCAAACGCTCATGGGTGCATTGTTTTCTCGCGCGGAGAGCCGCCACTTCCGGTTCGGGAGCTCTCCTGGACTGCCGTATGCCGTCGGCTTTAACGGGCGTGTGTGCTTGTTGTTTATCTGTTTCCACCCGGGAAAAAAAACGCTCATGCATCGGGAATTCCAGAAATAAGAACGATTAACCATACTAGGGGTTTATCTGACAGGTACGCACCCTGTGACAAATAAACAACACGCATACACGCGCCTGACAGCCGCTGGCGCACGCAGGCGTACGGGAGGGCATGAGAGATCTCGAACCGCAAGTGGCGGTAGCAGACGACGTACCCATGAGCCTTTGGTCTTTTTACCGGTCACCTATGCCTATGGCTCCATAGAACTTGACAACCGCTCAGCAAGTCAGCATGGACCACCCTGACGTCTAAAACACCTCCACCGGTCATTCCTTCGACTGGTATACGGTTACGGGCGTAAAACACGTCAAGCAAGACTCATTGCAGCAGCCTAGCGGCACGACCCCTGGCTCGCCATCTCCTGCCCCAAGACAGTAACGACTGCCACCCTTACCGGTGAGCGATTACAAAGTTCTTCTTCGCCCCAGAGGGCTCAACCTTCAGGAGATCAACCCCGTTCAACTCTCCCTTGCCATTCAATTCACCACTAAGGCCCCGATAGCGACAACCAAGGCATGAAAAGTTCGCATTGACCCGGACCAAAACATTGCCATTATCGGCACACCTCGCCAAGCAGCAGCCAATAACTTAGCCCCACTCACCATGTTTCACCTCGGAGGCAAGTGTACAAGGTCCGAGCTTATCAAACTTCTCCCACGACTTGGTACGCGGAGTTATTCATGGCATTCCTGCTGAAGCTGACTCCGACTATTTAATGGAGATGGTCTGCGCCCACGACGCCACACTCATCCAGGCTTGAAGAATGGGCAAATCCAACTCAGCTCTTCTGACGTTTTCGGGAAAAAGACTGCCCCGGTATATTTTTCTCGCAGGATGGAAGCTCCATTGCTACCCCTTTATAAAATCTGCCCTTTACTGCAGCCGATGCCGAAGCACCAAGCACATGACGCATGTCTCCCCCGTCCTCGACACACCCATGCGTGCTTGTTGTAACCAACTTCAACCCACAAACCAATCTTGTGAACCTAGATGCGTAGTGTGCGGGGAAGCGCATCTTTCGGTAAGGAAGGAATGTAGGCACAGATATCGACTCCGGCCTGCCAAATCCTAAGACTCGCCCTCTCGGGGAAGGAGCAGAAGCCGGAAAAGGAGTGAAAGCAGAGGACGGCAAAAATCTGCACCCAGGGATCGTAGTCGGAGCGTGAGCCGAAACCGACCCACACACGGACCACAAGTCACCTGGGCCAAGGTCGCTTCTGACTCAGGTAATGCAAGCTCTACTTCAACCCGCTGAGCCAGAGAGGAGCAACTTCTCAAGTAAAACAACGAGCTGAAGAATCAGATCTACGCTCTCCCGCAAGAAATGCCCAAAATGGCCAAGGCTATTGGTGAGAACGAGCAATCTACTCTTCAGTCTGCATTTGAGCTCCAGGCCCAGGAAACCACTAACCCCTTGTCTCAAATGCAAACACAAATGCAAGAGTTCCCGCTACAAATCCAGCACCAAACACAGCAACAACAACTGGAACTTGAAGCCACCCAACGGCACCTTCAGATTCAAGCCCAACCTCTCAACCTAGGCCTCCCCGCAGAACCATAATAAACGGAAGCCAAAACAAGACTGTGATATGGCAGTGGAATTGCAGGAGCTTCTCAAACAAAAAAGGGGATCTGCTGCAATTATACCAACACTCCACAATCAAACGTCACATCATCCTGCTTCAAGAACACAATGGGAAGGCCAAGCTACTTGACTTCATCTTGTATGAAGATCCTACGGGAAGAAGCACTGCCACTCTAATCAAGAACAACATCGCAGCTACCCACCATATCACACCACAGAGAGGACTGGAACACACACTCACAGAAGTCCACCCCAAGTCGGTCAACAAACACGAAGTAGGTCTCTTCATACTCAACTGTTATTGTCGACCCCGAACAAAGAAACCTTGGGGCCTCGATGACACGTTCACCGAAGCAATTCGACTAGCCACTGCCAAACCAAACTCTACACTCCTCATTACTGGCGACTTCAACGCAGCACATCAAACATGGGGCTACCATTGGAATTCAGCCCGGGGGAAGGAAATAGTTAGACTACAAAAGGACAAAGACCTGACGCTTCTCAATGATTCTGACAAGACAGCCAGACTA
The DNA here is from genome assembly GCF_048455015.1 of Haemaphysalis longicornis. Lineage (NCBI taxonomy): Eukaryota > Metazoa > Arthropoda > Arachnida > Ixodida > Ixodidae > Haemaphysalis > Haemaphysalis longicornis. The sequence continues at coordinate 150,339,861 of NW_027526460.1, read as the reverse complement.
GGAACAAGCACAGCAAGGGATATATGCCCTGACCTTGCTTTAGTGCTTGAGCCATCTATACTCAAGATTACCTGCAGTTCCCTGGGCTAACATCTCGGGTCGAATCATGATATTGTCCGAATTGGAGTCACAGGGACCCAATACAAGACAGTCATTGGCAAGGCGCGCCACACAAACTGGGACGATTTTCGGAGAGCCCGGATGACCTCTACCCAGTCAGACTCAGGCTACAGTTCTTGGGAGAGCCAATTAAAAAAAAAGACATAATCAGGGACACCATCGAAATTACCACCACTGAAGATATTCCCTACATTGACAACCATCTTCTTGGAATTTGGGAAGCCCGCCGGCAATTGACCAAGCGATAGAAACGACAACGACACAATAAAAAACTACAAAAACGCATCGCGGAACTCAACGCAAAAGCATCTGCCTACTCAAAAGAACTGGCCAAAAAAAAACTGGCTAAAGATATGTGACGAGGTTAGTGGCCGCCTATCCCTCAAGCAAACATGGAACCTCCTTCGCCACCTCATTGACCCAGCGAAAGGAAAATTGCAGGCAAAATGGGGGGTCACTCGCACTATCAATGCCTACAAGGGCACCCACGAACAGCTTATTGACAACCTGGCCTCACTCTACCTCCGATTCAAAACACCCGCATCAAAGACATCTCACCCAGACTACAGCGGCCTTCCATACACCACACTGGATGAACCCATCTCCATGCAAGAACTGAAGGAAGCACTAGCCTCGACTAATAAGAACAGTGCACCAGGAGCCGACTCTATAACGTACACAGCCCCGGCGAACTTGGAAGACGCCGGCCTCGAATCACTCCTCCACCACATGAACCAAGCCTGGGAACAGGGTTCCCTTCCCGAGGAATGAAAACACTCAAGTGTAACTTTCATCCAGAAGCCAGGCAAACCACTCACCTTTGAAAATCTGAGACCAATATACCTCACTTCTTGCGTGGGAGTGTTAATGGAGAAAATTATACACTCCTGACTACAAAACTTCCTCGAAGAGACCGGGCAACTCAAACACAACATGGTTGGCTTCCGCCCACATCTTAGCACCCAGGATGTCCTCCTTCAACTCAAAGAAGAAATATTTGACAAGGCCACCCAGACCACTTACAGAGTTATAATGGCACTGGATCTAAAAGGTGCGATTGATAACGTGCTACATGAGGGGATCCTTGCTACACTAAACAGCACTGACTGCGGTGAGCGCACCTACAACTACATTCGCTCATTTTTAACAGGACGCACAGCACAAATCAAGATACGTGGCTTGGAGTCGGACACCTTCCTGATCGGTGACAGGGGCCCCCCGCAAAGGGCAGTCCTCGTCCACTCTTCTTTAATCTCTCCCTTCTCCACCTACCACAGAAACTACAACACATCCGAAACCTCAAGGTAGCCTTCTATGCAGATGACATTATCTCATAGACCCCCAAACCGGACGCCCTGGGAAAGCTACGAGATACACTCCAAGAAGCCGCAGACAGAATTACTGAACACGTGCATGTCATGGGCCTCAAATCTGCATCTCAGAAGACAGAACTGCTGTTTATGAAGAGAGGCAATTCTCAAGACCCTGCAATCCAACAAGCCTACCTCACCTTAGAAGACCTAAAGGTATACCCTGCAAGCAAGCCAGTCTGGATTCTGGGTCTCCACATTCAAGCCAACAACAGATGGACCCATCAGATCAACCTCCTCAAGCAACAATTAGACCAACTAGGCCACATGATCCGGAGAGTTACGACTAGACATCGCGGAATGAGGGAAGCGGACACCCTCCGCCTGGTACAAGCCTTCGCCATTTTCGGAGTAGTCTACCTGACTCCCTACATGAATCTTTTAAAAACTGAGCAAGCCCGACTGGAAGCTATACTGCGGAAACTTACAAAAACAGCCTTGCATCTTCCAGCCTCGTCATCCACGCACATACTAATGGAGATGGGCGCCCACAACACCCTTACAGAATTGGTTGAGGCTCACCACCTTTACCAACTGGTCAGACTTGGTAAAACGCCAGCAGGAAAGACCATCCTTACTCAACTGAACCTCAAGCCCATGCACGTTGGTAAAGCACCCCGGAAAATACCACCTGCCTGGAGGTCCCTTAACGACGTCCGCCCAATACCAAAAAACATGCACCCAACAAAGCACAAGGGCAGGCGAGAAGCACGCGCCAAAGCACTCAGCAAATGATTCAGTACATAGCCCCTCACAGAGTAGCCTACAATGACGCAGCCCTGGTCTGTGCAGGTGACGTGGTAGCCGTTGCATGCACTGGGGACGACAACTCGAAAGTAGCTTCTCTTCAAACCCCTGTAAGTGACAAAATTCTGATCGGTGAGCAGGTGGCCATCGTTCTAGCCATCATACAGCATCTTCGCTACATATTCACCGACTCCCAAGACGTCTGCCGTGCCTACCTACGTAGTCGCATTTGCCCTGATGCTCATCACATCCTCGACACCCACAACCCACCAGAAGGGAAGCGGACCATCAGCATCATCTGGACTCCGTCCCATACTGAGACCGCAGGGAGAGGCAATGACTGAGCCCATCGCTTGGCACGCGAAGAAGCTAGCGCCCGTGCCGTGGTTTCGGCGGACGAAAATCCGGAAGTGCGGCTGGGCCCACCTACCCCCTCACCACCTTTAGGAGCATTACAAAACAGTATCGGGAGCAGCGGCGCACTCTACCGCCACCTCATCATTTGCTTGACAAGGGGGAGCAAGTCAAGTGGCGTCGGCTCCAGAGCAACCCCTACCCGACACCACCCAGAATAAACCTGCTCTACCCCCAGCTCTACCCCTACCCGTATGTCCCAACTGCCAACAGGCACGCGGCACCATCTACCACATGGTCCTTGCCTGCCCCAACCATCCGGCACTACAGGACGCTGCACGACGGCGAGACCACCCCAACCCCTGAGAGACGGCTATCAGGGCCTCGGTCGCGGAGGGTCAGCGCCACCTGATATCCTTAGCCGATGAGGCCTGCAGGACCAATGGGACCCTGGACATAGCGACCAGCGCAGGTTGATCACCTGAAGTCCTTTATGGCTTCAATAGTCTATTCCTCCTCGTCCTGTCGTAATTGCCTCATGTAGTCATGGTTCTAATACACCAGGGCACTCATTTTCCAATGCCTACTGGAACATCATGCGTACTAAAAGAAAAGGGTGTAATGGATAAAATAGGTTCAAAATAAACTAACATAGTTTAACAATTTTTGCAATGCTCCCTGTCCGCTTCAGCAATCATGAAGCACAAGCAGAATCCTTGTGTACACAGGTTATAATTTCTGTTACACTCGAATTCCCCCGCTTCTCGACGCAAGGCTTGATCGGGTGGTGAGGACGGTCGAAGCAAGAAAAGGCATATTTACCAGGTGCCGGGGCCTCTTTGATCACAAAGGACGAGCCCCCAGGGCGAGGAACGGGCTTGCCACTCTTGCCACTACCTCAAACTCTGGCAGATGGGGCATGCAAATTGTTTAAATCATGTTCCACGCAAAAGAGGGCGCCACAGCCTCTTTTTTGTTCTCCCAGCGGCACTTCTCCGGCGCCCAATCAGCGCGCGTGGTGTGGCAGGAGAGAGACTTCAAATCTTTCAGTACAGTGATACCCTACATGCTTCACCCCTCTCCAGTTTTCACGCTAGTGTAGATGACCCGCTACTTTTTTTTCTTCCTGACACCCCGTTTTCTGCTCAGTTCACTTCTCGGATGAACCACATTTGCCATTTAGCCCGCATATGCACCGAAGCCCCGCGGCAAGACAGAAAAAAAATGTCAGTGTGATGCCACTCAGCACTCCGTTCATTCCAACCCCGGCAAAGTGTTAGTTTAGGCGCCGACAAAGTCACTCGCCCTAAGCGCGGAGTTTTCGCATGCTACATTCGCCCATACATCACCATAGAAGAAATAAGTCTGGTGAACCATAGAGTGTCTCCTGCTGCGGCCTCCACAGACCGCCAAAGACATGGATGCGAAATTGTCCATGTGACAAGCGTGAAACATTTCACCCATGGTAACAAAAGCTTGGTCAGGGCTAGTTGGTTGAACATACTGAATAAATTTGAGGCGCTAAACAACAGGGACCAGAAGAAACACGTAGACACAGACAAGGCGCCACCCATGGTACCACGCGAATCTAGAAAGCCACTCGACCGATTCCAACCGGGTGGCAGGAGAAGTGCGAGCGGGTATTCCTAAAGCAGATGATCAATCGTTCGCTATTGCCACAAAGCACTACAGCGAACTTTGCCTATTCCCCCTGTCGGGGAGTACTTCTCTCACCTGCACATACCCAGTATAATCTCCAATTCTACGTAATAATCATCACGCGACAATCGTTCGGTTGAGTCATCAGCAACCTGAGTAAACTACTCATCCGTTGGAATTGCTGCTGCTACTATCTCCGCATAAGCACACATAGAATACATAATCATTGGTTATCGATTACGTGATGCAGTTATACAACAAAATACCCGTCGCGCTGCCTCATTGCTCCAGCCGTAGTGCTGCGGAGCTAAAGCACGTGGCTTCGATCTCGGCCATGGGGATTGCTTTTCTAATGGAGGTGAAAAGTTAAAACGCCTGTGTGTAGAGGTTACGGCGCACGTTAAAAATTATTCCGTGGTCAAAATCGATGCGAAGCCTACCACTACGGTGTGCCTCATTACGCATCTGTAGCTTGGGTGTACGTCAAACGCAACAATCAATGAATCAATTAATATATCAATCAATCAATCAATCAATCAATCAATCAATCAATCAATCAATCAATCAATCAATCAATTAATTAACATAGAAAAAAGAGATAAATAGGTAGGGTTTCATTTGGCAGATTAACTATTTACTAATGCTAATCCAGCTTGTACGAAAGCGTGAGCTTCAAATGTTAGAGTATGTCCGTGAGGCATTAAAAGGGGCTCTAACGTTTATTAAAAAGCTAGTGGGTACATGTCAAATACAAATGTAATATTTGCACAGTTATGACTGACATGCAATTACAAATTTTCACTAGAGTTCTCCTAAAAAAACTCTGCAGAAATTTAGAGAAACATCTACTAATGCGCAGCATTCTTTTGCCGCTTGTCTTCAGTGTGAGTTTTTTACAGCCAAATTCTGCGGTTTTTCTAGATCCTGTCCGACCAATTATCTCAATTTACACTATTGTATAGATTAGAAGAGGAACATTCGCTAAATCTGCGTTATTGTCGAAATGCGGGGTGGTACGCGGTTTGCCATTTTCCGTAATTGCTGAAGATATTTCCTAGTTTTAGTGTTCCTAAATTGAGTTGGAATGAAATAATTATATTTATTTACGCTATTATAACCATTACATGTGGAACTTTCGCGGCATCTGCCTTATTGTTGAAATGCAGGCATTTACGTGGTTCACCATTTTCTGTATTTGTTTGTATTTTTCTTATTTTTTGTGTTTCGATTTTTTCTTTCAACTTTCTCATTTGCGACAAAGTAACGATTATAAGTAGAACCTAAGCAAAATCTGCATTATTGTGGAAATGCAGGCCTTTACACGGTTCGCCATTTTCTGTATATTTTGCACTTTCTTTTTTTTGGGTGTTTCAATTTTTTTCTTTCAATTATCTCGTTTTCGATACTCTAACGTTTATAAGTGGAACTTTCGCAAAATCTGCATTATTGTGAAGTTCAGGTGCTTATACGATTTACCATGTACCGTATTTTTACATATTTTGTTACTTAATATTTTCTCAAAATGTCGTTTGACCAATTATCTTCATTTACAGGTGGAACTTTCCCGCAATCTGTATCATTGTGTAAATGCAGGGCGTTAAGTGGTTCGTCAGTTTCCGTTTTATTTTATACTTTTCTTAATTTTCTTGTTTTTGAAAATTTTGATCAACCAATTATATTCATTAACGTTGCCATACAGGTTAAATTTGGAACTTTCATGAAATCTGTATTGTTGTGGAAAGGCAGGCGTTGCTTGTCTCGCCAGTTTCCGTAATTATTTTATATTTTCCCAATTTTTTATTTTTATACCGATTGTCTTCATTTACGCAATTATAACGATTACGGACGAAACTCCATTATTGTGGAAATCTGCATTATTGTGGAAAAGTAGGGCGTTACAGATTTCGCCTTTTTCTGTAATCTTTTTGTACTTTTCTGTTTTTATTAGTTTTTCAAAATTTAGCGCTACCAGTTATTTTTATTTACGCTATTATAGCGATTACACGTAAAACTTCCGCGATATCTGCCTTTTTGGGGAAATTCAGGGCGTTACACTGTCCTGGGTGGGGGGCAACTCTGCAAAGAATGCTGCGCCTAACTATCTGATTTCATTGGTTGTGGGGTTTAAGGCGCGGACGGTACACAGGCGACGAGGCGCGCTGTATTGGAGGGCTCCGGAATAATTTTCACCACCTGGGGTTCTTTAACGAGTGCCGAAATCTCGAATGCACGGGCGTTTTCGCTTTTCGCCTCCATCAGAACAGCGGCAGTCGCGGCCTCCTAAAAAATCTGGTATATACGTGTAATCCACACGTCCAACCGTGGATGCTTTTTCTACGAATTGCAGCTAGTCGAACCGGCTCACGGAGTATATTTAAAGGATCATATATTTTTCATGTGTTGAAGATGCCAAAAGGTTTTCCTTATGCGCACGGGCATCTTGTGCACTCATTCACCGAAAGCTGTGAGTCCATGCCGACACGAACTCTTACAAATAGTGAATGTGGTGACGAGCTTTATTTACTCTCGGAAGGAGTTATTATGACAGACCGGTACCGAGAAAGTGTGTTGCATAGATTTCGAAGAACCGTGGCGAGCGGGGTATGCAAATATCTCCCTAAATCACGGCTGAACGAGAGTACAAATACATTTCACTGCCTCACACTTAGCTGGCTTTCAGTTCAATCCCGACATATCTCCACTACGGGAAGAATATCGTTGCGCTCGCCTCACTGTAGAGGCAATCTGCGAAATATAGGTAAGAATATTTTTGAACAGAATCAGCATTTCACTTGATATTTCTTCCTTTCTCCCGACGTCCACAAGAATGAACAAGTTCTCACATCATTTTCAGAGCCATTAAACAATAAGTGCCGTTAAATACACGCCAAAACGAAGAGTATTAAGCGCTAAGATTTGCTACCGCCCGATTAAGCAGCACACCCCTGTGTTTAAGTTAAGGAATATTCCTTGCCAGTGCAAAAGCCACGTGAGATACCTATAATACGCCCTTTTTACAAATATTGCGCATGCTACAATAAAGATGGCAAAAATGACTTCCCGGAAGCGTTATCTCTCTCTATATATATATCCTTCGTCGATGACATAGCCAACAATGCCAATTAACTTGTGTTTTGTGGAGTTGAACTTCTGCAGGAGTTTCTTATAAGTCTAAGCTTTGGTTCTTCTGCGTACATTTGTGGCGTAGAGGGATTGGCCTCGGAAGGGGGCGAACGCCCACTTACAAAGAAACATTTTTTTAAATTTTATGCAAAAGTAACGCCGCGGGGTTCGAGCTAGCTGCAGGCACCGCTTCAGAATAAGAGGGAAATCAACATGTGTTTGATAAGGTGCCGCTTCAAAATGCAAGCAGGATCATTGTGACTTTGTAAAACGCAGTTGTTGCGATCTCTTGTGGTTTTGGAGGAGCATGACATTGTACACATAATGGGCTTTCCGCATCATTCTACTTTGAGCAAAACTAACAGTTGATTGATTGTGGGGTTTAACGCGCCGACGCAACGCAGGCGATGAGGCGCGCCGTAGTGGAGGGCTCCGGATTAATTTTGACCACCTGGGGATCTTTATCGTGCGCCGAAATCTCGTACACACAAAACTAGCAGTTCGCTAACAATTCGCTCATTTCCCCCATCACTCCTTCCCCGCCTTTGTTGCCGGCTTGTAAAATCATTATTGGTATTAGAGCTATCATCATTGAAGGGAGATGCTGTCATTTTGGGAAATAAAAACATATAAAATGTGTCCCATCTTACGTGTTCTTTTTTTGCATGTATTACATATATTATTTGCATGGTAAACGCATCCCATGTAAGACATTTATCATACCTTCATGCTATGTCTTGTGGCAGGTGAGAAATCTTAGGTTATTGCTTGCCAAATTTAATGCGGAAAATGAGTTTACAGCTACTCGCGGTCATAATCGGTCCTGCAAATTCTGAAAATAATTTAATCCAAAAAAGCCAGCTACTTGTTACTGAGGTTTTAGAAGTATTTAATGTTCACTGATGTCTTTCCTCCTCCCCTTTTTTGATTAGGTATTATGTTGCAGTTAAAAGCATTCATTTAGATAATGCGTAAATCATTTGCCTCCGCCATTATCACTAAGTCAAGAGCTGTTCATATTGATTCTGTTGAATGCCATATAATCGAGTTCTTGTATCTCGTAAGGCTTACGGGGGCTCGTATATCTGTAACTCTTTGGCTCAGCTTTCAGTTGCATCAGACGGCGACGAAGTTAGCTGTCGCGTGCTGTTGAAACGCACGTGCCCCAGCAGCGTACATAGATGCTCCGGCATCGTACATCATATGGACGGAGTAGCGCCAGCCACCTGACCACTTGGTCGTGGCTTCGGCGTGTGCATTCTATGCGCAGTGCACCGCAAGACACTCTGTCCACATAGTTTTGAGAACCAGAGATAAGTAATTATTACACGCTGTCAGAGAAACAGCCTTCTGTAAAAGATGAAGTGAGGACTTCACTACACATCTTCCAGGTTTATGTGACACCATTGAAATGTTCCCATTAGCGCTACGCATGTTTTACTTCCCTCCGCGCTCAGTAATGTGATAAACGTATGAACACCACCATCCGCAGAAAATATATCCAACCAACCACTTATATAGAGAGTATATTGGCTAAGTTACACGGGGCGCTCGCCATCGCAAAGAATATCGGAGAACGTAAGTAGTATGCGGGGCACCATTCGGCCGCTATCTAAGCTAGTGACGTGATAAAAATGTATATCATCCAGGCGCTGGAAGCCCCAAAAAGTGGCTCTTCGTGCCGGTAAAGCAGGCCCGTATTTTGCTGATAGCCGCAGCCGTGTGATGATTGGGTTCCTCATTAAAATCATTCGCAACTACGCAAAGCAATCTGACAGCACCCACGCTTAGTTTAAAGAGGGATGCTCGAATGTAGGCCGCTCACCACTAAGGGTAAAGGGAGTCGCGCAAGTTTCCAGGTTAGGCAATGTTAAGAGTTTTGTGCCGAAACACTAAAGACACAACAGCACACCGACAAAATACCCGTTTGTTGTTGGCCCAGAAAAAAAGGTTCTTTGCGCCATTGTAGCTATTGCATCCTCCTCAGGTATAAACTTCAAAGATCCGGGGGTACGCAGCATTACAAACGCACTCTAGTGACGCTATAGGGACGATTTATGTACTGAGCATGACGAAAGAGCAGCGTGCCAAAACGTTGACACAAAAGGAAGAGGCAAGGCAGTGGAATTCACAGGATACAACTTGAAAAGCGACCACATAATCCAGAACCAGTTTTAACACCTTCTGGACACAGTCCGCCATGACTGGAAAGCGCATTACTTTAGGCGAGAAAGAAAACGGGTCTTCCGGTTCATATACTGCAAGAATTTTAACTACTATTTATTATTAACGCACCGAGATGCATAGGTCAAATGCGCACAATATCAGGGAAACGTATCGCTGATGTGGTAATAAGGATACGTCAAACTAGAAAAGATGTGGTCTATTTAGTTAATGTTTCATTGTTCGGACTACTCTTCTATACTAGTTCCAGTCAACAGACTATTGTTCGTAGGTTTTGCACCGATGTAGCGTTTTCAAAAAGTGTTCTTCCTCGAATTTACCTGTGCGATTGTTTGTGCTTTGCAAACGAAAGACAGGGTATCAATTCCACCTACGTGTCATATCGAAAAATTCAAGACTACCCACTTTGCACGCTCTTATAGTTATTCTGCAGGTCTTGTGATTGTCGTTGAAGAGACTTCGATGTGTACATTTCCGCTTGATACAAGAAAAGCTTCAGGCAGTTTTTGCTTTGAGAACGTTCTCTGAAGTGCCGCCGCAATCAATAACAGTCCACTCGCTTCCAGTTTTAAGCACTCCCAGTTTTGAGCTAGTTTAAAAATCTGTAAATATTTTTTTTGCAAATTAAAGGTAGTTTACATATTTCCTTTACAGATCTTTAAAGCAGAAGCAGGTCTGCAAGGTGATATGAAACGGATTCTCGCGACTCCACTGCTAACGCTCGTAGTGGTCGTGCCGCTGCTGGCGACGACATCTTCCAGAAACAAAGTCGGCGCAGATGGTTGGGCTGCAGTGCATAACTGGCGGGAAAACCCGAAGTTTTCGCAGTATGCGGAACTTGCCATCCGTAAATATACGACGTCCGTGGAATTCCACCAAGTAGTTAATCAACTCGAAAATGTTGAGCACAAGGTAAGAAACGACCCGTGCGCTCGTTGCGTTGCTTGTGTATTTGGAGGCGTAGGAAAACAACGTACGCCAAAAGGAACATAAAAATTGTGCTTTTGCTACTTGCAGAACTTCACAGTGACCTCAACTTGTGATAGGAGCGTTGTAAAATACGGCCTTATGGTAGCTAACCTTGTTCCGCTCATTTTTCTTAGCCGAAGTACAAAGGTACGGGTAAGAACATTTAAAATGACCTAACTGAACTTTAAGTCATAACATTACAATATCTATGTAAATATAAACGAAAAGGTTTGCCAGAAACCTAAAGTGATTATCACTGATAACTGATCACAACTGATGGCGAAACGTTTCTAACGCGAAGGTAAACTTCGGTATAGTTGGTTGACAAACAGCTGGTTCGACATTTGCTAGTTAAACCCTATCAGGTTACACGTTAGCTTGTAAACAGAGCTGGTGCACATACCTATCTGCTTGTAATAGTCACATACAAAACGGCGTTGTTGCGCACGCACGCCACGTTTACGTTTGCGACGGAATCGGTATTTCAAATAGGGTATTTCCTCCGTGTGGCTAATTTTCAGAAGAAAAATTCGAAATGCAGATCCTAATTGCCTTCTTATCTCGACCGCTGCGTCGCATCTATGGCATTGTCCTTAGGTTCTCAATTGTTGCTGAATTGTGCTTTTCAAGAATCCCTTCGGGCGTTTGCTGATTGCTACGATGAACATTATTTTCATGATAATTCTTTTAGGAGAGTGCGAAATGTTCACAGGAAATATTTAGGCGTACAATGTTTGAAGCTCACAGCGTGCACTAATATCACTAACCAGTATTGCAATTAAGGAAACGATATCCGAACCCTGGATATCCACCGGAGGTCACCCTTGTGCGTGGTCCTAAAATACCTTTGATATAAGCTTGAAGGATTACATACAAAAGTCGTAAACAGCTTACAATATATTCCGAAACTTTTTGACTCTGCCGAATTCTCGCGAAATTCGAGAAAGGCAGTAAACTCCATAAATAAAGCCTAACGTTAGTGAAGAAAAAGTGATAGGTTAAAACTTTGAGACAAATTTCGGGAGCCGCTGTTCAACATAAGCACCAAATACTGTGTCTTTTAGGTGTTGTCGGGGGGTAGTATAAGGGGCTCTTACCGCGTAGCGGTCAAATCTTCTGACACAGCTTCTTTTGTTCGCACTAAAAAAACTATGCACCGCTCTACTAGCACATTCTATTTGAAGCAATAGAAAATTTTAAGAGTTTGTACTATGCAGTTTTGGTCAGTTCACAGCGATAAGAATGAGAATATTACCGGTTTTGAGAACCGTCTGACATGTGAGTGCGACGTTTTTTCGTTCGGGCTCATGTAGCTTCTTACGCATGCTAGGTGGAAGTTTTGTTTATCACCAATAGATAGCACGTAATAAAGCGCGTTCGCTTAATTAAAATTCACGCGTCTACTCTGATTCGCCCTTAACGAATACCGCTAACGATCATTTTCGCTCTGATAATATTGATCGCGTTCTGAACGATACACATTTCTTCCAACGCCTTCCGCACTCCTTTTTCCCAACAAGCCTTGAAGAAGTAAATTCGGTAATCAAGAATATCAATGTAACTAGTGCTGGCCTCGACAACATTTCTCCGCATCTCATGAAATGGCTTTCTGAGATTATTGCTTATCCGTTTTGTGATCTTTTAAATAGAATAATCAAATGTTGTGTCTTCCCATCCCCAACTTATACTATCTAAACTCGTGCCGATTAACAAAAAAGGGTATCATCATTCTTTATTCAGCAAAGTAATGGAAAAACATTTTACAACTTAATATCTTACAAAATTTGAGGTTTTATCAGATAATACAAGGCTAGAAGCTAATGACACCTCCACTCATTATTTAACCGAGAAACTGGCATACGATCTCAAAAATGTATTGCATTGGTGCGAACGTAACTGCCTGCAGATTAATTCACCGAAAACAGCTTTTATGGTCTTCACTTCCAGCCACAAGTAATATCCGGTATTACAAATTATTGACTTATCTATTCATTGAGTAAACGAATTGAACTCAACTCAAATCTAAAACACACCAACCATGTATCGCATATCAAACGAAAACTGTCTTATGGTATCCGCATACTAATTAAAGCTCGTGCTTGTTTTAGGTTATCATTCTAATATCGCTTTATTATGCCTTCATTAACACTCGCCTCACATACTGTATATCATCATGGGGTAATACCTATCATACTCATACCGCTCCTATTCAGCAAATTCAAAATCAAGTCACACAAAAAATTACATTTAGTTCATACAATAGCAACGCCGCTCAGACGCTCAAGGTTAATAAATTACAAACAATACGCAATCTTTTTCAAATACAGCCTTGGTATGCTTGTGTACCAATCAGTTAATAAATTGACACCTACGATCTTATTCCACCTCGAAACACTATCCAAACACAACTGTACGTGGTTCGCCTCAAGAATAACTTTTTACTGCCAAAAGTGAACACGAACTATTGCGAAAAAACTGCTTTTTTTCGGATATTTCAACCTGGAATAGTCTTTCTAGCGAAATTGAATGAGATCATTTATAAATTCTTCCAGAAGGGTGCTTTCTTCTTTCTTCATAAGGCTCATATTGATGTAAACACCTTTTGACTATTTTTTTCATTTTGTAATTCCCCATTTTGTATGTTTGCGAACTGGCATACTTTGTTTTATTTTTGTCAAACTAGCCGCTCTGATCTTTATGCTATTTCTGTGTGTACTTAGTCACAGGAGGTCTGCGTACAGCCTCGTGCTATGGGACCTTATTCTCGATATTCGCCTATATATGCCGTTTTCGAACGCAGAATAAACCTTCTTATTAGGTTTACCGGCGCGGGAAGACTGCAGGTTTGAGAAACAACCTTCTCATACTAACGTTACTCTCCTGGCTAGCGTCTAACCGTGCCCTAATTTTCCCGTCCTGCCTAAATGTTCGTTTTCCTTGTGAGTTGAACAAGTGTCGTGATTTCTTGCTCCTGGCATCTGCTTCTGCGTCGTGAGTTTTCCCTAACCTCAACATCATCTCAAAGTGGCGTCAACGGCAGGACTCTTCTCTAACACCTTAGAGAGTGAGACCATGACCAGACGGAAAGTTTCAGGGGCTTGAGATTGCTACCATGGGAATCGAGGAACTCGCAAAGCTTACTGCCGAGGGACTCAAGTTAGGGCTGCAGAGAGAGGCACTTCGAGAATGGGTCAAAGCCAAGCGCTGTAAACTAAGAGCACAGCGAAAAACTGAAATGGCAGAGTGCGCTATACTAAAAGCCCAACTAGTCGTTTCAAGGGCAGCAGCCCGAAGACGGAGATTGCTGAGCTTGAAGCACGGGTGGCACAACTCCAGCGGTAGTGGGTTGATGTCTGTGGACAGGCGGCATCTCCAACCACTTATAAAGGCGGGGTAGATCCTGAGAAGAGTGAAAGGATCGGTGGCGGATTTATACCAGTTCACGTGAAAAGAGTGTTTCCGAAGCTGGAACCCGATTAAGAAAAATTTTCGGACCACATAGACACTTCGGGATGTGAACCTTATAGAGACATGGACACGATGCAGCCACAGGTGCTGCTGGAAGGTGCTTCGGCTGCTCATTCAGACGCGCCAGAAACAAACAGATCGCTGGTCACAGTAGCCATTGGATGAGAACAGCCGTCCAAAAGCGACGACCCTGAACTGCCATGTATCGCAGTGCTGAGGGAGTCAGTGGTTCCGGTAGCGGTCAAGAAAGTCCGAAAACGTAGGCGGAAATATGGCAAGGGAAAGATTTGCTCTAGCAGGAGAACGATAACCAAGTGCTCTCCCATCCAGCGCCAGCACGTCTTTTAACAAAGGGACGCACGAGGGGCAATGGAATGAAGTCATTTTATATATCCGTGCTTTTCACGAAGTTTTGAGCTAGTGTTAACAAACGGGATGCTTTAGCATCGGTCATTGACACTTGCAACGCTGACACCATTGTTCTAACTGAAACGTGGTTGCACTCAGACATTCAAGATCACGAAATTCCACACCATAGTCACACCTCAGACCTTTTGTTCTACCGATGTGACCGCGCGATATGGCGAGAAGGTGGCGTTTTGTTGGGTACCCTTAAAGATTTGTCATTCCAACGCATCAATTTTATCAGTACCCTCGAAGTTGTGTGCGCCCTTGTTGAAATGGGGTCTCGAAAGTTTACAATTGGTGCCTGTTATCGCCACCCTACTGTCTCGTCTAGCTTTGTGAATGAGCTAAACGGTGTGTAAACATACTTGTCTCGTTATCCCGCACCCCCCCCCCCTGTTTTTGTTGGGTGATTTTAATTTGCCGAATATTCAATTGGCTGATGAACATACTACCATTTTTCCCTTCTCTACGTTTGCTCAAGAATTCCAAGACCTATGCTCTTTTTACTTAACTCAGTTCATGAAACCGACAAGAATAACGAACGGTACAGCTAACACTATTGATCTAGTGCTTACAACCATGCCTGATTTTGTTTCTAACCTCGTACATCTACCATGTTTGAGCGATCATTCTTTACTCACGTTTAGTCTAAATTTATTGCGTCGAAAAACAATAAAACTAAGTACACCTGTCTGGAACTATAATCGTGCTAATTTCCAAGCGATTACCAACGAGCTATGCGAATTTCTTGGCACTCTTTAGACAATTTAGATAACCGAACTGTGGAAAATAACTAGAACATGTTTGCTAAAAAAGTTAGCGAGAATACCTTGCTGTTCACTTTAACTCTTCGAGCCGTAATGCTCCATGGTATACAAGCAACCTTAAACGCTTATATAACGAGAAAAAACGCCTGTACTGACCAGCAGAACTATGTAAGAATGGTGCGCTTTGGAACTTCCTAGCTGGATAATGATAACTATGTTCTTACGCGAAAGTGAGCCAAAGAAAACTTTTTTCGTACCTTATTACCGGCTATGCTACTTACTGACACTAAAAGGTTTTAGCGCACCATCAATCCTCGTGATAACAATATCGTTCATGTAACCAACACCGACTGTGCTGCGATTCCTCCGGAGGAGTTTGCTGACATTATTAATGAAACCGTAGTGCGAAATTTTTCCTTTTACGAAAACGTTTGCTTGCCACCAGTCGAAACATTTAACTACCTTGATAGATATCCGATAATTACTAAAGCAAGTGGAGTAGCCAAAGTAATATATCCCTCAAAGTTTCTTCCGCTCCTGGTTGTGACTACATTAGCCATAAATTTTTGCAGAGCACTTGTGCCTATTCATCCAACATTGTAACAAAGATTTTTCAGCAGTCACTTGAGGATGGTTTCTTGCCTGCCAACTGGATGGTGGGGAAGGTGATTGCGCTTTATAAATCGGAAAACAAAAACTCACCGCCTAATTACCGAACTCGAACCGAACTGAAACATGTAAAATACTAGAACATGTTCTTTTTTCACACCCTGTTAATTTCTTAGAATCATATTCATTTTTACGTGACCACAGCATGCTTTTCGCAAACGTTAGTCATGTGAAACGCAGTTGGTATCTTTCACACATAATCTTCATGCCATACTTGATGGATCATCATCTGCTGATTGCACATATCTAGACTTTTCGAAAGCAATTGACAATGTGTGCCATAAACTACTTCTAGACATGTTACATCAGCTTAATATTGAAACGAAACGTTTTGCATGGATTGAGATTTTTAACCACGCGCTCGGAGTTTGTTTCGAATAACAACTAAAATTCTAATCATACCTTCGTTCAATCTGGCGTGCCACAAGGTTCCGTTCTCCGCCATCTGCTTTTTGTGATATATATTAACGATTTAACGTCGTGTATCTCATCTAATGTGAATTCATTTGCTGATGATTGCGTAGTCTTCAGAGAAATAATCTGTGACGATGACCTTACCACCCTTCAAAACAGACCTAAATTCTATAGCGGCTTGGTGCTTAAGGTGGCGCATGGAACTTGATGTTTGCGAGTGTAAATTCATGTGAGTATCCAGAAAAAATAACACATTACCTGTTTACTACCTTGATAACATCGCCCTAGATTCTGCGTCTTCTTATAGATATCGTGGTATTAACATTACAAGCAACGTCACCTGGAACGTTCGCATTGAACATATTATTAACAATGCAAATCGCATGCTGGGTTAACTCAGGCGTAATTCTGCTAAGACACCATCTTTTCTTAAACTACTGTTAAATTCTGTCTAAAGTAGAATATGCTTCCTCTATATGGGATTGTTCTTTTAACAATCTCATAAACTCGCTGAAAATGGTTCAAAACAATTCTGCGCGTTTCATCATGTCTAACTGTAGCCGAACCCCCAGCCTAACAACAATAAAACCAACGCTTGACCTTCAATTCCTAGCAGTTCGACGTCAATTTTTCCGACGTAAACTTTCGTTGTTGCAAAAAATATTTAATCACGAACAGCTGCATGAAGAACTCATTTTCCCTCCATTGTACGTTTCTTCTAGCCATGCTCATGCTCACAAATTCGGCTTAGCATCAAGCCGAACAAACAGTTTTTCTCAGTCGTTTATTCCCCGTACATCATTAAAATGGAATCACCTTCGCTCACCTACAGCAACCATTGTAAATCACACGCTTCTCAAAAATTCCATAGTCAACATTGTGTAATTCATGCTTTGCTGCGTTTCTTTTAGTGTTGTTTTGCCTAATTTTGTATAAAGCTGTTTGTTTGATATGCATTTCTTTCGCTGCTGTTTTATTTCGTTATACCTATGACTGTAACCACTCCCCTCTATTATGCCATTGGCCCTTAGGGTGTTACTAATAAATACATAAATACATAACCTTAAGATCTGCTATTGTACTGTGTAGCCAAACGAAATGTCTCACCAGGAAGCTTCGGATGCAGGTCCATCATGAAAGCCAGCCTGATAAAGGTTCCTGAGGCTAGCTCCGCAGAACCAGTGTCAAATCTCCTGGCAAACGGGAAAGCTTTACTGGCGACCAAGTTAAACTTCGAGACGCAGAGTATGCTGTTTTGCTTTAAGCGTACCATCTGCAATGACGAATAGCAAGAAACAAAAACAGACTTTATTTCGCGTACGCGTTCTTGCAAATGAAGAGGGTGCACTAAGAAGCTAGATGTACCCAAATCCTTAAAGTGCCTGTGCAGGGAAATCTTCCGTGGACAGCGATGCGGGAAGTATAAATGAAAGGACAAGCAAGAAATGACCGTCAAATAGCAAAAACGGTTAATCACGTTGGAATGAAAAAAAGTTGACTACGGATATTTACTGCTTGTATCTTCCGGAGCAACAACAATTTCCCGAGTGTTTCAGAGACGTTTGGGACTTGTTTTGGGACTCAGGCGTCTTGTAAATTTATGGAGGTACATTGTGCAGCCCGTTTTTTGTGGGTGTGGCTTATTAAAACCGATTTCATGCTGATGCTTCTTATGTAGCCTCCAAACTATTTTTGCTTGGTGTGATTTCTATCTGGAAAGGATCTACGCTGGTGCGCCATTTGTGTTTGTAAAATACAGATATCGCATATTTTAAAGGCAGGTTTGATCGCGTATTCTACTGATTGTTTTGTAGGAAAGGGAGCCGTGGACTCGGTGATGGTGTGGCTCACCTCATCGACCCCGCACAAAGCAAGTAGGCCATGAATCGGAACCTGACCAAAGTCATCAATAATTACGACGGGGAATTGCTCAGAGAGCTCCAAAAGCGTTAACTCCAGACCAAAAAGGGGAGGTATCTGCTACCACAAGTGTATGGGGGGACCC
This sequence comes from Haemaphysalis longicornis, assembly GCF_048455015.1. Classification (NCBI taxonomy): domain Eukaryota; kingdom Metazoa; phylum Arthropoda; class Arachnida; order Ixodida; family Ixodidae; genus Haemaphysalis; species Haemaphysalis longicornis. The sequence continues at coordinate 150,321,604 of NW_027526460.1, read as the reverse complement.
CTAACGAGATGCTGGACAGACCCTTCACCATCTCAGAGCTATGGTCCACCATCGACGAAAGCAACAGGAAAAGCGCGCCCGGGGCGGACACCGTCACCTATAAGCTGCTCTTCAGCATGTGCGGCAGAACGGCCAACGAGCTGCTGCAACACATCATCGAGGCGTGGGAAACGTCGCGACTACCGCAAGAATGGAAGACGGCCAAGGTCCGCTTCATCCCGAAGCCATGGAAACCAGCGTCGATCGAGAACCTGCGACCCATATCGTTCACGTCCGGCGTGGGCAAGGTCATGGAGAGGATGGTATTGCACAGGCTGCAGAGACACCTCGAGAAAACAGGACAGATGCCGGCGACCACGTTCAGTTTCCGCAAACATCTCGGTACACAGGACGTTATGGTTCAGCTGCACGAACTCGTCATCACACAAGCAACCATATCGAGCCCTAGAACCACCCTGGCCCTCGAACTCAATGGGGCGTTCAACAACGTCACCCACGCCGGCGTCCTGCGTAACCTGAACGGTACCGGCTGCGGCGCCAGAGCTTTTCACTGCGTTCGCAATTCCCTCGAGGACAGAGCGACCGTTCTGACGATAGGCAATGTGAAATGGGACCCGATAACGCTATAAGAACGAAGAACACCCCAGGGATCCGTAAAATCGCCCCTGCTGTTCAACCTGGCACTGCTACCCCGGCCTAATCTGCTGGAACGCAATGACGGATTAGACCACGGTTTTTACGCCGTCGATATCACTGACTGGACGAACAGGGCCGTATCAGAGGGTGGATGGAAGAAACACTGCACCGCGTAGCACCAACGGTCCACGAGTACGCCAAGTCGTGCGGCCTTATCTGCGCCCCCCCAAAAGTCCGAGCCGGGCGTCGGCAAGAGGAGCAGATTCGGCCTGATGATCGAGATGGACGGCATCCAGGTCAAACCCATCCAACAGTTTCGGATCCTAGGGCTATTGCTTCGCAGCGACGGAAAGGGGGATGCGGTCATGGGCAAGATATGCTTAACGTCGGAGCAGGTCCTCGGTATGCTCCGCCGCGTAGCAAAAAAGAATCGGAGGATCGAGGAGAACGAGGCGCTGCGCCTGGTTCAGGCCTTCTTGGTTACCAGAACCACTTACTCGGCTCCATAACTTAACCTAACGGGAACACAGAAGGCAAAACTAGACGTTATCATGGGAAAAGCCCCGAAGCAAGCCCTTGGACTACCCGCGTACACATCGACCAAACGGCTTTATGAGATGGGGGTGCACAACACCATGGACGAGCTCGTGGGGGCGCGCCTATCTAATCAGAGGGCGCATCGCAGCGGGTCTCAACACAGGAGGAGGATATTGGAAAAGATCTGATGCAGGCCTCAACCAGTACAAACGTTCGGCCGCGTCCCCAAACATTGTAGAGACAAGATCAACACAAAACCCTACCCACGCAACATGGCGCCGGGGGTGACGACAGGAGATAAGCGCACGCCAAGGCTTTGGAAACGCGCTTGGAAGGCAACCACAACTTCATGTACGTCGACGCCACCCTGGCGAAGGGAAGCGACAAGGCCGCTTCGGCAGTAACAACAAGAGACAGGTTCGTCGCCGTGGCGTGCACGAGGACACGAAACGCAACGAACGCTGAAGAGATGGCGATCGCATTCGCACTAATCCAACCTGGGGAGACGCACGTCGTAACAGATAGCAACAAAGACTGTGCACACTACCGCAGGGGGTTGATCTCCTCCGAGGCGGCTCGCGTACTCAAACGACACGAAATACCAGACAACGAGGTCGAACTGATTTGGACCCCCGCGCCGTCCTCCGTGGTCGGCAACAACATTGCCGACTATTACCCCCGAGACAAGCCCCGCCGGGAGGTGGTGGGGGCGTGAGTCGACTCGTTGACACCAATCACTACCTATAAGATATCATTACAATGTACAGCGAGAATAAACAAACACTACCTGAGCCTCATCACTCCCTCACCCACAGGTACCAGACGATAATAAGCGGCATACAGGCAGGGTCCCGGCCCACCCAACACTACTACGCAAGATGTATCCACACTAATGCTCCGACCTGTGTCCGTTCTGCCAAACGTTACAGCACGTCACGCTCGAGTGCACTGCACTAAAGACACCAAAACCTGACAAACCCTCTCCTTCCCCCGTTCCCCTTAATGAGCGATGGCAGAACCTCCGGCTCAGCCCTTCGCAAACGTCCACGCGAGCCTAGCTGCCCTTCGCGGGAGTTGCTAGACCGGTACAGCGCCTGGTCCGAATTAGGCTCCGCTCCCGTCGGCGGCGCCCCCCCCCCCCCATGATGGGCTCAACCTTCCGCATAATAAAGTTTGATCGATCAATCAATCAATCCTACATATATTGTTAGTGCGTTAGGCCCGGCCGGAACTTAGAGAGCGGCATAGACAAACGACCGCCCAGGCGCTCCCTCGTGTTCCAACTCCTGTGGTACCTGGCACTGCTGACCTGGCCAGGCACCGCTGATGAGGATTCTGGCGTTCATGATGACGATGGCGATGGTGTCGCTACAGGGCTCCCCCCTAGCGCGTACCGCGTTATGAGAAATATAGGACGGATGTTGGGCGGAACAAAAAAATCTATGTAGAGGTGTGTACAACACCGGTGATCACTAAGATTTGTCCGCGGTCAATGTCCTTATACTGTCCTAGTCGGTCCAGGGAGGGCGTCCGGTGGGCGTATTTCCCTCGGGGGCTTTTCCTGGGAGTAGCGCAGTGGTCGCAGGCGGAAACTAGCGTCATGCGGGGCGGAAGCTGCAAGCAGCGTCCAGAGATGAGAGTGGTGACCTCCGAAGTTCGAGTCCACTCTAGGAGCCAAAAACCTGCCAAAGAACTAGGAGGACACGGCGTACGAGTGTTGGGCGGCTCCGTCACGTAGACAGCTTTGTCGTTGCGCGGTGCACAACCACTTCTGCGGCGTAAGTGGCGCAGTCACCGCCGTGCTCGTCTAAGGATGGGGGACTGATGGGCCATTGATGGTCGTGGTAGCTTGAAGTGACGCTGCTTGTAGGCGAGACACATCGAACAGTGGTGAATGCCCTCCAAACTCGAACGAATCGTTGTCGATGGGGAAAGACGAAATGTCGCCTCCAGAGAGGTTGTGACGTCCACACTGTCGTGAAAGGGTTGGGTTGATGTGGAGTGACGAGTCGGGCGCAAGGTGCACGGATGTGCCCTGACACGGACCAAAAGACACGGCGTCGTTTGGCGAAGGACCAGATGCAAGTGCATCAGGTGGATACGGAGGATGTGAGGAGGACGAATGGCATTTTCCAGGTTCTGACTGACTACATGATGTCCCGCTCGATATAATCGAAACGCCAGTGCATATAATCCCAGCGCCAGTGAATATAACCCAGGCGCCAACCAATATAATCCAGGCGCCAACCAATATAATCCAGGTGCCAACTAATATAATCCAGTTGGTAGCCACTAGAAATCCGGGCGCAGTGTTTTTCATCCAAGTTAGATGAACTAGGCTACTTGCCCACTTTAAGCAGGCGATCTAAGAACAGCGCAACAAAACATTTACGTGACTATCTAGCACTGTCGCCTAATTACTATACTAAATAAGAGGATGGTGTCATGGGTATGAATTATCGCATTTAAATTGCTCGCTTACTCAAAATTTTAGGGTAAGCTGCCACAATGCTTAATTATCGAAACCCAGTACGGGCCCGAACGTGGGACAGACAGGTGGCGCTGCTGGCGCCGTTCAACAGCGCAACCCACGGAAGAAAATCGCAAAAATGGTCGGGACATCACCTGGCGTGTAGGTGTAGAGAACGCGTGTTTCCGTGTTGATTAAAGGGGCAACCTCTTGTTACCGTGGTGATGTTAGTCGTACGAAACTCGCACTTTTTTTGTCAGAAAATAGGTCTGGGCGACACGCGTTCATTTTATTTAATTACCTAATATAGGTACGTAATTAATTATTCGTTAATCATTGATTTTGTTAAAAGTCAAATTGATGTAACCAGGGCTTGTGAGGTGCCAAATTAGTGGTCTCGATAAGGGTAGTCACGTTGGAGAAATTAAAAATTCCTTCCATCTTATAGTCATGAGGTAGTCACGTAAATCATAGATTGGGTTAAATGTCAGAATAAGGCCACAAGTGCTTGTGAGGTATCAAATTAAAGGTGTCGATAAGTATCACGTGGACAAATAAAAAATAGCTTCCCGGTTGCAGTGATGAGAGTCACGTGAGCCCTAGATTGGGTTAAAAGTCAAAGTTATGGCACTAGGGCTTGTAAAGTATGAAATTAAAGGTCTCGACGGGAGGAATCCCGTGCGAAAATTAAAAATTGCTACCTGGTTAAAAGCATGAGATAGTCGCGTTAGTCGTACGGGCTCTTCGATTTACAGTCACGGACTCACCGTGGGTAGTCCGCGGGTAGTCCGAGGAATCCCCGAAGTCATAGGGATGCATGGGAAAATCGAATGCCGGACTGCTTCTCGTAGAGTCCGCGGTGAGTCCGAGATAAGAGCCCTATTGATTTCTTAAAAGTCAAAGATATGTCACTATGGCTTGTGAGGTATCAAATTAAAGGGCTCGATGAGCGGAATCACGTAGCACAAATTAAAAATTGCTTCCTGGATATACTCATGAGATAGTCACAAGATTCACAAATTGAATTAAAAGTCAATGTGACGTCACCAGGGCTTCTGAGGCACCAAATTAAAGGTCTCGATGAGGGGAATCATGTGGGACAATGTAAAATTTTTTTCCTAGTTATGGTCATGATAATAGTCATGTGATTCACAAAATGGGTTAAAAGTGAAAGTAACGCCACTAGCGCTTGTGAGGAATCAAATTAAAGGTCGCGATGAGGCGAAAGACGTAGTACAAATTAAAAATCGCGTCCTGGTTATAGTCCTGAGATAGTCATGTGAGTCATAGATTACATTAAAAGTCAATGTGATGCCACTAGGGTTTGTGCGGTAAAGGTCTCGATGCGAGGAGTCACGTGGGACAAATTGCAAATTGATTCCTAGTTATATTCATGAGATAGTCACGTGAGTCACAAATTGGGTTAAAAGTCAACTTGATGCCGCTAGGGCTTCGAGGTATCAAAGTAAAGGTCTCGATGAGGAGAATCGCGTGGGACTAGCGTCACTAAATGAGCTATGCTTAAGAGTACCGCCACTTCGCGCACCCGGAGGTGTCTGGGGGCCATTTTCTTTCTGGCTTGCAGTGTTGCCATCTCTCCGAACGAAACCGCCGCGGGTTGTGACGGGCAGAGTGCGACCGGCCGCTCTAGCGCCCGCGCAGCCGAGGAGAGAGATAGGACAGGCGTCCAAAAATAAAATGGCTGCGCCCATATGTAAACAAACATCACCTGGTGCCGACTGACAAATGGAAATCCCGGCGGCACATAACAATGAGAGCAAAAGAGTGCCGATACTCTAAAAGCCTTTATTTAGTGACGCTACGTGGGACAATTTAAAAATTGCTTCCTGGTGATAGTCATGAGATGGTCTCGTGAGTCATATATTACATTAAAAGTCAATGTGAGGCCACTAGGGCTTGTGGGGTATGAAAATAAAGGTCTCGATGAGGGGAATCACGTGGCACAATTTAGAAATTGCTTCCAGGTTATAGTGATGAGATAGTTACGTGAGTCATAGATTGGGTTGAAAGTCAACTTCATGCCGCTAGGACTTGTGAGGTATAAAAATGAGGTCTCAATAAGGGGACACGCGTGGCATACATTATAAATTGCTTCCTTGTTATAGTCATGAGATAGTTACGTGAGGCATAGATTCGGTTAAATGTCAAAGTTATGTCAGTATGGCTTGTGAGGTATCAAATTAAAGGCCTCAATGAGGGGAGTCACGTGGGACAAATTAAAAATGCTTCCTGGTTATAGTCATAAGATAGTCACGTGAGTAATGGATTGCATTAAATGTCAATGTGATGCCACTAGGGCTTGTGGGGTATCAAAATAAAGGTCTCGATGAGGGGAATCACGTGGGATAATTTAAAAATTGCTTCATAGTTATCGTAATCGCATAGTCACATGAGAGATAGATTAAAAGTCAATACGATGCCACTAGTTCTTGTAAGCTATCAAAATAGAGGTCTCGATGAGGGGAGTCACGTGGGACAAATTAAAAAGTGCTTCCAAGGTATAGTCATTAGATAGTGGCGTGAGTCATTGATTAAAATAAAAGTAAATATGATTCCACTAGGGCTTGTGAGGTATAAAAATAAAGGTCTCGATGAAGGGAATCGCAACGGACCAATTAAAAATTGCTTCCCGGTATAGTCATGAGATAGTCACGTGAGTCATAGATTACGTTAAAGTCAATGTGATGCCACTAGGGCTTATGATGTATCAAATAAAGGTCTCGATGAGGGGAATCAAGTGCGACAATTTAAAATTGCTTCCTGATTGTAGTCATGAAATGCTCACGTGAGTCACAAATTGGGTTAAATGTCAAAGTGATTCCACTAGGTCTTGTGAGGTATCAAAATAACGGTCGCAATTAGGGGAAAGACATAGAATAAATTAAAAATTGATTCCTGGTTATGGTCGTGAGATATATACGTGAGTCATAAATTGGGGTAAATGTCAAAGTGCTGCCGCAAGGCTTGTGAGGTATCAAATTAAATGTCTCGATGAGAGAATCACGTGGGACAAATTAAATATTAATTCCTGTTTATAGGCATGAGATAGTCTCGTGAGTCATACATTGGGTTAAAAGGAAAAGTGATGCCTTGCAGCTTGTTATCGCCCACCCGAATGTAAAAAGAAAGGTACATGTGCGAGAAAGACGCTGATGATGTGTTGAAAAATTGGTTATTGGATTTCTTATGATGTCGCGTGACTCTTACGGATGATTAATCAGTCACGTGACTTACCACGACGTTTATGTTTTACGAGTAAAAGCATCATAGATATCAAATGATCGCCATTCATTTGCTTGTTCGCGGTATGTGCAAAAAAATTGTCTTTGTGAACATTATTCCCAAAGATGTCGCATGATTTCCATGTGTCATGATTTAGCCCCGTGACTCACCATAAGGTTAATTGCATCACGAGTATTGGCTTCATGGGTATGAACAGAAGACTGTTGAATTTTTGTTTACGTAATGTGGAAAAACTTCTTGTCATAGTGAACATGCCTCCTTTTGATGGCGCATGACTCCTATGGATCACGAATTGGTCACGTGACTTACTATGAGGTTTATTACACGACGAGTGTTGCCATCCTGGGTGTCAAAAAACGCTGTTTAATTCTTTGTATTCAAGATGTGTACGAGAATCTTGTCATGTTGAATATGATTCCTTAGGATGACGCATGACTCCAATGCATCATGAATTAGTCACGTGACTTACTATAAGGTGTATTACATCACGAGTACTGGCATAATGGGTGTCAAATATACGCTGTTGAATTGCTTGTTTAAGTCAGGTGCGGAAAAAGCATGTTATTGTGATTATCTTGCATTACAACTCGCATCACACCTATTGATCATGAATTATTTATGCGAGTTGTAAGGTTTATTATAGCACGAGTAATCACATCATATGTATGAAATAAGTGCTGTTTAATTGCTGCTTACGTGATGCCAATTTTTTTTGTTTGTACACGTAATTACAGATGATATGGCATGGTTCCTAATTATCATATATATGTAATGTGACAAAGCATGAGGTTTATGACATCACCGTACTGTCACCCTTTATATCCAATTTAACGCTACTGAATCGCTTCTTCACGTGATTTGTGAATAGTCGTTTTTTTTCTATAGTGCGTGATTGCAGGCTCATCAATTTGAAAGCACAAAGGTCCTGGTTTCGCGAATGCTGAAAACATCTGAGTGTAGTACTCTTCATGACAGGTCGATCATGACTAGGCAATATACATACACACACACACACACACATGTATATATATATATATATATATATATATATATATATATAGAGAGAGAGAGAGAGAGAGAGAAAAGGTTAGTGGCTATGAGGGTAGCTGTACGATAGAGAAGTCAAACTGAAAAACATAACGTTTATTCTAACGTTAAAAGACCGCCCCCGGTCGAAAATTTAGAATAAATGTTGTTATGTTTTTCAGTTTGACTTCTCTATAGTATATAGATATATATATACAGTAAAAGCTCGTTAATTCGACACCCGTTAATTCGGAAATTCGGATAATTCGGATGGCTCTATTGGTCCCGGCCAAAGCGCATGTTAGTCTATGGGACAAAACCTTCGTTATTTCGTCAGAATTCGGCCCCGCACCGCCTAATTCGGACAAATGCTGACGGCTGCCGCTGCACAAATGTGTGGTAAATTAGCAGCACTGGAACCACTGGAGTGAAACAGAAACCTGAGAGGCATCGCCATCGTCATCAACCACGATTCTGACGATGAGTCATGCGAGGAGGTGCAGCCGCGACATCATCGCACCTCACGAGAAGTCTCGGAGGCGCTTTTGATATTGGAGGACGTTTTCCTGAGCAGTTCCGACAGTTTGTGTGCTGTTGGCCACTTCGAAGAGTTAAGAAAAATTGTAATGTCAGCCGGAATCTGCGCGAAAAAGCAGACGACTATTACAGAGTACTTCAGCAACTAAAGGTATGCTTCTCCAACGTGATTTTAATGTTGTTTTTTCTATTAATTCATTAATTCGGCATTCATATAATTCGGACATTTCTCTCGGTCCCGTGAGATCCTAATTTAAAGAGCTTTTACTGTATATATATATATATATATATATATATATATATATATATATATATATATATATATATATATATATATATATATATATATATATATATATATATATATATATATATATATATATATATATATATATATATATATATATATATATATATATATTGCCCCGTCATGATCGACCTGTCATGAAGAGTACTACACTCACATGTTTTCAGCATTCGCGAAACCAGAACCTTTGTGCTTTCAAATTGATGTGCCTGCAATCACGCACTTAGAAAAAAAACGTCTATTCACAAATCACGTGAAGAAGCGATTCAATAGCGTTAAATTGGATATAAATGGTGACAGTACGGTGATGTCATAAACCTCATGGTTTGTCACATTAAATATATATGATAATTAGGAACCATGCCATATCATCTGTAATTACGTGTACAACAAAAAAAATTGACATCACGTAAGCAGCAATTAAACAGCACTTATTTCATACATACGATGTGAATACTCGTGCTATAATAAACCTTACAACTCGCATAAATAATTCATGATCAATAGGTGTGATGCGAGTTGTAATGCAAGATAATCACAATAACACGCTTTTTCCGCACATGACTAAAACAAGCAATTCAACAGCGTATATTTGACACCCATTATGCCAGTACTCGTTATGTAATACACCTTATAGAAAGCCACGTGACTAATTCATGATGCATTGGAGTCATGCGTTATCATAAGGAATCATATTCACCATGACAAGATTCTCGTACACATCTTGAATACAAGGAATTAAACAGCGTTTTTTGACACCCAGGATGGCACCACTCGTCGTGTAATAAACCTCATAGTAAGTCACGTGACCAATTCATGATCCATAGGAGTCATGCGCCATCAAAAGGAGGCATTTTCACTATGACAAGAAGTTTTTCCACATTACGTTAACTAACAAAAATTCAACAGTGTTCTGTTCATACCCATGATGCCAATACTCGTGATGCAATTAACCTTATGGTGAGTCACGGGGCTAAATCATGACACATGGAAATCATGCGACATCTTTGGGAATAATGTTCGCAAAGACAATTTTTTTTGCACATACCGCAAACAAGCAAATGAATGGCGATCATTTGATACCTATGATGCTTTTACTCGTAAAACATAAACGTCGCGGTAAGTCACGTGACTGATTATTCATCCGTAGGAGTCACGCGACATCATAAGATATCCAATGAACAATTTTTCAACATATCATCAGCGTCTTTCTCGCACATGTACCTTTCTTTTTACATTCGGGTGGGCGATAACAAGCTGCAAGGCATCACTTTGCCTTTTATCCCAATGTATAACTTACGAGAATATCTCATGCCTATAAAGAGGAAGTAATATTCAATTTGTCCCACGTGATTCTTTCATCAAGACATTTAATTTGATACCTCACAATCCCTACCGGCTTCACTTTGACATTTTACCCAATTTATGACTCACGTAACTATCTCACTACCATAGCCAGGAAGCAATTTTTAATTTGTTCTGCGTCTTTCCCCTCATCGCGACATTTAATTTGATACCTCACAAGACCTTGTGGCATTACCTTGATATTTAACCCAATGTATGACTCACATGACCATCTCATTGCTATAACCAGGAAGCAATTTTTAAATTGTCCCACGTGACTCCCCTCATCGAGACCTTTATTTTTCGTTTTGTTCTATTCTTGCGCGAAAAAACAACAAACAAATCACTTTCGCCCAAAGGGATCCGGGAAAAAAGCCGTAATAACAGGTTGACGAGATCCAGCCCCCCGGTGCAGACAGGCGGGAAACGGCATTGGCTAATATTAACAAAAATCCCACAAACAAAAAACGCAACGTATAAACAATATATGCAGTGACTATAAACAGCATTCAAAATACATACAGAGCAAGGTTTCGAAAAGTAGTAAGCTTGCGAAATACAATAACAAGAAAGAGAATGGAATAGAATGGATGACTTTATTATAGGAGGAGGCCAATAGGCCCTGTTGAGGGACACGGGGAAAAGGGGAGGGTAAGATTGTTCATATAAAATCTGCACTGCACTGTGAGCGTTCACTTAGCACGATATGCATAGGTGAAGTTGTGACGAGGACACTCTAATACGACCATGATTGGGGTATCCAAAGGGAGCCGTTCAGGAGCCACAAGGGGTGTGTTTGGGGGTACATCTAGAGAGTGGGTGAACGATCCCTTCATACTACTTTATAGAGACCTGTTTTGAGACCGAATTCTGTAATTTTCCGTAAAATTTGGGGGTTGTTTCTGACGTGTTGGACATGTTCTTCAAAAGTCGTCGGGCGCACTTGCGTTGTAAGGAACTGGTCGCGGTCAGTCGAGCAAGCGGAACAAGCCCAGATGAGGTGGAAAAGTTTCGGTGTATTGTTGCTGCCACAGTAGGGGCACCGAGGACTAGCAAGGTGCCTATGCGTTGTCCATTTGGAGATGACGTCCGGAGTGTATGCCGAGTCAGCGTAGACTTTATTAGCGAAAATTTATCCTGTTCTTGGCAGGGACTGCAGAGGAGCAAGAAAACCAGGTGGTGAGGCGTCGGCAAGCCGTTGCCGGCTGAGGTTCTTAATTCGACGGTATTTTTGCTGCCAGTCCATTTCTCATGCCTGTTGGGGCGTGTCCATCCAAGAAAGAGAAAGATATTTTCACTAATAACAACATCATGAGTTCAGTGTAAAGATGCTGCGTAGATGGTTAAAAGGAATGGTAGAAATGTCTGGATAATTATTAAGCAAAGACGGCAATCTCTGTCGCAACATTTGTTCCCCGTAATTTGTTCGGCATTGTTATACTTTCCAGGTTTCAGGATTGCGAGTAGAATATATCGGAGAGAGCTTTTCTAGACTGGCTAGATTAATTAGTGAACCGTTATTTATTACAGCTTGTTTGTAACATCGGCAAAGTGTATAGCTGTAAATAGAATCCATGCGAATAACATTGTGCTTTTTATATAGTTGTCGTGTAGGAGAAAGATACGGAACCTTGCTGACTAGGCGAATAGCTCGTTTTTTTAAGACTGTTATTTTACCTATATTTTCCCGAGTTGTCGTAGCCCAAATGAGTGCGCCGTAGTTAAGCATAGAGCTGAAAATAGAGTTGTAAAGTAGAAACGTTAACTGAGACGGGAAAAGAACAACAATAACGGCGCATAAGACCAGTGGCCTGGGATAATTTCTGGAATAAATAGTCAGTGTGTTTATTCTATGACACAGTTTCTTCAAAATATTCACCTAATGTTTTGAAACATTGAACGAATTCAACTGGAGTCTGATTGATTACAATAGGATCAACTGTGTTGATTTTACGAGGTGGATGAAAAGTACTGCTTTTGTTTTGCTACCATTCAGTTTTAAATTATTGTTTGATGCCCAGCTACTAATACTTGCAAGAGTCTTATTGGCGTGATTTGCGAAATCAATACCTGAGCAACTGGAAAAAAATAAACTTCTGTCATCGGCATATATTATGTATTTAACTGTTTCATCGATGTTAACAATATCGTTAATGTACAGAATGAAAAAAAAAAACGGACCTAAAATGCTACGCTGTGGCACGCCACACTTAATTGCTTTAGTTGTTGAAATGTATTCTCCAATTTCAACGAGCTGCGATCGATGGCATAGATAAGATATTATTAGAGAATGAGCTGTCCCGCGAAATCCATATCGATGTAGCTTATGAAGAAGAATATCGTGATTTACCTAATCGAATGCTTTTGTGAAGTCAAGGAAAATACCTAGAACGACATTGTTTTTTCCAAAATTGTGCAGGATAAGCTCTTTTTGATCAAGCAATGCCAACTCAGTTGATTTGGTCTTTCTGAAACCGTATTTAGCGGGGGATATGATATTATAGCGATCAGAAAATGATGATAAGCGCTTCAGAAAAATTTTTTCTATACCTTTAGAAAAAACAGGCAAAATGGAAATAGGCCGGTAGTTTGAGAAATTATTGCGATCACCCTTTTTAAATAGTACTACAACTTTAGCGGTCTGCATTTTCAGTGGAAAAACTCCAGTTGAGAAACATACGTTAAAAAGGTGTGTTAGACATTTCGCTAATAAATCAATGACAAACTTTACGGGCTTTATCTGGAAACCGTCCACGTCGGAGGAATAGCTGTTTCTTAGAGACATAAACGCAGCCAAGACTTCATTCTTAGCAACGGGATCAAGAAAAATAGTGTTGTCCATAGAGCAATTTAGGTATCTTAAACTTTCAGTATTCATTGAAACAGTTGGAACGGAAAGAAAAAAATCATTGAAAGCATTAGCTAAGGCTTCTTTTTCTAGTATCTCACCGTCCTTTATAAGTTTTTTAGGGGCTCAGTAGGATTTCCAAGCATCATATTTAATTTTTTCCAAATCTCTTTAGGGCGTCCATTACATGAACTAAAAAGATTAAAACGATAGCGGTTTTTCGCATCGCGGATCTCATTAGTGACGTAATTACGGAGAGTTTTAAAAGCTTTAAAGATGTCAGCATTCCTAGTTTTCAAAACTTTTTTTATAAAATTTATCCCGTTTTTTCATCAGCCAAATCGGGTCCTGAGCTATGCAGGGTTTCCGGGCACATCTTGGTGGAGAATACGTTCTGTATAGAAAACTAGCATTATAGGCATAGGTGAAATTTACCAGAAACTTGTCATATGCAGCATAAGAGCTACTCTCCCTGAAGACATCGTTCCCATTCGTTCGAGCTATGCACTCTTGAAATTTAATGAGAGTATGGGGATTGACATCCCGGAAAGAGAGTGTTACGTGGTGCGGTTTTTTAGTAGTGGCATGACGTTGAACAGACAGAAAAACAGGAAGGTGGTCACTCAGAGCAAAGTTAATTACCCCAGATCTCAGACAAGTTTCATCATTGTTTGTAATAAAAAGATCTAAGAGAGTATCTGAAGTAGCTACGATTCGTGTAGCTGATTTTATAGTGTTGCGACAGGAGTGAATATTAAGCAGGGTTTCAAAATCTGTCTTCGTTCTACTTTCTACGAGAAAATTAATATTAAAGTCCCCACCCCATGATTAGGCTATATTCGCGTTCATTAATAAATTCCAAAAAAGAATCCAGAAAGGAAAGAAACTCTGAAATTACACCGCGAGGCGGACGGTGACAAACGCAAAACACTTGCGCGTCACACGGAAGAACTAACATTTCGTAATGGGGTGTTATACAAGAGAACTTGGTGAGCAGTTCACATTCAATAACACTGGAAAGCAGCATTGACACGCCTCCTCCTCTTCTGGAATTTCGGTTAAGATAGTAAGTCTTATAAGCAGACATTTTAAAAACATCAGCTTCGGAAGTAAACCACGTTACAGAGAACATCAAAGTGCGATTTAGCACGGCTAACCAAATATTCAAGATCATTATATTTATTTTTGCCTGACCTAACATTGAAATGAACATAGTTACAATGTTGCTGATCATTACATACGATACTGTCATCAAGTTCTAATAAGCCTGCTTGGTTATTGGTAACTGAAGCCATGGAGAGAAAAAAATAGAAAAAAAGAAACTACAGCAACGCGAACGCACTAGGCAGCATTGAGCGCTTCAAGGTGTGTTTTGTCGCGCACGAAAATTATGGGATCGCCTGCAGCCCTTCTGATAAGAACCTTATTTTTAGCGTGCCAGAAAAGCGATAGCCATTTTCCTCTGCCTATTTACGCATGCAACGAAGTAGCTCACGATTTTGTTTTGTCATGTTCTTTGTGATAGAAACACAAGATTTCGACTCGCGCAGTACCTTCCTTTTTCCCATCCATGCTTCACGAAGCGAAGCGATTTGGATAGCTCACAAGCGCTAGTGGCATCGCATTGACTTTTCATCTATCTCTCATGTGACTAACCGAATACGATATCTCTGAAGCAACATTTTAGTTCCCACGTGATTCCCCTAATCGAGACCATTATTTTATACTTCGCAATCAGTAGCAGCATCACATTGATTTTAATGTAGTCTATGACTCACATGACTGTGTTATGACTATAACAAGGAAGCTATTTTAATTGTTCAACGTGACTCCCCTCATTGAGACCTTTAATTTGATACCCCACAAACCATAGTGACATAATTTTGATGTTTAACCCAATCTATGACTCACTTGACTATCTCATTACTTTCGCCAGGTGGGAATTTTTTAATTTCGCACGTGATTCCCCTCATCGAGACCTTTAATTTGATACCACACAAGCCCCACTGGCACACATTGACTTTTAACGTAATCTATGACTCAAGCGACTATCTCATGACTATAACCAGGAAGCGATTTTTAAATTTTCCAGGCGATTCTCCTCATCGAGACCTTTAATTTGATACCTCACAAGTCCTAGCGGCATGAAGTTGACTTTTAACCCAATCTATGACTCACATGACTAACTCATGACTATATTCAGGAAGCAATTTTTAATTTGTCCCACATGACTCCCCTCATCGAGACCTTTACTTTGATACGTCACAAGCCCTAGTGGCATCAAGTTCACTTTTAATCCAGTTTATGACCCACGTGACTATCTCATGACTATAAGCAGGAAACAATTTTTAATTTTCCCACGTGACTCCCCTCATCGAGACCTTTAATTTGATACAACACAAGCCCTAGTGGCATCACATTGACATTTAATGTATTATATGACTCACGTGACTATCTCATGACTATAAACAGGACGCGATTTTTATTTTTGTACTGCGTCTTTCGCCTCATCGCGACCTTTAAATTGATGCCTCACAGGTCCTATTGGCGTCACATTCACTTTTAACCTATTTTGTGAATCACGTGACTCTTATATGACTATAACAAGGAAGAAATTTTTAAATTCTCCTACGCGCGTCCCCTCATCGAGACCTTTAATTTGGTACCTCAGAAGCCCTCACATAACTTTTAACTTTTAATTTTTACTTTTGACTCTTAACCCGATTTGTGAATCACGTAACCATCTTATGACTTTCGCGAGGTAGCAATTTTTAATTGTCGCACGTGATTTCTCTCATCAAGACCTTTAATTTGATACCACACAAGCCCTACTGGCATCAAATCAACTTTTAACGTAATCTATGAGTCACGCGACTATCTCATGAATATAACCAGGAAGCAACTTTTAAATCTTCCACGCGATTCTCCTCATCGATACCTTTAATTTGACACCTCACAAGTCCCAGCGAAATGAAGTTGACTTTTAACCCAATTTATGACTCACGGGACCATCTCATGTCTATAACCAGGAAGCAATTTTTAAATTGTCCAACGCGATTCTCCTCATCGAGACCTTTACTTTGATACCTCACAAGCCCTGGCGGCATCAAGTTGACTTTTAACCCAATCTATGACTCACGTGACTATCTCGTGACTATAACCAGTAAGCAATTTTTAATTGTCGCACGTGATTCCCCTCATCAAGACCTTTAATTTGATACCACACAAGCCTTACTGGCATCATATTGACTTTTAACGTAATCTATGACTCACGCGACTATCTCATGACTATAACCAGGAAGTAATTTTTAAATTTTCCAGGCGATTCTCCTCATCGATACCATTAATTTGATACCTCACAAGTCCTAGCGGAATGAAGTTGAGTTTTAACCCAATCTATGACTCACGGGACCATCTCATGTCAATAACCACGAAACAATTTTTAAATTGTCCCACGCGATTCTCTTCATTGAGACCTTTACTTTGATACCTCACAAGCCCTAGCGGCATCAAGTTGACTTTTAACCCAATCTATGACTCAAGTGACTATCTTATGACTATAATCAGGAAGCAATTTTTAATTTGTCCCACGTGACTCCCTTCATCGTGACCTTTAATTTTATTCCTCAGAAGCCCTAGTGACGTCACATTGACTTTTAACCCATTTTGTGAATCATGTGACCATCTCATGACTATAACCAGGAAGCAATTTTTAAGTTGTGCTACCTGATTCAACTCATCAAGCCTTTTAATTTGATACCTCACAAGCCATAGTGACATATCTTTGACTTTTAAGCCTATCTATGACTCAAGTGACTATCTCATGACTTTAACTAGGCAGCAATTTTTAATTTTCGCAAGGGATTCCTCTCATCAAGACCTTTAATTTGATACCTTACAAGCCCTAGTGCCATCACTTTGATATTTAACGCAATCTAGGGCTCACGTGACTCTCTCATGACTGCAACCGGGCAGCTATTTTTCATTTGTCCCACGTGATACCACTTATCGAGATGTTTAATTTGATACGTCACAAGCCCTTGCGTCATTGCTCTGACATTTACCCCAAACTATGACTCCCGTGACTATCTTTTGCCTATAATCAGGAAGCAATTTTAATTTGTCCCACGTGATTCCCCTTATCGAGACCATTAATTTGGTACCTCACAAGCCCTAGTTACATCAATGTGACTTTTAACCAAATCAATGGCTAGAGAGAGAGAGAGAGAAACAACTTTCGCTGAGCCCATTTCAGGTGATGCTCGCAGGCGTCAGACGGGGTGGAACCCTAGTCACGGGTCCCATATGAGTCCAATAGCTCCTGGCCCCTGGACGCGAGCTCTTGCTGCGTCGACAGGTCGGGGCTGGACATCAAGATCTTCCATCGCTCGGGTAGGGGGGGAAGGGGAAGGGGGAGGGAAGGTAGAGGATTCTTGAGCTCAGTACACTCCGCCAGTATGTGCGGCAGGGTGCCTTCCGTCTTTTTGCAGAACGGGCAGATGGGGTCGTGTTCTGCCGGGAACATCTTGTTCAATAAAGCTGGGTGCGCCAGTGACCCCGCTTGTGAGCGCCGCACTATTGTTTGTTGCTTGCGGTCGAGTTGCTGGTGCGGCACGGGAAGCCTGCACCTGGCGCTCCTGTACAGCGTGGTAATCTCGCGGTAGCTCGTGACTGGGTGCGGTAGCTCCGACTCGTCCTCGGCCCGGTCTGCTAGTTCGCGGGCGTAGTGGTCGGCGAGGGCGTTGCCTTCCACTGTCGAGTGTGCCGGAACCCACACGAGCTCTACGTCTCGTCCCGGTGGGCTGCGCTTTGCGAGAATTGCCATGGCCGCGTGGGAGACGATCCCCTTGCGGTAGTTGCCGTAAGCCGTCTTGGAATCAGTGACGATCGTATGCACGTCTTCGTGCGTGAGGGCGAGAGCGATGGCCATCTCTTCCACTAACGAATAATGACTAACGAATAATGAATTAAGTACTGTAAAGAAGATAGTCACCGAGTTATTGCAACGGACAATCTCCTGTTTGGGGGTATGCGCCAGTGCGAAGACAGTGCAACGGACCATCTTCCGTCTATGGGCACGCACCAGGTTCAGGACACTATCATGGTCCAGTTTTGGTCTCGCCCTGTCGCACACGCTTGTCTCGTGCTCGCCCTGTTCCGACCAGCTGAAACGACCGCTTGGTTTGGCCCCGCTCACCGTAGCACCCTATCTATCGTCCCAATAAATACCATTTCATTTGGTAGTGGTGCTGGGTTAATCCCATCCTGACCCCAGCTGGGCACCTTCGCGGTATACGCCCCTCGATCCGCCAGCCTGGAACTCCGCAACCGCACACTACCAGCCCTCTCTGCTCCCGCCATGCCTGATGACAGCAGAACCGCACCACCGCCTTCGCCACCCGTGATCGTCTGTTCCGGCGCGATTCGACAGCGTGATCCTGCAATCTTCAAAGGCACCGGCGACCAGGATGCTGAAGACTGGCTTACCTCTTACGAAAGGGTAAGCGCGTATAAACGGTGGGATGACGCGATGAAGAGATATAACGTCGGTTTCTGCTTTCGTGAAGCCTCCGAACGTTGGTTTAATAACAACGAAGCCAAGATGAGCACGTGGGACGCATTCAAGACCGATTTTATGGATGTCTTTGGCCGGCCAGCCCTGCGCAAACTTCTCGCACAGCAGCGTTTAGGCGAACGGGCACAACAGGCTGGCGAAACCTTCACCAGCTACATCGAGGATATTGTCGATTTGTGCAGGCGCGTCAATGACGCAATGCCCGAAAGTGAGAAGATCAGACACATTATGAAGGGCATCGAAGAAGATGCTTACCACATGTTGTTGAGCAAAAACCCACAAAACATCGGTGAAGTCGTCAGCTTATGTCAAAGCTACGACGAGCTCCGCAAGCAGCGCGTCTACGCTCGCCACCGACTATCTGCAACCGACGCATCCCTTTCAGCGCTGTCCTTCGACGACCCTTCAGTACAGGAGAGGATTAAGGACCTCGTGCGCGAAGAGGTAGCCCGGCAACTTTCACTTCTCTCGTGTACAATACCGACTTCGTGTGCTCAAGTGCCTGGCGTGGCTTCACCGCTTCATCAGATTATTCGGGAACAAGTCGCTGAGGCTCTTCCTTCGACCTGTCAGCAGACAACTGTGACAGCGCCCCTGTCTTATGCCGACATTGCAAGTGCACCACGCCACGCAGGTTTGTCCACGCCTATTGCTTATGATGGAGTCATAGCCAGACCTCGTTACACCGGCCCCCCTTTTGGTGCGCTCTACCCCGACCCCAGCACGTCCTCCACTTCGAGTCACCATGTCCGCCAACCCTAACCCCTGGCGCACTGCGGATAATCGCCCAATATGTTTTGCTTGCCGCATCCCGGGTCACGTTGCTCGTTTGTGCCGTCGTCGTGTTCAGTCACCCGATTACGCCTACCGTGGTCCGCCTATTACAGCCACCCCTATGTGACGCGCCAACCCTACGAACCCACGTCTCCCGGGCAGCCGCGTAGTTCTTTGGCTTCTGACGAACACAGCCGCCACCGGTCGTCTTCGCCCCGTCGCCGTTCCTTGTCGCCGATGCACCATCGTCCCAACGCACCGCCCGAGGAAAACTGATGAGCGCAGTTCCGGAGGCAAGAACTGCGGCATCGTCGAACTACCGAAGTCCTCCTGTTTCTCCTACGAATGCGATCGAAGTCAGTGTTGAAGGAGTCGTCCCGTATGCCCTTGTCGATACAGGAGCTGCCGTGTCCGTCATGCATGAGAAGCTCTACCGCAAAATTCGAAAAGTAACAACTCCGGTACCTGGCCTTCGTCTGCGCACTGCCAGCGCTCAACACGTGGCTCCTTTGGCTGCGTGCACGGCCAGAGTGGTAATTCAAGATGTTCTTTACTTTGTAGAATTTTTGGTGTTGCCGTCATGTTCACATGATATCATATTGGGCTGGGACTTTTTGTCGCGTCACGAAGCCATCATCGATTGTGCCCGCGCGGAAATTGAACTGTTTCCCCTGTGTACAGCGCCATTGGCCGATATGCCGCCTGTTCTCCCTTCTAAGCTTGTCGCCCCTACATATACAGATATTCCTCCTTTGTCTGCCGATCTGGTTCCCGTGTCGTGTGCATCTGTCCCCGACTCAACGATCCTCTTCACGCTTTCCGAACTTTTTTCGCGACGCAAGAACCTTACACTTCCCACTGCTGTTCTTTGCCTCAAGAATGGGTTTTCCACCTTTCCCGTCTGCAATACTTCTGTATCGCCACTGACGTTGACTGCCGGAGAGTGCCTTGGATGCGTCGAAATTATAGACCCCACTTTCATCGCGGACGTGTCTGATGATACCCCTCCGCCTGCTGTCAGCGCTCTCACTACAACCTGTGAATCGACATGAAGTGTTTTTCTACCGTCTATCGACCCTGGTCTCTCCTCCTCGCAGCGCGATCGCCTCATAACGCTTTTGAACCCGTTCCTTGGATCATTCGACCATGAGCAAACTTCGTTAGGCCGTTCTTCGAATGTTCGCCACTACATTGACACCGGAACCCATGCTCCTTTACGTCAGTGACCATACCGCGTCTCAGCTAGTGAGCGCAATGTCATTGAAGAGCAAGTGACCGATATTCTGCAACGAAATGTTATTCAACCATCCAGCAGCCCCTGGGTATCCCCGGTTGTCCTGGTCAAAACGAAAGACGGCTCCATTCGATTCTACGTCGATTACCGACGCCTCAACAAAATTACCCGCAAAGACGTATATCCGTTACCGCGTATAGACGACGCTCTCGACTGCTTGCAAGGCGCCGAGTTTTTCACCTCCTTAGACCTGCCATCTGGCTACTGGCAGGTTCCTATGGCGGACGCCGATCGCCCCTAAACGGCTTTCATTACACCTGACGGTTTATACGAGTTTAACGTCATGCCGTTCGGCCTCTGCAACGCTCCAGCCACATTTGAGCGCATGATGGACAGCATTTTGCGTGGGTTGAAGTGGAAGATATGTTTATGTTACTTAGACGATGTTGTCGTGTTCTCTCCCGACTTTGACAAGCACCTCCAACGTCTGGAACAAGTTTTGAAATGCCTCACTTCAGCTGGGCTTCAGCTTAATCTAAAGAAATGCCACTTCGCTGCTCGCAAGCTTACCATCCTTGGCCATGTGGCTTCCAGAGAAGGAATTCTACCGGATCCTGCTAAACTTCGAGCCGTCGCAGAGTTTCCCAAGCCGAGAAATATGAAGGAGCTGCGCAGTTTTATTGGGCTCTGTTCTTATTTCCGCCGTTTCGTTCGTGACTTTGCCTCTATTACTTCCCCATTGACACGCCTTCTCGGGAGTGGCACTGACATCACTGCTTGGTCGCCAGCCTGCGACAATGCATTTGCCCGGTTGTGCAAACTGCTTACAACGCCACCTAACTTCGACACTTATACCCCTCAGCACCTACCGAACTCCACACCGACGCCAGCGGTATCGGCCTGGGAGCCGTTCTCGCGCAGCGTAAACCGGGAATCGATGAATACGTTGTCGCATATGCTAGCCGCACTCGTACGAAAGCAGAATCTAATTATTCGGCAACCGAAAAAGAGTGCTTGGCCATTATATGGGCCATCAACAAATTCCGCCCGTACCTTTACGGCCGCCGTTTCGATGTGGTTACGGACCATCACGCCCTTTGTTGGTTGGCGTCGTTGAAAGACCCTTCTGGCCGGCTCGGCCGCTGGGCTCTTCGCCTCCAAGAATTTGACATTAACATCGTCTACCGCTCCGGCCGCAAGCATCACGACGCCGACGCCCTATCACGTTGTCCTCTATCCGTTGATACTGCTTCGCTCGATGAGTCGGATGGCAACCTCAACTCCCCCTCGTTCGATGACATGGTCAATGAGCAGCGCCAAGACCCCTGGATAGCTTCCATCCTGGCATATCTTTCCGACCAAGCTAATGCTCCCGTGTCCAGGGCACTTCGCCGACAGGCCTCTCACTTTTCTATCCGGGAAGGCCTGCTTTACCGCCGCAGTTACGTCCCCAGAGGCCACAAGTGGCTACTAGTCATACCTTGCAACTTGCGTTCCACTTTTTGTGCTTTCTTCCACAACGACGCCCAATGCGCTCATGCCGGCGTGCTGAAAACGTACCAGCGCCTCCATCTACGGCACTACTGGCGCGGGATATACAGCTTCGTCTGCAAGTTCGTCCGCTCAGGCCCTGACTGTCAGCGCCGCAAGTCGCCGCCCCATCATCAGGCCGGCCCATTACAGCCCTTGCCTTGCCCAGAGCGCCCCTTCGATCGTGTGGGCATTGACTTGTACGGCCCACTGCCTTGTACCGCTGCCGGTAACCGTTGGGTCATTGTCGCCACTGACCATCTGACACGCTATGCCGAGACGGCCGCATTACCGGCTGCCACAGCACGGGACGTGGCTTCTTTTATTTCACATCGCTTCATCCTTCGCCATGGTGCCCCTAGGCACTTACTCAGCGATAGAGGCCGCGTTTTCCTGTCCGAAGTTGTTCAAGCTCTGCTTACTGAATGCCGCGTTGTTCATCGGACCTGCACGGCATATCACCCGCAGACCAACGGTCTCACTGAGAGATTTAATCGCACTCTTGGTGATATGCTCGCCATATACGTTTCTTCAGACCATACTAACTGGGACTCAGTACTCCTATTTGTCACGTACGCGTACAATACCGCGACGCAGTCTACTACCGGCTTCTCGCCATTTTTTCTTCTGTACGGCCGTGAACCGACTCGCCCCCTTGACACCATTCTCCCGTACAGAGCTGACGCCGCTGAGTATTCGACTGTGTCTCAAGTATCCTCGTATGCCGAAGAATGCCGCCAACTTGCCCGCTCATTCACATCCGACGATCAATTCACGCAAAAGAATCGCCATTGCAAGACCTCCCAGACGTGTCTTTCTCCCCCGGATCGCTGGTGTGGCTGTGGGTACCATCCACACCTTCTGGACAATGCAGTAAATTTCTCTATAACTACCACGGCCCATACCGGGTCCTGGAGCGTACCTCGCCCGTTAATTACCGTGTCGAGCCAGTACAGCCTTCACCCGACCAACGCCTACGTGGAAAAGAGACCGCTCATGTGCAACGCCTGAAGCCTTACTACGACCCCCTCGTTTTATCGTGGCCCTAGGCAGCCAGGTTGGCTGCTCTTCAGCGGGGGAGTGAATGTAAAGAAGATAGCACCGACTTATTGCAACGGACAATCTCCTGTTTGGGGGTATGCGCCAGTGCGAAGAGAGTGCAACGGACAATCTTCCGTCTATGGCATGCACCAGGTTGAGGACACTATCATGGTCCAGTTTTGGTCTCGCCCTGTCGCACCCGCTTGTCTCGTGCTCGCCCTGTTCCGACCAGCTGAAACGACCGCTTGGTTTGGCCCAGCTCACCGTCGCACCCTATCTATCGTCCCAATAAATACCATTTCAGTACCTATATTATGTCAATAATTAAACAGAACGCGTGTCGCTTGGACCTCATTTCAGACAAAAAATGCGAGTTTCGTCCGACTAACATCACGATGGCAACGAAAGGTTGCCCCTTTAAACAACACGGAAACACGCGTTCTCCCCACCTACACGCCAGGGCATGTCTCGACCATTTTTGGGATTTTCTTCCGCGGGTAGCACTGGTGAACGGCGCCAGCAGCGCCACCTGTCTGTCCCACGTTCAGGCCCGTATTGGGTTTCGAGAAATAGGCGTTCTTGAAGTTTCCCCTAAAATTTCGAGTAAGCGAGCAATTTAAATGCGAAAATTAATTCATACCCATGTACTATCCTCGTGTTCAGTATAGTAATTAGGCGAGAGCGCTGGATAGTCACGTAACTGTTTTATTGCGCAGTTCTTAGGTCGTCTGATTAAACTGGTCACGTAACCTAGAATCATCTAACTTGAATGAAAATACACTGCGCTCGGTTTGTATAGTTTCCACCTAAATTACAAAGCGCTGTCATGTGTTGTGCACTGCGTGGGTCCTGGATTATATTGGTTGGCGCCTGGATTATATTGGTTGGCGTCTGGATCATATTCTCTGGCCCTGTCATTATATTCACTGGCGTTTGGATTATATTGAGAGGGAAATCACTGTAGTGCCGTCATATCTTCTTGCGTCGCAAGTTTTGGGACGTCTCGCTCACTCAGGGTTGGGTAGCCCACATGGTTCGTGGTTGTCGGCCACGTCACGCAAAGGAATGGTAGCTGTGTCTAGAATTTTGCGGCGGCTGAGAGGGTCGTGCCTGGAAGAGTCACAATGTTGCTGTTGATTCACCAAGACGGGAGATGCAATGTAGTAACGGCAAATGATGGGTGCGTCCATGTGCATCTCATTCGTGGTTGACGGTACCAGCCATGTAGTTTGGGACTGAGGGAGCAGCGTAGCGGTGGAGAGGTCGTGGGGTGGTGCCATCAGCCGAGGAGGAAGGGAGGTCGCCGCCTCGATATTGCGTGGCTTACCGGTGCATTCGTGTGGAGTGGCAGAAGGGGTCGAGGAGGGCGGTGGCCGGTGGACGTCCACGATGACGTCGGTGGCCGGACCCGTCGGTAAAGGTGTGGCTGTCACGCTTGAGGTGCAGTCTACGATGGCGACACTCGTGGCAGGAAACGACGGGGATGGTGCAGAAAGCACAATGTGCTGCGGGGAAGAGTGCGCGGACTGTGCGGGTACCTTATCTGCTGCAGGCCGAAAGCAGTCATCTCCGAAGCCGTAGTGCACGAGCACGGCAGCGCGCAGGTCATCAGAAAGCGTTGCGCTGGGCGTTGGTAGTGCGAGGACACAGAGCAGCTCGACCGGAAGCGTCTTCCAGAGGATGGAGTGCTTGAGCGGCTGAATGGTGACGTAGTTCAGTGAGAAGGTGACCTCAGGCTTGAAAAGCCATCCCCTGAAGTGGCGTGCATCGAACACCGGTATCGGCGGGTCCCCCCACGTCGCCATGTCGCTGTGCCGCTGGCCGAGTATCAGGCGCGGAACCGTGAAAGGGAGCCGTGGGCTCGGTGATGGGGTGGCTCTCCTACATTTATTGTTGGTGCGTAAGGCCCCGATGGAACTTAGAGAGTGGCGTAGACAAGCGACATCCCAGGCGCTTGGTTGTATTCCAACTCCTCTGGCGCGTGGCACTGCTAACCTGGCCAGGCACCGCTGATAATGAGTCTGGCGCTCATGATGACGATGGCGATGGCGTCTTAAAGATTGATTGATATTTTTCAAGAAGGCATACTATTACAGAACAAGGAACAAGGAATACTAATTTTTTGCCGAACTACACTGATGCCAAGAAGAAAACAATATTTCCATTTTAAAGTGTGTATGTAGCAGAATTCAAATATATTTGCAGGCTTTACACATAAAAATATCATTTTATCGACGGTGCAATCAAACTCGGACAACCCATCCTTTCAACGTGCAGGCTGTTATATGCTAGACCAGCAGAATAAATAAACATTTATAATTGTTAGATGCACGACACTTGTAGAACCCGGGACACTTAAAGAGGATTGGCCTTGTCCGCATCGAGCGAATTCCTAGTAATGTTCGGTGAGCGTCGGTGCACAGGGTTATCACATAACTACTGATTGCCTGAAGGGAGTGCGCCTTAGATGGATTTCCATGCGATAGGCTGCTCGGCAATACCTGCTAGTAAAAGCTCCTGCCTCCTTCCTGGTTTTAAACGGCTTCATTGGCAAAGGCAAATTAAGGAGATCCCCTGGCATTAACCCTGACGGGCAACGAATATGCTGTAGGTTTAGAGGTAATATTGTGTCACTCGAGAGCATTTATTTCGGAAGCTTGGGAGGAGGCTAGTTAATATTTCATTTCCTCTGAAAGTATAGCAGATCACTGAGCAGTACAAGAATGCATTACTCTTGAAAGTGTTAGTCCTTTTTTTCTTATGTGGTACTTTTTCTTGTTACCCAGATTGTTGATACTTAAAAAAATAAATCTCATTGCAAACTCATGCACACACGGTACGCCAAATTTAGGCACATGTTCTCGCGGCGTTCGTAGATACATTTGTAGGACACTGGATAAATTTACTGCATACTAAAAATAAATAATTTAGGCAAGAACTCTGTATTTTTTAAATACATTTTTTTATTTAATAAGGAGTTTGCCGAAGTTCGGACTGTATAAAAAAGAGATGCGCAGTTTATGTTTCTCCAGTTTATCACCCAATTCATTCCGGCCACTGATAAAGCGTTGCCAAAATATATTATATAGATTACACAATTGGTTTTCTTTAACTGCTATTTCTAAACAATTGCGGTTCATCCAAATCTTGCACTAAATTATAAAACAAACTATGTAGAAACTTGATGTTCAAGCGTTTGCGCTTGAAGTTATACTTTCTGCATCACATTGCGGAATGTTGTAAATTTTAATCTGAGATACAGGTGCAATAGAATGTACATATTTGTGCTTTTCGCTTACCGAAAATATACCAATAATTGCTTTCAGGCCCACAATTTCCGCCTTACCTTTACGTATTCTCCTACTCATTGCGCTGTCAACGAGATGTTTGAGGAAGACCGTTGCAAAGCAGCCAGCAAAAGGGTAAGGCCTCCATATTTATAGATAGAAACTTCTCTGCACTGCAGCGAAATCATTTTATTCGTATTGCGTGAATATGTCTTAAGCGTTGCAATAAAACTTGCAACTTGCAACGTGAGATTGCAAAAAAACTTGCTAATTGTCCGTTCAGAAGTATTGAAATATTTTCTTTGTTTTCTACAGTTTTCGAAAAAAGTTGTGGTGAGAAAGCAAGCAAAATCTGCCGGTTTTACATAGCTATTCGTACTTGCTCCTATTAGTACGTGACGAAAAGTGTTTGCTTCGTCGAACCTAGTCAGTGTGGTTGAGCGGCCCGTCGAATTTAAAACTTCTTCCGGATAGAAAAACACCGAGTGAAATTGTTCATACGATTTGAATTCCGCTGGAAAAACTGGTAGTGGATGCGAAAAACAAAACACAGAGATGAACGACGCAGCAGGTGGCTTTCGCGGGATCTGGAGTTATACCCTTATATTCCCTTGGTTACTAGAACCTTATGGCACGTCTCTAACTGATCATGCTTCTTCACAAAACAATGGAGCATCACGCTCCTCTTCCCAC
This sequence comes from Haemaphysalis longicornis, assembly GCF_048455015.1. Taxonomy (NCBI): domain Eukaryota; kingdom Metazoa; phylum Arthropoda; class Arachnida; order Ixodida; family Ixodidae; genus Haemaphysalis; species Haemaphysalis longicornis. Next base: position 150,294,501 of record NW_027526460.1, on the reverse strand, counting down.
CATAATAAACGAAAGAAAATTGAGGGAAATTTTTAAATATATCTGCTGCAATATTTTTTCGCATCTACTCAGAGGTACCTTAGTGTGGCCGGACGTGTGCTGTGAGACCAATGACGCGTTTCTGATTCCGCAGAAACAGGCATTTGTAAACTGAAAAACGCAAAATCTCATTTAGTAAGTCTTTGGGGTCATGAAAAATATTGCTAGGTGGCATTACGTCTTGCACACTATGAACGGTAATTATCCCCGCAAGAGTATGTGCCGACTACTCGAAAGCCGCCATGACCACTAGGCGGAGCCAGGGACCTGGCTCCACCTAGTAAATAATTGGTGGTAGGTGCGGGCGACTTAACAACGAAACATCAACACTTGCGCTGAAGCCGACGTGTCGCGGGCCTGCCACCAGCGCTCCGTACCATGTCTCCGCCTGGCGATAGTCACCTGCAGCAATCGCCACCTATGGCCGGCTGGCATCCCCAAAGAGAACAACGGATAGTCTCCGGTAACGCTAAAAACACGTTCAGAAGTGGCTCACACACTTTAAGTGGGTGAGTCGACACAACCGCTGGAAAGCCTCTGCTCAGCTGATGAACGTCGTGTTTTTTTAAGTTGAAGAGCACTAAAGTGTTTGAAAACGACGACGACTTCGTTCAAGACTTGGAACCACTTTGTCGAAGAGATAGCAGGCCGCTTCGCGACTCCGTCGCTAAAAAGAAGAGAGCAGAGCAGACACTGCTTTAGCAGGGGCTAATGTTTGGCGAGACATGTACCACGTATATAGAGGAAGTACTCAAGCTATGTCGAGTCATGAACCCGCAGTTGTCAGAGGAAGCAAAGCTAACCCTCTCTTAAAAGGAATAGCCGAATAGGTCTACCATTTCCTGATAAGCAGCGTAAAACTGGAGTCGGCAGCGGTCGTCATTCAGCAATGTTGCACACCCTTGGCATTGAAAACCCGCCGCATGCGCCTAAGATCGGCCGCTTCGCCAACGTGACTACTGTCGCATGTGTTGACGGCAACCAACAGTCTTACTTGGCTTGCACTATCCACCACATCATACGTGAAGAACTAGCGTAACCCGTGGTATATCGGGGCAATTTTGACTGCATGCATACGGGTTAAGTTTTCATACGAAGGTTGCAGACGAACACTGTCTATTACTGCAACGCTGGCTTCAATTAACGGAACTCTTCCACCGGAAGTGAGAGTCCTCGACGTATTCGTGACCGTGAGTCAGCGGGATACGACCACGCACCTTCACGATTCTGTGACGCCGGGATATCGTTTATTTAAAGAACATCGTTGGCTCTAAAGCAAGCCAACTTGCGTGGGGAAGTCAGAAAATTACACAGTGACCGAAACAGGAATGCGTCGCTTTCTGCTTCGCCACGCAAAGAATTCGATGCTATCCCTATTGATACCCATTTACCATCGTGACACATCGTCATTCGCTATTCTGACTCGTCAACCTTAGCGATTCTTGCAGCCGTCTGCCACTTTGTGCGTTGCGTTTGCAAGAGTATACCTTCACGTTTTCGTACAAGAGCGCCCGTAAGCATTAAGCATGCTGATGCCGATTGCCTTTCTCCCCTGCCGGTGGACACAAGTCCCTGCGAAGCTGAGCATTTTGAAGACTACCTTGCCTCGTTGTCAGCACCATCCGCAGAACTCGCAACCTTCAATATCGAACAGCGCCGATACAAGAATCTATGGTCCCTATTCGACTCCGTCCGTAATTTAAGGTGTGCTAGCTGGTTGTGCGTGTGTGATGTCCTAATGTACAAGAAGCATTACTCTGCTGTTGGTTACAGTATTCAGGTCATGGTACCGCAAAGCCTTCGAAGCAGTATTCTGGATTTCACATACGCCGAACCTACATCTGGGCACATGGGATGGACACGCACACTGCACCGCACTATAGCATGTTTTTATAGGCAAACATGCGTAAGAAAACACAACACTATTTGGCGACTTGCACACAATGTCTGCGGTAAAACCTTCCCACAACCGCTCCGGCACGAAGACTTCAGCCGCTGCATCTGCCAACTTCTTCCTTCGAAAAAAGGCCAGCATGGGTTCGTTAGCACGACACCCGCGCTTATCGAAAGGTGAGCGCTGGATTATTGTATGGGTGGAGTATCTCTTGCAATACTCAGAGACCTGTATACTACCATCCGCTACAGCAACCTAAATCTCAATTATTGCTTCAATTCATCCTACTTCGCCATGAACCCCCCCTCGTGTCATCATAGGTGATTGCGGCCGTCACTTCAGCGCCGACGTCGTCCAAGAGCTCCTGTTGCGGATCGGACACCTCGTTGCGGGTGCGCCGCCAGGAAACGAAGCTGTGGGACCCCTGATTGAATGACCCTTTTAATGGCGATGACTTAGTTACAATGATGATGATACTTGTGCCCTCGAGCCAGGAGCCACACCTTCTTCCTCTTCTTCGCCATTCCCAACATTCTCCCGGCCACAAAAGAGTGAAACAACGTCCACATGTAGCAAGCGGCTCCTGGCCTAAACACTGCACTATCATTCTCGGTAAAAATCTGGCGTGCATGCCAGTTCCGTCTAGACCGTCCTTTTTTTTCGTTGGGTTTCCGTTCGGTATGGTTCCTTGTTGTCTTTCGACGTATGCTGCTTAAAAACGCCGTTGCTTCTGACGTGTTCAGATTGTCATTGAAACAGTGCCTGCTGTGCTGACGGTTCGGGTAACCATTCATGTACTCGCGCACCGCTGAATCAGTTAGTGAAGCAGCTCCTCTCTTCAGCATAGAATGCGCCCTAACACTGTCTTCGCAATCACAATTCATAGGCTGTGACTCATTGCACACGTCGGCAACTTGTAAACTCTGGAGCGATGTCGACAATTGACTCAATTCCTTAAGAGTTGTATGTCTGCGCTCACGCATCCGGCATCTGTTGTCTGGCTTCGGGTAACACAGATGCTTGCTGGATAGCCTTTGACCCTGTAAGTCCACTTCAAAACCCTTATGTTCCCTTGCTTTCTATCTTTCTGTGGTGTGCTGTGAGATGGATGCAGCACCTGGAGATAGGGCAATAACGCTGCTGTGTAGACTACATGCAGGGTCCCCTGTTGATTTGTCGTTGCGGGGCACTTGCGTACTAAGCACGCAAGGCACTCCTGCCGTTGTCTGATCCGAAGAACTCGGGTCCCGTACAGGGCCTTGAAGCGTCCATCCCAGCGTGGTCTTCATAGCTACTAAGGCTTGCACTTGATCGCTGCGAATGAAGTCCCCTGTCATTATTGTCCACAGCTGGTCAGATCCTACGAGCAGGTCGATGCCTTGGTCCTTACATTTTTGGGGAACGGTACGTTCGTCAGCAAGTCTCAAGCCAAACTTCCGTAGGTGTTTCACGAAAGCACCGTTCATTTCCGTATTTGGGGCGTTCGAACAAATCGTTGGTACAGCAATTGCACGCACCACATGCTCGGCGTCGTCGAATTGGCTGCGTAGTCTCGGCTCCACTATTTTGCGCCGTCTTTCCTCCGAAGGAACAGCCGACGCAAATGAGTTTACAGTTAGGCTTGTCTCCCCCACAACCTTCACTCCCAACTTCTCCACGAGGTCTTCCTTGAGAAATGTTCGCTGGCTGCCACTGTCCAAAATGCCTTGTATGTAACATGATCCGCTGGGACCGATGATCCACGACCGGAAGGTCTGGAGGTAAATGTCCTCGCCCAACTGACAGCTAGTGATGGCAGATGATGCTGACTTGGCGTCCTGCGTCTGCACCGGGGCTTTGCAGGTCGGCTCAGTGTGCGCCTCGTCTCTCTTTGCTTTGCATGTATAGTCTGGGTCGCACATGACGGTTGCGTGCCTTCCCTTGCATGTCGTACACCTTATCTTTCGTAGGCATTGCTTTGATCGATGGCCCGTCATAATGCATCGGTAGCACCGCCCAGCGCTAGATAGTAGTATCTTCTCTAAAATGCTCAGAGAAGCGTAGCATGCTTCAGTAGTGTGCTTCGGCGATTTGCAAAAGAAGCACTCGTTCCTTTCGGTCATCCCTGCTTGAGAGGCGTGCAGAAGCGACATTGAGTGGCCGTTACTTTGTAGAGGGTTACTCGATTCGGTAGGAGTCGACACTGGAGCGCATTGCTCTCTTGCCTCGAGCTCGATTTGCGTGTATCTCAAGAGCTGCTCTAGCTTCTGGCAAGACGTTGTGGCACTGGTTGCTTCTACTGCAGCAGAAGGCACCTCTCCCTGCCTATCACCTTGAAGACGTCTGTGGCGGTGGAATGCCAAGACGATTTCCTTCGGCAACGCCTCCAGCAAAACGTCGTACAGCATTGCCGCGAAGCTGCTTGTGGGAACTTCCGGTACGTTTAGGCAGTGGACATTCAGTGTAACACAGTCGTAAAGCCTGCGCAGCTCCTTGTCATCCGAGTGAAACGTCACGGGCCGTAGCTCGCAGAGGTTTCGAAAATGCCGCTGTATGATACGGTTCTTGTCGCCGAACCAGCCCTTCAGCAGCTGGAGGGCACTTTCATAACAGGCCTCCGTTGTTGGCAGCCCGCCGATAGCAGCTGCTGCTTCACCCGACAAGTAGTTTTGGAGGTAATGAAACTTATCGGTAGCGGTGAGAGCCCGGTTGGTGTGGACTGCGCCGTTGAGTTGCTCCCAAAACGACTTCCTGCTACACACGTCTCTATGAAAGGGCTGGATGGTGAGCATGGGCAGACGGGGTCCAGAGATCTGAGATGTAACCGTCGTCGGGGCCTGTGGCATGCTAACTGCAGCCGAGGGGGCAGGTTGCGCCGTGTCGCTGACGCCGAGTTCCTCGAGCCGGTACGTAAGGCGAGTCAGAGCCTCGAGCGTCTGGTCGTTGTAAAGGGCCGTGTCGCTGACGCCGAGTTCCTCGAGCCGGTACGTAAGGCGAGTCACAGCCTCGAGCGTCTGGTCGTTGTAACGGGCCGCCGACTCGTACTCCCTTTCCAGCTCCTCGACAGGAACCGCCTCCTCGACCTGGGCGTCGATCTTGCTAAGCTCCTCGAGGCTAGCCATGAGCTTGTCCAACACTTTCCGGAGCGCGAGCCGGTCGGAGCAGCCGCTCCCCATGAGTGCTGTCGCCATGTCGCGGAAAGGGCCAAGCTGGGACCACGAACGGGAGCCGCCGCTTTAATTAGACAGGATGGAACACTATGTACACTGATAATGTTAGTAGTGCACTCTCCGTTCGAGCGCACGGTATCTTCCTCTTCCTCCTCGCCGTGATTTCCAACATCCTCCCGACGACGAAAAGAAGAAGGTACTAAGCGACTAAGTCAAATACAGCGTTATCGTTCCAAAGTACATGGGTAACTCAAACATAGGCCAGTGCAGTTTTGAAAGCAGTCCGGTGGAGCCCCAATGCAGTTGCTTCGCCATCGGTGCTTGTACCGTCTGCCTAAACGTCGGAGTGTGGAGTAGCACCACGTGAAGTTGGGCACATAGGTCTGACAGCGTTGAGACATCCTCAGGCGTCTTGGAATCCTGCCTGTACATCGTTGCTTGCGAGGTTTCCCCGTTGTATGTCTCTGCATCTTTTTTGCTGCCATTTGAAGCGCATTTCCTCTTTTCCTACATGAAATTAGGAAGACACTTCTTTTCAGGCTTTTCTCCGGAAGGTCAGTACCTCCCCGTTTCTTTCCTTCTTTGCGCGTTCGATGCGTTCTGCATTCCTCTTGATGCGTTATTTTCGCACACAGCGTACGCTCTTCTACGTTGTTACTTGTTAGAGCCTCTTTGTTCACGTTTACAGGACAGACCGTGCGGAATAGCCTTCTTTGGGTGTCACCGTCGTTTCCTGCCTCAGATTCCGGATGGCTGCACTGAAACGTTTCTGTTGGTGCTGAAGGCAATGACGTGCTGTTTGCAAAATAACCGATGTCGGAGTCTTGATTACGCTTCATTTCTGGCTCGTTTCTGAAGTCGGTTATGACCTGCTTGTCATATGTTTCGTCCGTAATGCCCATCAGTGACGTATCGGACATATCGGGAGAAGTGTCCTCCCCATTTGAACCGTAACAGGTAAACGAAGTTACGTCCAGATATTTCACGTTGCGTTTGATCCATTGCCGAACTGAGCTTTTTAAAGACTGCCGTAAATCACTTATAATTTCTTGTATTTTGCACTTCATTGTTACGGTGGTATTGGCCCATGTTCCAGCACTTTCGATCTCCTCGGCCATCTTCTCTATGGCAATGAGGTCTTCGACTTCGCCGTCCAGTTTCTTTAAAGCTTGTTCTTTCTCTAGCAGTGTCCTATTCCAGCTAGACAGCATTACTAGCGAAAGTGAACCAGATGAAAGATGTTTCTAAACTTTCCTAATAATTGTGGAGACTTCGTTACGTAGCTGGAGTCGTTGGCTGATGAGCTCCTCCATTGTTCTCTTCGGCGTTAGTCAGTCCAAAAAATCGGTGAGAGGTAGGAGTTCCTTGGTATGGCCACGAAGAAGTGCACCGTCGTTACAACGTATGAATGTGGTGTCTTCATCCTGAATGCACGTGCTTGAAGCTCGTTTCCCTCGGGTCGTTTCCTTCTGCTTCAAGCTCGTTCTGCGTCAGGTCCAACGGTCCTCGCCCCACCGCTCACGTTGTCGTTCGTTGGTAGCCCGCTCAGACCTTCCACCGTTGAGTTCCCTTGGCGCGGCTGCAGACGAGGACACAAATGCACCGGAGGAAGCTTCTTCTTGAAGGTCGATGGGGCCGGCGCTCGTTAGGGTGTCTCACGTCTGTGAAAGCCGCTTTTCCCGGGTTTCGGCACCAAATGTTGCGGATCGGACACCTCGTTGCGGGTGTGCCGCCAGGAAACGAAGCCGTGGGACCCCTGATCGAATGACCCTTTTAATGGCTATGACTTAGTTACAATGATGATGATACTTGTGCCCTCGAGCCAGGAGCCACACCTTCTTTCTCTTCTTTGCAATTCCCAACAGCTCCTACGCCTCTGTGAAGTGGAGTCTGGTAATTCTAGCCCATGGCACCCTCAAACGAACGGCCTAAGCTAGCGAACGAAGCGTACGCTGAAAAATAAGCTCGACATGTACGTTGCCTAGGACTACAAAAAGTGGGACGACGTTTTGCCCATTTTTATTTACGCATATAAGACAGTAAAGCATAAAACTACTGGCTACAGCCCTTTCTTCCTTCGATACGGCCGTTAAACTCGCAGCTGCCTCGACACGATCTTCCCTTTCAATCAACACGACGACCCTACAGAGGCTATGAGGGTTTGCCTTCCAAAATAATCACGTCGACTACCGCGCATACGTACATTGGGTTCTCAAGAATTCTCCAAGAAGCGCTATGACGGCCGCCACGGTTATCTCTCTTACGCCCCCGCTGATTTCGTATGACTGTGGACCCCCCCCCCCTCTTCTCCGGGGAAACGTGGGCTGTGCGAATAACGTCATCCCCATTACGGTAATTTTCTTGTTCCTAAACTTGTGAGTTAGGTTACTTACGCTGTGTCACGTGTAACGGCAAGTGGAAGACCATGGATGAGAACACAAATTGTGCATGTGGCACACATGAAACGCCTTTACTCCTGTATTACACAGCGACTCGCCAGCGGGCTTCGTCTGTGACCGGGGAAAGGGCACGTCCATCTGTTTAAACTAAGCTGAAGTGGAAGAAGACCGAAGCCGTTCGAGGAACAGGATAAAGAAGCTGGGACCCCTCGGAATTTTCGATATGTGCGCCCCAGCTTTATCACTGTCTTCAGAGGCAACGCTAGCCTGTAAATAAGCGATGCTCAGAGGTAACAATATAACAATAGCGAAAGCGCCGAAACGTGTAACGTCTTGCATTTCCACTAAAATTCCCATTTCTCCGAATTAACTTGGAAAACTGGGCGTGTTGGTACATAATCGAATCAAAACACCTAAAAACAACCAAGACAACGTGAGAACGAGCAGGACTGCGCTAAACTATCAACTGGTTTTATTGCGAAAAAAGCACTGCATATAGATAGCCGTCCAACCAATAATTTAAAACCAGTAGACTGTTCAGAGCAGTCCTCGTCTTTCCTCTCTCTGCGCTTTACTTTACTCTGCTGTTTGGCTTCGATTTCGCGCAAGTTCTACATTTAATACTTATATTAGCGTAAGTCCAGATTACAAAAAAGGCCCTGCATTTTTGTAGCCACCCCATTCCACAAAAACGATTTCCCGTACAAGCCGTGTGGCGCAAAATTGTGAAAACATGAGAAAAATATTAAAAATGCAGTGGCTTAGCTCGGCTATTCCAAAATATACGAAGCGTGATCTAAGATTCAGCTGGTTATTTTTAGCTTTCCTGGTTGTCTAGGATTAGCTTGATTGCCATGCTTAGTGTTGCTTCAATGACACGCACACGGTATACGCATTATGTGACACATGTGACACACATCAAGCGGCTCCGGTGCACTGCCTCCAATCGCCACAGAGCTAAGCTGGTTCCAGAGGCGCACTCCGGTGTTTCTGTGACGCACGATCCATCGGTCCCACACCCGCCCACCTCTCGCATGATCATCAAGTGGACCGGGCCGCAACCGGCGGAACGGAGTTGGGCGAAGACGCTGGGCGCGTCGGGTGCGTGAGAGACGCCGGGCAGCGAGCAACGTTCTGTGCGCCGTCTGACGTCACTGCTCCTCGCGCATGCGCAGCACGGCCCTCCAGGAGCCACGCGAACCTGCTCAACCTCGGCCAGTGTAGCTCGCGCTACAAAATATCGAAAATGGCGGACCATGTAACACCTAGTTACAACGCCTATCCATTAAACCCGTTGGTGTGGTCTCCTGCGAAGAAACCTCACCATCGCAGTCGTCGGTAGCCTGCAAGCGGAACGGCACCAAAAACGTGAATCCCGCTGCATTTGTTGAAATGAAACACAGAAGAAGACAAAGCATATAGAAGCAACTTCCCAAATGCACAAGCGAATAAGTCAGTAACAAGATATGTCGCATATGCCATCCTCCACCGAAACATCTTTCTGCTCGTTCATGTAAATGTGCCACGGCAACTTGTGAAGAGTATTCTCCACGGCATTTAACAGCTACATGGAGTCTAAGAGCAGCACGCTTTAACAACAGAAAAGGCGTTACACTGCTGATTCAGTTTTGCTATAATGAGGAGGTATGACGCATTATTTTTAAAGCGAAGTTTTACTGTCCTCAATGATTCCGTTGTACGCCAATACGCCCTGCAGGAAACCCAACTTTCTGAGGGCGATGATGAATGATCGTGGGTGATGTGAAAGATAAAAACGCTTCCCTTTGCCGGAATATGACCTGGTTCCATCGCGTGCTGAAGCCGGCGACTATCCAATTGCAGTATTTGGACGTGGTCGAAGCGAACGCAAGGCAGCAGGTACTGATTTACGCCGTACACCCCTAACACAAACTTGAAGCCTACGAAGTGCACACCAAAGAGTTGCTGGTGGTATTCTAGAAACGTAGTGCCTAACTCCAGAGTAGCACATACTCGCAGTGTAGGGTACGCCAACCAAAGAATCCATCAGCAGAAAGCTTCGCGTTCAACAATCGTCGTCATTAGATGGAAGAGAGCACGATTTTTTCTAGCTTTTCTTGCAGCAGGTGCCCGTTTCAGGGATGCGCTCATATGTTGGTCAGCGTTCTTTTTTGTGATCCAAAAAACAACTGGCGCCTTGTAGGTGCCTGCATGCAAAGGGTCCGTGAAACCTCACGAGGCTAAAAAAGACTAAGTTATTCCGAGTGTTCAACCATGGATAGCGTATGCCCAATAGACGGGTGTCTTGCGATTAGTGTACTGGGGCAATTGCGGAATATAACAAAACACAAAAAGCAAAAAATGGTCTTGTATAAAAGCAACTTCATTTGATTAGAGCACACGAATCATCAACTGCACCACAATAGCGCAATAGGTGTTACACTGTAGCACTGGAAGGGACGTTATTGCCCTTTATATAACGTGTGCTAGTTGTCCTGAATACTTTTATATGCGTGTAGCCAAAGAAAAGAAAATTGAACTGATGTCGCGGCGTTGGATTATGCAATAACCAAGAGCTATTACCTCCCGTAAAACCGCCCAACGATTACCTGTGCTAAAGCAGGGTCATGTTTCGGCGACGTGTAGGTGAGTGAAATCAACTGAATGCTCTGGTACTACGTTTTTATAGCGCTGTTGTTCAGGCGGCAAGAGTTTTGCTAGCGAAAAAATGCAAGATTCGAGTAGTCCCGGCATGAAATAGGTGTACCAAGTGGTTTGAATTTCCTGTCAAGCAAACAAAAAGCGTTTCTACAATGTAAAATCCTTGAGCACTATGCGCCGTGATGTCTGCAATGATCTGCTATTTGGTTCCACCAACGTTTAAAATCACAGTCATATTTAGAAACAAGTGATAGGTGATGCACCCTGCCAGTCACGGCCATTGTTTTACGTACCCGTATTAAAATTCTCAGACACCGCATTAGAAGAGTAATATTTTACCAGTTTGTTTTCTACTGATTGCAAGTCAATTTACATAAATAAGACTAAGGGCAGGGAAGGCAAGAACGGCGAATGGACAAGACGGGCGCTAAGTCGGAACTGGAATTTTACTGAAAAAAAAAACCGCGTTTGAACCCACTCGCCCGACAACACGTCTTAATGAACAACTCTTTTGTTTTGAGGTGTCTTATCCGCACACTGTTGCCCGTCTAGTGAAAACATTACATATTGTTGGCTTCATGTTAGCGTGGACATTTTGAAACAACCATTGGTTACGTTTTCAGCCCTCTGGAAGGTGTGAAGCAGTGGTAAAAGTGAAAGTGGGAAAGCCGTCTGTTCGTCGCATTGAATGCAATGAATTTGGAGGAGAAAACAAAGGCGGATTTAAAGACGAACGCCATGAATTGATACAGAAGAAAACTTCAGATTCTTGAGTGTTTTGATTACTCAGAACAAGAAGCAAGGCCAGAAAACCGGCAGTAATGAAGCCGCCCTGGTGGAATAAAAAGAAACCTCTAACAAAATGTAAATACTTGCCTATTCGTTTCTTTCGTCGCAATAAATTGGGGGAATGCGATCCCTCTATGTTTGCTTGAATTTGTGGTTTTGTATATACGAATTTGTCGTTTGCAAGAAAAAGAGAAAGATGAATATGTATTTTAAAATATTGAGTGAAAATAATTTTCGGAGTTCATTGTTGCGTATGTCCATCGGAAGCACTGACTAACAATGGCTGGAGATAGACAGAATAGGATGAAATATTGTTTTACTCGTCCCGCCATGGAATGATAGCGTCTTACAAATTGCCCACATTGCACCTTTCTTTATTCCTAGATAGGTCTTACTATTTCTGTGTTGTTATTTTGAAGCCAGTTGAAATCTCTGGCTTACTAGAGTGCTTTGCAGAGTAGGCGACGGAGATCTAGAAAAGGAAAAAAGATCAATTTCCGTGTTTCTGCGGGCATGTGCTTGAAACGTCGTAGCATAAATAAGAATTTTCAAGCAATTATGGCATCTTCCAATGCATATCCGTGGTCGGTATGTTACAAGCAATACCTCCCTGGACCACTCAGCAACACTAACGCTTTTTAGTACAGCAAAACCTACTTAGACCCCGGAAAGTAAAATTATCGTGCACCAAGCCCAGTATTCAATTTCAATTGATTTGTACATTTGAATAATTAAAATTTCCGACTTGGAACAAGCTCTGTGCCATGAATGAAGCCTTATGGGTGTGAAAAGTATGGTGCTTTTGTTTATAATCTTTACATTTTACTTTTCGCGGCATTGGTTTCTTCTGTCAGCGGCTACATATTTTTCATCAGTCAATGTTTTCTTCAATATTATGCATCCCTACTCTCACTACCCGTTCTGTATCATTGCGAAATGAATAAAGAAGGCTTTGCCGGAATCTTGGGTCCCGTACAAGTCTGCGCTAGGTGTATCGGCTGGAAAGACATGCTTGCCCGGCAACTGCCAGGCTAGGGTATTAGTCTAATTGGAACATCAGAGGGCGTAGACAGAGAAAATTGCTAAAGGGGGTTAGGCAAGCTGGCAGAAGCGTTGGCAACAGGAGAGTAATGCGCAGTGTTCATGGTACCACAGCAACGTATCCGCTTGACATAACCTTCCCTCGCTATGAAAAACGTCCATTCTACTCTCTCGTATTTCTTGAAGAAGTTGGCTAAAGTGTGAAAACTAGCTGTTCCGCTTTCTTGGCAATGACCGTATATCGCCGTAAACCGCCAACTGATGTGGTGTAAATATGCTGAGTTGCTGAAGAAGGGGTTTATATAAGAAGGTGAAGCAGGATTTAGGCAGATATTTTGAGCAGAAGTTCAGTTCTTCCATGTCAGAATACCAGCATTGCTAGCTGGAACGTTTCGTTCTTTCAAAATATTCAAACACAGTTAAGCCCAAAAGCGTTTTCTCAACTCGTAGAGTGTGGGGCGACAGAAGCACGAAAAGGTACCTATGTCGGCCTACCGTCTCCTCAATCATCTTTCAACTTTCTCGCTTGCTTCAACAATAGATATTTCTGCGTCGCGACGAGTAGTCCCAGAATCTCCGCTGATCCGGTAAAATGCAAGCAGGCGTTGTAAAAAAACAAACAAACCGCAGGTCGCTTTCGTGTTGGTACGGGCCAGCGTAGCGGCAACATATACATAGATACTGGATCTCCTATCAATGCGCTAAGTCCATGACCACCATAACCCATGAGCGGGATATAATTGTCTTGTAGAGACCAGAAAAATCATCACCCGTTGCCTGGCTTAGAGATCATCCAGCAACCTTGGCGATGGTCAAACATCTGCAGGAAGCCGTTTTTCTACGTTCACGAGTGACGAGATAACGGAGGGCGAATATTAGCTGAGGCGGTCAGAATCCTTGCAAAAAACCCAATGGACCATCGGGTTTTACAAATATGGACGCCGGCCCATCAGGCTCTCAGAGGCAATGAAGGAGCAAGCGAACTCGCCCGAGGACTAACTTTCTAGGCAGGCTCAGGCGCCCCTTCCACAAGACACATATTGCACACTAAACTTTTTAACACCCTTAAAGGTGCTAAAAGGGTGCACTCAACATTTTGCACCCTTTTTTCACCTTTTAAGGACTAAAACATTGCTCCGGCACCCAATCATGAGGGTGCCACATATTAAGGGGTGTAAATCTTAACATTTTTACACCCTTTAAGGTGCAAGGAGGGTGCACTGAACATTTTGCACCCTTTTTGCACCTTTCAAGCACCCAAATATTGCTCGGGCACCCCACCTCGAGGGTGCCAAAATTCAGGGGTGTAATCAACAGTTTCATAGGGTGCTACGACCGTTAAAGGGGTGCTAAAAAGTATTTCTTCTCGATTGGGGTGTTACCACGGCACCTTATCGTTAGGGTGCCTAAAAGAACGGTGTGTGAATGCAAGCATGCAAAATTGCACAAAAACAGGCTGAATGTTTAAACCGCACATTGCACTATTTCACCGCCCGTTGAGAGAATAAATATGAACTCTCCACATAGACCAGGGGAAAGGCTCTAAAATTGCTGTTCGTAAATTGAACAAAACGTGCTGAATGTTTAAATTCCACTCTGCACTAATCTACTTCTTCGAGTGTATCACAAGGTTCGTTTCGATGTCTGGGTGCACGGGAAGGGAAGGCTACAAAATGCCTCTTGTAGTCGTATAAATAAAACTTTTACGCGAGGCATCGGTGTCCTCAACGAAATCGAATTTACCTAAGAATTTGTTCCCGTATTATTATGCCCCGGGCAAAAAGTCCAACAAGACTTTCTTGTTGGGCTCGCAGCACGCCTGTGGGGCCAATACGAAGTTCTGTCGGCACTCTATCGTTCCAATAGCCTAGTCTTCCAACAGGGAGTTTAACCTTGATGGCGTTTGTGGGGCCAATAAGAAGCTCTGTCGGCACTCTATCGTCCCAACAGCGTAGTCTTCCAACAGGGAGTTTAACCGTGATGGCGTTTACCGGCTCGCCAACACGATAAGTCAACGCCAACAGACGCCTCGTTCGTAATCAGCGGGGCGAGCGCGCCATCAGACAGAACCGACAGACGCTCTGAAGGTGGTTTTTAGGGCCTAAACAGCAGCGTCTATGTCTGGCATAGACGCTAGACGTCAACGTTTGTGTTCTGAATTTTCCCTTCAGTAAGTAACAGTCAGACGGACGATAACATAACGATGTGAAGATATGCTTTGGCTCATACCACGGCAAGCGCAATCGTTTGTGGCTGCAGCCTCGGTTGCTCTTCGTCCACAACAAACTGAATCGGCTGTACAGCTTTCTTCGAGGGCGTGTATGCAGGGGTTCTATCTTCCTTTTTTGCGCAGGCCGACGGGGGCGGTCGTGTAAAATCATTTTCGCTCGTGGCTGCCGTAGGGTTGCCACCTTCCCGGTTTTGGACCAGCCCGACCGGTTTTTTAAACAGCGGGCCGGTTGCCGGTCCATATCTAAAACCAGCCGTCATCAGCCGGTTTTTTGGCTTTTGTGCCGTGATTATGCCCGTTTTGGCGTTTTATAAGCGTCAATTCAACAACTAAGACGATAAATACGTGTCGACAACTTAAGCTGCGCAAAGACACGCGAGCAGAGAAAATACGCGGGCGAGCGCGCTGCCTCAGATGGAGGGGGACCTAGGGAAGAACAAAATCACGAAATTGTACCGCCGCGGTCAGCAATTGCGGTTACTTTTCAGTGAAGCACATGCAGAGCGATTAACCAAGCTCTCAATCACTTTCAGTACAAACGTTATGTTGATTTCTCTCTAAGAAAACACTACAATAAATGGCACTGCATGTTAAAAAACATGGCGTCTTTTTTCCACACAATCCCCCCCCCCCCCCGGAAGGCCCGTTTTTTTTTCGGGGAAAGGTTGTAACCCTACGCTGCTGTTCTGCCTACCTGCTTGCTGTACCTATTACGTCGCCGCCACCGCAAATCCCAACTTGTTACAAACTCAGAGGTTTTCGCACTGTTAGCAGTCGTTTTACACGATGGGTTTGATGCGCCTGACATGCCAGGAGTGACACCGCTTGTAGTATTAGAGCGACGTTGCCTGTCTGCAAGACGGTGCCGGTCAAACAAGCGTTATCAACGCCATAATTCTAACGGCACATTCCATTTATTTCGTGGCTGCCGTGGCTTGCGCAGAAAAGGTCGGGTTGACTGCGATAGCTTTTCTTGAGTCAAATAATGGAGCTTTGGCTCAATCGCTTGCAGCGCTAGCAATGCGGCCTCGTCTGCAAGACCGGTGCGTGAGAAACAAGCGTTAGGACAGCCAGAATTTCAAAAATGCAGCATAAACTAGACACAAGCGACAATATTCGTTGACAACTTACGGAAGTATGGGCCTCGTGCGCTTGTATGGTGGCGCCACTGATGTGCTGTGTTCAGCGCCATCTTGCGGACAACGGAGGCATAACTTCTGAAGTCCGTGAGCAAACGACGTCCGGAGCATAGTATTCCGCGCAGTACGATTATTAGAAGAGAGAAGAAATGACCGCTTTTCTGTTGCCATGCGATACGAACAGCCAAACGGTACTTTATTAACTAGAATATGGTTCGCAAAGCCTAAAGGCGACAGGAAAGCGATTCATCACAAAAAAACCAGTTTTATACAAGCGCGGGATTGTCTCCGCGCAGCTCGCGGTCCCGCTGTCATTTCGCAACGGCTTCCACTGAACACCAGCAGCGCCGCCCAAATAAAAGATAAAAATAAAAAGACAGCCCGCGATGTTACCAAGAGAACGTGAGGAGTGCAGGAGTGTGCGTCTGTGTGTGCATCGCCTCCCGGAAGCGATAATGTATGTGAGAGGGAAGGCGTGATCGCTCCACCAGTGGAAAATTTTTTGTGGGGCCCCCGGCCCCCGAAGAGCATGAAATAACGGTATAACTGGTATAACGTCCCAACGACGCTATATAGTCACGAACGCCTTGGTTGCTGTGGTCGCTTTGGTGGATTTGATTTATTGAGCTTTAGATCAGAACGGCTGGGTTAGAACTGCTGGCATAACCAAGCAGTTGGCGGACAGCTTACTGTGAGGAGAAGACCGACTACGCGACTTCATGGTGCTTGCAGAAGCGAATTTCTCCCGTGTATACATTCCACTGTGCCTTGTACATGTCAGGAAGTGATTTGATGTGTTGTGTGTGCGAAATAGCGGCGAAAGGTTTGTGTGTATATTGCGACACCAAGGATAAGCGGCTTCAAGAGCCCGAAGATTCAGGTTTGTAGAGGCAGGTATTTGAAAATGCCAACTGCTTGAGTAAAGTCTACCTCAAACTGCTGAAACTACGATGAGGTCATTGGATGGGCTCATAAAAATATCGCAATGCTTTTTGAAGTGCTTTCATAGGTTTATAAATGCGTACTTAATATGCTAATAATTTTGGCGTAGATACGCGCGACGAGGCTTTCATGAAAGCCTTTGAACGTTTATTTACCTTGTTTATTGCTCGACATAGACACGGGCACAAATATGGTAGATCGCTCAACAGGAGCTTTAATTGTGCACGAATGATTCCTCTCGCATTCGGAGTGCCCTTGATAAAATAAGACCATTTTGAATAATGTAGATTGTTTCAAAGCTGACAGAGTTGTACGTGATGTTTGTGTGACTACGCTGGCATGACTACACGCCAGCGTGAATAGTTGTGCTGGTGCAAGTTATCTTTGTCAGCAAAAATATTTTGCGCATGCAACAAGCCCCACTTGAACGCATTTTTCACCGACTGTCGCAGAAACGCAAACTACAAGTTGTACAGGAACATATGTTTGAGATATTTGAGAGTCCTTTCAATAAAAGTGTAGATGTGAGTCTCCGAATTGTGGCTGGTTGAGTCTCCGAATTGTGGCTGGTGTGTGTCCATCTGTTTACGGTTGTGTCGCAGTGTAGCGTGAATATTTACGTTTCTGTTTTCATTTTAAAGCTTCATATTTTGCTGGTATGACTACGTACAATTCAAGCATGCAGATCCGTGGGTTGTTCAATGTGTTTTCTGATGCGTGCACAGATTATACTGACACCAAAGGCTATTTGAGGCGCTACAAAAATATGCACTGGATAC
The DNA here is from genome assembly GCF_048455015.1 of Haemaphysalis longicornis. Lineage (NCBI taxonomy): Eukaryota > Metazoa > Arthropoda > Arachnida > Ixodida > Ixodidae > Haemaphysalis > Haemaphysalis longicornis. Next base: position 150,277,460 of record NW_027526460.1, on the reverse strand, counting down.
ACGGCATAGCGGTCTTACGCCAAGTAGCGTGCACATACGCAAATGCACCAATGGTTCTGTTCTTTTTATTTCTTTTCGGGTGCTATGTGCTTCGTGAACGTCGGCGTCGCAGGCAGCTGATCCGTGTACTGTCGTCTGCTTTTATTGGAGAAGGGGCGCTTTCTAAATTATTTCAGCTTGTATTCCCGCACAACTCGTCAGCATAACATTTCTAAAAATATAACCATTGTGAATATAAAAAACGCGGTAATTGTTGTATACTTATTTTACGGTTGTTGTTTAAATTAAGCCGCGTAGCGAACTGCTGTATATGTTTATTTTGTTCTTCAGAAAAAATTCCGCCGCAGCTCCCAGGTGGCGCCACATGTTTATTTGAAACTGCAGTGCACGAGGCCCATAGAGTTGTTTCAGGCGCCTCGAACACCGCCCGCCGACATAGCTGATTGTTAGCGCGTTCGTTTACTGTTTTGTAGGTCAATGGTTCGATTCCTCGTCGAACGTGTTTCTTTTTTTTTTTTTTTTTTTTTACGTGAGGATTTCATTAGCTCCTTTTTTAACGACCAGGGTAAGCGCCTGTTCCTTGCTTTCTATCACGCCGACATTTACCGCCCTCTTCCTAAACCCAAAGTAGCTCGTTTTCTCGCACGTTCTCTCTTGAGAAGCCCGCCGTGAAAACAAAACCAAAACAAACCTCTTTACAATATCAGTATATATGTCAATTACTTTATGTGTATTCACTTTTTGTGTTTAAAAACCTTAAATTTAAGTTATAAACACATTTCAGACTTTGAAAGCAGAAAGATAATTACCAACATTACAGTACTAACACAATTTTCGTCAAACATAGAGGTGCTGCATTTGAAGTCTGGCAACTATCTCTCACTTTTTGTGTGTTTTTTTATGGCGTTTTGTGCCGAGTGGTTGGTGGCGTGATTTAATCTGTTTTATCTATTTCAAGCTTAAATCATAGTTATAGAAGCTTTATGGGTGATGTCTACCCTTCCAACCTACGCGTGTGTTGAACATGGGGACCCCGGAAGAACGATCATCGCCGGATAAAATACTGCGCGTCAAAAGTGGATGACATTGCATCAGAACAAAGCGTGTTCGTGTGTCCGCGAGATGAAGACGACAGTGAAGGAGAATTGTACGTTGGAAACATCGTTTTTGCTCGGGTAAGTACGCATTTTTTATTATTCTGTGTTTGGTTGGAACGAGTTCTGGTGTTTATGGGTCAGTAATTCGCTAGACCCCCATCTCGTTTGCTCTGAGAGCCTACGTGAGTTAGTATACTTGTTTGGCGCCCAGTCCACCGTTTCCGCAGAAGTCAGCATCAATTTACGCTGAAGCTAGACCTTGGCTACGATGCTCGCGCTTTGGTACACGGCTGCTAATAATTTCACATCACGCAAGGCTCTTTAACACCGGGGCGTTTGTTTATGTGTCTCTCAAACAGTGCCTTTGCGGTTGCAGATCGCAGTCGCAATTTCGCGTGAGTGGCACAACGCTGTGATTAGTCCTCCCTCGTGAATACCCGCGGTATACCAAGAAAGAACATGAACAGGAGGTTCCCTGGAAGTGCATGTGAAAACGCGTACACGTGATTCCATGGCTGGCGTCTCGTGGGTGTTGTGAAATCTCCCCCCCCCCCCACACACACACACGAATTCCGTGCAGTGCGCTTCGCAGCTATTGCGCTCGCGAGACCGGCGACCGTACGCCTCGCGGTCTTCGGGCCGCGATATGTGTGCTGTTCTCGTGAAGCTCGACAACAACGTCGTGAAATTGCCGTACTCGCTCGCCAACGCGCCCCGACAGCGTACGCGTCGACCGGGTGCTGACGGAGTTGTGCTGGAAGAAAAGCAGGCAAGAGATGAGGGCGCACGAGGTGTAGTTAAACATGAGAATTTACAAAGTGCAAGGTGGAGAAAATAGTATGCAAGGGCAGGAAACGGTGAGAGAGTGGGGCCGCGCGCCAGCGAGCGAGTGCGGTAATTTACGTTGCCGAGCTTCACGAGTCCGGCACGAATATGACGACGCCCGTCTGAGAGTTCATAGAGGTATAGAATTCACATACGTGCAAATTGAATGTGAAATGCGCGCATGTGGCCTCGCAGGGAGTTAGCATAGTCTCGGGGTAGTGGGGGAGATTTCACAACGCCTACGAGGCGCCTGCCGATTCTGTCAGAGTAGCTCTCGGGAAGTCTGGGGCATGATATAAGAGGCATATGTATTGTTTAAATTAGTGCAGAAAATTGAGCCAATTCGCAAGTTCTCATTTTCGCAAAACCGCAGGCCATACAGAGAATAACAAGAAAGCTGTAGGCACTCACTCAACTCGATTTATATTGGAGAATTGAACGTGCAGATACAAGTCAGACATTGAAATGGAGGAGCCTCAACAATCACACACCAGTTCCGATTGAAAGCAAGGGATACAGATGAGCTGCTAGCATGCGTTCCATGCAAATTAGCTCAGTAGCTAGCTTTGCATATATCATGCATACCCCACTCACAGTACCTGCGGGTCTAATAAATACATTCTTACTGTGACCTAAATTTCACTTGGGGTGTTCCGGGAATGTTCTTATTAGTGCCTTGGAGGTTACTGTCTTTAAACGATTAAAAATCTACTTGATGTAAGCATTCGTGCTTTGTGTGTGCTCTTCTTGTATTTCAACAAGTGTCAGCACACTCACAGATTATGCACTGCAGGTGCTGCTGCTGGCTGTCCTGGGTTAGCTGCCTTCCAGTCCAGTTTCAATGGCTTTGCCAGGGCCTCCCTTGGCCAACCGACACTGCACCTGCTGTACCCAAGTACTGCCTGGCCTTTCGTTGGTGCTCCGTACGCTTTGCCGCCAGGAATGGTCATTCATCCATCATCTGGCCGCTTGGACCACCCGTTCAGAAGTCAGCGCATTTGCTCGACACATCGGTCCAGGCACTGCTGCCATATCGGTGCACCCACCGATTATATACTTTCAGGTTAGTTATTGCATGTTGTGGAACCTGCCATGATGTATACCTGTTAGCAGTGCTGTGGCCTCTGATTATTTGAAACATTTTCATGAAGCAGTGCTGTGCGTATGGAGCGTGTCATTGCTTAGCTGAGATATTGAAGGGAATCTGGGGCTGACGACTAAAGGGCAAGAAGAGAAATTGAGCTGACTTTGAAGCAAGCATTCGTATGTAATCAAGCCAAGCAAACATTTAGGATCTTTCGATATGGTTTTAAACTTGCAATACAAACTGGTCTACTTCAGATCATACTGGTATTAATCATACTATACCGAAAAGTACATCCCGCAGTCTGTAGAATTCTGGCAGCGCTTTTTTCGCAGTCTCTCATGACAGGCACTAATCTCAATGGTTGGAAGATAGTCGAGGTAGCACCAGTCTTTAAATCAGGAGACGGTACTTCACCATTAAATTTCCCTAACAAGCACCATATGCAAGGTCGGGAAACATTTCATCCACTCTCAGGTCGCTAATTATTTATAAAATCACAATATCACATTCGAGTATCACCACGGTTTTCACAAGGGTTACTTGAGAAACACAACTTTCAGGATTTGTTCACGATCTACATTGATCCATTGACACAGGCTTACAAACTGCGGTAGTTTTTCTCGATTTTTCTAAAGCATTCAATTGCATTGCACACCACAGACTACTTATCAAACTTCACCCTAATGTCCTCACTTGAGCAAAAGATTTTCATTCTTCTCAAATGCAGTTTAATAACTATATACTTCTTTTGCTCGTGCCACTTTGTTGTCCCCCCAGGCAGGTTGCTTGGTCTATCTTCCATGTTTCATATCCTCCCATGTAGGTCTATTTGCAGATGATGTTGTAATTTATCACACAATTTCTTTCAACTACTACCGTCAATGCTTTCAATCTGATCTTAACACAATTAACTCCTGGTGCTGCAAATGGCTAATGTCGCTTATCTCTAAAACAAAGTGCATGACTTTAACGGTGGCAAGTCTCGGATTGTAAATACTTACTTCATTAACAACAGCCTGATTACCTCTTGAGACAAAGGTGTTTTGGTAGGCCGGTAGGGGAGGGGGGATTGCATGGTGGATTTAAAAAGGTACATCGATTGGGAAAATAAGACGTGTGATTAATATTTTCATTTGCACTCCAAAACTCGCTTTATTTCATATGTTTAACCCACTGCCGTGGCTAGGGTGGTGTGCTGTGGAGGCGAATGTCGGTTAGATACCGCTTGGTGTAGCCGCTTTTCAGATGGAGGCAACACGTAAAGACGCCCGTGTTTTGAGATTTCGATGCGCACAAAAATACCCAGGTGGTCAAAATTAATGCGAAGCCTTCCCCTACAGTGCTCCCCATATCCCAAGTGTAGCTTTGGCGTGTTAAACCACCGTTTTTTTTTCATGTTTTTGGTATATTACCAGCTGCTGTAGCAGGTGCAACTTAAAGGTAAAATTATACATAATGTTTCCAAGAGCTAAATATAAAGGCCATATTGAAGTGCGTTTATGGGTCTATCTCATAGCAGTAGTGAAAGGTTATGTACTCTGGTGCAGGTTAAGAACGGCAATGGCTCATGTGGTGTAGTCCAGTGTTTGACGGAATGCCGTGTAGGCAGGTAAAAGCATTATTGCAGTGATGAAACGTAGGTCACTGACCAAGTCAAGAAAGCTGTTTAACGGTTTGTTGCTTGTTCATGGTGAGCATGTGCCGTGGAAAACAAAGCTATATATTGGGCATTACGCGGCGCAGTGAGTTTGCATAGATATGGTGCAGATTGCCATCCATTATGTTGATAATGTTGGGCGTCGTCTGAACGATGAGGGACTCGAGCAGTAATCGAGAAGATAGATTGCACTCAGTTGTCAGTAATTTTGTCTTGTTCCAGTCGACCACGTGTCCCGTCCTCTCACGGTGCTCTGCCAGTGGACTTGTTTTTGCATGGCCCTTGTTCACTTCGTTCCAGTGCTGCATTATTCTTCTGTGCAGATTGCCCGTTTCGCCAATGTACACTGATTTGCATTCAGCGCATGGAATCTAATAAACAATACCCAGAAGCTTGGAGCGTGAGAGGGGGTCTTTCACGCTGACAATGTCAGAACATAGCTTGCTAGTGGGCACATGCACGATGTATGCACTGCGTTTCTTGAAAATGTGTGCAAGAGTTTCACCGATGTGTGGGACGTAGGTAATTGCTGCACGTTTTGATGCAGTCCTTGTGGTTGCCTAAAGCATTATATTCAGAAAGAAGCGAAGAGGGCGACTAGCAGGAATCCGCATTGACATTAGCAGGCAGAAGCGTCTACAAGGCCTGTGTCAAAACGTGCTGCAATTCTCGTCCTACACATCAATCAAGCTTATGCACGCATTTTCAAGAAACACATTGCACATCATTCACGTGCCCACTAGCAAGCTATGTTCTGACATTGTCAGCGTGAAAGACCCCCTCTCATGCTTCAAGCTTCCAGGTGTTGTTTATGTTTTGAACGAAAAAAGGGCCATTTAAAGGTGACACTTCCTTCCTTGCCGATTTCTGATGCCTGATTGTTCAGTTTGTGGGGATAAGTTTTGCAGATTGCTCACATGTCTAACCTGTATTTGTGCTTGAGCAGTCAAACACTGATGTTAGCAGTGAAGTAGGTGAAAATTGTACTTTGATTGTAGTTGTGTGCAGATTACTTACATTGTGTTAATTCGTAGAAAAGCAAAATTGAGGTAACCCTGCTAACTGATCCACATTGCAGCATTTTATTATGCAAACGTTAAGGAGTTCAGCTGCTTGTTAAAGGTGAAATAAACAGTGCTACAAAAAGAAGAGCATCTACTAAACAGAAATATCTTCACAATCGCAGGATGCCAACGGTCCGCCTACCAACTTGTGTCCTGCATCGTTGCTGCTGGCTGGAGCGGCTCATGGAACATTTTCCAGCTTCTCAAAGTTTGTGGTCAAGCGCTCCTCCAAGTGAAAGATGCCGCAGAGGGATCTTTTGTTTTAATGCCACAATTTCATGTGCTCAGCAGCTAATTTACTCGTAAGGCTTTTTAAATATTCATCACCCGAGAGGGCATGTTACCTTCGTCTTCGGTGGAATGTGTCTGCACTCGGGTTATTTGTGACAGAAACAAGTGAACCGCATCGTGAGAGTCATTGAGGCCTTGTTGATTGTACATGCTTCTGAAATGACATTTTCATTCGGCTGAATACTTTCGAAATATTACGATTTGTGAACAAATTATGGTAAAAGTCATGATTAGTTGTACTACAGTGCAGGAAGGAAATGCCAACATACGTTTTAAGCACCTCTGATATTTCAGATCGTTGGCTGGTGAGCAATAAAACAAAACTGAAATTTTTTTAAAGTAAAATCAAATATTCGTTGTCACCAGTGCATGACCATAGTAAAAGCTATCTAGTCACCAAATTTAGAATTAGACACGAAATGCCAAGAAAAATAGGGAAATAAACTAGACAACTCGCTACAATAAACCAATTCGTAAAATTCCTCAATGTTTATAAAGTGATGATTCAGGCGGGTTAGTAAAGGTGTCAGTGGGTTTACACACCCAACTTGCAGGGAAGCACATGAGCTCTCAATATTAACATGTTTTTAGTGAAGACCGTCTTCCTTCATTAAGCTGCTTTGCACATTGATGCCAGTCTGATAAATGTAGTCCTGAATTTTTGTTATTCCCGGCCGCGGCGGCCGCTTTTCTGATGGAGGCGAAAAGCAAAAACGCCTGTGTGTACGAGATTTCGGCGCACGATAAAGATCCCCAGGTGGTCAAAATTAATCCGGAGCCCTCCACTACGGCGCGCCTCATCGCCTGCGTTGCGTCGGCGCGTTAACTTAAAACCCTACAATCAATCAATCAATCTGAATTTTTGTTATGATCAATCTTTGTATGGGAACCATATATTTTTATATGATGTCGCTGTGTATTTCTGAAACTGTATCTAGTCACTAATTCCAATTTGTCGTGGTCAGGTTTTTTCAACTAATTCGTACCTTTTTTAACAATTATGGTATATTTTGTGTGCCTAAAGGAATGCCTCATTGCATGTTTAGCCTATGTAGTGTTGAAAGCGGACATTTCGCTTCAAAGTGGAATGTCGGGCTAGCAACAAGGTACTTCGCGTGCTGCTCACTTTCATTCATGCCATTATTTTTTACGCAGTGTCTAGAGTGCCGTCTGACGGCTCTTTAACGGGGCCTTGCAGTGCCGTCCGACGGCGCTGCAAGCGTATGCTCCCGTGCCGTCCGGCCGGCCGGCCAGTCCGGCTGGTCTGGCGCGTGAGCGGCGGAGCTTTCAGAACACGGCCAGCACCGCGCCTTCGAGCTTCAGTCGCCTGAAGATACCTATACGAAAGAAAAGAAGTCGCGCGATGAGGCGGTGTTGGCACTTGCGACGAGAGCTGTTACCAGACCTCTACGACTTACTTGGTGCTTCAACCATTTGCAGTCAACGAAAATTATGTTAAATGGACGCGACAAAGACAGGTAGAAATCACTGTAGAATAGTACCGTAATGGCACCGAAAGCATTGCGGGTTGCAAGAAGAGTCGAAAATAACGAACTCAAGCAGACACTTTTTAACATCTTATATTGCAGTAAGAAATATACACGTTTGCTTTCACGCCACAACATCTGTCATCCAGACCTCAAAGTTCACTTTTTTTCACAGACGCAGAAGTTCTGGCACCTTTGAACTCCACGTTGAAACCTTGAACCTCTATTGGTGTTTACTCCTCGCCGACAGAAGTACGACAAGGATGCAAGTCAGCCTACCGTCCCGCTATGCCCCCAGCTATGACTTGCTTTGACAAGTCAAAGTAGTTTCTGCGCACTGATGAGTCCCACTTTGTTCGTATATCAGTACATGTGTACGCTGAAGCAAGGGACGAAAGGGCTGGTGAGCGCGGGACGCTGCTTGCCGGCCCAGCGAGCCCGCTTTGGCGGGCCGGGCCAACTTTGACCGGGAGGCGGCTCGCCACCGTTTGGCATTGCAGGTGCAAACAAACGTTTCGTTACCGGCTACGCCAGGTGACTCGGCAGCCGTAATTTACTATCCGGTTTTGCGACGTGGTCGCGCGACGAGGGACGAGCGATCGGCGCCGCCGTTGCAAAGCGACGAAAAGCGAAGGCCGCCTCATTGCTTTGCGACGTGACACATTGCATCTTGGTTTCGGCTCGCTTTCTCGCAGGGATACATTAACACTACGGCAAAGCACTCGCGAGCGTCCGATGTTGAGCTGGCTGATGCGTCATAAGGAACTTCTTTTCTTTCGTGCTGGTCGTGTGCTGAGAGCTCCGTACAAGCCACTCAAGCGCCGGACCGGCCGGACGGCACGGGAGCATACGCTTGCAGCGCCGTCGGACGGCGCTGCAAGGCCCAGGTAAAGAGCCGTCGGACGGCACTCTAGACACTGCGTATTTTTTATATTATCATTTAAAATTAAAAGCCAACCAATTTGCTGTCGTCTTAATTTTGTCACCTACTTTATACTTTCTTTTTTTTTCAACTTTGTGTAAGGATTGACCATACATATTTTTATGATACCAAGGCGTTGGACTGGGCTAGCTGGTACATGTTTGAATGGATGAAAAACCATAGGAAAACCCAGGACACAGAAGAGAACGACGGGACAAACTTGTGCCGTCATTCTGTTTTAACTGTTTCCTGTGTTTACCACTGGTTTTTTATGCATTCAAACATTTTTTTGTGAGTTTGTTGAACAGTGATTAGTTTAGGTGTTCAAACAATTGTTGGCTGCGAAGGCTCCCTGTAGCATCTGTATAAGTGCTGTCTGCATTTTTTTTTTTTTTTGAGCCAATACCCCACCACCAGTCTTCATGAGGTGGTCTTGTGTAGAAATAAGTTGAAATAAATATTTGTTTGCATTGCTTTACATGTTTTGAAAGAATTTCTTGTTCATTCTTGTTTCATTCAACCCCGTTTCAGAATCCTGCTTAAGGCATTTCCTCTGTTATTTTTTTTCAGAACCAGGAAGGGTGCTCATCCTCGGTTCTTGCTGAAGCAGCAGTATCCATACTTCACACGTGAGCTCTGAACACACAGTAGTTATGGTATGAAACATTCTACCAGTATAAGCCTGCTTTGTAGACGTCATTGTAGATGTCAAAGCTCTTGACAGTGTAGTCCAATGTCTGGTGTAACGGGCAATGTCTACAACTTGTAAAAATTAATTTTGTGGCTATAATGTTTGTGATTATTTTAAAATGCACGTCAACTACTATTTAGAATCGCTGTCAGCCATTTTCCTGGTGGATACAGAAAGTGAAAAAGCGCATGTGTAGAGATTTCAGTGCACCTTAAATGTCCCAAATTTGCTAAAGTTAATCCAAAGCCCTCCTTGTGGTGCACTTCATATCCCATGTACAGTTTTGCGTAAAAACAGCTAAAAATTTATGATCAATTTAAACTTATTTTAATGTTTTTAAATGCAAATATTCTCAGTTTAAGCTGCCATATTTAGAGTAAAATATTTTGTAACAATTATATAGCTACCAAAGGTTTACAGAAAAGCTTTTTGCTTTTGGTTGTGCACCTTCTTATCAAAAGAAAAATGTTAAGAAAGGCAGAAGAAACCCAACTATGGAAATTAGCAAACCCTAAAGCTGCGGATAGAATCAATGTTTTGTAGAGAATCTTTTGCTGATTTCAGTTCTAGTCAACTCTAAAAAAGTCTATCGACGTAGAATGCTTACCGTGAGGCACCTCGTAATACTAGCCAAAACTAATGGGCCCTGGCTGTTGGCTTTTTATTTGCAACAGTGACAAATGACCCCACATCCACCGGCAGGGACATAATGCAAGGCACCATGTACAAGCTAGCCTCATGATAAAATAATGTTTTCTGAACAATGGCATTACATTTCAACCATGGGCTTCACCAGGGAACTTGTATGCATTGTTCTGTGATGTTTGCAGTTCTTGTTATTGCTATGTGGGGTCATTTAGTCTAAAGGTATGTTTATAAAACTCCAAATAACACCAAACCTTGCAAGTGCTGTACCATATGAATATTTTTTCGTAAAGCAAAAAGAATAATGCAAACGAAAATAAATGGCTTGGGTACCCAACTTTTATAAGTAGATTATGAGCCGCAGTACGGAGGGAACTATATTATGAGCCGCATTACGGAGGAAACTATACATTTTGCATTTGGTCTTCCTTGATATTGAACTTCCTGCTCAGCTCAAGAATAAGGCACTAAACATTGCAGGTAGCTACCTTGATTGGAAGTTTGATGCAATACTAAGAAGCCAAGGGTTTTAAGGTTCAAGGAAGTTTTGTGTGGTTGAAGTGTTGCACACCTAATTGCTTTCACTGCACAGCATGGTTAGGCTCTGCAGTGAAGCTCGAAGGATGTGTACTGCAGTTCGGCAAAATGAACATATAATTGGTTTTTTACGAAGTTTTGGATAATCAACTACCTCTAAAGTTATAGCTGTACTGAGATGTGGCTCCTGACTTTTTAAATTGATGTTTTAACAATCGGTGACACAAGTTCAAGGAAATTATCAGCTGATGTTGAGCTTCAATGGAATGTCTCACAGAACCGAGCTTGGAAAGCACGAATGTTTCATACCATAATCGTGTGTGATATTGTGCAATATGTGGTCTCGCACTTGCTGCACCTGTGAACCGAGGATGACGCACCCGTTTTGTACCCCTTTAGGTGGGTGCTTTTGCAGAAGATGCTCCTACAGATTGGGGTGCTAAGTAGCACCCTAGGATACTTTTAGGCGGACAAGGGTGTTATAAGGCACCTGTCTTCTGGGGTGCTTCACAGAGGGTGCTCCTGTGGCGACAAAATCCAAGCACCCTAAAGGGCGTAAAATATTCAGTTTTTAGGGTGCTCCTGCGGCGACAAGCTGAAGCACCCTTTTGGGCGTAAAAATTTGTAGTGTGTGTCTGAAAAAGACGGGATGTTCACAGACCGAGAAATGAATAAATACTGCAGGTTAACAAGAAAAGAATACCCGGACCCAGTCCACAAACTCAGCAAGAAGGAAGAGGCAATCTGGCAAAAACTACAGGTTGGAACCTACCCGAATCCGCTACGGCTTAGTAAACTCTACCCAGGTCAATTTGAACCCAAACGCAAGCATTGCGAAAGCCTGGCAAACATGGTCCACATGATATGGACGTGCCCACAGATATCCGACGGCACGTCCGACGACTTGGCAGCGGCAGCTACAGCGGGCACGCACCAATCTGCGCATTTCCCGAACTCAGGTACTGCCACAACAGTGCTGCCTGGCTCCTGGATAACATCGCTTGACGGTGGCTTCATCGCTGGAGCAGGCTTCCCTCGTCGAACGCGGACGATTATCTTAGCTGCTGACCCCCTCATCGGGACTTCATCGCCAAGGGAGGTGTCTCGCCACGCGCTGAGCACCTTATCACCGACCGAGGCTTCCGGAGGGTGACGCTTGCATCACAACAGCTCCGACTGGTCGATCGACGAGGGAAGTAATGCAAAGGCACTGCAAGAATCGGCCGCGCTTCACTTGGCAGCGGCAGCTAGAGCGGGCACGCACTAATCTGCGCATTTCCCGAACTCAGGTTGGTTTTGTTTAGTTTGATTTTTTTTTATTACTGCCGCTGCCAAGCTGAAAGTGCTTCATGTCTCCCTCCAAAATTCCAAACAAAGTTGTAAAGTTCTTGAAAGATTTCAGGTAAGAAATGCGAGACATGCGTGCCGCAATAGAAAAAGAACTGAAGGAAGAATTTAACGAACTAAAGCAGTCTGTTGCTTTCTTCAGTACCCATTTTGACGCCATGGCCACACGGTGTTCAGAAATTGAGAAGGAAAACACAGCTCTAAAAAAGGACAACGCTGTGCTTTTTACAGAATGCAACTCGCTAAAACAGGTGGTAGCCGGGCATGAACAAAGAATGACAGACCTCGAGCAATACTCGCGTATCCGAAACGTTGAAGTGAAAGGCATACCCTAAGTAGCGAAGCAGAAGCTTCCAGATATCCTAAAGAAGCTCGGTGAAGTTGTCTCCGAGAACATCTCTGAGGACGACATCGACGCGTGTCATCGTGTGCCAAGGAGAGATGGTGGCTGCGCCAATATTGGGGTGCAGTTTAGCTCTCGTACCAAGCGAGACACCTTCATTGAAGAAGGGACGCAAAAAGCGGGTATGCACCACTGATCTAGGTTTCCCAGAAAGCTCCAGCGTCTACATCAATGAGCATTTGTGCCCAACACTCAAGAAACTGGTGGGGCAAGTCATCGCCCGTAAGAATGAGAAGCAATAGAAGTATGCGTGGACGCGGGACGGCAAAAGTTTTGCCAGGAAAACAGACACGTCGCGTACGCTCCGGCTGACTTGCTCTGAGGATCTTGAGAAAATGATGTAGCAACAGAGCTGATAGCGCAAGGTATTGCTCTTGGTGTCACAACAAGACACGAATTACAATTTGCCGACTATAAATGATGTCACTAATCTTTACCGCTCTAAGCGAAGATGCACATCTTTTTTCCACTTAAACACACAATCTGCTTGCGGCAAAGTAGACGAGCTCGATGCCTTACTTTCATCGTTAGGTTTTTCATTTGATGTCATAATGCTAACCGAAACACGGTATAAAGAAGGACACGATATTCTTAAAATGCCCGGATATAACTCTTTCCACAAGAACCGTATCGCCAAAAAGGGGGGTGGGTTATTGCTAATAGTCAAGCAGAATCTAAACTGTGCAGTCATTAAAGACTTCACTCTTACAACGGAAGATTTTGAAATACTAGCGCTTATATGTAACGAAACCGTTTTCTGTCTTGAATAGGCCACCTGCGGGGAGCGTATCGGTCTTTCTATCATTTATGGAAACGTTCTTTGGATGGATTAATGACAATCCTTCGAAACTTGTGTTAGGGGGGGACGTTAATATCAACATGTTGAATGCAACCCCAGCCCAACATCAATTTAAAAACTTGCTAGATTCAAATGCCCTTATAAACACAACTGCTACACCTACTCGCTTTACGCCCGATTGTGCCTCGTTAAGTGATGTTTTTGTTATAAATATGAAAGCCCGCAATCTAGTATCCGGTGTGATTGGCGTTTATTTAAGCGATCATCTGCCCATATTTTTAATGACGCAGAACAAGACAACAATAAAAGCACCGAAGCATACTTCTGCAACATTTCAGGACATTAATCCGCTCATTTTAGAAGCTTTTAGAAACGAGCTATCCACGATAACTTGGGAAACCGTTTTCAGTGCAACTGACCCCAATGAAGCCTATGATAACTTCTTGTCGTTGTTTAAATCATTATACCAAAAATGTTTCGTTCGCAAAGCTCTATCCTATAGAAAAGCCAGAAAACCATGGATCACACCACATTTATTAAAGCTGATAAAAGAGAAAGACGCCCTTTATACGCGATCCATCCGTACGAAAAACTTGGACGACCTACGCGCCTTTAAAAGATTAAGAAATACAGTGACCAGCTCCCTCAGGCAAGCTAACCGTGCTTACCTTTTTAATCTTTTCAACGCTGAAGTCATGCGAAAAACTGATGTTTTGTGGAAAAGGCTCAACAATGTACTTGGCTGACAGCAGGAACATGCGCAGGGTAGTGAACTAATTCTGAATGGCGCACCCACGTCTGGTGCGCAGCTGGCAAACGCATTTAACCATTTTTTTGTATCTCTTGATAACATCTCTTGCAATGCGGGTATTTTGAACTACTTGCCACCCAGTAACAGTAGTTGCGCGTTCCTATTCCCAACCGATGCCAATGAAATCTTTCGCACGTTCTTATCATTTCGTAACAGTAAGGCATGTGATGCCGTTGGCATTCAAATCCTACCAATCAAGCACACACTGGATATCACCTGCCCTGTACTTCAGCACGTGTACAACCTCGCTTTCGAAAAAGGCTTTTTTCCAACACGCATGCAAAGGGCTAAAGTGAGCGTTATATTCAAAGGTGGTGATAGAAATGAACTCTCTAACTATAGACAAATATCAATCCTTCCCGCGTTTTCAAAAGGGCTTGAAAAACTAATTAGTGAACGCATGTCCGCTTTTTGTGAGAAACACCTTATAACAAATAGCTCTCATTCCCCTGAAGCTCCAAATGCTGTCATCAGAAGGGATGCGAGTCTCTTTCTCCGGCCCACATCTGAAACCGAGGTAGGCTTAACATATAAATCTTTTTCAAATAGCTCAGCACACGACATAGACACTTTTCAAATCAGACCGGTGAAACATGTTTTCGATTTAATTGTAGCTCCAATTACATTCGTATATAATCTTTCCCTCACGATGGGTATATTTCCTAAGAAGATGCAAGCATCGAGAGTGACTACTATTTTTAAAGGTGGCGACCGAAATTCTCTTACGAACTACCGCCCGATCTCAATTCAACGAGTATTTTCCAAAGGTTTGGAGCAATTGTTGCACACTAGAATAACAGGTTTCGCCGATCAGTTTAATTTGATTATTCCGGAACAATTCGGGTTTCGTGAGCACAGATCTACAGAGCTTGCCCTTATTACCCAAAAAGAATTTATTTTGAAAGCGTTTGAAGAAAAAAAGCTTGTAGCTGGAGTATATATAGATCTTTCAAAAGCGTTCGACCGCCTAAATTATGCAACTCTACTAGCAAAACTAGAACTGTATGGCGTACGAGGTATTCCATTGGCTTTAATAAAATCGTATTTACAAAATCGTACACAAGTAGTTTCAATTGGTGAACATTCATCGGATTCTCGGTCATTGTATGCGGGCGTTCCTCAGGGGAGTGTTCTTGGACCCCTTCTATTTAACTTTTTCATCAATGATATTACTACAATTAGCCAAGCTCCGCAGTACGTCATATATGCAGATGATGCAACACTTTTATTTTCCAGTTCTAATTGCCAAACGCTTGGATCTGAGATAAACAAAACACTGCTAAAGCTGCATGGTTGGAGCGTAGTTAATTCCTTGGAAACACTAAAAAAACCAAAGTTGTTCTCTTTTCCCCTAGGCATTCAAGCGCATTCCTAAATGCAAATATTACTCTTGGCAATGAAACTATAGAAGTAGTGGATTCTGTAAAAACACTCGGTGTGCTATTCAACAAAAATATGTCTTGGAATGACCATGTAAACATTGTAATTACGCGCATATCCAAAATTGTAGGAATACTAGCTAAATTTAAGTATTTTTTGCCACCTGCTGTTAAACTGCATATCTATAACTCGTTGTTTATGTCTCAACTTAATTTCTGCTTTCTTGTGTGGGGAAACACAACCAAAACAAACCTAAACCGAATGCAAGTGTTACAAAAAAAGCAATACGACATATCGCTGGCGTAGAGCATAATGCACATACTAAAAACCTATTCAACAAACTCAATTTGATATCAGTTCACAACCTTTATAACTTCAACCTAGCAAAATCATACCAATCTCACTTACATCATCATGACACTTTCATAACATCAATTGCGAACCTAATAGCAAAAGAATACAAATACCCAACGCGTTCACAAGAGATATGGACTGTACCATTTTCGCGTAGTACCTTTGGAAACAACATGATTCGACACACTTTGCCTTCCTTGTTAAACCACCTTGTCGCCAATGAGATTACCACTGAGCATGCAAACAGCGTTGTATTAATAAATTTTTCGTTACAGCGGAATAATTTCTAAAAACTTTGTATAATGATGCCGCAAAAACGATTTTCTCTGGAAAGATGTACTTTTAAGTGCGAATGCACTTCTTAAGCGAGCCTGAATCGTCCGCCGCCGTCGTCCGCATAGCAACAGCAGCGGGTGCACGCGCTCCTCGTCTTCCCTAGCAACGGGGGGAGATTGGCGCGCGCTACTCTCCTCCTCCTCTCTCCGCTCAGTGACTGCGGGTGTTGGGCGCCTCCTCTCCACTTCGGGCGAGATTGCTCTCACTCGCGTAGCGGGCGCTCCGTATTCCGACGCGTGAGGGCGCTCGTGTAGCGGCCGCGTGGCGCGGGAGGGTATTAGTCGAGCGCGCGCCGTCGTCGAGAGCGGTCGCTGGTCCTGCATCTCGATAACGATGATGGCGGACCGGGCAACGGTACCAGCAATAACGAGTGAAATATCTTTCTTTGTAGTTGTGTGCGTGTGTGTAATCTCTCGACTACTCATTAAGATCACGATATCCACCGTAATCGCGCAATCAACAACCGTGCATTCGCACTTACACACTCTCCCCCTCGGGGAAGTGCGAGGGAATTTTTTTGTGATGCCCGTTGCTGTCTGTAACCGGGGCTCGGACTTTGTCAAGTGAATTAATTTCACTTTTTTCCGAGCCCCCCGCTTGTCGGAAATAAAGTTTTATCTGATCTTATCTTATCTAATTCGCAGTTTGGGTTTCGAAAACATCTTTCAACCGAGTCTGCGCTTCTTACGCAAAAAGAAATAATTCTGCAGGCAATTGAGAATAAACTGGTAACACTAGGAGTATTTGTAGATTTTTCGAAGGCGTTCGATCGAATTAACCATGCCATATTATTAAAAAACTCGAGCATTATGGGTTTAGAGGTGAATATCTCACTTTGCTAAAAAGCTACCTTAAATTCCGATGCCAGGCTGTGGTGATAGGCAATGAAATATCTGATTATAAGGCAGTTAAATTAGGGATACCCCAGGGGAGCATCCTTGGGCCACTATTATTCTTACTTTATATTAATGACTTGGTAAATATCGACAACTGTTGCAGGTTTGTTATTTATACAGACGACACCACCTTACTTATTTCTGGTAAAGATGCTGCTAAATTACTGCATTATGCAAACAATGTGCTAAGTAAACTGGATAATTGGAGCACAGTTAATTCTTTAATGATAAACACTTCCAAAACAAAGGCAGTTTTCTTTAAACCAATAAAATCTAAAGCATGTATTAGCAACAGCCTATGCATTGGTACTTCCAGCATCGAAATTGTCCCTTTAGTGAAAAGCCTCGGCGTTTTTTTCGACGAACACTTAACATGGAACAAACACATCGATAATATTTCCAGCAAACTTGCACGCGTCATTGGTGTCCTCACAAGGTTACGGTTATTTCTCCCGCAGAAAATAAAATTGCTCATTTACCATTCTCTTTTTTTCACTCACCGTAACTACTGCCTCTTAGTCTGGGACGTACGACCGCTACTAATATTACTAAACTACATCTACTACAAAAGGAAGCCGTGCGAGCCGTCTCTAATTGTGCTTATGATGCTCACACACAACCAATTTTCGTAAGCCTCGGGGTTCGCCCCGTTCAACGTCTGCATGATGAAAAACTTTTTAGGAGCTACAATAGTGAAACAAGAAGAAATTGTAATTTTATTAGAAAACTGTCGAACCTGACTCCACACCATAGCATTTATAACACACGTCATCCAGAAGCATGGTTTGTGCCACGCCCACGTACCAATTACGCAAAACAATTATTGTGCTACACGTTACCATGTCTGTTGAATTCACGTAATCAATAATCAATGAACAATGTCGTGTTTGTATTTTCGGTTTTCGTAGTTCGTAATTAGCTTTATTGATTCTGTGCAAGCATCTTGTGTCAGTGTGAATTAAGTTTGGATTTATTATATTGCTGCCAAGGAATGTGAATTATGTTTTTACTACAGTGAGTTATGTATGTATTTTTGTTGGCATAAGTATACACAATTGTTTTATAAATACATTAGGGTGCACGGACCCCGTCAAGCCGCTTCTGTTGGTTTTTTGTCCGCGCTCCTGACATCTGAATTTATGGTCCGTAGTAATATCTGTATTTCGATGTCGAATAAACTTGACTTGACTTGACTTGACACGTATCATAGACACATGGGAGGCTCTGATGCTCAGCTCAGACCTAGAAGCCCAACAAAAACTCACCAATCAAGCTCAGGCAGCCGCCAGGTACCAAGGTATACTGGCCGACTTCTACCAAGGGTTTTTAAAAAACCCATTGATAAAAGTTTTTCATCATCATCCACGTTCGTGATTAGTGAAGGCGAAAGGGCCTTTGATCTCCGCGGAAATAAGGAACGCCTGGTAAACAAAATACGTCTTAGCACTATTCAGCTTTTGCCACATGTTCATTCTTAAAGCCAGGTCGTATAAGGCTAGGCAAAATAAAAATCCGGAGGCCCTGAGTACGCAGAAAACAATTCCAGCGCAAACCCAAGCGCATGCGCAAAAATCCAAGTTGTTGAGGAGTTAGAAATAATGGGAGAGATTGGGTGGGTTTGATACTGGGGTAGCGCGTGGGGAGGGAGCGACTGTGTGAATCACAGCTTAAGGAACAGTGGCGGGTGACGTAGGCAGAAAACCGTCTAAGTGGTCATGGAATACACCGGCTGCAGTTTCATTCGAAATGTGGTGCCTCGGTCATACGTAAAATACGGGCCGCACGTAACAGCTTCGCCATTTAAACGTCCCTACGTTGTACATTGGTGTACTTTTCAAAGCGACAGCGCTACTAGGCTGATCTTTGGATCCTTCCGTGGGTTCTAGCCGCCAGTTATGTGCCACGCTCACCAAGCGTCAGCAGAAGTACGTCGTCCCTGCCCGTCATCCCCGCTAACTGGAAGCTATGACTGAAAATACCTGAATCTCTTGAGGTTTACTTGTTCACTCCTGAAGTTCAGACGAGTTCACTTGCAGTTTCTCTAGAAGATCCGCTAGTTGCGATTTTAGCAGCCGCATTCTTTCAGCCACCTGTGATTCTGTGCATCTGCTGTCTGCTAGCTCAGATACGAACAGGGAAAATAAGGTGTCATTCACTTTGACATCACAGTAGAATACTTCGCATGATGGAGTTGCATGTTCGCCGATCTGGTTGACGATCGCAGGTTCCTTATTGTCGCTGGGTGGAGTGTCGATGTTTCGCACTGGTGGCCGGGTGTGTCGTTTCACACGACGTGATGACGCATGCTTGGATGCAGGACGTGGCGTACGGCGGGCATTCCTGAAGTGGCCTCGTTTACCACACCTGAAGCACGTTTTTCCGAGGGCTGGGCACTGTTGAAGTGGATGCCATGTCTGCTCACAACGGCCGCAATTTGTTGGCGGTGAACATCGGTGGGTGGTTCTAAACGTAGTATATCGAAATTGACGATGTGGAAATCGGAACGATCGAGTTCGTTGAGTCCTGTCAATCGTGGATTCGAGCCAATTTTAAAGCAAAGCTTTCTACCTCTACGAGCCAACAGTTCTTTCGTGGCGTGCAGGACAAGAAACTCCCAACGCGGATGATATGGCGGAGTCCGCTCGTCACAAACGGAACACAGTCTAGATGGCGCGGCGACAGTGCGCTGTTACCCAGCGTTCCCCGTGCTCACCCCGGCGGGTGCGTAGGCGGTACCCTTCCGTCGGCTTTGTCGCCTGCTTTACCGACTATATTGGGCCTGTTGTGCCGATGCATGGGGTCCATTGCGCGCTTACTTCGCATGGCTTGATTAACCTGTTCGAAAACACCTCCTGCGTAACCAGGACCCGACGGAATTAAGTCGTCGTACGGCAAAGAGACGTTATGGATTGCCTTGCAGGGCGAGAAAACAAAATGTAGAGACCACTTACAGACATCTGGCAGCTATAGAAACGCCCCCTTTAGCGCACTGCCTGTAACGAATGGGGCTGCGAATACGTTTTCGGTTTTGTTTTAACAGATATTACAAAAGACGAATGGAGCAACCGGTTCTGATAATTAGCGATTATAGAAGTTACGTCGGCTTTCTCGTGATTGTCAAACTTACGGAACTATTTAATTGAAATATGTATAAATGGGAAGCACTGAGCTCACATGCCGGATTGTTTCAGTGTCTGCGCTTGTGTCGCGCGGTGGTGTATCCCCGAGCTAGCACATCAGGATGGCTAGGTTCCACTGTCTCACCTTTAGAAACCCGCCTCTCTCCGTTTTCTTTCTTCCGACGCACCGCCGACCTACAGCGACGGCGTCCGCCACTCGAGCCCGCCGAGGCTGCTGCGTTCAGGACGGCGTCCCCGCGAATCCCAGGTAATGGCTGCCAGAATCTCTGGTTTCACTCTTTCTAGAGCCACCTTTAAAATCAAGTGACGCCGCATGTGGAATTGTTAAAGGGCGGGGGGGTGGGGGTAGTTCATAGATTTACTTTCCAACCACCTTCACAGCGTGGATTGGAGGCGTTTTGTAGGTTTTGCGCATGCTGTACCAACACACCCTTGTTTTCTTTCAAATTAGCTACACATTTAATTCTTCCCCGCCATTGCTAACACCGTACCCCAAGGGATTTAGGGTGGTAACATGGGCGTCGGCTAGGGGGTGTAAAAAGGAGCCCACGCACCCCTCAAGCCCAGCTGCACTTGATGCTTCTGCTCTGCCCTCTCCCTCTCCCCCCGCTATTTAGGGGACTTGCCCCGCTGAATTAAAAATCGTGGCGATGCCCATGGGTAGTCCAGGGCTTAGATTGCAGTTTTCATGGCCTCGAGGCCTCGGCTTAAACTCCCGGGTTTGCCTTAACCCATAGTTCAGCGTACTCTTTCGAGAGTACACCCATTTGTACTCATTTGCAGTGACACTCACCAGTGAGTACCAGGACGGGTGAATACACCCGCAGATAATAAAGTGAGTAGGATTTGGAGTGAGTACAAACATCAGGACATGTATTCATGACTGTATAACTTGCGAGTAGTTTTTCTCACGAGTACGTGTCCCCGCGAGCAGTACTCAGTGGTACTGCGCTGGCGAGTACTGTACTTGCAATTATACGCACTCGCGAGTATTACTCAAGAACTTCACTAGCAGGTCCTGTACTCACCAGTACAAACTTTGGAGTTTGATCACGCGCTAGAGTCGCGACGTGCGTGCACGCGTCTCACTCAATTCGTGGCGCCCTTTGAAAGCAGGTAAATTGAGGTGATAAAGGGGGAAGCGGCTGCCCTTCTGTAGTGCTGCCGCTCTCGGCAACCGCTCGTCACGAGGTTGACGTAGTGAAAGCGCGGGCAGCCAAAGGTGGTTTCGCTGCGCTCGCTCCGTTGAAATTGTTCGAAGAAAGGGGCGCAGGAGTGCGCTGACGAGAAAGTACATACAGTAGAATCTCGTTGGCACGATTCGACCTAATAGTTTTTTGGTCTAATACTTTCTTTGCCTTTCCGGCCGACGTGCCTTCGAAAAAATGCATTTTGGGGTGTTTAGTATGATCACACTTCGGTCGAAAATTGGATAATACGATCGTTAAAGTGAATCCTGACCGAAATTTCTAGACATCTCGCGTTTATTCTTCTGTTATACTACCTCAAACCGCAATCCATCAAGCCACGATCTGCACGTTGCAGAGTCGGTGATGCCGCGTCAGCGCCGGTTTTGCGGCGAAAACATCGCTACCAGGCGAGGCCGCTGCGTCCAATGATGATGATACGTCAGGCGATGCACCGCGCCGCCTAGGAAAAAGCGTCATAATCAAGTGAAGTCCTCCCTTCACTGAAGTCCTCCCTTCCTCGCAATTTCTCGCCATGTTTTGTGCTTCCCAAAGTGTTCGTTGTTCTCTTTCTGCCTTTCTGCAGTGTTCGGTGGTGCTGCCAGGCTTGTGATAAGGTTAACAAAACGTAATCCGCTCATTTTAAAATAAAACAGGAAAGTGTACGCGATTTCGAAGGGAACGTGTAGGGGAAGGGCATGTACTTGGCACCCGAGCGCGGTTTGCTTGTGCAAACGTTACACTCTATTTTCGGTCAGCATGAGGAACAGCGGAAAAAGTTGCAAGATTTAGGCCCCGGTGAAAAACAAAGGCGAGGTGAGAAGCGTCAGCAAATGGAGGACGTCCTGCCTACATGGTTAAAAAAAGTTATATCGGCAGGAGTGAATGTCGATGAGTCAGTCCTACGCGAGAAAGTTCAAGACTCCAGCATCCAGAGGCTGGATTGGCCGGTTTATGAACGACACAGAATGACGGCCAACACAACTTTCGGCGAAGCGAGCAATACGGCGAGTTTTTTTTTTTTGTTTGTTTCAGAAAAATTTGCTCCTGTACGTTGAAAAGAAGGAAGTGCAACATGCACAAATTCACCACCTCTTTTATGTTGCTCAATAAAAATCGTTTGCTAACGAAGTATGCATGTTTTACTCCTTTTTTAACCTTTTTGTATACTACAATTTTTACATAATACGTTTTATTTTCCGATTGCCATGAAAAAGGTATCAACGAGATTTCACTGTATTGAGTACGAGTACAAGTACAGTTTGTGTACGAGTACGCGTGAGTACAGACTGTGTAGGAGTACAAATGAATACAGATAAGTTGAGTAGGAATGATTACTTCTTGAGTAAAAACGTTCATGAGCGCTAATGCATTTGGGCACAGATGAGTAGCATTACAAATGAGTATGTGATGAGTGAGTACCAGTGATTTTGAGTACAGAGGAGCTTTTTGACCTCACTTTAGGTGAGTACAGCATGAATGAAAAAATTGTGTGTTTCAGTGAGTTCTTTCTGTTTTGCAGACCTATGCCCTAACCGCCGTTTCGTCTTCAGGCGCGCACTGCCAGTACCTGCTAGTGGTCACTTTACCACCTCGCCAATTTCCCTCACACTAAGAAGTCTCTTTGCATGACGGACCGATAACGCTCGGCCTAAACGGTTCCGCTGTTAAGGAGTAAATAAACCTAAACACAAGTTAACGCGCCCGTAAACTGCGAAAACGATTCCATCTCGCCTTCCCTGGCCAACCTATTGCGACGGGGCAAAGGAAACGCACACATCTGTTTGGGAGCTTCGGATTAAGTAATTTAAGAAGGAGAAAAATTGGCTCCAATCCACGCCCTGAAGGTGGTTGGAAAGCAAAGCTGTGAAAGACCGCACAACAATTCGACATGCGACGTCACTCGAATTCAAACGTGGCTCTAGAAAGAGTGAAACGAGATATTCTGCTAGCGGTTACCTGGGATTCTCGGGGGCGCCATCCAGAACGTAGCAGCGCCGGCCACGGCCGGGCTCGAGTGGCGCAAGCCGCCGCT
Source organism: Haemaphysalis longicornis (assembly GCF_048455015.1). Lineage (NCBI taxonomy): Eukaryota > Metazoa > Arthropoda > Arachnida > Ixodida > Ixodidae > Haemaphysalis > Haemaphysalis longicornis. The sequence goes on along the minus strand of NW_027526460.1, from coordinate 150,254,469 downwards.
GTAGCCCGGCCGTGCATCGGAAGAAAGAAAACGTAGAGGAGCGTGTTTCGCGGGGTGAGACAGCGGAGCCTAGCCGTCCTGATGTGCTATATCGAGGCTGCACCACCGCGCGACACAAGCGGAGGCACCGAAATAATCGGGCTTGTGAGCTTAGTGATTCGTTTCACAAGTTTCGTAAGTTTGAGAATAGCGAGAAAGTGGACGGAACTGTAATAATAACTATTTATCAGAACCAGTTGCACCATCGCTCTTTTGTAATACCTGTCAAAACAAAACCGAATTGGTACTCGCAGTCTCATCGTGACAAACAGTGCGCCAAAGGTGGCGTTTCTCCAGTGGCGAGATGTTTATAACTGCTCTCTACATTTTGTTTTCCCACCCTGTGAACCAATCCTTAACGTATCTTTGCCGTACGACCACTTAATTCCGTCGGGTCCAGGTTGCCCAGAAGGGGCTGTCTAACCAGTTAATCAAGCCCTGCAAGTAAGCGTGCAATGGACGCGAAGCTGCGAGAAAGCCTAACAAAGCCGCTAAAGCATGTTACAAAGCCGACGGAAGGCTCCCGCGGACGCGCCCTCGGGGGTGAGCACGGGGAACGCTGAGTACTAGCGCCCTGTCGGGGGGCGCCATCTATAGAGGAAGAACGACGCAATGCAGATCTGGGCCATGGTTGCCTTTAGCGGGGACGATAACTTTACTGGCACGCTGTACACGATGATGATGATGACTGGCGCAGATCCAGCCGGAAATGCATAGCCAGCGGGAGATTTAACAATCTGCCGCGCACGCGACGTTCGTGTCTGCCGCTGTTGAAGCGCGCTACTGCACGCCGTACTTGCTGGCGAATCGACAGCTTCTCCAGCTGGTACGATTTCTCGACCAAGCTGCGGAAATGCCCTCTAGCGCGTTTTCCTTTTCATGTGATGATGCTTTAACAGTGGGTCGGAAGTTCATCTAATGCTTGAGCGCCAGTTGGGCTCCTGTTAGCACTACGCCGGAGGCCTTGTTTGGACACTTCTTGAAAACCTCCGTACTCCGACACAGCTCGAACACGCGGATCTGGTTTTGTGGGGCTTCAGAACTCTGAACCTTTGCACTGTGGTGCGTCGAATACCCGGATGTGATTCTACCAACCTCCCAGGCCTGACAGATATTTCAGCGTGAGTAAACAATAAGCATAGAAGGTCATTCCTTGTACAGCTGTCGACAAACGATGTGCCTTTTCGTCCCCAGCGGTGCTTGCGCCGTCTTGCCGCTTTTATGACAGCCCCGCGCCGACACCGTTATGCGCACGATAACCGAACTCTACGATCTGCTTCCCGAAAGTCTTCATGTCCTTCAGTCTCCTTGCGATTGCCCTGAATGTGACGGCAGGCATCCTGTATTGTCTTGGCGCCGAACGTTGTTCTTATATCGGTTTTGTGCTTCCCGTGGGTTTTATTCTCTAACTCCGTTCCTGACGAGCGCATTTTCTTTGTAGGTGTTAGCTCACAATGCGGTTCTCCTTTTAATAATAATAATAATAATATTTATTTCATGTTCCAAGTAGTACATGAGGGGGCGAAAGAAAAAGCTGCTCTTGGCAGCTTGACCAGCTCCCGCCCCCTGTTTACAAGGACAGCATACAGCGACACAGCGTACAGCAACACATGTTTCACGGGTAACACTCGGTGAAGGGGTTGTAAATGCTACAAGATACCCGGCCGGAAACCCTTCCAAGCAATAACACAAGAGAAATAACCTGACAATGCACATTGCATTGCAACAGTAAAATAGTTATGCCTATTAGCGCACATGATCATTAGGCATTTCGAACAATACAATACAGTTGCATACAGTAAAGGAAGCGACAACAGTACACAAACAAGAAAAAAAACCTCTGAATTCCACACACAATATAGAAAATGACAACCATAAAGTTTACAAGAACAATTCATAGATCTCCTTAGCAGTAAGCTTGTAAAAATCTATACCTTTTTCATGAAAGTTGTTCAAATTCTTCGGAATTACAGTTCGTAACATTTGATCTCCATAATTAGTTCTGTTTAAACCCACCTTCCAATACTCTGCAAGACGTGTTTCATGGACATGTTTATTTATGACTAAATTATCCAGACTGAATAGGTGGCTGGAATTCCGCTTTTTTTCCAGGTTCAAGGCTATGCACAAACGGTAACTGTAGAGATTTTCTATACCAACTAAACGAAAATTTTTCAACAGCGTGTCTACTTCATGAACCGATGGAACGTTAGCGATTATCCTAATTATTTTATTTTGCATCCTAGTCAACCTTGCAATATTTGTTTGCGTTGTCATGCCCCACACTGAAAAACAGTGCTGTACATGAGAAAGAAATAGGGAATGGTATATAATAAGTCTGATTCGAACTGGAAGTACATCACGATTACGGTACAGCAAACCCACATACCGTCGTGCCATACCGTCGTGCATACCGTCGTGCCATCTTCTTTGTATTGCGATTGTTTCTTTGTGTATTTCACTGCAATATTACGTTTTCTATATCTAGAATATACTACTTACACAAGTTGCATTCAAATAATGAACATGAAAATAATTGCTGCTGTATTTGCGTTGTACAAACTGTTGTCCAGGTCCAGGGGGTTGGAGCTTTGTCAAGCTGCAGTACTGCAGCTTTTCTCCAACCCCCTGATGTACTTGTACATGAAATAAACTGAATCTGAATCTGAATCTGAAAATATCACGCCTAATGTTTTAAAGCTCTTTACGATTTCAATTGGAGAACCGTTCATGTATAGATTCTGGCTGGCGCTAGCTTGGTTGCCTTTTGCACGGAATATTACGGCTTTCGTTTTTTCTGTATTGATAACCAAGCCATTACAAGAAGCCCATTCCCTTAATTTACCTAAAATTTCATTTCCTTGGTTGATTAACTTGTCGCAGTTGTCATTTGAAATGAGAAAGGTCGTATCATCTGCATAGATGATGAATTTTACACCGGGGTCAATCTGTACAATATTGTTTATATAAATATTGAAAAGAAAAGGTCCTAAAGTACTCCCCAGTGGGACACCATAGACAGTCGACTTAATGGAGGAAACATACTTATTTATAGCTACGTACTGACGACGATTAGACAAATAGCTTTGGATAAGCTGTAGGACAGTCCCTCGGATTCCATAATATTGCAATTTCTGTAACAGTAGTTCACGGTTCAGAGAATCAAAAGCCTTTGTAAAGTCTACAAATATTCCGTGTACAATTTTTTTGTTTTCAATTTCTTGAAGTAGAAATTCTTTTTGCGTAAGCAATGCTAGTTCTGTTGAACGCGTCTTTCGGAAACCGTATTGGGAACAGTCATCAGGTTGTATTTGTCTGTGTTGTGTTGTATTTGTCCCGTTTTGATGAGGCCTGGCTTTATCCGCGAAATGACGAGAAACAGTCTGCAAAGGCTGTTCAACCCTTCTGGCTACAGGTAAACGGAATAAGACATACTTGCGTTTGGGTGAAACCTCCCGTACTACGTCCGCCTTTGGTGCTCTCCGGCTTTAACGAAAGTCCGCTAACGCTTCACGCTTCATAAATTCGGGAACAAAGATGTACTCGAACCCTACCTCACACGATGGCGGCTCTGTCCTTTCGTTCACTTCCTAAAATTCGCGTTTTTGGTGACTTGCTTGAGTTGCTGCCGCTGAACCTGCCTTGCCTGCAACAGGTGCGTTATCGTGTTCACCACGCTTATCGTTCGTTCGTACGCTCTAAGATAGGCCGTCATTTAGAAAAGATGAAGCTTCGGCTGTTTCGAAGGCTGGTTCCTTGACAGACACTTCAGGGGCGCTAGTTCACGAAATGCTCAGGGTTTTGGGCTCCATCGTATTCTCGTGTTCTCGTAGAGGAAAAAGCGCGTGTGTGCGCCGCACGTCGCGTTGGACTGAACAGGTTCTTGCACTGCCGCCCTGGAGCAGGTCTGCGGGCGAGCTCTTGGGTTCCCGTTATTACGAGTCGAGGTTGCGGACTTCGCGATGTGCTGGAAGCGGCAAAATGGGTTCTCAGTAGGTTTTCCCCGCGTTATGGGCGTGAACGTCAAATCCTCTGGCCATTGCATGTCCGACAAGCCGGTGTGATCACGGGACGTCGCCTTGAAATGGTTTCCAAGCTTCTGCACTTGCGGCGATGCCCTCTTATCTGTGCTAACCTGCAGCGTTGTGGGTGAACTTTCAAGGTTGATGTATGTAAGTGGACGTGATAGGGGTCGCCTTGACGGGTGTCCGTGTGAACGCCCTTGGATATGGTGGTCAGAAGTCAAAACAAACTTGGCTGAATGGATGTGCCGCTGATGACGACAGTCATGCCTGACGACTTTGGGACTTTCAAAGCATCGCGCAGCCACATGAGGGTGCGCCATATCTCTCCTCGGCGCGCCAACGCGTCGATGTAGTCCTGGTCCAGTTTGTCACGTTGAATGAGTTCTAAGATTCACCTTTAAATCTAGTACAGTGCGGTGTACTTCTTTGCAAGGAAGTCAATAGCCGCTTGCAATTCATGCGAAGAGGGAGAAGGGTCATCCAGAAGCTCATTCGCTGCGTTGAGCAGTCTCGCAGTAGCGACGCGAAGGATGTGTTGCTGCCGGCGCAGCTAATCCATTCGACACTTACTGTCGGTCGTCACTGGACGGTCTTGGCCAGCCATGCCGACCTCCGGCTGAGGGCACCGCTGATCAGCGAAAACAGTCAAAATCGCGGGGTTCTCGGACCCTCAAGCCGGAGGGTACGTCGGTGGTCTCCTTCGTCGCGTGAGGTCATCCTCCCATTTTTCGCCACCAAAAAATATAGCGGAAGAACTACGCAAGGCAGACCTGGGCCATGGCTGCCCTTAGCGGCGATGATAAATTTACTGGCCCGGTCTACACGATGATGATGATGACTGCCGAATAACGAGCCAGAAATGCATAGCCAGCAGGAGATTTACCACCACCTACATTGTGCTCCGTGAGTAAAGAGCGCCCTCCGCATTCCTAGCCACGTTGGGAGTTTCTTTACCCGCAAGAGACCAAAGAACATATACTGCGTTGCAGTAAAAGGTGATAACCTAACACCCAAATTAAGCTAAGTGTAAAGTAAAATGTACAGTGTTTTTTTTTTCATCGTAGTTGCTCACGTATTAAGCCCCTGCACCATAAATATTTTCGCTTCTCCCTGGAGTGATGAGCATGCGCGCGGAGAGAGCCGAACCCCCTTGGGTTCGCTCGCTCGAACCAGTTGTGGCCAATGTCAGTGTAGTTGGTGGTGCACCAGATCAGTAAGAGTGCAACTAACACCGTTATACTGTGCGAAGTCTATATTCTTCTGGTAGTGGAGATCACCCTGAACTTTAGGCGTATAGTCGGTCGTTCCTCTCCGTCTTGCTATCACTACGAAACTTTGTTGCAAGATTAGGTAAGATGATGGAGTGTCAAGGCTGAACAGAAAAATGTGAGAAGAGTGGCCAATTCAGGGTCTTAGGAGACAGTGGTACTTGTGCTGCTATCTTTATTGAATCTTCATTCTTTAGGAGGAGTGAACTTAAAACCAGAGATAATTCAGAGCATTAGAGAACATGTAAGAAAACGTAATGAATTTTCTCAGAACGGAGCTGTGGCGTTATCAGCGTAGGCTGTCAAAAACAAGTGTGTCAGTTGATGGGTTCACATATCTGATGGTCTCACGCTGATGTTGAACAGCTTATGGGTGTCCGGCAGCCAAAGCCTTTAAGACCGGTGAGTGTCCTCTCCCACATTCGCCGTCAAAGTCATCCAGGTCTATGTAATAGGCCATCACGGGGGCAAATCCCAGGCCGTCCTGATACGACTCCTTCAATCGCACACTCAGAGCATCGGGATCTGAAAACGTGGCCACCTGTTAGGAAGAGAAAAGCGGTGTGGTAACCAAATGCAGATTTTAAGCAACATCGCAGTTTTATGTTATCGCTATATAAAGGCACGCTGGATGGCTAATGGCTCAAAGACAGTAATATATAAACCTGAAATCACGCATACAAAGTCTCTTCCCCAATCTCATTCCGAACGGAGGTATACCTGTAGTCTATCGTAACGTCACTTATGCTCAGTGTACACTGGGGTGCTCAGTATACACGGAAGCCAATCTCTAAGCGTCATTCGCTTGAAACATTTTTTATGCAACGGTACTTTCAGGGCTTACTTATACACGTCTTCAGATAATACCTTGCGTAATGCTTCTTTCCTTGAATTTATTAATAATACATACATTTTTTAAAAGTCGTTTCCACCTAATGGGTGGTTTACTTTGTTGTTGTAAGAGACACTAAATTTTTTTACATAATTTAATGGCATAATAGTGATCAAATGTATTGAACAGTCGTTTATTTTTAAACCCCACACAATTTTGGGAAGTATCTCAATAGAGCTCTCGAAGTTCGCAATTGAATCAACAGAACATAACCCTACCTCTCTCATGTGTGTGGTGCGTTTTCATGTATGAAGCTTACTTGCCTTGCGGAAAAAATTAAAACGTGTTTGTAGGAGGGAACACAACGCAGTTCGCCCAAGGTGCTTAAGACAAAAGATTTAAAATTGAGCCACCTAGGTTGAAATCGAACGAACTGTTTGGAAGTTTGTAGTTTATCTGTTTCTTTCTGAAGCGAAAGGGGAATCCGAGACAAAGGGCACGAGGAATGCCCACTTCTCGGCTCCCTTTACACTTAAAGCCGTTAAAGAACAACTACAGAAAATAGAAAGGTTAGCGCGAAAACGCATCACTACAAAACAAATACTACATCTTGACGCATGTCCTGTACAAATCATCATCATCAACCTATTTACGCCAACTGCAGGCCAAAGGCCTCTCCCATAGATCTCCAATTATCCCGGTCCTGTGCTAACTCCGGTCAATTTATCCCCGCAAATTTCTTAATCTCATCCGCCCATGTAACTTTTTTCCGCCCCTTGGAATGCTTGCCTTCTCTAGGGATTCACTCTGTTACCTATAATTACCGACGGTTATCTTGCACTCGCATTACAATGCCGTGTCCACACCCATTTCTTCTTACCTCCTACTAATATCTCCTTAACACGTGTTTGTTCCCTGAACGATTCCACTTTCTTCTTGTCGAATAATGCTACGCTTACCATATTTCATTCCATTGCTCGCCGAGTCGTCCTCAATTTAAGTTGAATTCTTTTAGTGAGCCTCTAAGTTTCTACCCCGTATGTGAGTACCAATAAAATGCAGCTGTCATACACTTTATTCTTCAAGGACAATGATAGGCTGTAACTAATTATCTGAGAATGCCTGCCATATACACTCCACCTCGTTCTTATTAACCGCGGGCCCTCAGTCTCCAGTCACTGCGAAGCAATTGACCACGGCGGAGGTCAGACCTGTGACACATCAGAGGGGACTATAGAATCCCTGTTTCCGGACAGTCCTCCAATGAAATCTGAACCTGGCAACGTCTAACACGAGAACTTAATCTAGCTAGGAGAATCCAGATGTGTGCGGGGAATATTCCTTTAGAGTGTTTAAAAATGGGCACGTCCTATGTTACTGTGCTCTAGTGGAGAGAAGAGAACTGAGAGTGTGATTTCTAGTCAGTAAAAGGATAGCTGGCAACATAGCGGAATACTATAGCCTAACGAAAGTGTAGGGGGTCTTCTAATTAGGCCTAATAAAGGGTAACAATTCAAGGTGGTATAGGGCAACTGCGCGCCTATATTTAGGCACAACGACCAGATAGTTGAAAGCTTCTATGAAGATGTGTAATCGCCAATGGGAAAAGTAAAGTCACAGTACAACGTAGTTATGGGAGACTTAGAATGTCATGCAGGCAAGGAGAACGTTGGAGACAAGGCAGTGGGGAACTATGGTCTTGGTTATAGGAATAATAAAGGGTTCTTATTAGTCGAGTCCACCGAAAGGAATAATCTACGCATAATGATTACGTTCTGCTGCAAACGGAAGAGCCGCAAGTGGACGTGGAGGAGGCCAAATGGGGAGCATAAAAAATAGACTTCATACTATGCGAGAACCCTCGCCTCGTGCAGGATGTGCAAGGGCTCGGAATGGTTAGGTGAAGTGACCACCGTATGGTAGGATCTCGAATTAGGCTAAATTTGAGGAGGGAGCGTAAAACCCTGGTACAAAAGAGGCCGAAAAATAAGCTCACAGTAAGACAGTAAGTTGGAGAATTCTGGATCGCGCTGCAGAACCGATATTTAGCTCAAACAGAGGAAGCAGAGTATACGACACAAAACAAGAGCGACAATCTAACAAGCATTATCACGGAGTGTGCACTAGACGTCGTTGGTTGGCTAGAAGTCGGAGGATACCTAGACAACATACTCGTAAGCTTTTTCAGGTGACGAAGGAATTATTTAGGAAGCGCGAAAGCATTACAATCTCCGCCACAGCTGACAGAATAGAACTAGAGGAGCTTTCGAAGTAATTTAAAAGGCGTAAGACAGCTGACATACCCAAGTACAATTTGGAGAGGATCGAGCACGCTGTAAAGAACGGGGGCAGCTTGAAAGCAGTGAACGGGTGTCTTGGCATAGTGAAAAATTAGATGTATGCACTTGACAAGCACGGCAATGTCATAACAAATAAGAATAAAATAGTAGCTGAGGAGTTCTATAGAGATCTGTACAGTAGCCATAACATCCAGGATAATACCGAACGAGGAAGTAGTTCACAAAGATGGACATCCCACCAGTAACGACCGAGAAGTAAACAAGGCTTCGAAAAAATGCAAGGGGGCAAAGCACGCGGTGAGGATCAGATAACAGCCGACGTTTTGAACGATGGCGGGCAAATTGCAGTATAAAAGCTGGCAAACCCCTATTCGCAATGCCTAATGACCGCGACTGTACCGGAATCTTCGAAGAACGCGAGCATCATCGCAATTAATAAGAAAGGTGGCATGAAGGACTTGAAAAACTACAGGCTGATCAGTCCGATCGGAAAAAAATACAGGCCGCCCAGTGAGCTGTCTACCTAGGTAATCGCTAACAGAATTTTCGCCACCTGAGATTTCAGTCAACCTAATGAATAAGCACGGTTTAGTAAAGGCTATTCAACAACGAACCATATTCATACGATCAATCACAGATGGAGAAGTGTGCGAAATATACCCAACTCTTATGTATGGCGCCTGTACGTGGTGTGTGTTTCTATTTAGTCTTCGTCTGCTTAGCACCCCTTTTATTTATTCCAATAAGCATAAACCAACTAGCTCAACAAGTTTTGTTAAGAAGTTTCCTCCAGCGATTATGAGAAAGCATTTGGGTCATTTCAGATAAGATCGAACGAAGCATGGCTGGTCGACCTCTTCAATTCACTTGAATTTTTTTTACCTCATTCCCGCATGTATGTAATGTGCGGATTCACAAATATTTTCGGCGGAAAAAATTTTGGCCAACTGAAAAAAAATTTGGAACCCACCCGCGTGGACCCCGGCCGCTACCTGCCCATGCGCCGCGGCCAAATTTAGCGACGTCTAGCAAAAAATATACTAATCAGGCGGGAATAGTAATTTTATGTTCAATCTACGCCTGGTGTACATTTCGCGCCCAAAATATGGTTGGGTAGAAGAACATGGATTTTTTGTAATAAATTTCGAAATCTTGCTCTGAGCGCAGTCTGTTGTGTACTTTGCGGGCCAGTATTATCGTAAGTAATGGAGCTAGAGCGTTAAAATGTGAATGAAGGCTGCTCCTGGCAAGCACAAATAAGGGTCGTAAATATCGTGTCTGTGCACACTACGGTTAAAAGGTAAATGGCGCACAATTATGAAGAAAAAACTAAAACACTCCGAGTTCACAGGCTTATTAAAAAAAAAACACTTCTTCGATTTTGCTGAAATTCTCCCCAGATGTTAACCTGTGAATGTACTTGAATGATCATTAAAACATGTTGCATCATTTTGTTCCTGACGCGCCTACAGCGCGAGAAAAAAGCCTGGTCGGCCAGGTCTTCCCAAGATCCTGAGACACGAAACAGTTAGAACAACTTCCAGTGAATGTGCAAACGTTTGATAATTTTTTTTGTACCAAAGGCAAACTGTTACTTATTGATACTATTACAGAGAATTCAGAAGCAAAATTGAAATTTTTATGTGAATTTTGGAATGAAAATAAACAATCTGCGCACCGCTAAACGTCTACTCTTCGAAGAAAAAACGGAGGAACTCCAGATTCACGCGCATTTAAAAAAAAACGCTTCTTCGAGTTTTATGAAGCATTCCACGGATATTTTCCTCCAAACGTACTTGTGTGAGCCCTAGAAATATCGTGCGTCATTCTAAGCACAGCGCGGATACAGTCGTGCGGTGGCGAAACCGCTGCAATGTATGGTGGTAAAACGCGCAATTTGAAGGTTTTCGGATCTATTTTTATAGCTTCCTCTAGATTTCCCCAACCGCGGTCACTCTTTGTCTTACATTATCAACGCTCTTTTTTTGTGTGCACTGCTGCCCTGATGCGCTGTATTTGGTTCATAAGATCACCTATTTGACAAGGTGCACGCAGTCTTGTTTTTTAACTCGCCTGGACGTAACTTTCGGTCGCCTGGAATCAAAGGTTCAACGGAAGCCCGTCCGGTCGGCTGCACACAAGGCAAGTATTAAAAACGGACATCGGCCACACACGACCCCGGCGCGGCTAACGTCTCCAGGTAGCACGCCCCTCTTCGGCCCTTCTCCGGACACACTGGTTCAATTACCGAATTAGCGACAAAACAGGAAGGCAAACGCCCTTGAGCCCGGTTGGGTCCGGGACGACACATGTGGGATCTTCATTTTTTTGTTTGAGTCGAGTGTTTTTTTGGCTTTTTCAACCGTATGCGTCGGCGGGGACTTGGCTGACAGAAAGAGCGAAAGAGGGGACTGGAAGAAAAGGGGCTGCATGCGTTCGAACGGTTACAAGTTTTCAGTTCTGTCACATTGGGAGAGTGCCTTGCGCTACCTCCCCACTGTTTGACTACGGTCGCATTTTAATCTTCATTTCATCACTTTTTATTATTCCTTTTAAGTATTCTGATTTTATTATTCTTTTTGTATATATTTAGCTTGTTACTCAGTCTCTTTTGTCATAGTGTTGTGGTTGCAAGCGATGACATCTGCCATGACTCTGCGCATGCCTGCTTGGCTTTAGAAAAAATCAGGCTGTGGGTAGACAACAATCTGCCACTGTACTCCAAGGTGACTTATGTGAGTGACGGAGCTGCCAGTCACTTTAAAAACAGGTACCAGCTTCATGAGTTTCATTGCGTTGCACCAGCTTCATGAAACGCAATGGATATTTTCCGCAACAGGGCACGGAAAGAATGCCTGCGACGGAGTTGGGGGAATCGTCAAACACCAGGCGACAGTTTACAACCTAAGAGAACCACTAAGAAATGCGATTCAGACGGCAAAAGACATGGTAACTGTGTTGTCTGAGAAGATCAAGGGCGTTCACTTCATATACCTCGAGGGGAAAGAAGTTTCCAGCCGTCGCGAAACAAAAAAGGAAGAATGGCAAACAGTGTGTGCCTTTCTCGGCATACAGTCCTGGCACGTGTGCCGTTTAACGAAGTCAACAGAAGCAGATATATGCAAACTATGTGCAGCGCGGACTGTTTGTGCCCCTTTGAGGAAACTGTGAACATTGATGCAGCAAGCAACGTGTAAATAAACAGCTAGTGGCTGCACGGTATTAATGGGGTGCCGATGGAACGCTGTCATTTCAAACGTTGACTTCGTTAATGTTTCTTGGCTATTCTATTCTCCTTTTCTCAGAAGATATTCTGCCCTTTCTACAAAATAAATAAGGGAAATCTGCAGAAAGTCACAATCATCGTTTTGTGTCTCAGCTCCTTGTGACGAGCATGCTTGACAAGGCTCTTTTGCTTTTCAGTGATCAAAATGATGCGAGTTTTTTTAATGGCTCACGCAATTATATTACGAGGAAAATATCCGTGGAAAGCTTAATAAAACTCGAAGAAGCGTTTTTTTTAAATGCGCGTGAATCTGGAGTTCCTCCGTTTTTTCTTCAAAGAGTACACGTTTAGCGGTGCGCAGATTGTTTACTTTCGTTCCAAAATTCACATAAAAATTTCAGTTTTTCTTCTGAATTCTGTGCAATACTATCAATAAGTAATCGTTTGCCTTTGGTACAAAAAAATTATCAAACGTCTGCACATTCACTGGAAGTTGCTCTGACTGTTTCGTGTCTCAGGATCTTGTGAGGACCTGGCCAACCAGGCTTTTTTCTCACGCTGTAGGCGCGTCAGGAACAAAATGATGCAACATGTTTTTAATGATCATTTAGGTACATTCACAGGTTAACATCTGGGGAGAATTTCAGCAAACTCGAAGAAGTGTTTTTTTTAATAAGCCTGTGAAATCGGAGTGTTTTAGTTTTTTCTCCATAATTGTGCGCCATTTACTTTTTAACCGTAGTGTGCACAGACACGATATTTACGACCCTTATTTGTGCTTGCCAGGAGCAGCCTTCATTCACATTTTAACGCTCTAGCTCCATTACTTACGATAATACTGGCCCGCAAAGTACACAACAAACTGCGCTCAGAGCAAGATTTGGAAATTTATTATAAAAAATATATGTTCTTCTAGCCAACGATATTTTGGGCGCGAAATTTACACCAGGCGTAGATTACCATTCCCGCCTTACCATTACCATTCCCGCCTGATTAGTATTTTTTTGCTAGACGTCGCTAAATTTGGCCGCGGCGCATGGGCAGGTAGCGGCCGGGGTCCACGCGGGTGGGTTCCAAATTTTTTTTCAGACGGCCAAAATTTTTTCCACCGAAAATATTTGTGAATCCGCACATTACATACATGCGGGAATGAGGTAAAAAAATTTCAAGCGAATTGGAAAGGTCGACCAGCCATGCTTTGTTCGATCTTATACTCGGTCGAAAGCGCAGCAGTCATTCAGCCATAGCGTAATCAGGGTGTAGACGATCGTTATGTGGGAATACTAGAGGATATCTACAATCGGTTCGCAGTTACTATCGTCCACCATAAGGAGAGCTGTAAAATACCTTTAATAAAGGGCGTCAGACAAGGAGACCCAATCTCTCCAATGTTATTCAAGGCCAATTTACAAGAGGTATTGAAAACGATGGATTGGAAAGACGTGGGCGGAAGGGTTAATGGAGAATACTTGAGTAACCTCAGATTTGCTGATGACGTTGCCTTGCTGAGTGACTCGAGGGACGAATTGCAAACATGCTTACCACACTGGACAAGCCGAGTACAGCCGTGGGCGTGAAAATTATTATGTAGAAAGATAAAGTAAAACCCAATAACCTTGGGAGAGCCAGCGGTTTGAGATACGTGGCCAGGAAGTGGAGATGGTGAGCGAATATATCTATTTAGGCCAAGTTGTGGCCCCGTATCGCAACCATGAGGCAGAGATAATTAGAAGGTCCTGTACACAGCGGGAGGTCAAATAAAAAGCGAAAAGAAAACACTAAAATTGCTTTTTTCCCCAGCCACGAGTACCATTGGAGGGGAATGGCATCTCAGCCAGCATGGAACAGGCACTGAAGTGCTCAGCTTCCAAACTTACGTGGACACTGCCATTCATATCTTTTGCAACCATCACACAATCCGGGTGTGCTGGGGTTCTGATGAATGGCAGGCGACAGACGGCCGAGTAAGGCAGTCGGCCCTCTTGCATCTGGTAGTTTTCCCAATTGGAAGGACCCGAAGAAGGGGCCCCCAACTGTGCCACTTCAGCAGTAAATGTCTGTGCTCCCACCTGCGAGGTATTGCGGACCGCCTTTTAATACGCGAAGTTGCCTGCCTAATTATGCAAGAAAACTGATGCAGAAATCCGCGCCATGCGAGGGGCAAGTCGATTCCTGTTGCGACCTGTTCTATAGCGACGCTGTCTGAAATATTATCTAACGACGGTTAGCTTCTCGATTGCCTAAAAAAATAAAAGAAAGAAACAAGGTGTGTGCTGATAAGCATAATCAGGCCATGCGCTGAACCATTTCAGAAGTCGGACAGGGCGACGGCGCTGTTCCCGTCCCACCACAACGATAGAAGTGCGGCGACCTGCTCCGGTGGCAATGCGTTCATTCGCCGCGCCGCAACGCCACAATTCCCGACATCAGTAAGAGATACGCACACAGCGGCAATAGAGGCTCTTGTTTTTACCATCGATAGAAATTGCTTCTTTTCGCCATTGTTCTTGCCTGTTTGCCTAAATAGGTAATGTGGTATAATACATTTGTCAAAAGAATGTCGCAGGCACGTCTCGAGGTCGGGATGTTCAGTCTTCGTAGTCTCAAAAAAAGTATTCTCGCTTATCGGCAGGGTGTTCTTCCGAAGGCTGACAGAGTTTAAGTGCCCAGAAAAAAAAGCTCGTCTGCCACAAAGTGTCAGCTGAGGAGCTTACATCATCTGATTAATACGACTCGCATTCACCTGCATAAATTGATTTTGCAATTGTTTTGCTTCCACCTGTGGCTGTCCTTTTTTGTCCGGGTAGATAATACATTTTTTTTAATTGTATGGTTCAATACGTGGCGAACCTGCCTCTGTATGATTCTTGACGCATTTTTCAGCTGTCAATGGCGTCGTTTCTTGCCCTATTGTGTTGGATTTCTTTCGTAATTGTTCACTTTCTACAGCTTCATTGCTTCATGCTGTCGATATTTTTTTCTGACTCCAGTAGATTTGTACTTATCGAAAACACACCAGGGTACCCAACTATTTATTTTTTCCCTGTATTATTGATCATGTTCACCTCTTTATTGATACAATTGGTTCCTTTTTCAGTCTTTGCTATAGAAATGTTATGTGCCGTTAGCGGTCACTGGCTGTCACGGTTTAAAATAACAGAATAGAATATAATTTTATTCTTGCGGTATATAGGCACTTCACAAAGGAAGTACGCCGCAGCGTGTTCCCTTGGCTATTTTATGCTGTAAATTAAGTTGGGGTTTAATTTACGGCTGTCCTTTTTGTTGTCCGGCACTAATAGTGTGTGCGTCTGCTAAGCTGAGCAGGTTTCCTTCTACGTACAGACCTCATAAATTTGAGCAATTGTGATCTCTGTGTACATCGAAATGTTGAATGTGAACATTCATGCATCCTACTACAGCAATGGCAACCGAATCGTCAAATCTTTCATAGCATCTCTCAGAGAATTAACTTATCCGTAATTATCTTCGTTGCACCTGTTTCTTGTCACCGATAAGCCAGCACCAACTATGCGCCTTTCCACTTTATTGTACCTTCAACCAACTAACACTCGCGCACTGCCTGCCAGCTTCTTTCTCGTAAATTGGGCCTTTTATTCCTGTCCCCTTTCCTCTTCTTTCGCGATGTTCGGTACCGATTATTTTATATACCATTATGGCCGGAATGCTTCTAGGTAAACGATGTGAGTTTTTGCTTAAGCGTGGATGGTCAGTTTTCGTGGCAGCTTGCTTAATTACGCCCAACAATTAAGCAATAAATTAATAGCGAAGTCCTACTACGTATTGCTCCTAAAGATAATTGCTGATTTGATTGGTTAGTTCCTGTTACCGGAGCCTGTTCCCGCCCGGCTACCTTCTTACGTCTTGAGGGGAACGCACGCTTCCTTCTTTCGTAACCGCACAGGAAATGTTGTTTTGATAAGGAAAGAGTGCTTCCCAACAGTTACTGTCCTAAAGAGTTCTTACTTATCTGGAAATGTTCACTAAATCGATGTTGCTAAAAGGAATAGAGCAACGGATAATTGCGTCGAAAGGAAACGCGATATTTGATCCGCTAAAGATCGTCTATGCATACCAGTCGCTTACTGCTTCTAGACCGTTGTCTATTGTTTAAGTACTTTCTGGGCTCACGTTCGCTCCAATAATTTCTGTTTGCTGAAATCAACCGGCATTGTTCTTGATTTTGGAGAATATGTCTACCCAAATTCTACTTGCATTTCGTTTTCTGTTTCGTTTGCGGAATAGAATTTTAGTTGCGGAAGACTCTCTGCTACTGTGGTGGCGAAAAGGAGAAATGTGTGCTATTTTGTATAAATTTTTTGATAATTACACAATTTTCATCACAATTGAAGTTGGGCCACCTAACGTTGAAACAAATAACAAAAAGCAGTTCGGTTGAAATTATGGTGGCTTGGCACTGGCATTTTAAGGCCGTCACGCGAAACTGCTGAGTTTCTATATTTTGTGCTGAACCCTTTTACGCAACTTGTGAACCAACCGACACTTCTACTACGGGATCAAGCACTTCTGTGCTTCATCCCGTCCTAACGACTTGTCCAGATGTTGTTCACTAGCTCGCTTGCACTGCTTCGACCAGCGACCCCTGTTCCATCCCCTTTTGTATTAAAGCGAGAATCGACAGAACAGCTGGTAAGACCAAGTACGTCAGTCGTAACGGAAGAACGGATTTTTTGTCGACTTCTAAAGACGCTGTTGTTTAAGCCAAGGCTGTTTCAAAAGAAAAACACCGAAAAAATAAAACAACGTTGTCCGCGTACCGCAGCTGCAACTTATAAATTTGAAAGGCTATTCGAAGGGCAAAACGTGTTTTTTTAATGATACCATTCCTTCCCTGCTTCTGCAGAACAGCAAAAAGTTCCCGAACATCATTGGCGCACAAAGGAAAATGAATATTGTTCGTTTATGAAAAGGCTGCAGTTACGCCACCTTCTTAAAGATGCTATCTGCTTAAGCACGCATTACAAAGCATTTTCCTACAGTTGTCTGCCACATGCTCATTGATAACACTGCAGTACGGCAACTTTTGTTTCAAACAGCCCTTAGTAGTGGGCTTGGGTGGAATCTTACCACTAATGACCGATTTCAAGCTTTCCTCATCGTCACAGAGATGGAATCAATTAAAAATTCATGAGGAACATAGACGTTTATTGTAATAATATTCTTTCTGAAATTTTTACCCAATCGATTAACGCGTGTGTATTCCCTGACGATTGCAAAATTGGCAAAGGGTTACCATTATTGAAATCTGGTGATGCACACAACCCCTTCAATTAGGGTCTGATTTCGTTAATTAGTATCCTTTGCGAGCTTTTTGAGCATGTTTTCTCAAGCCTGGTTTCTTGGAAGTAACCTTTTCCCCCAAGCTAAAAAAGATATTAGACATCATTATCTCTGAACCTCAGTTAATGTCTTCCACAGATAAGCACCTTCTGCACTCTTCACGGTAGACACAGAATGGATTGCTAAAGTGTTTGACCTTTTTCTCATCCCCTCCACTGTCAGAAACTCGCTAATTTAAAGATTGACCCCCGTATTCTAGCCTGGATTGAAACTTTTTAACCAACGAATCACAGTTAGTTACACCCAATTATTATGAATCATCTTATTCTCCAGAAACCTCCGTGGTACCTCAAGGTCTCGTGGTAGCCCAATCTTTCTCATTTACATCAATGAACTGCCTAACGCCATTACTTCACACATCAGGTTATTTTCAGATGACTGCGTTTCATACGGAGTAATTTGTTCGATGGCGGACTCATCAACACTGCAGTCTGACCTTATTGAAATATCAAATTGTTTTGACACTTTGCAAATGCGCTTGAATACTAATCATTGTAAAATGATCAGAATTCCACGACGAACTAATCTTCCTGAAACATTACCAACATCATGCTCAATTTAGTGCGAAAAAATTGAAATAGCAACTATTTACAAGTATTTACGAGCACAGGTAACTAACAACTTAGCTTCAGAAAAACGTGTAAATTATATCGCAAAAATGCAAACTAAACGCTCGGATATCGGCGAAGTAATTTTTATGCCTCCTTCAAACTTACACTTAGTCGTTTGCAAGATACTAATTCGTCCTCAATTGGAGTATGCGTGTTCAGTTTGGAATACAGCGCAGGACTACTTTATTAACACGTTAGAATCAGTGCGAAACCATGGTGCACGCTTTATCCTGTCTAATTACGGTCACTGGGCCAGTATATCTTCTGCGCAGCAAACACAAAACCTGCCTCCCCTGTCCCTGCGCAGAGTACTGTCATGGCTTAATTTGTTTCATAAAATCTACCAGTTGAATCCAGAGCTGAAACAATAAACGTCTTTTGAGCCCGTCATACACATCGTCACGCATAGAGCACTGATTTAAAGTCAGCGTACCTCACTTTCGTACTAATCTGCGTCTTCATTCCTGCATACCTAATACACCAGAACACTGGAACCATTTGTCAGCCGCGATGACCACTGCTACCGGAGCGCGCGCATTTTGCTCAACACTTGGACGATATTTATGTGCATGGTAGCAGTCTTTTTGTGTGCATATTGCTTTGTGTTTTTATATAATTTTTCCTGGGATTGCTCATATATCTTGCTATTGTGAACAAGTGTCGTTCTGTGTGTTCCCTTATTTGCGGCACTCTCGCCTTGCTTTTGGGAGTTCTTTTTCCCATCCTGTGAATTTGCACACATTCCCAGTGAGGTATGTCCGTGGTTTTGCACTGATGGCTTCGCATTTGTTTCCGTAAATTTTTTCCTTTTTACGTACTTAATTTCATTACTTGTACAAAAACCCACTACGTTCTGTAACGCCCCCTCGGCATTGAGAGTAGATAAATAACTAACCAAATAAATAAATACAGAATAAGTGCATAAATACATAAACGAATAAAACGAAACAAACAAACAAACAAACAAACGAATAAAATAAATAAATAAGTAAATAAGTAAATAAATAAATAAATAAAAGTGCCGTAACCTACAACAGGACCACGAGGCATGCCGTAGCTGAGGGCGACGGTATAATTTCGACAACGTGGGGATTGTTAGCATGTTTAGCAATATCGACCAACGGCTGCTTCCGTTCTTCTCCGTCACTAGAAATGCAGGAACCGCGGCTAGGGTCAAACCCATGTTTTCGGACTCAGGGGCACAACGCCAGCTCACTGAGCCACTGCTGTTTTAATACAAAGCTGCATACCGTTACCACCAACGGTTTGATCTTCGCGGGCAAACAATACCCTGGCGATTACTATTCGCCCTAATTCGAAGTTTGTGCGCAAGCCGAACTACAGTATTCTCTATCACGGTGCCAGTTAGATGGTGCCATAGAAGCGCCCCCCTCCCCCCCTCACAATTTAGCCAGAGGCTCTAACGAGCGTCTCGTACGGGCTCGGCATATTTCTCACCCCGCACCCTTTTCTTCACATTTTCTTCTGCCGTTTTGTTCCAACCCCAGAGCACGTTCTCGAACATCTCTTTTAGAAGTACACGGCTCATAGCTCTGGTGGAAGACCCTGGTCAGATATCTCTGACTGACTCTATTGACCATCGCCTGACCGAGGACCCAGCAAACAGACAGCTAGCTACTCGACCAGTCCAGTGGTGTCCTGAAAGCCATCCATCAACTCTTGGTCAAGAGGCGTGGGTGCACGCAGACTTGGGCACTTTGAATATACGATGCTATGATGTGCTCCGCAGTACTCTTTGCTATGCCCCTTGTCACCGTGAAGACAACAAGGTCAAGACCGCTATAGGCTTGCCAGGTTCGTTGCGATGCGCAGATACTTTCGGTAAAGCCGGTGCCTTGCCCCTCACGCTCCGCGCCGTACAGCGATCCCTCAATCACGTCGAGCGCCTCCATAGGGCTCCAGAGGGGAGCCGCCCTCCTGGAAAGGCTACGATAGCGACCTCCCTCTCGAATAAGTATGGTTGTCCGTACCTTCGAATCGGTGATCGGCCGGCCCCCGAAAAATCACATCATACCTCCGCCACCCAATGTGACAAATGAGATCACCACAAGTGCTACTCTACTGCACGTGACTCCCAAAAGGATAACTCCACCGTGTGAATTAGGGCATGAAGCAGCGGCCTGCTTACAGAACCTTGAAGGGCACGTACTGACACGCAGCGATGGATCCGTGCTTCCAGACAAGGGGCCGGCGGCTGCGGCATCTATCGCTCCTGGCTTTGCTTCAGCCAGGCAGTGCCGCATGCCAGTGACAAGCACTCACAAACGGCCGAAATCGTTGGCCTTCACTTGGCTTCGGACGTCCTTTAGGAGGGCGAGCAGAATATCAACCGGAAAGTAGCTATTTTCTCAGATTCGAAGGCGGCGCTCCTGAGGCTCGACCAGGCCCACCTCAGCTGTCTAACTGTACAAAGTGTCGCCAACGAACTGTACAGCCTCAGCACCAAAGGCCTTTGCATGCACCTGATGTGGCTACCTGCTCACGTAGGCATCAAGGAAAAAAAAAGGCTTGTCGCCTGGCTGAAGAAGTGCGTCATCCATCCACCTCGACGAGCGAACAAATGAGGCCCCTGGACGTTACGCGGTACCTTAACTGGAGGGACCTCCAAGCCATTCACCCTGACCTCCAAGCCACCTCACCCGCTTCCTTCGAGGGGACTTACCCGAGCTGACAGCGCTCTCCTTTTTCGTCTGCGAATCGGCTGTCACCGCTGCCCAGAAAGAAGTCACAGGCTTGGCTTTGCTAGTTCACTCGCCTGCCCACGGTGTCATGCAATAAAGACACTCATGCATGCACTCTGCGAGTTTCCACAACATTCGCAAGTTCGATCAGCATTTACAGCGTCGTATGCAAAATTTGAACTGCCTTCCTGCAGCTCTTCAAACCTGTTGTACCTGGAATATTACCCTTCAAATCGCGGAAAAGCGTTCCGTGCCCTGTTGGATTTTTTAAAGGACACGGGAATCTTGGAACGGCTGTGATTATAGTGCCGTGTGTTCAGCAGGGTACGAAATGCTTTTTCTCGAATCGGGGCCGCTATGTCCGGCAAAGTTATAGTGTCTCATGTACTGCTATTCATGTTTTTTTCTATTTTGGATGGCGTTTTGTTTTATTTTTTTGTGTGCACCAGTGTCTAAGATAAAGCGGTGTTGGTGGGCACGCACAAATAAAGATGAATGAATGAATGAATGAATGATGCTACCAGTGCAATCTACGCTGCGCGCCTTGTAGACTGCCATTTTATTCTACCTTTCTATCTCCTTTTCTGTCCATCTTCTTTTCCGTCTGTTCTATTATTAGCAGTTTTTATTGAGGTACGCTCAACCCGAGAGGCACGTATCAGCTGCGTCGACCTATCTTTTCCGACAAAGCAACTCGCTCTCTCTACGACTCCGCCACCGTGCCCGTCGCTTTCGCCGCCACCAAAGTACACTGGTGGCCATCAGAGTGCTTGCGATCTAAAACACCAAGGCATAAGACACCGAGTGCATGCGTCAGACTAATCAGGCATACATCATAGATCTCAGGGTTCGTCTACGAAAACCGTAAAACAAGCATCGAAACCGCATTATGAATGATAAGCAGCCTGTGAACAATGGGATCCACCCCGCATGTGTTCCTGGTAAAAATGATGTTTGCAGATCATCTTTGAACGCCAGGAAGGACTAGTGTCACTAAATAGAGCTGTTCTTGCCCAAGACGCCGATTTCAAGTGTCAGGCTATGCAGGACGCAGGATTTGCCGCCAGAGAAGCCGAGTGTATTGGCAGTTGGTCAAGTGTTAAACCTCCGGTGTTAAACGGCGGCCATTTGGGCGTTTTTAATTGTTGCGAGATTGCTGCATCTACGGCCTCGCCCGTAAGTTCTACCGGGTAGTTTGTTAACAACACTGGCCAAGATGCAGCAAAACGGCCTCTTTGGACACGTTTCTGTTGCTGAAATGCTGATACACACGTTATATTTGATTCGCATTCCGAACGACGGCACTCGCGAGCCGCCGCAGAGAAGGGAGGACAAGCTAAACCTACCAGAGTTGACCAACTAAAACGGATAAACAACAAAAATGCGGCGCCCATGCACAATCCCAGTGTAAACAAACGTCCCGTAATGCGAACTGGCCTTTTATGAAGGCGGCGGCACTGAAAAATAGGCTCGTGTACTATCCATACACAGTCGACCGGCTTGCTCATCGGCTAAATACTCTATTTTTAATTCTGGTGTTACGCAAGTAATTTCATGTAAATTCTCTGGCCACAACCTCTGAACTAGCAAAACCTCACAACCTCAGAACCACAACCTCAGAACTAACCTAGTCGTGCCATGTCATGAACATAAGAAATGACGATAACCCCGTTCTTGGCTATCTCCGAAGGAACGTACGCCTCGCCCCGCCCTCCACTAAACGCCATTTGTAAGACCAGCGTTGTAAAATAAATGTGCTGTTTGGGATACTCATCACCTCACTCTTACTAAGACAATCGGTCCTAAGCCATGCAGCCAGATTTATTAGCTTATTTTAGTCCTATCTAAAAGCGTAACTGAACTTGAATGTGCTATGGAGACAAAATACAAGTTTGTTTCATTCGAAAGATTTCGTGTTTTATAGTATCCCCAGCGCTTCCGCGGCAGCAAATGATGCCGTATTCACTGAGAAATTAATCTCTATAGGTTAAAATTTTGATTCTCCCGCCAAATCGTGTGTTTTGGTGACGTTTAAAACGAATTCACAACGGCGCGCATACAAAATAACTTCCACCGCGCCAATCAGCTCTGCAGCCTTGCTTGCCGTCAAACGTCCCAAATGCCGCTAGCGTACTCAGCACTCCACCGTTCCTCTGTTTTTGACCGTATATACGCCTGGCTTGCTTCTGCTACGGTAGAAAGTAATCGTTTCGGGAAACATGGGGTATGCTGGACAAACAGGGTCACGTAAGACAACGTCGCTTACGCCAATGGGCCAGCGTCGTATAAGACAACTCCAAAGCGTCGGACTGCTGTGCAACTAAAACAAGCATATTGGGCCCAGTACCAACAGCAGTGCGCATTCGTACTTCTATGTTTAAGTGTATTTTCGTAGCTTTTCTGTTTACCGCACCATTCTTACTACAGGATATGCATTACTTTTAGGCGCAAATCGCTCGTTCGGCAAGCTTATAGGCTCTGCCTAATTGACGTTTGCTCTTGCCGGCCTCTGCCTATCGCAGAGCAGTCTGGTATGACATCATAGGTTCTGTTGCGGGAAATGAGCTGTGGGTCGCATGACCATTCCTTTTTTCCCTAATTACGTTGCTTATTTGAGCGAAGTTTTTGTTAAAAGTGTTGTCAGTATGATTCTAACGAGTCAATCTTTTAAATGAACCAAACTTGTCTTCTGTCGTCATGGCTCCTTTAAATCTAGAGTTAACAAACAAACAAGCAAACAAAGATTTTATTTCCTCAGAAGTACGAGGTGGCAGGCTGGGACTAAATGCTACAAAGCCTGACAGAGGCCCCAGCCCCCTTTGGTACAATACAATGATGAGGCAGAATCTAACAAGCTAGAAATTCTAATGTGAGTTACAAAAATACAAACAACATGTACAGCACAAGACATTACAGAACAATATGGGAAAGGTAAAGTAACGTACTTTAGAGTACAAAAGACTAAAGTAAAACAAAATACAAGGGGACAATCAGAGTAGAACTATGATTGAGTTTTAAAGATAGGCACAACTACAAAACCTGCGCATTAAACAGGTCGAGACAACATCCACAGCTCTAGCCATTGAAACATATATCCTGATTTAAGAGGTATTCTTTCGCCTGTGCTTTAAATATGTTTCTACTGCATTTGAAGTCAATGTTGTCTCCAACTTTGTTGAGTATGTCGGTGCGTTGAAACAGAGAAGACTGCCTGCCGTAGTTTGTTCGCAGATTCGGTGTATGTATTTTGGCACACCTAAGAGGTTATATACTGCTATTGTCGTTGTGTTTGCCATGGAGATTTTCTTTGTGTATAGCTTGTAAAAGCTTCATATAATAAATTTGGTCAGCCTTAAGCATACTATACTGAACAAATAGTGGACCCGTTCTCAAGTCGGCATAATGCCCGTGAAAATTGGCAAATAGACGGAGAACTCTTTTCTGTAAGACGATCAGCCGTTGATAATTTGTTTTGTTTCTTGTTCCCCACGCTAATATCCCGTAGCAAAGCCTAGAATATACAAGAGTGTTATAAAGCTGTGTTTTCAACCAAAGCGGTATTAAGCCTCTCAATCTGTAGAGCACGCCACAATTTTTTTGAAATTTTATTGCCTAGGTGTTCTATATGGGGATGCCGAGATGATTCTTCATGAAACCACACTCCTGAGAACTTCTGTTCTTTGACTCGGTTGATCATATTGCCCCGATATTCAATATGAATGCCTTGATCTATCTTCTTATTAATTGGTTTAAAAATGATATAGGTAGTCTTCGATGCGTTTAGCTGTAAGTTATTTTCGTGTAACCACTTTGACAACATTTCTAAATATCTATTTACTTCGTACTAGAGTTCTCTTATACTGCTACCGGAGAAAAAATATGTTCGTGTCATCTGCATACATGGCTATCTGGGATGTACAAGGTATGTTTGGAATATCATTCACATATATTAAGAATAACAATGGTCCCAGCTTTGACCCTTGCGGAACACCCTGTTCTATTGCCAATAACTCCGATGAAATACCGTTAAATTCAACAAATTGCTCCCTATTACTTAAATAGCTCCTTAATAGGCCAGCCGCTATTCCGCGTATTCCTAATTTTTTTTAGTTTCCTTAGCAATATTTTATGAATGATAGAGCCAAATGCTTTTTGTAGGTCCACGAATAACCCGAGTGTAAATTTCTTTCCCTCTATATTTCCTATTATACTGTCATTAATATTAAGCAGAGCTTCCTGCGTTGACTTAATTTTTTGAAAGCCGTACTGATACGGTGAAATGACCTTGTGTGTGTTGAAAACGTTTGTTAGTCTATTATGTATTACATCTTCAAATATTATTGAAAAGATAGTCAACACAGAGATTGGCCTGTAATTGAACAACTGGTCATCGCCACCTCCTTTGTGAATTGGCTTAACTCGTGCTACTTTCAATTTTTGAGGAAAAACTCCAGTAGATAATGTCAAATTAATAATAAAAGCTAAAACTTCACTAATTTCAGAAGCGATGTGTTTAACAGGAAGTGGTGCAGTACCATCGATGCCAGATGCGCCGTTGTTTTTGCGTTTGAGAATAAAAGTTCGCACCTCACTCGCGTTTGTCGGACTTAAAAAGATAAAGTTTGGAAGTTGTGACTATTCAAGTATAGCGCTACGTTTATCTTCATCGACCTCCGAAATGTAAGCCCCTGCTTTGATGAAATGCCTATTGATTGCGATTGCCATTTCGGCTGATTCTACCCGCCTACCGTTCAAGCGAGCAACGTGCGACTGCGTGCTCTTCTTGCGGCCCGTTATCACATTCACTGTTTCCCATATCTTTTTTTAATCGTTACGTATATCCTCGAAGAGGCGTTCATAGTATCTGAGCTTGGCCGTTTTTAGGTCGCTCTGCAGTTTGTTTCTATATTTTTTGAATTCTAGAAGCAGTTTAGGGTCACGGGTTCGCACAAAAGAGTGATACATTGAGTTTTTCTGTTTAATTCTTTTAAGACGTTGTTTATCTATCCAGCGCTTTCTCACCTTTCGGGAATTTTTTTGATTCTGCCACTGGTTGAAACGCTAAGTCGCAGCACGCCAGTATGTACCTCAAAAATAGGCCATAAGCTTTGTTTGAGTCGTTTTGAGCGAAAACTTCCGTCCAGTCGAAAACTCTGACAAGGCCTCTAAACTGCTCCAGTCCCGAACTAGTTAGTCTACGCCGAACATTTCTGTCACAAGTATTGCCGCTTACAGTAACCTTCGTGTTCGCAAAACAAAACACTGGTAAATGATCACTAAGATCAGCGGAAAGCACGCCAGCCTGAATCTCATCGATGTTGATATTAGAAAAACAGATATCTAGCAGGGTAGCACTACCAGAAGATACCCTAGTCGGTAGTTCTACGAGATTTGGGAAAGCATGGCATGCCAGTACGTTTTTTTATTTCCAGAGACCACTTATCCGCTGAACTCATGTCTATATTGATATCCCCCATAATAATACAAGAGTTGTTATTACTGCTACCAAACTAAAGGAGTCGTTCAAGAAAAACGCTAAAGCTTTGCCTGTCACCAGTTGGTGGTCTATAGACCACAGACACTGTGGTCTTTCCCAAACGAATTATTAAGCACTCAACATCGTTATTACTCCTCGAAAAGTCGTGAATGACCGTATACGGTATGGATTCTTTAACGTAAATTGCAACTCCACCCCCCCTCCTGACCGGTCTAAAAAGGTGTTTAGATCGGTATCCATTAAAAATGGAATCGCATCATGTTTAGTCAACCAAGTTTCCGAAAAGCACACCAGATCAAGTTGAGGTTTAATTGTTTCAAAAAAGATAATAATGTGATCTAGCTTGTTTCTCATGCTCCTGGCATTTATATGCATCAACGCTAGTTTACGACAACCGGTAAACGCTTTGGAAAAACTTTCAATGTCCTAATAAGATTTACCGCTTTCCATAAGTGTCGTAATGAGAGGGAATTTGTCAAGTTGCCTCTAATACTGCAGTCAGTACTTTCCTGTCCAGAGAACCAAATGCCACTTTCCCGGCATATTTCGCGTTTTGTGTTTCTTTCGCTCTGTCCTTTTCCATCGTTGAAAATTCCAAGCTGTAGTCACTGCAGCAATAGCACGTACATACATGGAAAGATGGGAGCTTTTCTATGGCAGTTAGAAAATTCCCTGGTATGAGCCTACTCACACATTGACAAGAAGATGCCTTCAGCCTCCTCCGCGACGCGCCGGAGGTAAGTCGGGCAGTCGCCGGAGGAGAATGCATGGCGCGTGTCAATGTCCCCGCTGCTGTCGTAGTTGTGCTTCTTGCACACCCAGCAGGAGGGAGGCCTAGTGCAGCCTTCGTATTGGTGGTCGTCGTCGCACCTGGAGCACTTTGAGTCTGATGAACTGCAGTATTTCTCCAGGTGGCCGTAGACTGAACAATTGCTGCAGCGTGGGAGGAATGTGTTATCAAAGAAACGACACCGTGTCCACGAAATATTCAGATGAGTTTTACACAGCAGGCGAATTATATGTTTTTTTCTTGATTTGCAGTATGGCTCTCTTGCCATGTTTTCCTTGCCACGATGCCTTGACGTTTAGGTCCTCCTCCGAGCAGTCGAGATGGTTTTGCTTGATGAGACGTTG
The DNA here is from genome assembly GCF_048455015.1 of Haemaphysalis longicornis. Lineage (NCBI taxonomy): Eukaryota > Metazoa > Arthropoda > Arachnida > Ixodida > Ixodidae > Haemaphysalis > Haemaphysalis longicornis. The sequence continues at coordinate 150,227,453 of NW_027526460.1, read as the reverse complement.
TGAAATGGAGTTTGTCTCGATGTCCTCTTCTATGCCGACTATTTTGATTTCTGGGAGCTTTGCCTTCGGGACTTTTGTCGTGAAGTGTTTTTTCAAGATGTCATGTGTTTTGATAATTCCCTCAAGTCTGTCTATTCCTGTTTTACAACTGGAAGAGATGACTACCGCTTCTCTTGACGTCCTGATATTAACATCCTTAAGGCCTATGTCCGCGGGGTCAATGGTCTTCTTAATTTCCTCAATTACCTTCACGGAAGGAAGGTTTGACTGCACTACAAGTGCAGTTTTCGTTTTCTCCCTTGTTGCAGGTTTGTCTGGCTCAGACTTTGGGAATTCTTTCTTGGGCCATATGGGAGCTCCTGGGATAATGGCATGCGCCTCCCTGAGACTCTTGACCTCCCCTTGTGCAAATTTAAGTTCTTGGTTTGCTTCAAGCGCAATCGTATTTACTCCGGTGTATTCTGTAAGTAGAAAGTCCAAGTCTTTGTGGACTTCTTGTTCTTGGCACTTGTTTGAAATCGACATCAAACACTTAAAGAATCTGCGATCGCTCTTCGCCAGCTTGGCCAGAAGAGAATCATCCTTGCCTGGATTATTTGTGAGTGCTTGTTGGAGGCTAGGGAAATCGTCTTCACAGTATTCAGTGCTTTTACTCATTGTCGATTGTTGTACTGGGAAGCCGCATTCCGATGCAGAGCCATCTGCTGGGATTGCGTTTGTGAAGGGAAGTGTTGTTTCTTTTTTGTATCCGTGCACTTGTTCCAGGTTTTCTGCTTTGTCTGTCTCGGAAAGAAGCACTTCTGTAGGAACCTCTTCAGAGTCCGAGGCAGTATCTGACGGTTCTTCGCTCATTGTGCCTTCGCTTTTCTTTCTGTGAAGTTTTTTCCCTGTTTGATACGCGTTATTCGTGTATTTTTCCCTCGTTCATGTCATAGTTCATCGGGCTTACTCGGCCTAGTACTGATCATTAGCAGGTTCCAAGTTTACAGCCAAAATTGCCGGTTTCTTTTAGTTGGGAACCGTGGTTTTAACATTGGTTTGGCTACTGTTTTTGGTCCCGGGAATTTAAATCACGTTTTGAAACGTTTTTGGCAAAATCCGCTAAATTTGGTGAATTTGTTTTTTTTATATATATAACCACTGGGCTGCTGTCCTTATACGATGACTGCCTACATATACGGACCACGTTCTGACGTGGTTTGCACGGTTTTCTTAGTTCGATGGGCAATTTCTACGAGCAGGGCCAGAACAGCAGTTGCCTAGGTGTTGGGTAGAACTTTTTCGCAGGTTTCGGCCAGCTGACGAAAAGTGTCGTTTTGAGCGGGAGATTTTACTCACTGGAGCTGCCTTGGGTGACAGTGGTCCTCGGTGAACTGAAGATTTTAACGGCGCACGGGCATATAGGCAGTTCTGACTGTTTTTGTGACGCAAACATAGGCGAAAGGTTCCGGGGTACAGTCCGTTTTGGTTTGGTTGATGGGTTCGTGCGGGCTTGTAGTCAATGCTATTTCACTCGAGTGTCCTCTAGGTGTTGTTGAGGCTGGTATGTGATCAATTGTAGGGCACACACTTGAGAAAACTATAAAAAAACACTTTTTCTTGGTGCGCGGAGGAGCGCGGGCCAGTGGCTTCGGCTATGGTTGCCGAATGCGCACAATGCTTTAGCATCCGCCACACTGGTATTCCATTTGATCTTCCTTCCTCGTTACGTGATCCGCACCGATGCGCTGGAGAGCAGTGACAACCCTCGGAAATTCACGCAAGGTCTCTTGATCTTCTTAACCTAGCATCTGGGCGCAAAATTGCCAGACTTTGTCTTTTTATTATTTTTATCATTCCATGCACACAGACCCCGCTGTCGGTGCTGCTCACCGCATTTGACGTCGACCCGGCCATTCAAGAGCTGCTTATCCCTATCGTGCGCGCAATGCTGCCCCCACCATTCTTCATGTCTCCTTCAAACATCTAGGTACTGGAATGATCTCCCTAATGAAGCCGTGCGCCACTGCCGCATCACCCGTTCCAAAGAAGGCATTGAACAAATCATCCTTCAGTGACCTCGTTGCTCCCTTATCTAACTCTCTAATGGGGCCTGTGAGGATAAACAATGCTTTCCTGCATTATTTAGTTAAATGGGCAGTGACGATATTTCGGAGTTATTGTGAACTCTCGACTATTGATGTGTTAACTATGAATGGCAGTTCCGGTAGACCGTGGCTTCCCTACTCAATTCGTGATATACCGTAAAAACCCGCGTATAATACGAACCCGCGTATAATACGAGGTGTAATTTGGGGACAGCAAAATCAGAAAAAAAAGTTTTCATCCGCATATAATGCGAGGTTAAGAGCACCGAAAACATTTATTTGCACTGCAGTTACCGTTCAGCCATTGTCAGTTTTCACTCGCACTGTCTCCCGACGTCCGTTCAAACATCGTCAGGTTCGCTGCCGCTGTCTCCTGAAGTCGCCTTGTCGGAAATGTCTTCCCACAGAAAGTGGTCCTCAGTGCCATGACGGGCGTTCGAGATGCCGCATTTCTTAAAAGAGCGACTGACGAGCTCCTCTGGGATGCTGGCCCACGCATCCGCGATCCAGCCACAAAGCACCGCTGGAGAAGCCCGCGTCAGCCATCCGGTAGCTGTTACTTACGGGTCTCCTGACCTCTCCACTCTTGGTAGCAGGACCTGATGCAGTCTTTGAAAGGCTTGTTGATGCAAACGTCTAGCGGTTGCAGCTGCGATGTCATTCCTCCTGGAATGACAGAGTTCGGTGTGGGGTTCACGCAACAACTTCTTCGCAGAATGGGACAGGTGGCAGCGAAAGGCGTCCAACACGAGCACTGACGGGAACCCCCAACAGTGCTCCAGGCCGCCGATACCACACAGACTTTATCCAGTCAAGCACCAGTTGCTTTCTCCACCCGCGAATGGTGCCTTCGGTGACGCCGAACTGCCGTCCTGCAGATCAATTCCTGATGGTCTCGGCACATAAAAAAACTTTTATTTTAATTGCAACCACATACTGCCTTCGTGCATCCGACATCGTGATAGACTTGCGGTGAACGTGCCGATCCTCTGCGTGGTCAAAACAATCAAAATGGCGCCGGCTGAGAGGAGTAGCAGGTAGCAGCCAGCTAACGCCACCGAAAGATGGCGCACCCTCCGCTGAAACCGAAACCGAAAGTGCAAATTTGCGCCTGAAAACTTTGGGATCCACATATATTACGAGGCACAAATCTTACATAGTAAAAGTTTGGAAAAAACCTCGTATTATACGCGGGTTTTTACGGTAACATCAAGTTCAGACGTAAAGCAGCCAATCACGTCTTCTGCATGTCTGCTCAACCTGTGTACGTAGAGAGGGCTCGCAATAGGACAGATACAGGTACAACACCGGCACCACGATAAAATGTGCTCC